>NC_046317.1:6497890-7231563 GCF_009819535.1 Lacerta agilis | reverse complement strand
AACACCCCCCCCCACACACACACACACTTAAGTGCTTAGGTTGTTAATGCCGAATTTTAGTCTGTTAGAATACAACAAATCAAATTAAAAGTAACCTGAAAGTAAAAACCAGGACACCCTGAAGGTTGTTGAACTTTGTCTAGAATGACCCCAAAAATTGTTAAGCTTTTTTCCTGATTGACTTGTCTAAGATCCAGGACAAAGTGCCACATTTCTGAAATTCCCCCTGGAAGTCATATCTGCCTTTGAAATCCCGGTTATGTCCAGGAAAATCTGGATGTATGGTAGTCCTAACATACTGCGAACAAGCAAAATGTCCCAGAACAAAGCTGGGAGGAGACCCCATCCATTTCTGAATCCTCTTCCGTTACCTGTCCTCACTCACCATTTTCAAGATCTCCAGGGTCCTAAAAATATTCTTAATGCACTTTCCTCACTGACTGCCAGGGGCTGAGGCGGAGGGTTGATGCATGTGGAATTTCTGGCCTCGTGTTCCAAAATAACTTGCCCTGCCTTTGAGTAATTGAGTAAAGGACCCCTGGATGGTTAAGTCCAGTCAAAGGTGACTATGGGGTTGTAGCACTCATCTCCCTTTCAGGCCAAGGGAGCCGGTGTTTGTCCACAGCCAGATTTCTGGGTCATGTAGCCAGCAGGACTAAACCGCTTCTGGCACAACGGGACACCGTGACGAAAACCAGAGTGCACAGAAACGCCGTACACTTTCCCCGCCACGGTGGAACCTATTTATCTACTTGCACTGACGTGCTTTCGAGTTCTTAGGTTGGTAGAAGCCGGGACAGAGCAATGGGAGCTCACCCTGTCATGGGGATTCAAACCACCGACCTTCTGATTGGCAAGCCCAAGAGGCTCAGTGGTTTAGGCCACAGTGCCACCCATTTGCTGCCGCTGCTCAACCAGCAACATGTCTTAGGGGCCAGCAATGGGTTTGCAGCATACATAATCGACAGGCACAACAGCCGAGAAAGGAAGGAGGAGATGGGGGGTGGCTGTATATTCGAGTCTGTGTTCGGCAGCTTTGTTTGACGGCGCTGCTGCTTGTTGTTGTGAAGCAGAAATACACAGATCCATTTATCACACTTTTTTATCCCCGCATCTCCGGGCAGCGAAAAATTACTGCTTGCAATGTGTAGCATGGGCAGACCAATAATTAGGAATCTGAGAGGGCACTGTTTTCATGGCCAACTAAAAATGTGTTTGCATAACTTTGCTTAGAAAGAGGTGCCAAAAGAAAAAGGGAAAAAGGTGTCAAACCACACAGAACAGCATTATATTCTCTGAAAGGAATTCAACTAGCACACAAAGAAACAAGCAGAGAATTCAAAAGAGAAAAGATTCATACACAAAAGACAGATTTATAATAATATAAGCCTGCCAGCTTTTTTAAAAAAAGTTACGCATGTGCTTCTGCACTGTAGAGAGATGTTTTTGTTGCAAGTTATTTGTTATATGACAATTAAAATATCTGATTTTTTAATATAAAACAACATTGCAAATGAATTATCATGTTCTCTTCAATCCTAGCACTTCCCCCCACCTCTTATTTTCTGTGCCAGGTAGTTTGGCTCCGGCTTCCAGCCAACTTGACAGCTACCTCACGCCAAAACAGCAGTTTGCACACTCTATGGCCAAGCTAATACTGCTGTAATTCCTACATCATCTGAACGTGTAAAAATTCTCATTACCCACCATCCAATGATGATCCAGCATGGCCTGTTAATGACTGCTAGGAAGCTTTTAATGTTTGATATTTTGTTATGTTTTTATATGTGTTGGAAGCAGCCCAGATTAGCTGGGGCAACCAAGTGGGGGAATGAATGAATGAATGAATGAATGAATGAATAAATAAATAAATAATATGCATGTTTATTTGCAACTCCCACTGAATTTAAAAGTGCTTGCTCCCCAAAGTCACAAAGCGAAGCCAGGTAATGTATATAATTGAAAATCATAAATAGAATAATGGATATCACTTTTCAGAATGTGGGTAGTGCGCAATGGGATATGTGAGTGTTCTTTAAAAAAAAATTATTCTCAGTTTTATACATTTCAATAATTTTACAATCTTTTCAACGTTTCAAAACTTGACTTTCTCCCCCCCCCCCCTTCTTATTTTTCCAGTAAGTTTCGCCATTTCTGAATATTCCACAAGTTTTTGTATCCATTCTTCTTTCGCTGGGACTACTTCTTCTTTCTATTTTTGGGCAAATCAGATTTTTGCCGCTGTCCTCACATACATGAATATTTTATATATATATATATATACAGTTTGGGGAGTTCTGTCCCTAGAATTCCCCAAGGGAAAGCTTCTGGGTTTGTTTGTTTTTACAAACGTTATTTTAAACATCTTTTTCAATTCGTTATATATCATTTCCCAAAGTGAGTGTCCTTGGATTCCCCTTGTGGCCCCTTACCTTTTCAGCTCCTCGCCAACCACCGGCTCCTTTTCGATCAAGCCTTCCTTTTCCTCTTCGTTCTTCTTCTGCTCCTGGTTCTGCTCTCCCTCCGCGGGGTTGACTGCTTCGGGGCCGGCCTCTTGGCTGGCTGACCTGTTCTCCTTGGCTTCCGTCCTCACCCTGCGATGTCGGCTGCGCCTCTGGCTTTGCCTGAGCCGGGCCCTGTCCTCAAAGGTCACGCTCCCTCCGCCTTCCTGCTCGTTCAGATCACAGTTCCCGTGGAAGGATTTGTGGTGCCACGCGCTCTTCTGGTCTTCCTTGCTGCCCGGGCAGGGATTGGAACCTGAGATTTGCCCTTCTTCGTTTGCCTGCTCTGACCTTTCCGTCCTCTCCTCCCCGTTCTTTTCGAGGCCGGTGTTCTCCAGCAGCCTTCTCCTCCGAAAAGCGTTGGCATGAGGGTTGAGCAGAGAAGGGTCATCCTTGTTGATGCCCTCCTGGCTGGACATCTGCATGTGGCGGCGCAGCTGGCTGGTCCGCTGTTCCCACACAGACATATGATGCCTCCTTCTCCTCTCCCTCCTGGGAAAGGAAAACAAAGGGGGTTCAGTCCACCTGCGCCCCGCCAGAAACACAAGAATACACACCAGTACGTACAGCATGCACCTGCGACCATTCAGACATCACATACGGAGACTCGATTCTCTGCTCCCCTGCATTTCACAAATAGACAGCCCAGCCAATGGAGTTTCTCAGCCCTTCAAAAATCACACCATCCGCAGGATCTTGAATCAGAGAATCGGGCCCACTTGTATGAGATCCACAGATAACTACAAACCGCCCCGCCCCACATTCCAATAGGCACAAGGGGGACAAGTCCCAAGCAACAGGGGAATGGACGTAAAGAAACAGGACACAATCACTAAGACACAAGAAGCTTCTTTCTTTCTTTCTTTCTTTCTTTCTTTCTTTCTTTCACAATCCCCGTGACAGGGTGAGCTCCCGTTGCGCGGTCCTAGCTCCTGCCAACCGAGCAGTTCGAATGCACGTCAAAGTGCAAGTAGATAAATAGGTACCACTCCGGCGGGAAGGTAAACGGCGTTTCCGTGCGCTGCTCTGGTTCACCAGAAGCGGCTTAGTCAT
The DNA here is from genome assembly GCF_009819535.1 of Lacerta agilis. Classification (NCBI taxonomy): domain Eukaryota; kingdom Metazoa; phylum Chordata; class Lepidosauria; order Squamata; family Lacertidae; genus Lacerta; species Lacerta agilis. The sequence continues at coordinate 7,228,009 of NC_046317.1, read as the reverse complement.
GCTGGCCACATGACCCGGAAGGCTGTCTGTGGACAAACGCAGTCTCCCTCGGCCTATAGAGCGAGATGAGCACTGCAACCCCAGAGTCGTCCACGACTGGACTTAATGGTTTACCTGCCCCCGCCCCCACCATATAGCCTAAGTACATGGCATCAGTCTGCTTGTATGTTAATTTTAAATAAATTTGCAATTCAGTTGAGCAAGGAAGCGTGTGCAAACGGCCATGTTCGTTTGTGTGCTGTTGCCTGAAAGAGCAGGGGCCAGTCGGAGCCGGCCCACCTAGAAGGCAAATGGGACATTTCCGTTAGGGCTCTGCAGAGGGTGATGATCAGCCAGCTGGGGGAAGGAAGGGCAGTGGGACACATGCTCTGGGTGCAGGCAGGATCAGCAAAAGGGGAGGCATGCAGTGCCAAGCCTCATTTAAACCACTCTGTCTAGATGCTCAGCACCAGGGCTTGGGAGCAAAGTCCACCCCAGACCAGTTAGAGACCCAAAGTCTTATCTTGAGAGCTGAGCAGCGCCTCTCATCTCTTGTTATCACCCCCACCCACTAAGGCCGCCATTCAAACTGATTCTCCATGGCACAAAGGGCGACTTAGTTGTGAGTGAACGCACAGAGAATCAAACTGCCCAATATTCCCAAATTTTGGCTTTGAGTTTCTGGGGGATTGAGCGTTTTTAGTGAAGGTGTACCATCACTCACAAAGCTAAATTCTCTGCGTAGAATTGTGGAGTCGGAAAGGAGGACGAGAACCATCCAGCCCAACCTCCTGCAAGGCAAGAATCTTTTGGCCAACGCGGGGCTCGAACCCATGACCCTGAAATTGAGAGCTTTGTGCTGTACTGACTGAGCTGTCCATCATTTCTGGCATGTAATGCTCATCTAGTCTCACACCCATTACTCTTGATAGGATATTCCGAAGGGACTTAAAGCTCCGATGAGAATTCTGGTCACAAGAACGCCTTCTGTAGCATTGACTATTCTGAGGGTGTTTTGTTGGGTTTATAAAATATTGTAAAAACTGCACACAGGAACACTGTGGACAGACACACCAACGCAGGCATACACACACACACAAAATAAACACACACACACTGCTTGACACATGTCAGCAAACAAACACACCCACAGAATACAACTTAATTTTGCCTACACAAATATACATAGAGAAATGTGTGTGTGTGTGTGTGTGTGTGTGTGTTTGTGTAGAAATGTACACACATACACACACCTTGATACTGATGTTAAGATGCTTCATAGGTACACATCGCACCAACACGCAGAGGCACACAATGCGAACAAACCCACACACTTGTACAAATATAACACGCACAAATTATAGGCCCACACTAATTCACAGGGGGTTGGTTTTCACACGTACCTACATACATATTCACACGACACAAACACAAAGTAACACACACACACACACACACACACACACAAACCTCACAAAGCAAGTCTTTCACGTACACACACAAAACCTCTCACAACAAGCAGTCACATGCACACATACAGGTTGCTGGTGCGCGGTTCCCACATCGACATGTGGTGTCTCCTCCTCCTGTCTCTTCTGGGGAAGAAAAACGAATGGGTTCAGTCTATGACATTGTCACGGGGTCTCCGCACTTCCAGGGCATACAACTGCACGGATGCTCAAGCAGAGAGCCAGAGGTGCTCTAACACTTGTGCACAGATGTCATTCATAAGCCACGCCTCACTCAAGTACAGTGACACCTTGGGTAACGACTTAATTCGTTCCGGAGGTCCATTCTTAACCTGAAACTGTTCTCAACCTGAGGTACCACTTTAGCTAATGGGGCCTCCTGCTGCCGCCGCGCGATTTCTTTTCTCATCCTGAGGTAAAGTTCTCAACCCGAGGTACTATTTCTGGGTTAGCAGAGTCTGTAACCTGAAGCATCTGTAACCTGAAGCATCTGTAACCCGAGGTACCACTGTACAGGACATTAAACATGAATACATTGGTACCTCGGGTTACAGACACTTCAGGTTACAGATGCTTCAGGTTACAGGCTCCGCTAACCCAGAAATAGTACCTCGGGTTGAGAACTTTACCTCAGGATGAGAACAGAAATCGCGCAGCGGCAGCGGGAAGCCCCATTAGCAAAAGTGGTACCTCAGGTTAAGAACAGGTTCAGGTTAGGAACAGACCTCCAGAACAAATGAAGTTCTGAACCCAAGGTACCACTGTACAGGAGAGCAAGGGATGTCCTTTTCTGCACAGCTAGGAAATGGCCAGTACAGTGGTACCTCGACTTACGAATTACTCAACATACGAATTTTTTGACTTACGAATGAAAAAAGTGCCCGCACGCCTACGAATTTTTCGACATCCGAAGGACATCCGTTGGCGGTTTTAGATGGGGTTTACTCGACTTAGGAATTTTTCGTTTCCAATGCATTCCTATGGGGAAATCGCTTTTTTCGACTTACGAATTTTTCGACCTATGAATGTGCATTCAGAACGGATTAAATTCGTAAGTCAAGGTACCACTGTATACAAAATATCAGGTACTTGAAAACTATTGCTCTACACTCGCTTATATGCACAGAGAGCTGCGTGTGCAGAGGGTCAAAGCTCAGTGGGAGGGTGTATGCTTCTGCCGAACTGAAACCTGAGGTGACCCCCAGCATTTCAAGATAAGGATGGCAAGTAGCAATGCTGGTAAAGAGATCTGGCATTGAAACGAATCACTAGAAGTGTAGCAAAAATCAACGTTTGAGGCTGAAGGAAACCTCCACGCGGCGGGTGAGAAAACAAAGGGTGTTTATTGCTAGCGATAATGGCTCAGTGGGATCACTCTTCAAAAGCTGAGCAAGCCCCAAAGGGTGGGGCCTGCTTAATATGCCACTCGCTTTTCTGCAATCAATCAAGTTGTGGCCTAAATTCTGCCCAAAACCCAAAACTAAAATTTCAGCCAAATGCGTCTTTATTTAGTGGGGAGGTCTCTGGGTCTGAACACACAAATCCTTGAGGCCAGCACTCCCCCATATCCAGGCCCACACACGCCAAGATGCAGACATTCCCATCCTTTCGCACATCAGCACCCAATCTGCTGTACTTTTCAGCATGCAAGGTAGTGGCATTCATTATTGATGTTTTCTACAAACAAGGACCTCCGCTTCCACTCCCTTATTCTAGCGTAGTCGTGGAACATTCTACAGGGATGTTTGTTATGTTGGGACTTCTGCTGCTGCAACCAAGAACAGACCTGCTTTCCTCCGCTGCCATTGTTCAGCGCGTCTCGTAAGAAAAGGGAGTTTTTGCGCATCCCAACGCCCAGCTCAAGTTTCGGCTCCCCACCCAGTTCCCGAGAGCTAGAAGGACTTCAGTCAAGCAGCACCACTAAATATTCTTCAAATTCGCTTTGCAGCGTTTTGATTTCTGCTTAAAAGGTGGAGTGATCTACTGCAATGGAACAGGACTAGCTAACTGCATCTTTCTTCTCAACCCTCACACTTCTCTCCCACCCCCCGTGATGAATTAGCTTTATTAATCTCAACATCAATTAAAACAAGAATCTCGCAGCTTGGGAAAACGGATAGTTACGCAGTAGTTCAGACAGTTAAGGTATCGAATTATAGCTTTTCTTGTAATCAAGGCGCAACTTCATCATCCTTTGCCAACTGGGACATATTGCCGAACGGGGAGAATTTTTGGGGAGCAATTGGGGCAAGACGTTCCTAGGAACCCTAGTGCTTTACAGAGGATTTTAATGCCAGAATTGGTGGGGGAAAGAAGTGAACATTAAATGGAGTGATCAGGAATTCCAGGGACTCCAAAATCAAATCCTGAGAGGTTCTGGTCGGTTTATTAGTCAAAGCTAATCTTCGTAATTTGAATGGTTGTACAAGAGGGGACTGAGAAGGGAGAATTCACTTTTCTTACAAAGGAGCAAATGTAATGGATTTCCCACACTTCTTCCCAAAGATGCTCTTAATTTCAGCATTTCCACTGTGCCCTGGAGGCATGAAGCATTAGAGGCAGCAGGTTAGCAGCGGGGCATGCCGTAGTTGATGCTGCAAAGCTGGAGCTTTGTTAATGGCTGATGTAAAAATATTTGCATCCCATGAGTAGACTGCATCACGTGGGCACTTTGCAGAGTAGCATCCCTCTCCCACCAGGGCCACTGAAGCTAGATATGCAATACATCCTGCCATACAAGTGTGAAACAAGGACATTCTCACAGGGTGGGAGGCAGCCAGAAAGGAGAAGCTGTGTTGGGGCAACTCTACCACCCCAGTAACATATGAATAGGCTCGGGGTCTTTTTGGACAAAGTATTTAGGCATGCACTCTGGCTAAAGCCTGCCATAGCTGTCAAGTTTCGGATTTGAAAATAAGGGATCAGCAGTCTCACCTATCCCGGGGACAGTCACATATCAGTGGTGGGCGGAGCCAGAAGCAAAAAGTGGGCGGAGCAGCAATGTAAACTCCAAGCAGGCTTGGGCTCAGAGCGGAGCAAAGAGGAGGGCAGCAAGCAAAGAGGAGGGCAGCCATGTGCTCCGCGCAATGGAGCCCCATCGTCTTCTTGTCTGAGCCCATCAAAACAGGACAGGAAGCAGCAGCTGCTCAAAGGCAGCCAGGCTCCGCCCGCCAGCTAACCCTATTGGCCGGCTGAGGGGCTCGGCGGCAACGGATAGGGGCTGATGCAGAGGGAGGAATACACCCCCCTGTAAGCACGGGAAATGGCTCCCACTTGCTTTGAGGGCTGAGGCTTTTCTCTCCAAGTAGGCGAGGTCTTCCCACCCAGTCCCTGGCCAGCAGGGGAGGAGCTGCTTCCATTAAAAACGGGAAATTTAAGGGAAATAAAAAATAAGGGAGAGCAGCGGGAAACTGCTTGAAATATGGGAGAATCCTGGGGAAAACGGGATACTTGACAGCACTGAAGCCTGCACATGGTGGCTGCTGCCAATTGGAAAGCCATTGGGATGGGACGATTCAACCCTCGGGAAAGGTTTGATCCCATTTAAAGGAACCCTACCTGATCGAGTAGATTTGACAAGCAAACATGCCGAAAGAAGGGTAAAAAGGATGGGACACGGAGACCAAGTTCTAGGTGGAAATGATGAGGATAAATTTCCTCAATGGTGGAACAAATCTCTCCCCCCCACACACACCTTTTTTTTTTTAAGATGCTGGTGTTGGAATGGAGAAAATCTTCCCAACAACTTGATAAACTAAGAACGTTTTCGTTTTCACACTGCTTTCAACCATCTAAACTCTTCCAGCCCTATGGATCCATGATGCTAAGTGTGCTTCTTTCCTGCACACCCCCCCCCATCTAGCATTGCGCGAACGCTTGCAAGTTTGACACTGCTGAGGTGTCTGCACAGTGCTAAGAATATGCAAAAACCTTTTGGGAAATTTTTGCTCTTCTGATCAAACCTCATTGAGTTTCCACAAGGTTCCTCACCTGAAGAAGGAACCTCCAAATCAACTTCATATTTTCCTTTCTAGCGGTAACCTAAGGATGTGCAGAAGCCGCGTGAAAAACGCAGAGGCCTCCACTAAACAATATTTTGGCTTTCCTTGAAACCTCTCAGATCTTTCACCTGAGCGGCAACCACCAAATTTGCTTTAGGCTCTACAGAGGGATTTCTCTGTCTTTCGAATGTGAACGCAATCGTCATGACCGTAACAAGTTTTTAGGGGGTGAGGAGAGGGTGCCCTATGACGGATGAGGCCACTCACTCTATAGCCGGCATGTTGGGAGCAGACATTGGACTGACTTCCTTGGCTTTCTGCAAGGCATGCTTCTGATTAAAAGCTTCTTCTTCTTCCTGCTCATCCTAAATAAAAGACAAAGGAGCTGGTTAAAAGGGAATATAGCAGAATTTACTATTCTCCCATGTGTTATGATCCAGGCTGCAACACAGAGGTGTGCACGGTCACTTTTAAATTCACAGATGTAACAGGCTTCATCACCACTGATCCCCAAGTGCTCTGTTAAGTACTGCTTGATAGAGCAGGCAGCAAAACAGAGCAGATAGCAGAGCCAAGGAAAGCTATGGGTGCCTCATTCCTCAGTGCATCCTGCAATTCAAAGGCACACTGTGCATTTCCAGTTTGCAACCCAGGAACCCCTAGTTATAAGACTGAAAATGGCATACAACTTTCACGAACAGAATTATCGGAGAGGTAACTACAGAGCAAGGGACCCAGGTGGCGCTGTGGGTTAAACCACAGAGTCTAGGGCTTGCTGATCAGAAGGTCGGCGGTTCGAATCCCTGCCACGGGGTGAGCTCCCGTTGCTCGGTCCCAGCTCCTGCCCACCTTGCAGTTCGAAAGCACGTCAAAGTGCAAGTAGATAAATAGGGACCGCTCCAGCACTGCTCTTGGAAGGGGTTAATTAGCTAACCTATATATTTACCTGAATGTATTGTTAGTCCAGTGACTGTATTAAGTATAAAAGTGCCTCTGTTAAGCTTTTCTGTATGAAACCTCTCTGTAAAGCTGTGAACTCTGATCTGCATTGCACTGGCAAATGATGACTAAGTGTCTGGAGATAACAGTAGACAGTAGAACTGTCCTTGCAGAGAGGAACTGCCTAGGTCAAGAGATAGGGTGGCCTTGCTGGAGTGCGCATGAACCAACTCTGGCTAAATGTCCTTTTGCCTTATATGTCCTTTTGCCTTATATGTACAACAGGAAATGTACAACAGGAAATGTTCCTTATATGGACAGGAGGAAGAGCCAGGGAACTGTCTATAAGAACTGTCTGAAATTTGACTAGTTTTGTACTTGCTTGGCTATCTAAACACCGAAGTACCTCTGCATGCAGAATAATAAATCTTTCTCTCTGAAGCCAGCAGCCTCAGGTGTTTTCTGCTTCCATGTTTTCTCATCGGGCGCAACAATGGGAACCCGTAGGGGCAAATAAGGCTCCACTCTGGTTTGCCAGAAGCGGCTTTGTCATGCTGCCCACATGACCCGGAAGCTGTCTGCGGATAAACGCCGGCTCCCTCAGCCTATAGAGTGAGATGAGCGCCGCAACCCTAGAGTCGGACACGACTGGACCTGATGGTCAGGGGTCCCTTTACTTTTTAACCACAGAGCAAGATGACACTTGTGGAACCAGAGTTATGACTCCAATTTTGAGCTGAACTCAGTTGTTTTTGAAATCAAATTCTTGAAGTTAAAGCTTTTAAAACCCGTTACATGAAGGTGACCAGACTGGAACTGACTTCTAAGTCCTAAGACCTCAGTCCCAAGCACGGATACTTGGAAGTAAGTCACATTCAGCTGCTCATTCGAACTGCTTCCCATTACATATCAGGTCTTTATCGTCTTCTAAGAGCCTGTCGAAGACATTCCTTCTTCAACATGCCCTTTAAGTGGAGTTTGTTTGTCTTTTAAATACCAGGTTTCATCTGCATTTAATCTAAACTGTTCTATATCTGAAATTATTTTATGTGTTATTATTAAATCAAAGCGATTCACAAATGGAACTCAATAAACAAATGGACATTTCACTGCTATCTCTGTTTACAGGCTTTGGAGATTCCTGCGGTTGTTTTTGAAGCTAGAAACTGACCACCATGAGCCAGCTTTCCTTTTGCAAAGAACAAGAAGTTTTGTGTGTGTGTGTGTGTGTGTGTGTGTGTGTGTGTGTGTGTGGCAGCAGGCTGACAGGCAAATAAAACTACTTCACACACTTCCTAATTGATTGGTGGAATTTGCTGCTACAAGATACGGTGATGGCTACTAGGGGATTAAAGGTAAAGGGCCCCCTGACCATTGGGTCGTCATGTCCGACTCTGGGGTTGCGGCACTCATCTCGCATTACTGGTCGAGGGAGCCAGTGTACAGCTTCTGGGTCATGTGGCCAGCATGACAAAGCCGCTTCTGGCGAACCAGAGCAGCGCACGGAAACGCCGTTTACCTTCCCGCTGGAGCGGTACCTGTTTCTCTACTTGCACTTTGACGTGCTTTCGAACTGCTAAATGGGCAGGAGCTGGGACCGAGCAACGGGAGCTCACCCCATCGCGGGGATTCGAACCGCCGACCTTCTGATTGGCAAGCCCTAGGCTCTGTGGTTTAACCCACAGCAGCACCCACGTCCCCATACTAGAGGATTAGGGAGAGTTAAAAGCAGATTAGACAAATTCAGGGAGAATAAGCCTCTCAACTGGATTTTTGTAATGATAGACATATGGAATTTCCATGTTTGCGGCAGGAAAGTTCCTTATTACTAGATAATTGCATGTGCGGGTGGGTATAACAGCAGGAAGGAGCTGTTTCCTTCATGCCCCATTCTGGGATTCCCAGTAGTAACTGGATGGGCAGTGTTGGAAAACAGTGGCTGAGCTAGATGGATCTTTGGTCTGCCCCAGCAGGGCCATTCTTACACGCTCAAAAGCGTTTTCAGCACATACCTCTCTTGCAATGATGGCAGTTCTGCGCTCAGGACGCTCATTATCTGTGTTATCCAACGAAGTCGGTATATTCCATGTTCCAAATTTCAATTGTCTTTTAAAACCGCTGGGTGTTGACCCCACTGGGCATGGTAATCCAATCAGGGGGGAAAGGGGGGGTGTTTTAGGGCACCTTTTCTAGCCCCTTTTTCGGGGTGAGCAGAGTAAATCCTAAATAGGACTACTCACTCATGGATACACATATAGCAAAAACTATCTGAACAGGGAGCTCCTTGTAAGTTGCATTGCTCCCTGGGAACAGGGTGGGTGAGTGGGCACAGTCCTTTGGCCTGGAAAGGAGATGCAGAAGTGCATTTACGTTCACCTCTGAAGTTATTATTATCGTTTATCACACTTACACCCCACTCTTCCTCCAAACACCTCTGAGCGTCACAGTCTTGGGGTCTCGGACCCATCAGAGTTTAGGGCAGCTGCTTCTGGCTTCCACCACCAGCAGGGAGACCTTTTTCTCTGTCTTCCCATCTGACCAGAGGAGCCCTGCTCATCACTAGGGGAGATAACCTAGCCAACCAGCCTGTCCTCTGCCCTGCCTCCTTTCCTTGGCTTCACTAGAGGAGCTTAAAAAGGTAAAGGAACCCCTGACTGTTAGGTCCAGTCATGGACCACTCTGGGGTCTACAGGCCGAGGGAGCCAGAGTTTGTCTGCAGACAGCTTCCGGGTCATGTGGCCAGCATGACAAAGCCGCTTCTGGCAAAACCAAAGCAGCGCACGGAAACGCCGTTTACCTTCCCGCCGGAGCGGTATCTATTTATCTACTTGCACTTTTGACATGCTTTCAAACTGCTAGGTGGGCAGGAGCTGGGACCGAACAACGGGAGCTCAGCCCATCGTGGGGATTTGAACCACCAACCTTTTGATCAGCAAGCACTAGGCTCAGTGTTTTAGACCACAGCGCTACCCGCGTCCCACCTCCACCCGTGCCCCAAACCTGCCCTGCTTTGCCTCTGCAGTACTTGTTTCTGTATGGCAGCTAGAACTGAGTCACACACCTCAAGATGATTCTTGGAGCAATGCAGAAGGAGGGCATGACCTTGCCCTCTCCACAGCTGGTATATATACAGCTTACTTCTGAATTAGGCAAGTTACCACCACCATTCTGCTTCCACTTCCTTCCAGGTGTCATTTTTATTAATTACGCGGGCACAAAATACTGTGGGGGGCCTCTCTCTCTCCTGCTGGGGAGATGTGTATTTGTCTGCTTCAGAGTTAAATTAGACAATGCCATCAATTACTACGCTCTATTACATCCACATTAGCCATGTCAGAGATACATTTGCACTGGAGGGTTTTTCTTGGAGTCCAGGAAGTACCAAGTTGATGAATCCGTGCTGGAAATGGGAGATATGGAACAGGATCATTCCATTCCCACTCCGAGAGCGGCAACCGGCTCGGTTGCTTAGCTAGCTCACTGTAACCCGTGCGGTTTCCTGGAACACCGTCACACACCAATTCCCAGTGAAGCCTTCCTTGGCGTGGCCCCAACTCATAATTGTGAGTTAATGATAACTGCGCCACTGTCAGATTGCAGAGGATTTGGAGGAAAACAAATAACATTTGGGGCACGGTGCTTTCAGAGCACTGACTGTAATAAACCCTGACCTTTGTAATAAATGGAATGACCAGGTAATCTGAGGGCCGAACTAGATGCAGTGCCATCAATGTAATTAGCAAGCATGTGAAAGGCTTTATAAAAAGTAAAGCGCCGGTGTGGAAAAATCCAGATCAGGACTTCGGTGAGGTGCACAGGACCTCAGTAGCCTCCTATCCTCCACACCAGGGCTTGGGGCCCCACCCCATCAATTTACTTTTAAGAAGCCATTTGCAGAAATGGTCATTTCATGAATGGCGTTGTGTCTGGTTTGGCCCTGAAAGGAAACATTTCCTTGGCAAATTCTCCTGCACAAGCCCCATAAGCCCTACTGTCACAGGGAAAGTTTGAGAAGCTCAGAAACAGAACTCAGCCAGGCAGACCAGTTGCTTTTGCCATGGTTGCAGAAAGGATTGGCCAGCCACATCTCACAGAAATTTAATCTGTGAGGGAAAAGAATAGGTACTGGGAATGAGAAAAAACTCCAGGCTGCAACTAGGAACAGGGCCTTCTTCGTGGGGGCACCTCTCCCTTGCAGCTTTAGGGATGCTTTTAACTGCTTGTTTGCACTGTGCTGCTAACAGGGATCTTTGCTGCTTTATTCTCTTTTAAATATTCTCTTTTTAATTGGGTTGTTTTCAGTGGTATTCTATTATTTTTAACACTCGGTCCCAGTCAATATAGGCCATGGGTAGGCAAACTAAGGCCCGGGGCCCGGATCCGGCCCTATCGCCTTCTTAATCCAGCCCGCGGATGGTCCAGGAATCAGTGTGTTTTTACATGAGTAGAATGTCTCCTTTTATTTAAAATGCATCTCTGGGTTATTTGTGGGGCATAGGAATTTGTTCATCCCGCCCCCTTCAAAATATAGTCCTGCCCCCCACAAGGTCCGAGGGACAGTGGACTGGCCCCCTGCTGGAAAAGTTTGCTGACGCATGAATAGACAATGCTGGGCTAGATGGACCAATGGTCTGTATTTTTTTAAAAAAAACAACCTCACTTATTCCAGAGTTGAGGTCTTGCCATTCAGTATCTTCTGTGGTTTTGCTCTGGTGAGCAGGGGTTCAAATCGTGTCCCATCAAAATTATATCCCTGTCGCTAAGAGCACATTGCAATCTGGACGGAGCTTACGTAGCTATTACCAAAGAGTTCTAGACTTACCTTCGTCAGCTCCTGCGCATTGGCAAGGTTATCCACAGCAATGGCCAAGAAAACATTAAGCAGGGTATCTAAAAGAGTTGAGGGTGAATGAAGCATCCGATTAGACAAGCTGAATGGACATCATGAAGACATCATGTGGAAGAGGATAATGGCGCCTGCAGTTGCATACAGTGGTACCTCGCAAGACGAAATCAATTCGTTCCACGAGTCCTTTCGTTTTGCGATAATTTCGTCTTGCGAAGCACAGTTTCCCATAGGAATGCATTGAAATTAAATTAATGCGTTCCTATGGGCAAAAAAGTCCATTAAAAAAAGTCCGGGGGAGCCGGAGGGAGGGAGGGAGGGAAAGGCGGCGGAGTGACTCCCAGCTCCGCAAAAAAGAGAAAAGCGCCCTGACATCCGCGCCAAGGACTGAGCGAGGCATATCCTCAGAAGCAAAGCCGCTTTACTCGAAAGTAAGCCCCTCTCTGCGCTTCAGCAAGCGGCAGCTTCTGCTCGCCTCACTGCCTCCTTCGGCGCGAGGGAAGCGTCTGCCGGGCTGCCCGGCACTGTCATTGGCGTTCTCGCCGCCACCGCATCCCTTCAGGCGGCGGGGTAGGAAAGGTGCCACCGTGTCCTGACCGGGCTTGGGCTCCGTCTCTGGCCTGGGAAGGGGGAGCAGGAGGGAGGGAGGGAGGGAATTGCGGTGGAGCTGTGCCTGAGGGAGCAGCGCCTGGCCACACCGGCAGCAGCAGCAGCAGCGATTCCCAGCTCTTTGCCCTGCTTCTCCCTCCTCAGCCACCTCCGCATCCCCTCAGGCTGCATCCCCTCAGGCTCCCTCCGAGAGCCGCGCTTTGGCTTACAGTGGTACCGCGCAAGACGAATGCCTCGTTTTGCGAGTCACGGCCATAGAAAATTTCGTTTTGCGAGTCACCGGAAAAAATCGCAAAACCCTTTCGTCTAGCGAGTTTTTCGTTTCGCGAGGCCTTCGTCTTGCGAGGTACCACTGTATTAGGGGCCTATACCGCACCAGGACGGGTTGAAAGAAGGACTCACACATGATCACAGGGGAGTTTTCCGTATCCTCACTGTAGCAATCTAGAAACTTAGCAATACTGAAGTGGTTAGATCCCATGTGATCTTTCTTTCATATCTTTCCTTCAAATATCGCCAGTGTGGCAGGGGATCCTGGCCAAGCACAGAAAAATGGTAACCGCCTCACGTATCCAAGGGCTACGATTTCAAACGCAGGACCCACTTCTACAAGTGCATGGACTCAGGGATATGGCAGAGCGAAGGGGATGGGCCGCTTATGACTAAAAGGACCGTCATGTGGGCCAAGCAGCAAGTCAAGATGAAATTCAAACTAGACAAGGTGCCAGGAGATGCATTATCAGAGCTTTTAAAAACTGAAACGCAGCTTCTGGAGGAAGGGACACGGAGGAGGGTGTGGAATGCATAACCCTCCCCCTCCAAGTATTATTATTATTATTATTTAAATTCGGCCTCTCCTGCTACTTTTACAAAGGATTCCCCCCACCTTCCTAGTGGGAGATAAAAAAAATTGGATTAGAAAAATTGCCTGGGGAGAAATTCCATCTCTTCCTCCCACCCCCTCCTGTTTTGCAGACTACCATGGCTGCACTTTGGTACAAACAAACCACGGTGTAGAGACTGGTAATGCAGTTGCCCTTTGCCTCGCTTACTTAAAAACCCAAGAAAATGCAGCAACACTGACAGCAGTGCTCTCATGCCACTTCTCTCCATGGTGCTGAAATTTACAAAATATCACACCAGGACCCCAAATCAAGGCAGAGCAATAGGAAGGATACAGTTTCCAAATAGCGTGAGGATGATGAAGTAGATGGACGACCACATTCCTGAGCTGACGCCACCTTGGGAGCGAATTCCATTGTACATCACTTCATTCCAGTCTTCGCCTGTCAAAATCTAAACGAACAAGCAGCTGTTACAACAACGTCCTTATTTTACACTTCAGAAGAGGATGTTTCAGTTACGGAGAGCCTACTAAGTCACTGAAACAAATGACACAGAGAAAAAGAAAAAGAAAAGGAGGAAGGAATGAAATAAAGAAGGAAGGCGCCTTTTCCTTCCTTCCTTCTAACCAACCATCCATTTTTCCTTGGCCCCAAATTCTGCCTTTCTTATATAATAATAAGGCAAAAGAATAGCAAGAACTGTACAAAAGGGGTACAGTCCATCCTCAGAGGCCTTACTGTCTTACTGCCTAATTTAGAAAAAACAGGTTGGAAGTGGGTCAAGGAAAAGCCCAATAAAAGAATACTGAGAGCCAAAAATGTATCCTAATATCTGTTGGAAGCCGCCCAGAGTGGCTGGGGAAACCCAGCCAGATGGGCAGGGTACAAATAATAAATTATTATTATTATTATTATTATTATTATTATTATTATTATTATTATTAAAACTACAGAATGAGCTGCACTGAACAACTTCAAGCCGCAGATGGGGGAAACTCTAATTTCCAAATGTTCCTCCCAAATAAAAAAGAAAAAGTACAAACACAATTTCCAGCACATACCAGTAGGTTCCTTCCCCCGCAAAACTGAGAAGATCCATCATTGAGAAGATCCATTTGGGGGCACCAAATTTGGCCTCGCTCAGGGCGCCATGCCACCAAAGATTACCAAAGCCCACCCCTGTTTATATCCAGTGCTACTGATTCTGCTCAGGCAGCAGAGTTCGACTTGCGCAACTGAACAGCCCCCTCTCCTCTCCTCTCGCACACCTTCAAAATATGGCCCAGAGGGTTTGTGGACCCTCTGTTGGCTGTGTACCTTGGCTCTGAGGAAGAGGCAGTGAAGAGTTCGCTCTCATTAGGAGTCTTTGCAATGTCAAGGTGGTGTTCCTTGAAAGCTTCGGCTCAAGGAGTTATTACTGAGAAAGGATTCATTTAAAGGAAAAGAGAGGCCACTTCCCTCTCAACAGAGAAGACTAGGCTATTCCAGCCAGGTGTGTGAGTGTGGTGGGAGATTCAGAGGAAAGAGCAAGGAAAGGAAAGAAAAAGAGGGTTAGCTGAGCTTCTATGGAGCACAGAATTAGGGGAAGATAGAATAATGGGATTATGGTGAGTGAATGAGGCATGGAGAGCTTTGTTATAAAGAAAAGGAGAAGGTCAAAGCAAAAGGGAGCCACTGCAGAAACTGAAGTCAATGGGGGACAGGATCAGAGCAGTGAAAGAAAGGCTATTTTAACAGAGGTACTTTGAAAGGTGGTTGAAGTAGCATTAACCATATCATATATGAAGATTTCAGGATAGATTTGAGGGCTGCTACACACGCGGGTGGCGCTGTGGTTTAAACCACTGAGCCTCCTGGGCTTGCCGACCAGAAGGTCAGCGGTTCAAATCCCCGCAACGGGATGAGCTCCCGCTGCTCGGTCCCTTCTCCAGCCAACCTAGCAGTTCGAAAGCACACCAGTGCAAGTAGATAAATAGGTACCACTCCAGTGGGAAGGTAAACGGCATTTCCATGCGCTGCTCTGGTTTTGGTGTTCCGTTGCGCCAGAAGCGGCTTAGTCATGCTGGCCACATGACCCAGGAAAAACTGTCTGTGGACAAACACCGGCTCCCACCAGATGTCAAAGAGAAAAACAACTACCAGGCTTTTAGAAGACATCTGAAGGCAGCCCTGTTTAGGGAAGCTTTTAATGTTTGATGGACTACTGTATTTTATTTTTTTATTTTTTATTTTGGAAGCTGCCCAGAGTGGCTGGAGCAACCCAGCCAGATGGGCGAGGTATAAATTATTATTATTATTATTATTATTATTATTATTATACAGAAACTTGGGACAAAACTTTCTGTAGCTTTCGATAATTATCCAGGTTGCCTCTGGCAGATAGAACCTTCCTGTTTATTTATCCCTCTGCATAAACAACAACAGCAAAGTCCTTAATGCAAGGACATAAAAATATCGTTTGCTTACATAAAGCTGCAGACTCAACTTAAAACGGCAGTGAAACAAGTCAGGCAAAATATACTGGTACTTCTAGATTACAAAACAACATGGTTCAGATCAAAGATGGCACCTGTGATTGGTAAAGCACAGAAACCGCATCCTACCCCTAAGGCTGCATGATGAGAAAGAGAGTGTTTCTCAGGTGATAGGAATTAATAAGGATTATGTTCCTTCTTTCCTGGGCAAGCAGAGGATGTGGCCTCACAAAAGTGCCCTCTGGGAATTTTCAGGAAACTCCATAGAATCATAGAATCATCGAGTTGGAAGAGACCACAAGGGCCATCCAGTCCAACCCCCTGCCAAGCAGGAAACACCATCAAAGCATTCCTGACACATGGCTGTCAAGCCTCTGCTTAAAGACCTCCAAAGAAGGAGACTCCACCACACTCCTTGGCAGCAAATTCCACTGTTGAACAGCTCTTACTGTCAGGAAGTTCTTCCTAATGTTTAGGTGGAATCTTCTTTCTTGTAGTTTGAATCCATTGCCCCGTGTCCGCTTCTCTGGAGCAGCAGAAAACAACCTTTCACCCTCCTCTATATGACATCCTTTTATATATTTGAACATGGCTATCATATCACCCCTTAACCTTCTCTTCTCCAGGCTAAACATACCCAGCTCCCTAAGCCGTTCATCATAAGGCATCATTTCCAGGCCTTTGACCATTTTGGTTGCCCTCCTCTGGACACGTTCCAGCTTGTCAGTATCCTTCTTGAACTGTGGTGCCCAGAACTGGACACAGTATTCCAGGTGAGGTCTGACCAGAGCAGAATATAGTGGTACTATTACTTCCCTTGATCTAGATGCTATACTCCTATTGATGCAGCCCAGAATTGCATTGGCTTTTTTAGCTGCTGCATCTTAACCCTTTGCTCACATAGCAAACATGGACTTTTTTTTTAAAAAAAGTATTGATTTACAAAGGTGTGTGCAATGTCTCTCTCATATTTTTTTTCCATGTAACATTTTCACAAATCAATTTCGTTTGTTGAGACATTAGGAAGAAAAGGGGGGAAGAGGTGGGTGGGGTGGGGTGATTATGTTTCTATTTTACTTAATATATGTAGGGTTTGGTGTCAGCGTTGTTTGTGCTGGTTTTCTGTTGTTCGCTTGTGCTCCTTTGGTGGTGAGAGAGGTCAGGGTTGGCGTAGGTTGTGATTGATCATTTGTAGTTGACTGTGGTGGTCTTTGGTTTCCTGTGTGAGTGGGGTGGGTGAGTGTTTTTGGTCAGGTTAGCCATATTGATTTGTATGCAAACATGGAATTTTATATTTTGACCGGAACATCATTTCCCCGCACTAACTAAGCTGCACCACACATTGCTGATGGGAAGGGTGAGAACTTGATTACCATTTTCAGAGGCAGCCTCGTGTCTCTCATATCACCTGCCCTGAATCACAGCCGACTACTTAAAGAGAAGCATTACTAAAGGACACAGGCATCTGAGCTCATTTCTTCAGCTGCGGGCTGCTCGCCCCCCAGAGTTATACCTGGAAAACTGTCATGATGGCTGCAGGGAAGGTGTCGAAGTTTGCAGAAGGAGTCCCATCCATAAAATTAAATCTGCAAAGAAGAACAAGGTGGCAGAAGAGAATGGAGGGAAAGTTAAGAGCGAATAGTAGAAAAGATGAACAACATTCAGCAACAGAAGCCACAGAGAAGAATAGGGATCTGTGTAAGACCCTCAGT
The DNA here is from genome assembly GCF_009819535.1 of Lacerta agilis. Taxonomy (NCBI): domain Eukaryota; kingdom Metazoa; phylum Chordata; class Lepidosauria; order Squamata; family Lacertidae; genus Lacerta; species Lacerta agilis. Next base: position 7,211,135 of record NC_046317.1, on the reverse strand, counting down.
TCTACCTCCTGATCCCTGACAGCACTGTCCAGATCTAGCACTGCTTTCCTGGGATCGGATACATGGCCTACACCAGGCATAGGCAAACTCGGCCCTCCAGATGTTTTGGGACTACAACTCCCATGATCCCTAGCTAACAGGACCAGTGGTCAGGGATGATGGGAACTGTAGTTCCAAAACATCTGGAGGGCTGAGTTTACCTATGCCTGATCTAAGGCAGCTACCACACACTCACACACAGTATATTTTTGAGTTTGCCTATGCCTGGCCTACACATTTTTAAGTCTTTCTCTACAGGAGTGAAGGCAATAAACCCTTCAAAAGCAAGGTGGGACATTTCTTAGGAATGCCAAATTCTGCAGCGATGAATTAATTTAACGCCTGTGCAGCAAAAACCTGCAGACACAGAGAACGCATGCAGCCAAGGAATGTAATTCTCTCCAGAAATCAGTACAAATAGTGCTTCCCCCCCTAAAAATTTTTTTAGGGGTGCTCTCGTTTTCCCACTCTAAATACTGCCAAACTTAGATTCACAAAAGGCTTAGGGGTATGACTCCCCCCCCGCGTCCCCCCCAGAATAAAAGCACTGAGTACGAATAGGCCACTATAAATTGGAGGAATAAAGCAAACAATTGCCTTAGGGTGCTCGAGAAGAGGCAAGTAGTTTTATGGATAAACAATCTGGTGAAAGCTAGTGGGGCAGGTTTATGACATATTCTGATATACTGGTTGGCATTTCAAAAACAAACAAACATGGCCTGGCCATCCACTTACCTGCCACCAAAGAGCTGCATCCCAAGCAGGGCAAAGACTACAATGAAGAGGAAAAGGAGGAAGAGGAGGCTGATAATAGACTTCATAGAACTCATCAGTGAGACCACCAAATTCCTCAAGGAAGCCCAATACCTGGAAAATCCAGATGTTACTGTAGCATGCTTCCTAAAGCATTGCAATGCTCTTTCAACTTGGGCTGGCTTTTGTTAGCCAGCAGGTCTGTGCATCTGTGTGTCGGGGCAGAAGGGGAGTTTCCATTATTTGACCAGTGTCGTCCAATTTATTTTCCCTTTATTTAGCTTTGTTTAGCCACTTAGCCAGATGAATTAAATGCTATCAATAGTACAGGTCATGGGCGTACCCAGCAAGGGGCTGGGGGGCAGCTGCCCCCCCCCAGAGGCAAAAGAAATTAAATGGTTATAAAGTGATGAAACGAAACAAAATTAGGTAGGGTGATGGCGAATAATCAGTTGTTTACCACACTGAAATGGTGTAAAAACCGAGAAGTATCTAGAGCCACCTAGCGACTGGTTGAGGAATCTATGTCAGCCAGCCAGTGGGATTCAAGGGAGGGAGAGGTCTCTAGCGGGCTCTAGCAGAGAGAAGAGGGAATCTTCTAGAGGGGTCTAGTGAGTTCCGCGTCACTATATAAACTGAGCTGCCCGCCGCTAGTTGGTAAGTATTTTAAGTGCTTTCCCGTCCACCACGGCTACTGTTGAACAATCTTTCAGTACCCTTCGAAGGGTAAAGACCTGGCTCAGAAGTACAATAGGAGAGGACAGACTGACTGGGTTGTGTTTGATGAGCGTCCATCGGAAATTCTTCGAGGAAAATCAGGACTGGATTGAAACGAAAGTTTTGAACAAGTTTTCTTCAAACCCAAGGAAAATGATATTAGTATAAGACATGTAAGACTAGAATGAAAATTTAAAAAAAAATTCCAAACAAATAATTGTAATAACTACCGTAATAAAGCACTGCTATAATTATATATAATTTTCTTAAAATGTTGGTTTCATTCGCCTTTTCCGTGCTGAAATGTCGCAACCTGAATGACCATGGCTTGCCCCCCCCCCAGTTTTGATCCTGGGTACGCCCCTGGTACAGGTTATAAATGGGACGGGGAAACTGGGTTGTCGATGGAACAAGGAGGAACAACAGGGCAACAAAAGGAAAAGTGGGGCTAACATTTGCTCAGGGAACATTTTAGAAAAAACAGGGACAAGCTCGTTTGTTTCACTCACTTTGTGATTTTAAATATCCTTAGAAGTCGCAGGGCTCGCAAGACGCTAATCCCAAAAGAGGTTCCAGGTCTGAAGATCGTCCAAACCACTTCAAAGATGCTTCCCACTGTGACCTGAGTCATCAAACACATACAGAAGAAACAAGCAATTGAATCACCTATGAATGGAAATGAGAAGTAAGTGACCAAATCCAACCAACATCTCAACCACCTTCTCAGCTACCCTCCCTCAGCTATCCCAGAAGGACAAAGAAGAGAAGAAGAAGTTTGGATTTGATATCCCGCTTTATCACTACCCGAAGGAGTCTCAAAGAGGCTAACATTCTCCTTTCCCTTCCTCCCCCACAACAAACACTCTGTGAGGTGAATGAGGCTGAGAGATTTCAAAGAAGTGTGACTAGCCCAAAGTCACCCAGCAGCTGCATGTGAAAGAGCGGGGACGCGAATCCAGTTCACCAGATTACGAGTCTACCGCTCTTAACCACTACAGCACACTGGCTCCCTGACAAGAGACTTAAAAAGTGAGCTGGAAGAAAGTGAGCTCCTTACGACATGTTTGTGGACTCCGTGAAGTGAATTTATGAATGAACAATCTGTTTCATTCAAATTACTGTAATTCCTCCGCCAATTCCTGCACTGACAAGATGGTAATCTGGCTCTTGGAGGTGTTACAATAACACCACATTTCCATCCCCCTCTCCCCTTCCAGGATCTTCTTACACATCAGTGCATTTCCCCAGAGAATCTTCTATCCCGCTCTGCCATTTGCACTTGATCTGTGCCGCTTCTTATCTGCGCAGTGCTTACCCCACAGTCAAAGCAGTTGAAAGAAGAATGAAAATAGAGACGGGGCCCCATCCCGTACATCTTCAAGGACATCTCTAGGAGGAAGAGGCCCAGAAATATAAACTCTGCATAGTCTGAAAGAAATAAATTCAGGCGTGATCATTTGATCTCTGCTTCTCTCCATCCACTCTTGCAACAAAACTTCACAGCACTGCGTGATGAACCCGCCCAGAGCTGGTTCATGCTGAGAAATTTCTCCCCATGCAGGGACGCAACAATGAACCAGGCCGCAGGACCAGGACTTTGCTGCCATCTTTGTAGCTGCAGCTTCTAAGAAAAAAATGTTGTGGTGAGAATAGAAACAGGCACCTTCCCTGTACGGGGCAGATAGACTAGTGACCAATTTCTAGTTGACCACCTGGCACCTGCTGGGGAAGTCTTGAGAAGAGTGTTGGCCCTTTGACCCAACCAGATGCTTCTTAAAAAAAGAAAAGAAAAAAGCTTTATTTAGAATTCTTTAAAAATTACAGAAAAGAGAAAGAACCGTGAAAAGGAAAAAAAAAAACCAGTCCAAAAGAACTACATAATAGAAAATATAAGCATAATAAAGAACTAAAAATAACATTAAATATTAAATAGTGGGTGGACATAGCAGACGACACAGTGATTCTCCAAGCAGCTCTGTTTATTCTCAGGCTGGAACAGAACTGAACTGAAGGGCTCAGCAGCCTGCTTATATAGCACTCAGCTACAAGCAACAGTAACAACTTTCTGTAGTTACCCAATCCCTGAACCTCACTTTCAATCCCTCATTTGCATGTGCGGACCTGAGTGAGAACTGCAGCAGAATGAACTATATACACACACTCCTAGTGGCCTAGGGTGAGAACTTCAATACATAACATGAAAAATATGACTTCTTATTGTCTGTACATCGCTTCCCTTACTTATTACTCATATCTCTTGCTATTTCTAATACATTTTTACATTTTAATTTAAAGTCTTTAATCACAAAGAAAAACAGAAATGTTACAAATGCTCATTCACTATATACCTATAACTATTGCAGTCCCCGCGTGTGCTTCAATCTAAGCAAATCACTAATTCTGTTTTTACGCCTTCTTTTTTTAAAAAAATATTCTTCCATGTATTTCCACTCCTCTTTAATTTTTTGCTTTGATATATTTCTAATTGCTGCTGTCATCCTAGCTAGGTTCATGAACTCTACTAATTTGATATGCCATTCTTGGATTGTTGGTAATCCCCCCCCCCCACCTTTCCATTTTTGAGCAATAAGTAGCCTAGCTGCTGCACAAGCATATAAAAAAAAATACCCCTTTTATCCTCCTGAACATTATCAGGGACCATACTTAATAAGAAGGCTTCTGTCAACCAGACGCTTCTTACATCCCTTCCTAACCATGGTGCACAATCAGGATCACTGAACACAGATCCTGCCTTCTGTGGAGAGCTCTTTACCACAGTTAAAATGCATTGGTGAAACCACACAGGCCCCATAAAATAAAATAAAAATAGACCACATGAGGTTGAGGTTGAGGTTGGCCCATCCTTAGCCGGACCTTTCTTCAAGGGATTAGTTTGATGGTGTGAATTGGTCAAAAAGCTGGAAGCTGTGATGGCCTGGGACTCGGGCTCGGACTCAGGCTCGGAGGAGTCGCAGCCTACACCGGACCCTCCGCCTGGGACATCGGCTGAACCAAGTCTGGGGCCCAGTCCTGAGGAGCCTCAGTCTGCTCAGCCTCCCCTGCAACAAGCATCGGCTGAGCAGAGTCTGGGGCCTGAGCCTGCCCTGGTTCCAGGTGCAGGGGATACCTCGTTGCCATCAGCCAGGTTGTCACCAGCGGCTGGCCCACTGCTGGCTGGGGCTGAGGCGGCTCCTGGGTCCTGTAACCCACCGGCGTCTCCTGAGCTGCAGAGACTCAGGGCTGATAGAAGGAGAGACCTGAGTACTCGCAGGAGGAGTGCTCGCCTCCAGGTGAGGCGAGGGAATGAGTCGCCAGGGAATCAGGGCCGTCTGTTACCCTGTTCTAGATAAAAGACAGCCAGGCTCCACCCCGGGTTGCAGGAACAACATTGTTGGTTGCTAAACCCTGCTGGAGACCTGTCTTGCTTTCCTGCCTGAGCTCCAGACCTGCCCTGGTTCCCTGCCTGCATACCTGTTCCTGACTTCACCTGACTCCCTGCCCTGCACCCAGGGGTGTAGCAAGGTAAATTGGTACCCGGGGCCAAAAAATTTTTTGTCACCCCCCCTCCCCAGGCATGGGAAGGTCAGGTGGTACCCGGTGCAGAAAATGTCTTGTCAACCCCCCCCCCCATTGATTCCCACCCGCAAAAATGGTTTTACGTTATTTCATATTTTCTTACAAAGGAATAATAACAAGTAATAATAATAATAAACGTTTATTTATACCCCACCCTCCCTGGCCGAAGTCGGGCTCAGGGTGGCTAACATCAGATACATAACATTGGTATAAAATCAAACAATAATTAAATTACCTCCTAAAAAACATCTCAAAATCAAATTAAAGTCTAATTAGATGGCTTTCCACAGGGTTAGGGTTGGGAACAGTAAGTGTTCTCTGAACTGAAATTCCAGCCTTCATGACATAGGAAAACAGCCAAGTGAACAGCTATTTTGGTGGAGGAGGGTCAAGTTATTAACCGATATGCATGAAATTTCATATATAGCTATATAATCCCTAGTATAGTAAGATAAGATCTTCGGAGCAGGCATTTAAAAAAAAAATTCAAAAACAAAATCTGTTTTTTTTTTCCAAAAAAAATTTTGTTCCTTGGTAATTTGTCACCCCCTCCATTATGGAAACCAGGGTGGCCCGCCCCCCGCCCCCCCTTGCTACACCCCTGCCTGCACCCAGCTTCAACTACTATGTACTGTCTCTATGCTGAACCTTTGACCACGGACCGGACTTTGACCTTGCCTCTCGGGTAACCCACGGGACCACCAGCACAGAAGCAAAGCTGTAGTCTGGGGACTTCAGTTCCCCAGGAAAACTCCTTGTCAGTTCTTCTAGAGCTACGTCTTCAGCCTGCTATTTCATACAACAGCAGCTTTTTTTTGAGAGCTCTCTAAGCAATGTTGTGGTCGGCCCTGCCAAGCCTGTAGCAATTAAAGAGGTTGTTGCAGTGCTTGTGCCTGAGGGAACCCAACGGTTGTCACACCACTGACGCTCCTTTCTTCTGGGCTCAGAATCAACAACTCCGCTCCGGAATAAGCTTGTAAAAAATGATGGCCAGCAATATTGTGCTTATCAGTTGCTGGGGGTTTAAAAAAAAAATGAAAAGTCAACCCCAAACAACACCAAAATATAACACTAAAATTGAAACTGATATAAAACCAAAACAAACATAAAAGCTTCAAACATTCATCTGCATAATACCACAGAAGAAAGTTTACTGTCATCTCAGGCTTCACCGTGAAGGGGTTTAAATAAATGTGATTAAATTATTAGCCAATTTCATACCATCAGCCAGACTGGGAGAAGATATAAGATTCAGGATACACTCAGGCAGCAGATAACATTTTTACTACCTTTCCCTTATAAAATATGTTTTGTTCTTTGCGCCAACATACGCACAGAATCTTGTTTGGAAATCTTATCAATATTTATAGGATCTAATAAGAACATAGGGATCTGATAAAGCATTTTTTTGTTGGCAGCTAGTAAAACAATAGCACGGCAATGGAAAAACCTGGATAATGTGTCTTTGAAGATTTGGTATGGAAACGTATAGCAATATCAGAGAGGGAGAAAACACTTTATCCACATGTTCGATACAACGAAAAGCACACCCACAGGTTTTTAGTGCTGTGCGGTGCGACTTTATTTGATACACAGTGGATAATAGAGAATAGGAGGCATTTCCAGAAGTGGCAAGAAGGGTGTGTCTGGGTGATGTCTTAGATAATTGATTAGAATACACTTAGAACCAAATATAAGATTTAGATAAGATATTAATGTGAGAGATGCTGTATCACATTCGAACCCCCTCCATAATGGTTTTGTGGTCATATATTGTATTTTGTGGGAGTGGGTGGCACTGTGGTTTAAACCACTGAGCCTCTTGGGCTTCCTGATTGGAAGGTTGGCGGTTCGAATCCCTGCAACAGGGTGAGCTCCCGTTACTCTGTCCCTGGTTCTGCCAACTTTGCAGTTCAAAAGCACACCAGCGCAAGTAGATAAATAGGTACCGCTGCGGCGGGAAGGTAAATGGCGTTTCCATGAGCTCTGGTTTCCGTCACGGTGTTCCATTGCTGGCCACATGACCTGGAAAGCTGTCTGTGGATAAATGCCGGCTCCTTCGGCCTGATAGCGAGTTGAGCGCCACAACCCCATAGTCACCTGTGATTGGACTTAACCGTCCAGGGGTCCTTGACCTTTTACCTATTATATTTTGTATTTCATTTGTAGACTTTGAGGTTTTTGTTTCTGCGTTCTGTCACTGCCGCCCTTTATGCATGAGAGCAATTATAAATAAAACGGCGGCACACCTATTTCCGTCTAAAGTAATGTGGGCAAAACTGGAACACTACTGAGAAGATCTTGCAAGTGAGAGGCACAGTGGTGTAGCTACTGACCTGTGGAAAATATATTGTGTGCATAGGGCTAACACTTCATTAGTGAGAAGATTTGTGCTGAATATTCGCCACTTCATTAGTGAGAAGATTTGTGCTGAATATTCGCCACTTCATTAGTGAGAAGATTTGTGCTGAATATTCGCCAACTTCGAATACTAGCTCGGAAACGATCACATTCCGTGCTGCCAAGCTAAGCAAAAGAAGAAAACAACTTAACCTTGCCAAACATTCACACTGTCTCAGTGCTTTTCAGCAGCCCTCCGTTCTCCTGGTTGCTGCTTCCCTTGTGCACCATGCTGGCCCCCATGTTTTGGTTTTCAGGCATCCATGAGGCATCCACCACGCCAGAAGAAGCATGATGACATCGTCCACAAAACCACTCAGATTAATAGCAGTGAGAGTAAATGCGGTTGAGGGCAGTGAGGGGAAAAAAGAAAACATTGTGCACAGAAGGAGCAGCTAAGGGAACGAACGTGCCAGACAACAATGTGAATACATTTGCAACATGTCCAAAAAATCCCTGAGAGCAGCCAGTGCTCTTTGACACTCATCGCTGCGGTGCATGCTAACTATTAAATGTGCAGCTAGAAAGTAGACTATTATCCTGCCTTGTGCCATTTTTTTGAACAAAACAACCACTGTATTCCACTCTGGAGTACTGTGTCCAGTTCTGGGCGCCACAGTTCAAGAAGGATACTGACAGAGGAAGGCAACAAAAATGGTCAAAGGCCTGGAAACGATGCCTTATGAGGAACGGCTTAGGGAGCTGGGTATGTTTAGCCTGGAGAAGAGAAGGTTAAGGGGTGACATGATAGCCATGTTCAAATATATAAAAGCATGTCATAAAGAGGAGGGAGAAAGGTTGTTTTCTGCTGCTCCAGAGAAGCGGACACGGGGCAATGGATTCTAACTACAAGAAAGAAGATTCCACCTAAACATTAGGAAGAACTTCTTGACAGGAAGAGCTGTTCGACAGTGGAATTTGCTGCCAAGGAGTGTGGTGGAGTCTCCTTCTTTGGAGGTCTTTAAGCAGAGGCTTGACAGCCATCTGTCAGGAATGCTTTGATGGTGTTTCCTGCTTGGCAGGGGGTTGGACTGGATGCCCCTTGTGGTCTCTTCCAACTCTATGATTCTATGAACTTCACGAGTGTATATTTCTGATTGAAACTTGCGTCAGAACAGGATCAGGCACCGCAAGCAGCAAAGACTGGATGGGAGCTGCCAGTCCTTGAATAGATAAAACCAAGAAAAGAAGAGGAGGAGGAGGAGGAGGAGGAGTAGGAGGAGGAGTTTGGATTTGATACCCCAATTTATCACTACCCTAAGGAGTCTCAAAGCGGCTCACAATTTCCTTTCCCTTCCTCTCCCACAACAAACTCTCTGTGAGGTGAGTGAGGCTGAGAGACTTCAAAGAAATGTGACTAGCCCAAGGTCACCCAGCAGCTGCATGTGGAGGAGCGGGGAAGCGAACCCGGTTCACCAGATTACAAGTCCACCGCTCTTAACTACTATACCACACTGGCTTTGTGCCTGAATTTTCCTGGAAGAAACATTCCCTTTCTTACACATGCATTTGGCTCTGGGGAAGGGCGTGTCCTTCCGCTTTCGGCTGCTGCTGCATTAGCGGCGCATCAACGACACAGAACCCCGTCACTTACAGAGGAGGTGCGTGAGCCAAGGAGGTTGGCTGTGATGGACGATGGCCACACAGGCCGTGTTGAGGGCCACGATGCTCAAGACGAGCCAATAGAACACCTGGGATTTCACCATGTGGCGGACAGAGATGCGCAGGAGCCGCTCCTTGTGTCGGAAGTACGAGGCGCCATCCAGTTTGGCACTCTTGATGCTGGCCCGAGCGAGGGGGGTGCCTGCAATGGGATGGAAAAGAAAGACGGGGGATGCCAATAGATATAAATGGTGCACGGACATTTCGCAAAAGCAAAGACAAGCTCCTTGCTGTCTCAGTGCTTTATGCATGCAAGGAAATACTGTGAAGCTAAAGGCAGGGTGGGCCTCTTCATGCCTGCCAGTCATTGGAGGTTGGCTCTTCCATGACTTTTTGGGCAAACCGCACCCACTGTTCCCACACCTGATGTCATACATGATGTCTAAAATTGGACTAAAATTGTCAACCAAAAGCTTTACTTTTCCGGTTTATCGCCACAACAGTTATTAACACTGGGCTTCAGTAAAGCAAATAATTTAATTAGACAGTGCCTATATGTTATCGAGTGACAGGATAATTTGGTGACACTAAGGGCATTTTGTCCATGGTATGATTATTTTCCACCCAGTTATTTTGACACTTTGGCACCCTATTTGCAAAATTTAACAATTCCAAAATACAGGCGTGCTTTCACTTTCGAAAATGGAATATACTGTCTTCGGCTGTAGCTGAGGGTCGATTTCAAAAACTGCCGCCGAGAAAAAACAGTTATGTCCATGTGGAGATGGCAGTATTGAGTCAGTAGAAGAAGAGTTTTGATTTGATATCCCGCTTTTCACTACCCAAAGGAGTCCCAAAGCGGCTAACATTCTCCTTTCCCTTCCTCCCCCACAACAAACACTCTGTGAGGTGAGTGGGGCTGAGAGACTTCTGAGGAGTGTGACTAGCCCAAGGTCACCCAGCAGCTGCATGTGGAGGAGCGGAGAGGCGAACCCGGTTCACCAGATTATGAGTCTGCCGCTCTTAACCACTACACCACACTGGCTCTCACAGTGCCTCATGTGACTTGAACTTTTTATAAAGATTTGAGGAGTGAGGTTATTACCCCTCTACTATTGTCCATGTTGGGTGACTCAACCATTGCTACTGTGTCCTTCCTTCTAGCAGATCAAGATGATCAGGGGACAGCCAAAACCACAAGGTTTTCAGTGGGGGCAATTCGAATAATATCTATTATTGGATTATTGAGATAAACCTCCAAAATGTACTTTGTATAGTTAAGTTTTTACCTCTATCTTCAGTACATTTTATTTTATGGCTATGGCTATGGCTAGTGGCTGATGCAAATAAAGATTATTCTGATCTGCATTATATGGTGTCAGGCACAGGAAGCTTCAAGCCGCAGCTAAAATGAAGAGGGTCAGATCCGGTTCCCTTCCTGCTCACTTGCTTGTTATGTACTGAGTTGAAGAGGATCCAAACTGCAGCAGTCTGACTGGTCCCAGAACAATAGGATTGAGATTGCAGCAGTCTGATTGGTCCCAGAACAATAGGATTGAGATTGCAGCAGTCTGATTGGTCCGCAGGAGCCACCCAATCCAGCTCCAGGTGGAAGTGAATCTGCACTCCGATTGGCATACTGTACAGGAGTATCCCAGAATTAGCCAATCACGTGGGGCCCATTGTGTAAATAGTGTATATAAAGCAAACATTTTGGGGGAACTACATTCCTCACTACTATGAGCTGAATAAAGAGCATGAAATTCACACTCGACTCCGAGTATATTTCATTGCTATAGACAAGCTTGGGCAAAATTTGGATCTGGCTATATGACAGCCCTCAATAGAACAGAAGGGAACAGGATGCTTCCTCTCCTTTTGGTGTGTGTGTTTATCAGTGGTGGTCAAACTTGGCCCTCCAGCTGTTTTGAGACCACAGTTCCCACCATCCCTGCCCACTGGTCCTGTTAGCTAGGGATGATGGGAGTTGTAGTCCAAAAACTGCTGGAGGGCCAAGTTTGGCCACCACTGGTGTATATCAATGAATGAGGGCAAAATTATGATTTTTTAAGAATCCAGCTTCTACTCATTCAGTGCTTTAGGGCTTAACATTTGTTTGAGCTCATAGGAGCCATGAATTTCAGCAAGCTACCTGAGTTCATATTAACCCTTAACTACCATCTCCAGCAGAGCCTGGCCAACTTGAGCTTTGTGAGACCTTTCCCTGTATGCATACAATCATTTCCTGTGGGTTGTTTTTTTTTTTAAGATTAATTACTAGTCTGAAAATCATCCTGAAAACTCGAGTGTGTGTGTGTGAATAAGCTGATAGTTTTCTAAAGCATTAAACAGCACTTCAGACAATATTGCTCTCATTCCCAGAAGGATGCAGCTAATCGCCAAAACCATGTATTTATTACAAAACAGAGATAGTATCTCTGTCATATGTTTACACACACAGTATTCCAAAGAGTGAAGAGTAAATCACACCGCAAACTTTCAAGCTAAAGAACCCAAAGGAATACTAGTGCCAATTATCAAGTCAATGCAGAATTTGAGTCCTTTTCTGGTACGCCAGGTATCGGGACTAAAACACCTACCTTATTATACTCTGCAGCAATACCCATGCTGAGAGCTGCCTAACAAAAATAGTTTTAAAAAAACAAACAAACCCGAGGTTGCAAATCTACAGCATCAGGCCCGTAACGCACCATTCCCAAAACTGCAAGAGAAATTGTTTATTCTCTGTGTTAATCAAGTCGGGGGCAGCTACTGGAAAGCATGGCGCGATTAACTAATTTCAATCAAGAGTTTGCAATTATTCCCTCATTCTGTGCCTCTCTTCCAGAACAAAGGCATGTCCTCCTGCCAGCCCCAAGATAACAGAACGAAAATGAGATGTTCTGCTTCTCACTTGAAGGAGTCGCAAAACCCTGGATGATCCTGTGCCGATGCTTCTTTCTAGGGTGTCCCCATTCAAAGGAGGACAGAGCTTTTGAACCTCTAAGGGTTGCGTAGTAGGAATATCCTCCTTGGAATGCCGTCCAGGCCACGCCCCCCTCTGCAGGCCACGCCTCTCACTTGCCCACCCCCTCAAGTGCTTTTGCCCGGCCGGATCATGTCCCTAAACTGTGGTCATGCCTTTGACTTGTCTAGATTGGCAGAGGTGTGCATGAACAGCTGGGACGTAGCCTGTTGAAAAAAGGTGAATGTCACACCCGTTGCTCTGCTTGCTTTTATCTCTGGCAGAGCCAACAACTGGCAAACAGTCTCTGGAAGGCTGCCCACAAAGGAACGCAGCTCTTGGGCTGAATAAGATTCTACACCTGTTGTATGGACCAGGTGCATAAAGCGTTACACGCAGTTGGCAGGCATGTATATGACAGAGTGTAGATGACAACATGGTGTTTTTTATGTATGCCACAGCAGCTGCTAGAATTTTGATTGCTAAAAACTGGAAAGGTGAAGCGCTCCCAACAGTAGAAGATTGGCAGATGAAACTAATAGACTATATGGAACTCGCAGAACGGACCGGGAAACTCCGAGACCAGAGGGAGGAGAAGGTGGAAGAAGATTGGAAGAAATTTAAGGACTATTTGAAGCATCGTGAAAAGTTGGACATTTGAAGTGAAATCAGTGAATATAATAGGTGATAGCTATGTAATGTTAGAGTAGAATAGTAAATAAGAAGTTAAGATGTTGTTGTGTGTATTTGAAGTAATGAATATATAATCAATTTTTATAGAAATAAGATAGGATGATATTTGAATGTGAAGAATTATGGTGAATGATTGCAAAATAGCTACAAAGTTACTAAAGTAAATTAGAACTGAACGCTGTTGAGAGGACGGGGGAAGTCCCCTGAAGAAGATTTAAAATAAGATTAAGATAATAGATAAGTGTTTTTTTTGTATTTTTCTTAATGTTTTTCTTTTTCTTTTTCTTTTTGTATGTTTGTATTGTTTTTCTGTTACTTTTTTATGAAAAATTGAATAAATTCCTTATTAAAAAAAAAAGAGTGTAGATGACAACATGGCAGAACGCAACATGGCGTACAGAAAGTACTGCCCGTGGCCATTCAGTTGGCGCTTGGTTGTAAGCAAAACAAGCAGTGACTGTGCGCAACGGGAATGGGTGGTAACAGAAGCAACTTAGCATGGCTACGTAAAATAATACTTGTAGCAAGGCAACGAACCACAGCCTTCCTACAAGCACAAACCAATGGATTCACACTTGGTAATTAGTTCCAATTCAACTACAGGCAGCAACTGATTTAGGCGCACGCCTCCAACTGATGTGCGGTTGCGCATGTATGCATCACACAGACACCAGAAGTGGCCGGAAAAGGGGTCAGAACGGGGGGGGGGAGGCTTATATGAGGTCTGCTGAAATGTGTGGGGTCAGTCACATAACCCCCGCGTAAAACAGCCATTGCCTATATCTGATGCTGGAGCTTCCTTTCGAAATCCTGCTCCGGATCTTCCCCTTGGCTCCATTTCTGCGCCTCTCCTTCCGCCAGACTACAACCATGTCCTCATCTAAGCCCCCTACCTTTGAGGGCCCATTACACAAACGCTGTTGCACTTCTCTCCCTTTGCCCTGCCTGCAAATGTTAAGGGTTTTGTTCCCTGTGGAACGCTCTCCTATCAGATGTCAAAGAAATGAACAACTATCTGATGTTTAGAAGACATCTGAAGGCAGCCCTGTTTAGGGAAGTTTTTAATGACTGATGTTTTAATGTATTTTTAATCTTTTGTTGGAAGCCGCCCAGAGTGGCTGGGGAAACCCAGCCAGATGGGCGGGGTATAAATAAAGTATTATTATTATTATTATTATTATTATTATTATTATTATTACTACTACAGCTTCTGCTGCTGCTGGGTAATGCACTTTCTCCCCCCAGTGCCGTATTAAACCCTATAGAGGCCTCTATGCAGCCGAAATCTCTTCCCCACCCCACCCCACCCCACCCTGCACCCTGTACCTGGTGTGCACACTCTGGTGCGATAACACTGAACTAAGAAAGCTTGATTGTAATTTTCTTTCTCTATGCTACCTGAGTTAGGAAGAGAGCAGAGGGCATTGTCACAGATCCTTTGCATCCCGGTCATCATCTGTTTGATTTACTTCCATCTGGACATCGTTACAGGGCTTTATATACAAAAACGGCTAGGCACAGGAACAGTTATCTTCCCTTGCGCCATTAAATTGCGCCATTAAATACGTAGTTATGTAGCGGAAGGGGAGGCCAGTTATGGGTGGAGTTCCTTTGCTGTGTTATTGTATTGTGAGTGGAATAGTGTTGTATAAGGTATGTTTATATTGCAATGTTGCGGAAGCAAAATATCAAGTATGTTGGTACTTGGCCAATGAAATTATTCCTATTCCTATTATTCCTTTCAAGATCAAATCAATATTATTTTGTTTCGGGGCACCTAAAAAGGCATAGGTCCCATTGGCTGGTGCCTACGCAGCCTATTTAGTAATCCAGCACTGTCTCCCCCTGTTCCCTGCAGGGCAGAAGTTGGAGGAACATGGCACTGGCACTGTGTCCAGTTGACCGCATGACAGCTTCAGCAATCTTGGACTTCCCTCCCTGCTTCTTCTGATTTCATTTCGGTGTTGCAGTTTCACGCTTTTGGGCAAACTATTATCGTTCACCACTGGTCAGAGGCACAAAAGAGGCATCTTTGGGTGAATGAAGACCTGGGTTTGGAGCAAGAGCCCCAGGACAGCAGGCATTGACCATCAGCATCTTACCGACAGAGGAGATATCCACACGCTCATCGCTGGAGTCACGATTCATGACTTCTGTCCGATTCCTTTTAATGGTCGCCCTCCTGAGAACTAGGGAGGGCGGAGGAAAGGCAAAAAACATCATCATCATGTTAATATGCTACTATAAGAAAGACACACCATAAACAAGGCACATCCAAGAACGAAGGGCATAAAAGAGAAACGTCTCACAGATGGCGTGGGAAAAGGACGGGTTCCTGATTTTTGCAATATGCCTGTCAGGGAACTGTCGCCTGGCCCGCTGAAGGGAACGGAGGGTCCAGTAGCATACAGATAGCCCCGACGCCAATTGAGCAGCAGCATCTCTTCCAGCGGGGAAGCCGCCAAACCTCCAGTGGGGAGGAGAGGGAAGGAACCAGCCCGGTGGGGAGAGGGCTCAGGGATGCCACTGAGAGCCCCAGTGCCTCTCCTAGCCAGGAGCCACGAACAGGGAGCCTGGTGGGGAGAGGGCTTGGGGATGTTGCTGAGACCCTGCGCTCACCTTGCCTGGCTGGTCAGGAGGGAGGCACGCCATTTCCGGCACCCCAGTTGCGCAGAGGGGTGAAACGCAAGGAGGGTAGGAGGAGACTTGGGGTGCCGAAGTTCTTAAGCTTGGGGAGAAGCCGGAAGGGGTCACTCCCGGATTCTGCCAGCGACTGAGACAGACATGCTTTTTGTAGCTCTGCACTGTAAATAGTCTGCACAATAAAACTGCAAAAGACTGTTTGGGCTCCTGCTCCGTTACTCATGAAGCACCATCACGCGAACTTTACAATGCCCAACATGTTTTGGCTTAACCCTTCTCCCACCCATCGTTTTTTTCCTTTACAACCCATTCCCGCCCACTTTTCCCAACTTGCCAAGGCAACACAGCTGTACATATCAGGGAAGTAGCCTACATGGAAAAAACAGCAGTTGGAAGAAGCATTCTGCATCTCCCCATGGTTATCAAATTTCAGGGTGTGGCCTCCCCCCCCCTTACCTTCTAATGCCGATGTGCCAGAATTTTTGTTCTCTTCAGCCAGCATGACTTCCTCTATGTAAAGATGCAAAAAGATAATAAAAAAGTTTAGGAATATATTTGTCAACTAACTAATCAGCAAAACAAAAGGGACAATATTATTTGGTGATATGAGACAAATCACGATTTGTCCACATCTATTTTACCTTGAACAGGGATGCGGGTGGCACTGTGGGTTAAACCACAGAGCCTAGGGCTTGCCGATCAGAAGGTCGGCAGTTCAAATCCCGTGTTGCTCGTTCCCAGCTCCTGCCCACCTAGCAGTTCGAAAGCACATCAAAAGTGCAAGTAGATAAATAGGTACTGCTCCGGCAGGAAGGTAAACGGTGTTTCCATGTGCTGCTCTGGTTCGCCAGAAGCGGCTTAGTCATGCCGGCCACATGACCCGGAAGCTGTACGCCGGCTCCCTCGGCCAGTAAAGCGAGATGAGTGCCGCAACCCCAGAGTCTGACACGACTGGACCTAATGGTCAGGGGACCCTTTACCTTTACCTATTCTACCTTGAGGGGAGAAAAATAACCTTGTTCACTTCCATTTTTTATTTTTCTATTTTTTTCTTTTTTAAAAAGAGCATGTTATGTAGGCTTTGTGTGAATTCCAAATGTCTTTTAAGCTGAAGACATCGTTTTTAAAATGGCACATTTGAGCAACATAGAAAAAAAAATGCCAGGTGTGCGCTCCTACGCAAGAGGCGTACAGTTAGGGAGCACTCAGCCAACAATTTTAAAAAGCCACCCTCAAACACCAAACTTCAAGAAACTCATGGAACTTGACTGAAAATGGAAGAGTTTTATCACTATGTTCCAAACTGTATCCAGTATATGTCTATGGCTTGCAATACAACTGCATTCCACACACCACAAAACTTCAATGGCAACCATCATGGTATTGCAATTCTGGCAGTGAAGCCTCTGACAATTGTTGAACGAGCTAGTACGAATCCATGGAATGTCCACAAACATTCCAACTGCTCAGCAACGAAGTATTCACCATAGAAGTTTAGGTGAGAAAGGATCGTTGACGCAACAGGCACTAGGAAACTGACTGAAGGAGGCACCGGAAGATGGGAAACCTAAGGGACAGGCAACCTGGAGGCAGGTTAGTTGAAGGGAAGAGACAAGGAAGGAGAGGAGATGCAGGAACCTGAGGGAAAGTCAGGTGGAACAGTCTTAGGACTAGGGAGCAGTCCGTATGGGTTACCAAACCTAGAGCCTGGAAAGACTCCTGTGCCACTGAGAGTTGCAAACAAGGGGCAATTCTGCCAGCTATGATTCCAGCAGCATTGTGATCTAGAAATCCTAAGGGGCAGTCCTATCAGACAGTGATAGGATGGAGCTCTGAATTAACTTCACGTTTTAATTTGATCTACTAAGCTAATACTTTGATTCCAGACTTATAATGAGAATGCAATACTGTAATATTGATAAGAGGACTTAAATTTGCCAAAATGGTTTTGTACTACAAGTCCTAGCGCATGCAAACTGTGCACTAAAAGAAGCCAGTTTCAGGGCACAGAAGGGCAAGGGGCGTGTACAGAGGTTTTCAGTCATTCTGGCGCTCTCCTGACAGACAGCTGGCAGCTGGATTGGCTCCGCATCCTGCCCTGACCCCAGACCTACTTTACCTGCTTTATCTATCCAAGCCCGGTAGCCGTTCAGCTCCCGTTCAATCTGCTGCTGCCTCCTCAGTTTCATGAAGGCCCGGCGATTTTCCACTCGCTCTCTCTCTTTGGCAAATTCCCTGTAGAGGCAGGAAGGAGGCCAAGATCCTGTTAGAAAAAAGACTTTCTGCAGCGCTACAGCACAGAGTTGCATACTGCATGACACAGCCATGGCGCAGAGGGATGGGAAGGCTGTCTTAGTTTGCGGAGGGGGAAGAGGGGAGAAAACCCATACAGGTGAATCTGGAGAGAGAGAAGCAATGAGCTCAGAGGAGGTCAGCTGAAAGCGATTGCCAGGGGGGTTGAATTTAGTTATTCACTACTAGATTCCCACCCCACCTTTTCCTCCTAGGAGCAAAAGGTAGGATACGTGATTCCTCCTCCCCGTTATTCTCACAATAGAGCAGGTTTGGCAGACTGGTTCAAGATTACCCACTGGATTTCATAGCCAGGTACTTGAACCGGGGTCTCCCTGGTCCTAGGATGTGGGTGGCGCTGTGATCTAAACCACAGAGCCTAGGGCTTGCTGATCAGAAGGTCGGCAGTTCGAATCCCTGCGACGGGGTGAGCTCCCATTGCTCGGTCCCTGCTCCGGCCAACCTAGCAGCTTGAAAGCACGTCAAAGTGCAAGTAGATAAATAGGTACCACTCCGGCGGGAAGGTAAACAGTGTTTCCGTGCGCTGCTCTGGTTCGCCAGAAGCAGCTTAGTCATGCTGGCCACATGTACGCCAGCTCCCTTGACCAGTAAAGTGAGATGAGTGCTGCAACCCCAGAGTCATCCGCAACTGGACCTAATGGTCAGGGGTCCCTTTACCTTTACCTCCCTGGTCCTAATCTGATCTCATCTAACCTCTATACCGCAGTGGATTGAGATCAGGTAAAAGAAGGACCTTCGCCCCACTCTCCAAGCTTGTTTGTGTGTGTTTGTGCAAAATGGGCTCAGAGGAAGCCCACAGCAGGCTGCTGACACCCCCTGGAAGCCAACCGATCCCTGCCACACCTCAGTGTTAACAAATCAAGCCAAGGAATCACTCGCTCAAAGCTCCTCCCCACTCTAAACCCACCGCAAGCGAAAGCAAATAATGCTAAATGCAAGTCCTCCGGGTGTGGGGAAGGGTTATGGGGGGGGGGTCTTTGCTGCCTGTCTCCCCCACCCGCTTCTATTCTTGGCTTCCTGCAGACTTAAGTTCGCAAACGAGGTTGGAACACATAAGGAGTATCAAATAAGAGACAATGCCTCCACTTTTAACTTACGGCTATTTTACTCATTTGCTGGGAGGATGTTTCCCTAACTCACCATCCCTTCCCTCCCAGCAACCTTCGCTGACTGCAGCTTTCCAAGGACAACTTTAAATGATGTGGGTTGCACAGGTGGGGAGGGCTGAAGCAGCGCCGACAGGCAAGCTTGGCAAAGGCAGGCGAGAGGAGGAGGGTTTCGAAAGCCACGCTTGAAAGCTGAAAACCTTGGCTTGCAGTCCAGGGGATTCGGAAGAGCATGAACGATAAAGTAAGACCTTGTGCATAATTCAGAGGGCAGGGCTGCTGCCTTCCTGCTGTCCGAACCAAACCTCCCTCCTGTCTCTTCAATACATGCTTATAATTCCACACATTCACTGCGCACTGACTTTCAGAAGGCAAAGGATTCATTTCCCCCCCCCCCTTCTCTCTCTCTCACACACACACAGGCTGATGGGGTGGGGGTGTGTGGATGCATTATTCAAAGGAAATGTGTTTTGCTGCAGAGTCGCAGAATCTTCTGAAGGTGTGGAAGGGTGGGTGGAAAGGAAGAGAGGAGAGGGAGCAGGAGCATAATGTAGGTCCCCCTGGTAATACTCCAGGCTCCCTTGGCAACCACAATCCTCGCAAGGAGGAAGCCCACACAACACTCTGTCTTCTCCTCCATCACATCTGCAAAACTGACACTCCAGCACGGAAACAAGCAGCGGCACGAAAAACAACCCCCGGTGACCCAAATGAGCATACGGTCTTTCTCTCTTCGCTTGTACCGGTACAGCTCTGGGACCCCTTCCACTGAAATAAGCTCCAATAAACCTGACTCTACGAAAGGATGGCCAGTTCACAAAGACAAGGGAGCCCACGTTAGGCATCTAACGAAGGCTCAGGCCAATGTCCCACAGCATTGCTGATGCAAAGCAGGCATAGACTTGGTTGGGTGCTTCAATGGTGGTGAGAAGGAGGTTGACCAGGAGACCTCTATAAGGACAGGTTGCAAGTATAAGAAATGTTTCTTTGGAAATTGCATTTAATAAAATAAAATGAACAGTCTCTTCACGCATGATGCTTTGCAATGAAATGGACACTTGACAGAGAGCTACCATCAATCCCACCCTTTTAATTAGTATACCTGTTAGGTACATGTGTTTCCAAAAAATACACTTGTCTCACCTGCACATGACATTTCCCTTTAAAAAAAAAGTCTACAGTGTGCACCTTAAATTGGACCTAGATGGATTTATGGGATAAAGATACTGTTATTGGTTCCCACCACAGGAAGATTAATTTATTGGTTTGTTGAATTTGTATCCTGTCTTCGCACCAAATGGTACTTATGACAGCTGGTAGCAATCTTAAAAAATAAAAGCAGAATACAATAAAAGGCAATCAAATACAAACTTAAAAAAAAAAAAAACCGCAACCACAAAAACAAGGCAGTTAAAAACATCAGTAAAAACAACCAGTTAAAACCATTTGCAAGTCTATAGGGTTGTACCATGCTGGGAACCTTAAATAATCACCAAACACAGGATTTGGAAGAGATTGAGAGTAAGCTTTTATTGCTGAGCAATAAGGTCCAGTGAGTTATCTCCAAAAATCTGGACAAAAATCAAAGATATCCAGAAGGTTTTTATAGATCCTTCAAACGTTACATATTCATATCTTGCACTGAGCATCAAGCCAATAAGTGTAGAACAGCGCATAACAGCACCCCAGAATCCAACCCTCTTGTCCCTAAAAGACTCTCTGAACTTCACCCTGGTTAGCTGAAGCAAGGAGATTCACTTCTGCTTTCTTGTAACGGCCTCCTCCCCCTGTGAACTCTCCCCTGATTCCTTACGTTAGGCCATTGCTTCAGCTTGGTAAGCATCTAAATCTCATTATGTCAGACTTGGTCAAAACTCTATATGTATCGCAAACACCCAGAACATTCTGCAGACGTCTTGTTTCTCCCAACATCCTGACTCACTTGGGGACATAGGACCCATGACATAATTTATTTCTTCTGTGGTCAACCTGCCTAGCTAGATATTTTCTGCTTGGCTCAGCTATAACCCACAAACTCTTTATAAGAAGCATTCCTTACAAGGCACAGTCTTAATGCATAAATGGTTACTCAAAATATATTGCAAGCATGTGATTGATCAGATATATAAGCATACAGAATAAAGCAAAGGTGATATATATATATATATATATATATATATATATATATATATATATACCCTGTTTCTCCTAAAATAAGACATGGCCATAAAATAAGCCATAGCAGGATTTCTATGCATTTGCGAAATATAAGCCGTTCCCCGAAAATAAGCCATACCCCGAAAATAAGCCATAGTGACGTGGTACCTCCCATTAAAACAGCCTGGAGAGGCGTGGCTCTGCAGCGTACCGATGCGACACGGTTAAAATAAGACATCCCCTGAAAATAAGCCATACTGTGTTTTGTTGAGTGAAAAAATATATAAGACGGTGTCTTATTTTAGGAGAAACACGGTATATATATATATATATATATATATATATATCTCCAGGTTACAATAATAGCAGTGACGGATTTATAAAGAAAAGTTACATGTCGTTGGTTGCAGCGATAAACCCTGTCGGAAGATCAAAGTGAGCAATTGCCCCAAGAGCACAATTTGCTTTTTACGAGCACAGTTCTAGAATCCCTGCTGCACTCCCAGTTTCACCATCAGGAGTGTGGGAATGACTATGGTTTCTAGTCAAAAAACGAAGGGCAGACCACACACATCTGAAAAGCACTTACTCCTTTGGTCTGCCTGTATTTGTAGATGGAAAAAAAGAGAGTTCCGGGTACCTTCTGGTCTTCTTCCCGGCTTCTGCACACCACTACATTGAAAAGTTCCTTGAAGAAAAGCAGCCCAGTTTTTTCTCTCTCCCCCATTGAAGTTAAAGAGTACTCTCTGTCTATGATGTCCATGTTGTCCGTTAGAGAGTCTCTACCCCTCTCACTGAAGGGACGTGGGTGGTGGTGTGGTCTAAACCACAGAGCCTAGGGCTTGCTGATCAGAAGGTCGGCGGTTTGCCGGCTCCCTCGGCCAGTAAAGCGAGATGTGCGCCGCAACCCCAGAGTCGCCCATGACTGGACTTAATGGTCAGGGGTCCCTTTACCTTTTTACCCCTCTCGCTAAACTGGCACTGGCTTCGGAACAATGACTTGGCAACCCAGATTAGATAGGTGGCTAAGGCCTATTCTGGAGTTCAAGGAATGTGTCGGAGAGATCTCATTGTCCCCTTCCCTGCCACCTACACGCCAACCTTCCCATGTTGAGTGGGAAGGTTTGAAGGGGGCTTCTTCACATGGGGGTCTGGATGCAATTGGAAATCCCCTCCAGGGTCATGCAGGATTCCCAGTTGTGGGAAGAATTCTCAGCACATTCAGCTGAATGTACAAAGAATTCCGCTTCAGGTATTGAGCCTCAGCTCACAACAGAGTCAACTGGGGTACTGGGAAACACATGTCCCCCCCCCTCCCATGGCATTGCCATACACACTATTTAAACGGCTGCATAGGGCTCTAGTTGCTGCAATTTTACCAGTAAGGTTAAATTCACCATAAAATATTGAAAATGTGGGAATGTTTTGGGATGCAGGAGAGGATATATTGTTTAAGATATCCTATTCCAACTTGTGTTTACAAGTCCCAGGAATCAGCAGAGTTCTCATTCCCCTTTTAAACACACACACAGTGGAAAGCTTGCTCAGGTTCGTTAAAAGCTCTGTAATAAATGTCCTGGTATTTTCCCCATGAATCCCTCTCAAAATAAGACATTGCACAGTCTTCTATAAAAGCATAAAAAAGAGTTTACTCATGAGAAATCACCTGTTCACAAAAGGATCCCAGAAGGCAGACTTAAACTTAGTAAAATTTACATTTACTCAGGAGACTGTTCCATAAGGGAAAACAGCTCCTTTGTGTTATCTTATTGAGCATCCTAGCGGTCTCACTTCTTTGAGATTGTGGTCCAAAAGAGGAAGATGGAGTCTGGTCCCTGTGGTTTTGTGTTAACCTGCCCAGGTGAGACCACACCCATCTCCAGTTACACAGAGGAAGTCCATCCCAGCCCAGAATAAACAGGAAGTTCCAGCTTTCCCTGCATTGGCAGATTTCACCTTTCCCGTAGCAATTCATCACAACTTTGGCGGTTGCAGGCCTTGGGCAGAATCCTTTAGTCATCTACCAAAATGTGGGGGGGGGGGGCTGGGGCGGTGACCCCCGCCCCCATTGCGGTGGCAATAACAGGGTTCCCGTTAAAGGGGTCTCAGGGGGAGGCATTGACCATATGCCCAGAGGTCGTCACTGCCCTCCCCATCCAGCGGCGGCAAACAGGGGGGCGGGCTATCTGCTTGAACATATGTTCTCCAGAGCTAGCCCACTCCCCACTCATGCTGGATAACCCTGAAATTACCCAGAACCCCGGCTGGGGGGCTGGGAAGGATAAACGCCCAATGCCCGAGCCAAGGTCTCCCTACATCTGAATCTTAATAAAGTTGTGGCCAATGTAATCCCATAGAACGTTGTCACGTGTCATTATTTCCCTCAGGGGCTGCCCCGGGGTTCGGGGGACTCCGCCTGGCCACGCAAAACAAAATCATTTTGGGAATGGATTTATAATGAGTTGAAAAAGATGTTTAAGTATACCTTCGCCAAAAAGCCGGAAGCTTTTTTGCTAGGCTTAATGGGTGAAGAAATTGCTAAAAAAAGATCAAAGATTGTTTGTGTATGCAACAACCGCGGCAAGGACACTTTTGGCCCAAGGGTGGAAATTACAGGAAGTACCCACGATTGAGGAGTGGCAGACAAAGATGATGGAATCTGCGGAACTTGCAAAACTGACTGGAAGGATCCGAAACCAGAATGAATCAAAATTCCAAAAGGACTGGAGTAAATTCATTGATTATTTAAGATATAATTGTGGCAGTTTGAAGACACTAGCGGGACTGGAATGACCCTATGACATTGTTGGAAGGATTAAAGTAAGAAACTGTGTGATTAGATTGGACTAGAAAACCTGTTGACATGGTGGAGGGAAGTTGAAGTTCAGCAGAGCGAGGATTCTTATGTGTTTGTATGTTTATGATTTGTTTAATTTGTTTAATTGGAAAATATAATAAAAATTAATTGAAAAAAGTATGCCCTTTGAAAGAATTGGAAGCAGCATACATTGCAACCTTTTTTACCTCGAACAAACATGAACTGATGAGTAATTTCCTGGATTTCCCCATGATCCCTTTTGAAACTCTTTAAGAATTATCCAAAGGATACCACCTGGACGCCCTAATTTGTTAAGTTTTAATTTGTCAATAATGCCTGGAGCATCTTCTGTTGTCACCGCTATTGGGCTCCATTCTGCCTTCCTGACAAAGCTAGCTCACGGAGGCACGATGACGGGAAGAGTGTTAATTGCAGGGTGAAGAGACTGATCTTATTTGACAAGACATAGCTAAGCAAATGGATCCATATGTTCATGTTTTGCAGTTCCCTCTGGCTTTGAGAACAAGACCTCACAAGTGAAGCTTGGCTCAGGTTCAATGCAGTTCAATGCAGCTCGTACAGGTGATGTTTGACCTAACATGTGCACTTTCAGAGGATATTTTTAAGAGCAGGTTCATCCTGTTATTAGTAACGGTGAGGATTCACCTCCATCTTTGAGCTCTAAGGTGTTCAGCGAGAAGGTGACTAATGGCAGCAATTCAAGATAAATAGGTGGTTCTTTCACGAAGGCAAAATATCTTTCCTACTTACTTATATACCTAGCTAACCACAAGAGATGAGTAAGAGAAATCAGACCAGGAGGGCAGGATCAGGCTGACATCCAGGGACTTGCTGCCATAAATGTTAGACACAAGGGTTGATAAGCTCTGAGCTCTCTGAGCTGCACCTGTGAAGTTTTCATACTAAAGTTCCTTTTTGCTCATGTGGACTACTGCTACACGTAGCCTTTCTGCCTCTGAATGTGCAAATGAACCTTAAAAGTTGAGTTCTTTTTCCTCCAGAGAAAACCGATCCCAGAAAGACCACCCACAGCTTATCGAAGGCAGAAGATGAAAATAGTAGTGGACTAGTCCTGTTCTCGGCAGGTATGGAACCTGAGTCAAGTTTCCTTTCTCACACAGTTCACTTCCTTCCTGTTTTGTTGTGAGATCATAAAGAAAAACAGAAGAGCTCTGCAGAATCTGGCAAGGGTCCCATCTAGGACATCATTCTGTTACCAACTGTGGCCAGGCATATATATACCTCTGGGAAGATGGCCAACAGCCAGGACTTAAAGGTTGCCAACAACCAGAACAGTCTTTCCCCTGTTGTTTATTCCCAGCACCTGGTACTAAGAAATAAACTACGTCTGAACATGGAAATTCCATTGAGCTAACGGCTATTAACCACAGATACACCTGTCTTCCAAGAATGTGTCCACTCCTTTGTACAGCCATCTAGCCTTCTGAAAGCAAATTTTGTGAATTTTTATGTTGCACTGAATAGTCGTGGGAGCACACAATTTGTCTTTTCAGATTTGTTGTTGATGTTGTTCAGTCGTTCAGTCGTGTCCGACTCTTCGTGACCCCATGGACCAGAGCATGCCAGGCACTCCTGTCTTCCACTGCCTCCTGCAGTTTGGTCAGACTCATGTTGGTAGCTTCAAGATCACTGTCCAACCATCTCATCCTCTGTCGTCCCCTTCTCCTTGTGCCCTTAATCATTCCCAGCATCAGGGTCTTTTCCAGGGAGTCTTCTCTTCTCATGAGGTGGCCAAAGGATTGGAGCCTCAGCTTCAGGATCTGTCCTTCCAGTGAGCACTCAGGGCTGATTTCCTTCAGAATGGATAGGTTTGATCTTGCAGTCCATGGGACTCTCAAGAGTCTCCTCCAGTGCCATAATTCAAAAGCATCAATTCTTCGGCAATCATCCTTCTTTATGGTCCAACTCTCACTTCCATACATCACTACTGGGAAAACCATGGCTTTAACTATATGGACCTTTGTCGGCAAGGTGATGTCTCTGCTTTTTAAGATGCTGTCTAGGCTTGTCTTTTCAGAACCTACTACCAATTAGTTTTACAGGGTGATATCGTTTCTCCACCCCATGATGTCATTTCTTACACACCTCTAGTTGTCGTTTTTATTTTCTAATCTAAAAGAATCCAGAACGCTTTAGAGTTTCTTTGTAAGAAAGGACTTCAGGCCCTCGATCATTCTCATTGCCCCTTTCTGTACCTTTTCCTGCTCAACATCTTTTGAGATAGGCAAGAGTGAAACTGGTGTGGCAGAAGGCCGGAAGCCCAACGACAGGCAGAGCCAACTAATTCCAGTTTTGTCCCCATCTTCCTCTCTGTTGAGTTCTCTTAGGGAGATATGGAGCCACCACTGAAAAGACACTGTCCCTGCTTCTCACCAGTTTGATGGACATTCACAGTAAACCTATAAGCGAGGTCTGTGAGGTGGATCTTAAAACACGGGCAGGAACTTTAGTAGGGCACACAAGGGCATTAATGAGGTTAAGGGGGAGGAGGCAGCCAGAGCCAACCCTGGAATGTCTGTCAGTACAAAGGCAGGGAAGGCTGAGGGGACCATCCACACTAATTTTCACCTGCACTTTTTCAGTCTGCATCCAACCACTCCCCCCCCCCTTTTTTGCCCATTGCTTTCCCCACGAAAACCCGCTCTTTAACGCTTTGGGCAAGCTGCAGGAAACCCAAATAGTAGTTTGTTCTGATTCAGAGTTAAAGAGCAGGTTTTCCCGGGGGACCGAAAAAAAAAAGCACTCAGAAAACAGACCAGGAATGCACAAAGTTGCGGCTAGAAAGTCTAGGGCAAAAAGTAAGTTTGGGTGAGCCCTATGGTTACCGGGACACGACCTCATAAGCTCCAGTAGATTATCCTCCACTGACAGAGACCAGAATGGTATACTGTATACCATTCTGGTCTCGGTAGCCTTCTTGGTAGTGGCACCCGCACTGTGGAATGCCCTCCCACCAGATGTCGAAAAGAAAAACAACTACCAGACTTTTAGAAGACATCTGAAGGCAGCCCTGTTTAGGGAGGCTTTTAATGTTTAATAGATTATTGCATTTTAATGTTCTGTTGGAAGCGGCCCAGATTATTATTATTATTATTATTTCAAATGCAGCTGCACCACAACACCACAAATTTATATAAAAGCATTCAGATAGCGGCAGTTCACCCTCCACAACCGATTTCCTAATAAGCCTTAAAATGCTGCCGCACACCGAGTTGACATTTCCATTGAGCGACCTGTATCCATATTTTCCCTTCAGAGATCAGCAGTTTCACATTTGCATCCTTCAAGAAATCTCAGGTGAATGTCATCCGGCTCTGCTGACTTGTTAACTTGCAATTTGTCAATTAGCTTTAAAACTCCATCATTTGTCACCTCTGCTTGACATAACTCCTCAGTTTCCCTGTCGCCCCGCAAAACAGGAGTTCAGATGGGGAAATTCTTCTCCATTATCTTCGACATGAAGACTCACACATTTCGCCTCTCCAGAACCTGCTTTCTGCGCACCTTTTGTGGTCTCAACATCAAGTTTAACAGTCCCGGTAAGCTTAACTATCCCAATGCCCAATTTTGAAAAAAAAAAAAACCCACAATTTTTAGGGGTTATGCTTTTAGCACAACTTTTTAATGCAAATCTTCTAGCTTTTTAATGTCTTTCTTTACACTGCTGCTTAATCACACTACCATCCTCTTTGAAGTCTTTATATACAGTCTAAATCTGCGGTAATATCGATGTTACACTTTGCTCCAATCCATTAATATTTACTAAAGTACCTGCTTGCAATCTGATGCTACCCTTTCTCTCGCCATCTCCTGCACCCACACCAGAGCCATTATTCTGCATCCTGACATCTTTCCATGGCACAGCCTTTGCACCCTTCTCTGCCTTGATGAGTTAATCTCAGCTATAAGTCCTCACTCAGGTCCTATCCTCCTTGGCCGCCTTCCCGGAGGAATGGATTTAGACCAGGCATGCCCCGATGTTTTGGGACTACAACTCCCATCATCCCTGACCACTGGTCCTGTTAGCTAGGGATGATGGGAGTTGTAGTCCAAAAACAGCTAGAGGACCAAGTTTGGGGATGGAGAGAATCTATGGTTTAAGCAAGTGAGATCTCTTGCAGCTTAAAC
Organism: Lacerta agilis; assembly: GCF_009819535.1. Lineage (NCBI taxonomy): Eukaryota > Metazoa > Chordata > Lepidosauria > Squamata > Lacertidae > Lacerta > Lacerta agilis. Next base: position 7,183,183 of record NC_046317.1, on the reverse strand, counting down.
TTGGAAGTCAAGTCAGTATAACCTGAAGCGTATGTAACCTGAAGCATATGTAACCTGAGGTACCACTGTACAACCTTTAGAACAGTGTTTTTCAACCACTGTTCCTGGTGTGCCGTGGGAAAAATTGTGTTTATTTGATTCCTATTCAAGAGAATTACTTTATATATAGTCAATATAGGCACAGAGTTAAAATTTTTAACATTTTCTAATGGTGGTGCGCCTTGTGATTTTTTTCATAAAACAAGTGTGCCCTTGCCCAAAAAAGGTTGAAAAACACTGCTTTAGAAGACTTCTGAAGGCAGCCCCATATAGGGATTTTAAAAAAAAAAGTATAATGGGTGGCATATAAATAATAACATTATTTATTATTATTATTATTATTATTATTATTATTATTATTATTATTATTATTGTTATTATTGAATAATAATAATTCTCTTCCATCAGAGAAATGTCAAAAGGGATGGGTTGAGTGACAACAGCCACATACTCAAAACAGAGAACAGGTATAATTTCCCTGTTAGTTACTCACCAAATCAATTCACTTTAAATTAATTTACTCCCAACCATCCAAACCCCACCCAAAATCAATTTCACCTTGTATGCTCCTAATCCCCCCCGACTCTCACTTCACCAAACAAAGGCACACCCCGTGTTTCTCAGACATGATGTGATCACACAGGCAGGCAACTCAGGTCAGCAGAGCCCTGGGCATTAATGCAAACCCTGATCCTCCAGTTCGCTTCCTGCAGCTCAGAGGGTGACGGGTGGCAAGGAAGGTACTGGTATTTAAAACCTGGTGGCTGGGCAATCACCAGCTAACTAGTCAGCATGGCACTGTGCTTTTCTATGTGCTGCCTCACCCAGTTGTCCAGCAAGGCAACAGAAATGTTCTGACATCTCACCCAATCTAGTAATACACTGCATGTTATCTAGAAATGTGTGTTTGTGGGAGTGTGTGCAAGAGACAAGAAGTGGCAGCAGCTAGGAGTTTCTTGTAGTGTCTTGTTCCGTCTTCTGGATCCAAAAGTTGCAACCCATGATCTGCCATGCTCCTTGCATGGTTCCCACTCTTCTCAGTTTCCATAGGAATTCTCTTCTTCTTTGGTGATTCCTCGTAGCCGAGTAAGATTGTCTTCCATGAACACGGTCTTAACAGTGAGTCCGTAAGTGATCATGGAGGCCAATTCTGGATACACATGTCCTTCCACAGTGGGGACATAGGTTTCTGGGCAGGAGTTGATCACGGTGAGGGTTTGCCAAGCGTGCCTTCCTCTTAGCACATTTCTCCCTTTTGTCCTGAGTTTGAGCGTTTTGAAAGTCCATTTATAGGTAGGTAACCGTGTTGGTCTGCCATAGTCAAAACAAAATAAAAAAATAAAAAATAAAAAAATCCTTCCAGTAGCACCTTAGAGACCAACTAAGTTTGTTCTTGGTATGAGCTTTTGTGTGCATGCAGATTTCTTCAGATACACTGAAACAGAAGTCACCAGACCCTTATATATAGTGAGAGAGTGGGGAGGGGTATGACTCGGAAGGGTGGTGGGAATGGGGGATTGGCTGATAGGTGTGGGAAACCTGTTGGCGACTGTTAACAACTGTAATTGGTCTTACAGGAAAAGGCAAGGGGTGAGATGGCTAAAGATAGCTATGTCATGTATAATGAGATAAGAATCCAATGTCTTTGTTCAGACCAGGTCTCTCCGTGGTTTTGAGTTTGGTAATGAGTTGCAATTCAGCAACCTCTCTTTCCAGTCTATTTCTGAAGTCCATGACATCTTTGGTAAAGGCTGCTCTCCAATTGGGACGCTTGCAGGCCAGTGTTTCCCAGTTTTCGGTGTTTATACTACAATTTTTTAGATTTGCCTTGAGAGAGTCTTTAAACCTCACTCACTGGATCATCGCCTTGTCGTGGCGAGTGGGCTTGCACGTTCCCATGACCCTTGTGAGCAAAGCCATGGGGAGTCTCCTACTCCCAGCAGGGTCACCCAAGGCGGTAAGTTCAAAGGGGAGGAAATAGACAAAGAATGATTCAAGAAGTCCTCAATGGCAGAACAGGCGGAAGATAAGAAGTGGCATGTTACAACAGCTGTGAAGGCGGATGAAGGCTGCAGCAGATAAGAAGAGTTTGGATTTGATATCCCGCTTTATCACTACCCGAAGGAGTCTCAAAGCAGCTCACATTCTCCTTTCCCTTCCTCGCCCACAACAAACACTCTGTGAGGTGAGTGGGGCTGAGAGACTTCAAAGAAGTGTGACTAGCCCAAGGTCACCCAGCAGCTGCATGTGGAGGAGCGGAGACGCAAACCCGGTTCACCAGATTACGAGTCTAGATAAGAATCTACCAGTCGTTGTGACACTCATGCCATCGGAATACAGCCTTACTGCAATGCACTTACTGTGCGTTGGTCAGCGTGAACTGATCTACACACATAAAAACAACTTGATGCACAGACATCTTTCAGAAACCGAAACTCGTTGTGCAAATTATACCTCCCCATTAGCAAGGAACAGTCCGTCCCTTAAAGGAGAGAAACCTACCTAAGTCCTCCACAGACCACACAACAGTGTGTGCAGGGAATCTGATTGCTACAATCAAATACTAATGAACTCGGGAGCTCCAGCGCAGGGTGAAACTTTATTTCTGCAAGGATCTTTGGTGAGGGAGTCTTAAAAACACGTTTTTGGGTGTGAGAATTTCAGATCTGTTGAGGGCACAGGACCAGCATGGTCCTTCCGTTTAGCATGCTCCTTTGATTTGGTTCACGTAAAGCTTTGTTTACAGATGCAGGGTCTCTCACTGTTGTCATGACAACCCAGTCAGTAGAACATACCCACACACCTGCCTTCCAGGATGGCGTGGTCTATAAAATATACATATCTATAGCCTAAGAGTGTGTACATACATACAAGAATTAGCATACATGGGCACGACTAATGCGGATATGTTTATTCATGCGTTATGCCGATACATAAGTCCTTATAGCCTGCATAAAGCAATATTAACTAGCAAAGATGTGTGATGGCTGTAGTCATCTATATGCTAACCAATCACTTAGGAAAACCTACATCAGACAGATCTTGGGATCTGAGTTGCAACTCAACTCAGTGATGTTCTCAGTCAAGTAAATCAGATTTACGAGAATTCCAAGTTGGTGGTGATGATGATGATGATAATAAATGTAATATTTATGTTAGCTGCTGACATGACTAATTTTGCTACGGTTTTAGGTTTATTTCCCCCGAAGTTTGCGAGCTGCTATAAGGGACTGATTGGGCTCCATGATCACTGCAGATGGTAACAGCAGTCACGAAATTAAAAGACGCCTGCTTCTTGGGAGAAAAGCAATGACAAACCTAGACAGCATCTTAAAAAGCAGAGACATCACCTTGCCGACAAAGGTCCATATAGTTAAAGCTATGGTTTTCCCAGTAGTGATGTATGGAAGTGAGAGCTGGACCATAAAGAAGGCCGATCGCTGAAGAATTGATGCTTTTGAATTATGGTGCTGGAGGAGACTCTTGAGAGTCCCAAGGACTGCAAAAAGATCAAACTTATCCATCCTTAAAGAAATCAGCCCTGAGTGCTCACTGGAAGGGCAGATCCTGAAGTTGAGATTCCAGTACTTTGGCCACCTCATGAAAAGAGAAGACTACCTGGAAAACACCCTGATGTTGGGAAAGATGGAGGGCACAAGGAGAAGGGGACGACAGAGGATGAGATGGTTGGACAGTGTTCTCGAAGCGACTGGCATGAGTTTGGCCAAACTGCGGGAGGCAGTGAAAGATCGGGGTGCAAATAAGGGACTGATAGTTTGGGAAAGCAGCTAGTAGGCTTTTGAGACTTAGTAAAGAATACATAGATGTTAAGGGACACGGTTGGCACTGTGGTCTAAACCACAGAGCCTAGGGCTTGCTGATCGGAAGGTCGGTGGTTCGAATCCCCGCGACGGGGTGAGCTCCCGTTGCTCAGTCCCAGCTCCTGCCAACCTAGCGGTTCGAAAGCACGTCAAGGTGCAAGTAGATAAATAGGTACCGCTCCGGCGGGAAGGTAAACGGTGTTTCAGTGCGCTGCTCTGGTTCGCCAGAAGCGGCTTTGTCATGGTGGCCACATGACCCGGAAGCTGTACGCCGGCTCCCTCGGCCAGTAACGCGAGATGAGCGCCGCAACCCCAGAGTCGGACATGACTGGACCTAATGGTCAGGGGTCCCTTTACCTTTACCTTTACATAGATGTTAAGGCCTAAACATGAAATGATATAGCAATTTTCAATGTGCAGGTAAGGTCTGCACATAGAAGCACAATGCATTTCCACATACAGAGAAGATTTGCATCTCCATGAAGGCTGGTCTGCCTTCTGTCACAGGAATGAGGCAGAGTTTTCCTCACTGCAACATCTATCCTCAAACACAACACTTTGCCCCTTATGGAATCCACTGCCACTGGGAGCCGATTTCTTGGGAGTGGGGGGGGGGGGAGGTTTGGCTGCTTTATGTATTTATGTAAAATGAATTAAAAATAAAATTAATATGCTGCTTGACTGTTCCCCAATAGCCCTCCTGACTGCAGCCTGCTTGTCTCAGAATAGTTGGAGATAGGCCAAGCATCTATTCCCTGTATATATATATATTATTAAATTTTCTGTTTTACATTTTAAAGTGCTCATTTTTACATCCTTAATATATCGATCACTTCCCTTCTTCCCTTTCCATGGTTCATTTTACATATCATAAACCCCTGCATATTTTACAAAAACCATACCATTCATTATTCCATTATTTCATCCTTCAAAACTTGTTCACACAGCTGAATTTATCTTAATGAATGATGCCAGCGTTTTCAGCTGTACACAATTATCTCCCATATATTCAATAAACATTTTCCAATCTTCTTTAAACGTAAGTTCTTCTTGTTCTCTTATTCTATACGTTAAGTCTGCAAGCTGCACATATTCTGTCAACTTAAGTTGCCAGTCTTCTTTGGTTGGGACCTCGCTCATTTTCCATTTTGGGGGCTAACAAAACACGGGCTGCAGTAGTGGCATACATAAATAACCTTTTTTGGCACCTGTGAATTTCAGTCTGAATTAACCCCAACAGAAAGGACTTGTGTTTTTTTTTGGTGTTTTTTTTTTTTACCCTTTTTCAAGTCCACCACATATGAAAACAACATTCCCAAGGGTCCATTCCCAAAGAAGAAGAAGAAGAAGAAGAGTTTGGATTTGATATCCCGCTTTATCACTACCCGAAGGAGTGAGTCTCAAAGCGGCTCACATTCTCCTTTCCCTTCCTCCCCCACAACAAACACTCTGTGAGGTGAGTGGGGCTGAGAGACTTCAGAGAAGTGTGACTAGCCCAAGGTCACCCAGCAGCTGCATGGGGAGGAGCGGAGACACGAACCTGGTTCACCAGATTACAAGTCCACTGCTCTTAACCACTACACCACACTGGGTCTGTAACTGTAATCATTCTGTCATTTGGATAAGCCAAGCCTTGCAGGCACCTATACGTTTACAGACTCCCTTGCTTGACGGCTGGAACTGTTCATGTAGTGAATTTAAGTAAGATTTCTCTTCCCTTTTATGGAACTTGCCGAACTGACGGGGAGACTGCGTGACCAGACAGAAGATGCGGTGGAAGATGATTGGAAGAAATTCAAAGCTTATTTGAAAAAAATATTGCAATATATAGAATTATGGACTCGTAGAGGAGGAGTTATAGGCTTACAGCATGAGGTTTGATTTTAGTATAGAATTTTTGTTTTTTTATGGTGATGTAATAATATAGGTTAATAATAGCTAAATCGGTAATTATTATCAATATGTTAAGTATGACGATAAACCAAACTGCTAAGGATGATTTAACAATGAAAATCAGATGGGAAGGACCGAGGGAAGTCAGCTAACACTGTTAAAGAAAGTTAGAGGAGAAAAAAAGAATCTTTTTATGTTTTTTTCTTTTTAAGGCTTTTGTATGTTTATTATGTTTTCGTATGTTATATTTTTGTATGCTTGTTTTGAAAAAGAATTAAAAAAAATTTTTTTGGGGGGGAGTAAGATTTCTCATCCCGGCTCCAACATAGAATCATAGAGTTGGAAGAGACCACAAGGGCCATCCAGTCCAACCCCCTGCCAAGCAGGCTCATATGTGGTGTAGCCCATTCACAATGTCTTGGCACACTGCAAGGAGCAAAAGTCCATAAGAAGGACCTGCTGGACCGGCAGCTTATACAGCTCACCATCCTGCTCCCAAGTTGGCCAATGAGATGCCATAAATCTCCATGTACCGGTAAATGACCCAACAAAACCAAAACACCAAACTGGCTAGTAGATATATCAGGAACAATTTACTCAATCAAACATACTAAAAGAAACACATTAAAGTGCAGCGTGCAAGTCCAAGCCTGTAGATACTTATAAGCAATTAATGAACTGATGGCACAATCATGCCAATAATAATAATAATGCCCTAGCGTAGTGCAAATATGCAAAAAGTGTTGCAGATGGTGCTCTACTGAACGTGCGAAGTCTTGTATGAGGGAACGGTCGCGGGAAGCCTTGAAGACATGGTCATGTGTAGTGGTAGTCGCAGACAGGCCCTCCTCACTGTCCCCTCAGCGAAAATGGACCTGAAGACCTGACTCCCAAAAATATTGATCAGGTTTCGCTGGAGCTTCTTCAGTTCATTGTACTATTTGTACAACACCATACAATAAAATTATAAGTTCTTCACAGGCACAGCATCGCTCAGCGGCTGTGGTTTGCCCCTTCTTGCTAAAGAAGCCACCTCTTCATTTGAAAGGTTTAGGTTTCTGGCATCCCCAACAAAGCAATTGCAGGTCAAAGCTATAAAAAGAACGAAGAGTTTTTCACCAAAGCCAGGCCTGGAGCCTGTTGTTTTGGCTGCGAGTACAGTATATTGGTCCCCAACCCTGCCAAAGCAAATACCAGCTGGCCTAGAGGCTCAGAAACATTTCCCACGGCAATTTTGCATATAATGCAATTTGAAAAGTCAACCTTACTTTGGCAAACATTTTGGGAACCTCGTTTCTTTCTATAATAAATGCCTGTGAGCACATTCATGTTTCTTCCCAGTCTTCCTTATCCTCCTAAAGCACTTGGCAGGGGAGGAAGTGTTGGAGAAACACGCAGCAAGGGAAACAAGAGGGCCTTCAAAATGCCCTCATTCGCCCTATGTAAGGAAAATGCCAGCGAGACAGTTGTATTTCACAAGCTCAGCAGCTAATAGACCTAATTCCCCTCCTTCCATCCCCTTCCCCTGTTTGCCTGTTTAAAAACCCCGTGCTCTGAGCGAAAAAGGAGGCTGTTCCAGGAGTCCCAGGCGCTACCCCAGGGTTTGGTTCCCTTGGAATGAGGGACGGTGGAGACTGGGGTGTCTTTATGATACATGGTTTATTTACACATATATACAACTTGAGCTGGCAACTCCTACAGCTAAACCGGTGCCAAATTCATTGCTCTGCATTCTTTTGGACCACATCAGCAAGTCCAAGACTGTCTTGTCATCTGGGTAGCCCAGGACATCCATACACAGTGCCCAGGGTTGCACCCCGAGGAGGTCGCTCCAATGCTGCTAACACATCAAAAACTACACAAGAGGCAGTAGTTACTAGTTATTGGTCTCTGCAGCTACAGCAGGGGCTGTGATTCTCCGGCGGTCTGTCTTCCACCTCCACCCCTTGGAGGTACACTCCATTGACTCTCGAGACAGATGTCAACAACAACACAACCCAAGCCTACGATGGAGGGGCTCACAGCATTAGTACCGCAGAAGGCCCTGCCTCTCCCATCGCCACAGCCTTGGATTCAAACACTCTAGCTGCTGCCTGCTTCCAGCCCAGCTCTTTCAGCCAATTCTCTGCCTTTTTGTCTTTCTCACTACCAGCTAGGAAAGGGAGAAGGTCCATCCATTTGCTCTCTGGTACAGAGCAACCTCCTTTGTTATACTAACTGCCATTATTCCTTGGCAATGCTTAAGTGACAACTGCGGCCCTTAACTCACAAAGGATCTTGATGGCCTCGGTCCTGTACACCTGAAGGAGCATCTCCACCCCCATCATTCAGCCCGGACACTGAGATCCAGCGCCGAGGGCCTTCTGGCGGTTCCCTCACTGCGAGAAGCAAAGCTACAGGGAACCAGGCAGAGGGCCTTCTCAGTAGTGGTGCCCGCCCTGTGGAACTCCCTCCCTTCAGATGTCAAAGAGATAGACAATTACCAGACATTTAGAGGACATCTGAAGGCAGCCCTGTTTAGGGAAGCTTTTAATGTGTGATATTTTAATTACAGGTGGGTAGCCGTGTTGGGACCCACCTGTAATTAAGTAATTAATTAAGTAAGTAATTAAGGGACCCAGGTGGCGCTGTGGGTTAAACCACAGAGTCTAGGGCTTGCTGATCAGAAGGTCAGCAGTTCGAATCCCTGCCACGGGGTGAGCTCCCGTTGCTCGGTCCCAGCTCCTGCCCACCTAGCAGTTCGAAAGCACATCAAAGTGCAAGTAGATAAATAGGGACCGCTCCAGTGGGAAGGTAAACGGTGTTTCCGTGCGCTGCTCTGGTTCACCAGAAGCGGCTTTGTCATGCTGGCCACATGACCCGGAAGCTGTCTGCGGACAAACGCCGGCTCCCTTGGCCTATAGAGCGAGATGAGCGCCGCAACCCCAGAGTCGGACACGACTGGACCTGATGGTCAGGGGTCCCCTTTACCCTTTACCCTTTAGCCGTGTTGGTCTGCCATAGTCAAAACAAAATATCAAATTCTTTCCAGTAGCACCCTAGAGACCAACTGAGTTTGTTCTTGGTATGAGCTTTCGTGTGCATGCACACTTCTTCAGATACACTGAAACAGAAGTCGCCAGATCCTTAAATATAGTGAGGGAGTGGGGAGGGGTATTACTCAGAAGGGTGGTGGGAATGGGTGATCAGCTGATAGGTTTAAGGACTGCAATTAGTCTTGCAGGGGAAGGCAAGGGGTGAGATGGCTAAAGATAGCAGTCATTAAGAGTCGTCAACAGGTTTTCCACACCTATCAGCTGATCACCCATTCCCACCACGCTTCTGAGTAATACCCCTCCCCACTCCCTCACTATATTTAAGTATCTGGTGACTTCTGTTTCAGTGTATCTGAAGAAGTGTGCATGCACACGAAAGCTCATAGCAAGAACAAACTCAGTTGGTCTCTAAGGTGCTACTGGAAAGAATTTGATATTTTAATGTATTTGATTTTTGTTGGAAGCTGCCCAGAGTGGCTGGGGAAATCCAGCCAGATGGGTGGGTTACAAATAATAAATATTATAATTATTATTATTAGGCTACGGAATCCTCCACTAGATTTTAACCCTTGCTGGATCCAGGATCCCAGGAACTAGGAGGGACTCAGGCATCCTGCGGGCGAGCCCCCAAAATTCACAACAAAGTATCATCTACCAACCAACCAACCAACCAACAGCTTGGCAAGTAGTCTAAAATCAGCCATGCAGCTGCCAGGGAACCACTTGCCCCAAACACATCATTAAAAAAATGTCACAGAGGAGAAACCCAATATGCTTAAGAAATGCATTAGGCAAAGCAGATGGCCAAGAAGAGAGGTTCTTAAAAAAAAAGAATAGGCCAGGGGAAAAGAAGCCAGGACAGGACCAGCTGGGTTGCCTAAGAATAGAGGGGAAGGAAGAGGCAAGAGACAAGGGGATCAGGCGGAGGAGGCAAGAGAGGTTTGAGAGAAGAGGGCAGATGGGGGCAGCCGGCAGAGAGGAGGAGCCCGGTGGAAGGAGGAATGCTGAAGGCAGGGGCTTAAGAGAGGTGGATCATAGGAAGTCATTGTGAAGAAATCTGGTTGGCACTCACTGCCCCACTCCTGTTTGAGAGGGTGGACTGCATCCTCTGAAAGCGTATATTGGGTTTACCCAGGAAATGGCCACATCACCCACTCACAATGCGAATTTATATTTGTAATCTTTCGACTGAATACCTATAGCTTTCAGGTTGTTCCTTTTTTACCTTGCTGTACCAAATAACTTAAAAGTTTAAATGAGAGGTGTCGGCGAGGACCCTCGGCTTGCTCTCACCAAAGGCACCATTTGCCATGATGAGAGGTGACTTCAGTTACAGGGAGCGAAGTTTCCATTCTCTGGACCAAAAGTCTGGAGATCTGCACTGTTGGCGTATTTAAACTGAGTAACTGCGCAACAAAAAGCATTCTGAGGAGACTGCAAAATATAATTAGGAGTTGTTTTAATTAAAGAAAAATAAGAGAAGTTATATTAACTACAAGAACGCTACAGAAACATGACCCACCACCCAGGGGTACTAAGAGAGGTACGCAGACCTCCTTATATACTATATCCGATTGCTGATACGCCTTAAATCAATACAAACTTAACATCACCTGCTGTACTGCCCTACAGCTGCAAAAATAGGTCATTTCATTGACTTCTTTCTTTTAAAGAGATACACATTTCTGTGGAACAGTAATGAACCTGAAACTGTAAACCAGTGTTTTTCAACCACTGTTCCGCGGCACACTAGTGTGCCGTGAGATGTTGCCTGGTGTGCCGTGGGAAAAATGGAAAAATTAAAGAGAATTACTTTATATATAGTCAATATATGCACAGAGTTAATTTTTTTAACATTTTCTAATGGTGGTGTGCCTTGTGATTTTTTTCATGAAACAAGTGTGCCTTTGCCCAAAAAAGGTTGAAAAACACTGCTGTAAACCACTCAACATGCACATACACCCTGGTCCCAACAGCTTTTTATATGCAGCGCCAGATCCCTGCCACACTACTGCCAATTCCCATGTTATGGACACTCATTCCTCCTCGCCGGGTAGCTAGTTGACAACTGTAACGCAATGGCAGTGTACACTTCTTAAGACAGCTACCTATCTTTTTTAATGTCCACCCTTGTTCTTAGCATTTGGTGGGCACTTCACACTTAAAGTGTGAAGTCTTCCCATGGTTCAGAGGGGGCAGCCTAATCTTGCAAGCATGGCTTCATGGGTAGAACTCCAAAAGTCCACAGAAACGAACTTTACCTTATCATTACTGACCCAGGGAACCTTTTTCCATTCCAAGGACCACAGTCCCCTCTGAGATACCTTCTGGGGGTTGCATGCTGGTGATGGGGATGACCAGAGGCAAAAGTGGAGAGTGCGGTGAATGCCATTTTTAAAAAGCAGAGTTCAAGGATCACATTCTAGTCAGGCAATAATCCTCATAGGGGGAGCAAGGCTGCAAAGGGTGTGGCCATTGGGTGAGGGAGTGTCAGGAATGGGCCAGCTCCCAGCGAAGGTTTGCAGTCGACTGCAGAAAGCAGCCAGGAACAGAGAAGCTTAGATGTTAGTCAGGCAGGGGAGAGCCAGCAGCTGCAGACTTCGGCTCTTCCTGACCTTGACGGGCAGGCTGATAAGGCAGTAGCTGAGAGCAGGCTGGAACACAGCCTCTCAGAACAGGAAGAGGTTGGAGCTGATCCACTTAGTCCGGCGAATAGGGTGGGTGGGTGGGCGGGCTGCTAGACAGGAAGCAAAACAAGAGACGTAAGGGTCGTAAGTTCAATTTCTTCTGTCGACGCCAGAAGGAGTCTTCAGAAGGGTCATCTTAAGTAATGATGCCGGAGGCTCTGTCAGAGCCGTCCAGAGCTATCTGTTTGTTTTTGTAATAAACCCTCCTTTTGAATTATCTACGCTTACTGTGTTATCAAGCTGGGAACCTGGACTCCTGACAGAGAGGGTGTGTAGCCTGGGAAGATTTGCAAGGGCTGAGCAGAAAGGCCTGGCAGCTCACACTTGGTACCCAGGTCACCTCTGATTCACATTAAGATCTAGTTTTCTGGAAATGACCTGGAGCGAAACTGGACAAAATCATGACAGGAGGGCAAGAGGAATTCTCTGCGGGAACTTCCTCTGGGCAGCAGCTCTGGGAGTTCAGACACAAGCGAACGGGATCTCTTGTGCTGCTTCCTTTCAGTTACTGAAGATGCTCTCTCAGTGGAGCATCTCAGCATCTCCTGCACTGCATCCCTCCCTCTTTGTTCTTGACTCCATCCCTCATGAGGGAATTCTTGGCGGGTGTGAAGGAGCTATGTGTTGCACTTCTGAAAGGCGAAAGCTTCAATGTGTACATAGAAGTCAAAGCCCGCTACAAATAAAGGCTTTGAAAACCACATTAATAAATATCACAGGGGTGATGGCCCCCTGTTTCCCCCCAAGACCACAAACATACAATATGCCGTTTAAGCGAAACCTTGGAAGCCTGTGCTACATATGCTCGGTGGAGCACATGTTGACTTCTTTCATTATTCACCTCAGCCACAATACTGCAGCTGGTACAAAGCCCCGTTGGGGAGGAAGAGTTGGGGGTGGCGGCGGTGGGAGTTTGCTTTTCAATCCACACCCCCACCACAATTCTAATTGCGGAGCAAAAGAGGCGCGATTATGAGGAACAAATGGCCGTGTTCCTTCACAAGGAAAATGTCTCGCTCCTGTGAGAGCTCAGCGGTAACTTTTCCTACCCAAAAGGAATTCTAAAGAATTGGCATGTCTGCTCCCAGGAGGAACTGGGAGTTTATTAGTCAGGCTGAGCCTATACACACCGAAAACAGTGTGTGGGCATTTGTGTGAGTGTGTACACACGCACATGCAAATATAAGAGGGAAGATGTGAATGTTCTCATAATGCCTTGTTTGAGATCCCCAGACGATGCAATGAACTTTAATTTCACCTCAGGAGATATCTCCCACTGTTTTGTTCTCTCTCCCCCCCCTTCCCCATTCAATTACTCTCCCCACCCAATATATGGATGACAGACTGAAAATGGGGATTTTTCTACATTCACAGAATGGGAGGTGAAGCGAAGGAGCCGGGGAAAGTGAGATAAATAAGAGAGAATGAGAGATGCTGAAGCTGGGGATGAAAACAGGACAAAGGGAAGATTCGAAAGAGGAAGGCGACGAGGCAAGGTTTTGATAACCCATTAGCAAATAAAAGCCTAAGCAAATAACACGATAGGGAAATAGCTTTATACCATTAGAGGAGAAGAAAAGCTGGATGCCCATTAGCCTCTGTTCTGGCAAGCGTCATTGTAATTAATTCAAGAGTTTCAGCTATCCCCAGTAAACAAGACACTGAAAAATCACACTATTGATGGGAGTTATTTGTGTGGCTCTGGAACACGTTGATGGGATTCTGCCACATGGCGAAGTCCTTTGTCTCTATTTGCATTATTTTATGATCAATGTTTGTTCTATTGCTGACGTTTTGATGTGTGTCCTTTGATATTGCTTAATTGCCACGGGGACCACTATGGGGTCACTTATGACAGTCTCAAGCTCAACATCAAAAAACTAAGATCATGGCCACTGGTCCCATCACCTCCTGGCAAATAGAAGGAGAAGAAATGGAGGCAGTGAGAGATTTTACTTTCTTGGGTTCCATGATCACTGCAGATGGTGACAGCAGTCACGAAATTAAAAGACGCCTGCTTCTTGGGAGAAAAGCAATGACAAACCTAGACAGCATCTTAAAAAGCAGAGACATCACCTTGCCGACAACGGTCCGTATAGTTAAAGCTATGGTTTTCCCAGTAGTGATGTATGGAAGTGAGAGCTGGACCATAAAGAAGACTGATCGCCGAAGAATTGATGCTTTTGAATTATGGTGCTGGAGGAGACTCTTAAGAGTCCCATGGATTGCAAGAAGATCAAACCTATCCATTCTGAAGGAAATCAGCCCTGAGTGCTCACTGGAAGGGCAGATCCTGAAGCTGAGGCTCCAATACTTTGGCCACCTCATGAGAAGAGAAGAATCCCTGGAAAAGACCCTGATGTTGGGAAAGATTGAGGGCACAAGGAGAAGGGGACGACAGAGGACGAGATGGTTGGACAGTGTTCTCGAAGCTACCAACATGAGTCTGACCAAACTGCAGGAGGCAGTGGAAGACAGGAGTGCATGGTGTGCTTTGGTCCATGGAGTCACAAAGAGTTGGACACGACTAAACAACACGAGAGAGAGTGGTATGGAAGAATCTGACATAGAGCATTATTATCCTCCTTAGGAGAATGCTGTGATGTTTGATTTCATTTTGTCTGGTGGCAATTTTAGCAAAATGCACCCAGCCAACACCTGTATCAGCTGGGACAGAGATGGCCAGGAGTGTGGTAAAATGCATGAAACAGTACTAGGAGAATGAAGAGATAATAATGGTAGGGAATGCCATCTGGTTTCTGAGGCAGCATGGAAGGAAACACCCCTTGTTATGTTTAAGTAATTGACAAGATGGCCCACTGTTGTTGAGGCTCTAGGCCTCAGTTGTATCTTAATTATTTCTTTTAAGCAAGTTAAGTCCAATGAGTAAGTAGCAGTGCCTGCTCTCACAGGAAGCCTGAGCCTCTGACAAGCTACTTCAGAAAGGGGATAAGAATGATCGCTCCCCACATCAAATGGGGGGCGACGTTTGCGTGGTCGCGCACAGCCCCTTGAGCTCCTAATCGACACCTTGTAGTTCGGACTGGCTGCGCCTTCCCCCAAGAGGGGTACCTGGGGTCTCCGCCTACCCCAACTAAGCGCCCAATCCTGCCTGGGGGAGGCGTTGCCAGGGGATTGGCCAGGTAAGGGGAGGGACTACCTAGTCCACACAACAGAAGGTAGCTTACCAGGAAGAAGCAGTCGGGCTCCCGAGCTTCTGCCACCCTGGGCAAAGACCCAGCACCGCCAGCCAGAGAGGATCTGAGGGAGAACTGCTGCTTCCGGCGCCAACACAGCATTGGGGGTTCAGGAGGCACCGGAGACGTCATTTTAGGGTACCGAGACTTTGGTGTTGGGCAGGAAACCAGAGAGGGGCACTTCCGGATTCTGCAAGTGACTGAGCGGTCATGTTTTGAACTAGCTGTGTTGGTGCTGACCTTTAAAGCCCTAAACGGCCTCGGTCCTGTATACCTGAAGGAGCGTCTCCACCCCCATCATTCAGCCCGGACACTGAGATCCAGTGCCGAGGGCCTTCTGGCGGTTCCCTCACTGCGAGAAGCAAAGCTACAGGGAACCAGGCAGAGGGCCTTCTTGGTAGCGGTGCCCGCCCTGTGGAACGCCCTCCCATCAGAGGTCAAGGAGATAAATAACTACCTGACATTCAGAAAATACCTGAAGGCAGCCCTTTTTAGGGAAGTTTTTAATGTGTAATATTTTTGTATCTGATTTTTGTTGGAAGCAGCCCAGAGTGGCTGGGGAAATCCAGCCAGATGGGCGGGGTACAAATAATAAATATTATTATTATTATTATTATTAGCTCTACACTGTAATATAGTAATGCACAATCAATAGTCTTAGCAACTGAAGGCTCTGTCGTTGCTCATGAGCAACCCTGGGAAGGACCCCAACAGAGGCAGATTCATCCCACTACGGGTATGAAATAGGCTTGTAAGCAGTCATTCGCCTAACCTCTTGTGCTGAGTAAAACTGCATTGCGGTGACTAGCTAATAACTTTTCCCATGCCTGGAGTAGAAATCTTCTCTGCAAGTCTTAATGCAGGGACTGTCCCCAAAAGTTTCCAGTTTCTTACACTCTGCATTGGAAACAAGATTCTTTCAAGTGACTGGTTTTTTTTATTTTATTTTATTTTATTTTAAAAAACTGAATTTTGGCAGCTTGCTAATCTTTTTGAGATGAGCTAATTGCTTTTGCCCATTAGGAAAAGGGAAAGGAAAAGAACGTTACAATCTATTCAAAAGAACAATAATTCCATCTGAAAGAGGCACACTAGTGAGCAGGGCAGCAGTGGAGGCTGGTGATCTGAAAGCTGGTAGGCGAAACTGTCAGATCAAGAACTCTTCAGAAGATAGTACTGTATCTAAGTAAGACTAAGGGCGGTGAAGTACTTGCGGACAAAGGGCCTTTGTTCCACATTAAAATGGGATATGCTCGTAAAATACTTTCTATGTCTGTGTCAGCATTTAATGTGTGAATGTGTGAAGCACATGTTTGGAAGTGAATCACAGGCGACTCCCCACTTACACAGGGGTCACATTCCATGCCCCCGCTCTTCAGAAGCTTGCATAACAAAAAGCAACCCATGCCGTAGCTTTGCCTGCAGATCGAGAAAGGGCAGGGAACAGCACGTCCGAGCACACTGCAGTACAACTTTCTGCCCCACAGCTGTTGAGCGAGAGCTTCTGCGCGCCATTTTGGAGCCCCCCACCCCTTTTAAGCCTTTAAAACTTCTTTCACACTTCTTCTCAGTACTGCTGCCCGTGAAGTTTCTTCACAAAGATATTCTAAATAAGATTCTCGGTGCTGAGATGTAAATAAAACTTTACATATGTCTGGGACTGGTTAGAGGCAGAGGAATGGTCGGAGGAACCAGCTGGGCAACCCCCAAGGGAAGAAGGCTCAGAGTGGTGGGACAACGCTGAGCGGTCACAGGGAGAAGAGAGAGAAGACAAGGAGGTTGCTGTTGTTTAGTTGTGTCCGACTCTTCGTGACCCCATGGACCAGAGCACGCCAGGCACTCCTGTCTTCCACTGCCTCACACAGTTTGGTCAGACTCATGCTGGTCGCTTTGAGAACACTGTCCAACCATCTCGTCTTCAGTCGTCCCCTTCTCCTTGTGCCCTCCATCTTTCCCAACATCAGGGTATTTTCCAGGGAGTCTTCTCTTCTCATGAGGTGGCCAAAGTATTGGAGCCTCAGCTTCAGGATCTGTCCTTCCAGTGAGCACTCAGGGCTGATTTCCTTCAGAATGGATAGGTTTGATCTTGCAGTCCATGGGACTCTCAAGAGTCTCCTCCAGTGCCATAATTCAAAAGCATCAATTCTTCAGCGATCAGCCTTCTTTATGGTCAGGCTCTCACTTCCATACATCACTACTGGGAAAACCATAGCTTTAACTACACAAACCTTTGTTGGCAAGGTGAAGGTGATGTCTCTGCTTTTTAAGATGCTGTCTAGGTTTGTCATCGCTTTTCTCCCAAGAAGCAGGAGTCTTTTAATTTCGTGACTGCTGTCACCATCTGCAGTGATCATGGAGCCCAAGAAAGTGAAATCTCTCACTGCCTCCATTTCTTCCCCTTCTATTTGCCAGGAGGTGATGGGACCAGTGGCCATGATCTTAGTTTTTTGATGTTGAGCTTCAGACCATATTTTGCACTCTCCTCTTTCACCCTCATTAAGAGGTTCTTTATTTCCTCCTCACTTTCTGCCATCAAAGTTGTGTCATCTGCATATCTGAGGTTGTTGATATTTCTTCCGGCAATCTTAATTCTGGCTTGGGATCCAGTCCAGCCTATTGCATGATGAATTCTGCATATAAGTTAAATAAGCAGGGAGACAATATACAGCCTCCCAGTACATTTACAGGCAGAATTCAAAGTGTTGGTGCTGACCTTTAAATTCCTAAATGGCTTTGGCCCAGTATACCTGAAGGATTGTCTCCACCCCCATCGTTCAGCAGGGACACTGAGGTCCAGCGCTGAGGGCCTTCTGGCGGTTCCCTCACTGTGAGAAGTGAAGTTACAGGGAACCAGGCAGAGGGCCCTCTCAGTAGTGGCACCCACCCCGTGAAATGCCCTCCTAGTGGATGTCAAAGAAATAAACAACTATCGGACTTTTAGAAGACATCTGAAGGTAGCCCTGTTTAGGGAAGCTTTTAATATTTGATGAATTATTGTATTTTAATATTTTGCTGGAAGCCGCCCAGAGGAAACCCAGCCAGATGGGCGGGATACAAATAACAAATTATTATTATTATTATTATTATTATTATTATTATTATTATTAGTTTTGAGATCTCTGCCATACACTTGAACAACTGGGCAAATTAAGAACATCATCATAACTGGGATAAATAGGGGAATCGGTTTTTTAATACAGAAAATGACGTACTTTACAGGGCAAATACAAAGGAAAATACTGAGATAAAAATATGTGTTTTCAAGCACGCTGCCTCCTAATCTCCTTTACTCTCTCCAGCAGCATCTGTCCGTCCGTCTGTCTGTCTGTCTGTCCGTCTCTCTCTCTCTCTCTCTCTCTCTCTCTCTCTCTCTCTCTCTCTCTCTCTCTCTCAATGTCTGTCCCATTCTTCCTCTCAAAGATGCTGAGGGCATGGATCCTGTTCCTGCGCCCCATGGCGTCAGCAAAATTGGTCAGAGGGATGGGGATTTAGGTCCCGGCCATCCACAACACCAGTGGGAAATGTCCCCTCATATGACTGTTGTGAAGCTTAATCAGACAAACCATCCTGTTATCCCAGTGCTGAGTAGGGAAGAAGGCAGGCCACACATTCTCAATAAATAACAGGCCGAGAAGACTAAAGGTCTCCTACTGAATAATCTGCTTGGCACACACACCCCTATTTCCTTGCCTTATTTGCTGTGATTTATTCACACCGCATCAAGAGCCACATTGTTATTCCCATTCTCTGGGGGTGCGTAAACAAGGAACATGAAACTGTTTATAGAGGGCTCGAGACCTTCAGAGGGAAAGAGCTACAGAAGTGCAAAACACTCAGATCAGCCTCGTGAATATGGATGTCCATCTGAGCACTGAATATAGATGGGGGATCTCAAAGGTTCTGTTGCTTCAATTATAGAAAAAAAATGTTCAAAGAGGACTGTGGTGAATGGCATCACAGCCACAATATACAGAATTATTGGGTCTACCCTTCACCTCCATTTAGAGATGGGCTGTGTCAGATTCCCCCCGCCATCCCATCGACTCGGGATGCTCTGGGACCTCCGGAAATAACTTCTGCAGCGAGCTCCTCTCTCTTGCCACCCCATTTTTTCCTGAGCTGCAGCAGTGCTGTTCCTGCATTTCCAATGCACAAGGAGTTGAAAGAGGCCACTTCTGCAGCTCATTTCCCCAAGTTGCCATGGCAACTGGAATTATTTCCAAAGTTTATTTTTCCTCCCTCACCCGATATTGCACTGCATATCCCAAAGCGCGTGCGCACACGTACAGTACACATATTTGTACACAACACCACAGTTTCCTCTCCAGGAATCGGGCTCTTTAAAGGAACAGGAAGCCCAGTCCTCTTGGGGACAAATCAAGCCAATATGTTTCAGCTCCAGCCTTCCTTTCCCTCACTCCACGCAACCCTTCTGCATTTACCCAGGGATGATTCTGCAAACATCGCCCGCCTTCTTTCTCAGTAAACAACTCTCTCTTTGGCCATTTCTTTTCTAGATCCCAGCCGCAAAAGAGCTCCAGGATTTTTTTTTTAATGCAGCCAGAAAACCCCCTGTCCTTTATTGAAAATGTACACTGGTGCCTTTTAACACTTTTATTATTAATTGCTGGAACAGAATCTTATCCTTCGTTTGCGCTGTATGCCTCAAAAATTGGCTGGGGGAAAACTTATATTAGGCAAAGCAGAAAAGAGTGCAGCATTGATTCAAAAGCCTCTTGGATTTGCAGAAGAAGGCTCCCTAGAGATGGAAACTTGACGCGAAAAAGCCAACCTGAAAGAAGGAAGAACTTAGCGCAAAGAACTGTTGCCAAATTGATCCTTTAATTATAATATTAGCCTTTTTTATCAAAGGCTTAGTGGAAGGGAGAAGAGAGAGCTTATAAAATGGAGATGGTTAGATTTAATTTTATCAGAAAAAGCACAGGCGGACTAAACGGGGGTTTAAATTACTCTTTGTGGGATGTGAAACACAAGAGCAGTCAAGTACAACATCCCTAGAGTGGACATAAAAGGGGATGTCTGGACCAGCCACTCGGAACTTCCTGTTTCTCCTAGGCTGGGACAGACTTCCTGTTTCTCCTAGGCTGGGACAGACTTCCTCTGCATGTGACTAGAGGTGGGCGTGACCTCACCTGCCCAGGTAACAAAAGAGCAGGACTGGTCAGCCATCTCTCTCTCTCTCTCTCTCTCTCTCTCTCTCTCTGAACACATTCGTTGAAGAAGCAACATCTGCTTAGCCTAAGATGCCCTCTTGGCTTGCAGCCAAGAGAGGACAAAGGAGCTGTCTCCTTATGGGATAGTTTCCACATGTATATTACTTTTGTAAGTTAAGCCTGCCTTCTGGGATCCATTTGTGAACAGAATGCGAGTAAACTCTTTTTATACTTTTATAGAAGACTGTGTCATCCCTATCTTTTTATGAGGGACTAATGGGGAATTACCAAGGAAACGTATTTTAGAGGCTTTAGCAAGCCTGAGCAAACGCATCTGCTGTGCAAGTTTAAAAGGGGGGGGGGGGGAGTTACTCTGCTAAATTGTAGAACTTGTTAACACAAGTTAATCAAAGAACATATCCTCTCCTGCATCCCTGAACATTCCCACACACTCTGATTTTAAACAAGCGGAAGGACACATCTTCCCAATAGCAGGTCCCTTTCTAGATTTAGCACATTGTAGAATTTGGGGACCTTCATCTCCAAGAAGCTGGAACGTGTCCAGAGGAAGACAACCAAAATGGTCAAAGGCCTTGAAACGATGCCTTATGAGGAACGGCTTAGGGAGCTGGGTATGTTTAGCCTGGAGATGAGAAGGTTAAGGGGTGATATGATAGCCATGTTCAAATATATAAAAGGATGTCATACAGAGGAGGGAGAAAGGTTGTTTTCTGCTGCTCCAGAGAAGCGGACATGGAGCAATGGATTCAAACTACAAGAAAGAAGATTCCACCTAAACATTAGGAAGAACTTCCTGACAGTGAGAGCTGTTCGACAGTGGAATTTGCTGCCATGGAGTGTGGTGGAGTCTCCTTCTTTGGAGGTCTTTAAGTGTCAGGAATGCTTTGATGGTGTTTCCTGTTTGGCAGGGGGTTGGACTGGATGGCCCTTGTGGTCTCTTCCAACTCTATGATTCTATGATTCTAAGAATCTCCTGGCGCCAATCCTGGAGGTTTCACAAGCCACCATTGTTGTCTCACAACAGCAACGGCTAGTCAGCAGCTCATACAAGTCTCTCCTTCCTGGCCATCGCCGGCCTCTTGAGCTGTTAAGAAAAGGCCACAGCTTGATAGCTCAGTTGATAGAGCATGCGACTCTTAATCTCAGGGTTGTGGGTTCGAGCCCCACATTGGGCAAAAGATTCCTGCATTGCAGGGGGTTGGATAAGATGATCATTTACGTCCTTTCCAACTTCTAACAGAAGAGGAGGGCGAGGGAGCATGAGAGCATCATGTCATGCTCTTTCCTTCTGGCGGCAGCTGCGCACTGAATTGAACATGAAACTTAACACCATGAGGTTTAAGGAGTAGTTCACAACTCAGCTGAATATAAATTGGTTTTGTTTGGGGATGATATACTTTTGTTTATTACAAAACATCACACTAGTGTCCCAATGTTAATGCAAGCAAAAGATATCGTTGCTCAAATCTCCATTTCCTTTATTAACTGGGCTGAATCGGAAGTGATGCCAACAGGTGAAAAGGTGCTTTGATATTCATTTAAGAAATATCTGTTCCGTATTTGTTCAGTATCTGTTAAGTATTTAGGTATTTCAGTACCAAGTGACACAATCCAGTTAGTATCATGCGATAGGAATGATAAAAGAGGATTCTTTAGACATTGATAGATGGGAGTCATTACACCATACCCTTTGGGGAAGGATTAATGCTCTAAAAGTGAATATTATTCTCAGCTTAATCTATATTCAAAAACTAAGTTCCTTATTCCTTAAATTCCTTATTCATCCTGTTAGAAACTTTCACACGCAGACTAAGCGATACATAAATAATAATAAAAAAGAATTGTCCGAACAACAACATGCTCCGACTCTAAAATGGAAGTTGGCTGACAATTTAGCACTGGATTGGAGGCAAATCGGGTCCTCCCTCAAAGAGGGCACGTGTTGCGGTGTGACCTGGCAACCAAACCCTGTGTTGTGGGTGGGTTCGATTGGATAGCCACAACACCCTATTGGTAGGTCCCTCGATGCTGGGTGTAATCAGACCAATGGGACGCTAGTCAATTGGATGAAGAAGAAGAAGAAGAAGAAGAAGAAGAAGAAGAAGAAGAAGAAGAAGAAGAAGAAGAAGAGTTTGGATTTGATATCCCGCTTTATCACTACCCGAAGGAGTCTCAAAGCAGCTAACATTCTTCTTTTCCCTTCCTCCCCCACAACAAACACTCTGTGAGGTGAGTGGGGCTGAGAGACTTCAAAGAAGTGTGACTAGCCCAAGGTCACCCAGCAGCTGCATGTGGAGGAGTGGAGATGCGAACCCGGTTCCCCAGATTACGGGTCTACCGC
Organism: Lacerta agilis; assembly: GCF_009819535.1. Lineage (NCBI taxonomy): Eukaryota > Metazoa > Chordata > Lepidosauria > Squamata > Lacertidae > Lacerta > Lacerta agilis. The sequence goes on along the minus strand of NC_046317.1, from coordinate 7,160,975 downwards.
TCTTAACCACTACACCACACTGGCTCTCGAGGGACCTATTTAAGCCCATGCATGTGTCCTTGAGCTTCCTTTTTGGGCCACTGCATCGGAACACCCGCCCACCCCTCCCTATATTTAGGGCTTGCGCTTGACCTTGCTATGCCGTCGTCTGTCGTCTGTCATTGGCACGGCAGGAATTTTCCCCACTTGGCTGATTGGCTGTTGCCATTTGGGTTTCGCCTGCCATGTAGCAAATCATCACAACTTGTAAGGTTGCGGATAGGCTCTGGTTCAGGTGATAGGGGTGGGAGAACGCTCTCGCCATCCCTGTGTGTTGGGTATTCCGTTAAAGGAATCCAGGAACTCGATGGTTTGGTCAACCCCTGAGAGGGGGTTGTGCCCGTGCCCGAGTCCAGGGGGACATTTGGGTGGTGGATAGGGCATGCCCCTGGCTTTCCGCTTATCTAGGTGTTCACCCTTGGCTGACCTATGCTGGTGCCCTGGGTCAGCGCTACCTGCAATGGTGCAGGGAGCTAGTCAAACCAGAGCCTATGCAAACGATCACTTGCTGTATTTAATAAAGTTGTGGCCTAAATTCTGCCAAAAACCAAACCAAATTTTTGAGTCTTGTCTGAATTTATTTAAGGGGGTGAATAAAGGTCTAAACACACAAACATAGGAGGGGCACTGAAGGAAACTGCAGCCAAGTGAGCTGCAGGCAAAGCACAACTGTCTCTCACCTAAAATACAAAGTGTTTTATTGAAAGGAAGTACAAATGTGGTTGGAATACAGATGCACAGAACTATTGGCTCTGGTCCCTAATTTGGTTCCTGAAATGATTAAGGTTCTAATATATAATCCGTTTTGAAACCAAATTACTACAAACAGGCTATGCTCTGCCTCCACAGCTGGAGACAGTCATGCTTCTGAAAACTAGTTGCTGGAAACGACAGGTGGGGAGGGGGCTCTTCTGCTTTAATCCTACTTGTAAAGGCAAAGGTAAAGATACCCCTGACAGTTAAGTCCAGTTGTGAACAACTCTGGGGTTGCAGCGCTCATCTCGCTTTACAGGCCGAGGGAGCTGGCATTTGTCCGCTTCCACAGACAGTTTTTCCGGGTCATGCGGCCAGCATGACTAAGCCGCTTCTGGCGAAGCCAGAGCAGCGCATGGAAATGCTGTTTACCTTCCCGGCAGAGCGGTACCTATTTATCTACTTGCACTGCATGCTTTTGAACTGCTAGGATTTGGCAGGATCTGGGACTGAACAACGGGAGCTCACCCCATCACAGGGCCTTGAACCGCTGACCTTCCGATTGTCAAGTCCAAGCGGCACAGTGGTTTAAACCACAGAGCCACCCGCGTCCCTTTAATCCTACTTGTAAAAGGTAAAGGTAAAGGGACCCCTGACCATTAGGTCCAGCCGCGTCTGAGTCTGGGGTTGTGGCGCTCATCTCGCTCTATAGGCCGAGGGAGCCGGCGTTTGTCCGCAGACAGCTTCTGGGTCATGTGACCAGCATGACTAAGCCGCTTCTGGCGAACCAGAGCAGCGCACGGAAATGCCGTTTACCTTCCCGCCGGAGCGGTACCTATTTATCTACTTGCACTTTGACGTGCTTTCAAACTGCTAGGTGGGCAGGAGCTGGGACTGAGCAATGGAGCTCACCCCGTCGCAGGGATTCGAACTGCCAACCTTCTGATCAGCAAGCCCTAGACTCTGTGGTTTAACCCACAGCGCCACCTGTACTTGTAGGCTTCCCCAAATCCTCTAGTTGGCTACTGTGAAAACAGGATGCTGGATGAGATGGGTCATTGGCCTGATCCTGCACAACCTTCTTACGTTCTTACGTCTTGTCCAGAGCAGGTCCAGTGAAACAGGGTCCCCAAATCATTCATTCCAGATTTCATGGCATCTCTGAATCCAAATTGGCTCAAAGAAGCAGGGGAGCAGCAGCCAGTTATAGAATAAGTCGAGCGATTCCAAAAGTCTTCGCAAGTCAATAATAGAAATGTGACCTTACTTTCGAGAGACTTCCTGCCAGCAGTATTAGCCCCTGCCTTTATGCCAAACCCAGCAATGTCTGATTCAAACTCTGAACAAGTGTGTGTGGCTCTTCTCAACTTTGATATATTGCTCCAGAAAGCCCGACGCTTCTCTTTTATTGCTTCTGTTCATTTTATCCAGGGAAGGGAGGGACTTGGCAATCGATAATTATTTCTTGGCAGCAAGCCATTGAGCATATTGAGATTGAGAGCATCAGAACAAACCAACTACATCAGACACCTAAATCAGCATCATGATGCTTTCAACTTTGACCAGATTTGGATTCTTAGGAAAGTTGGCTAACTTTATATACAGTAGCAGAAAACTCCAACCTTAGTTGTCTTCGGCCGAAGCAAGGCATCGCTGACGCAAAGCAGAGGGTGCAATGCCTCCTCTCCTTTTTCAGACATCATGTCATTTCAGAATCACCTGTCTCTCTGCTCAACTCAGTGACTATACACATTAACCGATCATTAAATTAAACGGGTCCATACCCAAGCTATGCATGGCAAAAGCAGGAATACCCTTTGCTTCACAAAAAGGGCGAATGTGGTGTCCTGCATTGATGACGGTGTTTTGCGTTATTTTGAGATTTTAAAAAGTAACCACAACAGTCTTGCAACAACTCCAGAAATCCCTAGGAAAAAAACTGAGAGCTAACAGTTATGTAAAGAAGGCATCCATTCTATGTACTGCCACGTCTAAATACCCTTGGGAAGATTTTTTAGCAGGTCACAGTCATACCATAGATTTAAAGAACATGGTTTGCCCCCCAAAAAATTCAGGGGAAAAGTGGTTTATCCATCACACAGCTATAATTCACAGCACCCTTAACAAGCTAGCTACAGTTCCCAGTTTTTTTGGGGGGGGGAGCCATGTGCTTTTAATGTGCTTTGAACACATGGTGCTGGAGGAGACTCTTGAGAGTCCCGTGGACTGCAAGAAGATCAAACCTATACATTCTGAAGGAAATCAGCCCTGAGTGCTCACTGGAAGGACAGATTCTGAAGCTGAGGCTCCAATACTTTGGCCACCTCATGAGAAGAGAAGACTCCCTGGGAAAGACCCTGATGTTGGGAAAGATTGAAGGCACAAGGAGAAGGGGACGACAGAGGATGAGATGGTTGGACAGTGTTCTTGAAGCTACCAACTTGAGTTTGACCAAACTGCGTGAGGCAGTGGAAGACAGGAGTGCCTGGCATGCTCTGGTCCATGGGGTCACGAAGAATCGGACACGACTAAACGACTAAACAACAACAGCAAACACATGGAATGCAGCCTCTGTGAGCTAGGCAACTTAAAATAACGAGGGTCTGAGATTCTACGAATCCTGCCAGACTTTCCAGATTCTACCTGACAATCCACATCTTATAATTTGCAGCACAGCTCTGGCCATGCAGAATGTCAGAACTCCAACCGCCCAACTGATACTAAATCACAGGCATTTGGACTGGTGTGCCATTGCCTGGTCCAACTTGGCAAACATTCCCCAGGGCATTATCTTTATGAAAAGAGACACAAAGAAGGAACACAGATCTAGAAGCTATTAGTGCAAAGCAACAAATTGTTCAGCCAAGTGAAGTGATACGCAGCACACCATCACTGCTGGTGAAGTCAACCAAAGAATCTGGCTTATCAAAACCCGAGATGTGCAGGGATGATCTTACATAGCACTGTATATTAGCATGTGGAAGGCTACCAAATAAAATCTGTAGGGCTATTGCTCAGTTTGAAACACCTTACTTTGTGAATTGCATGCTTTTAATTCATTGATCAATCAATTAAATCTGTGCATGTCTGCATATAAATAAAACAACATTTGGGGGGGGTGTTTAGATAATGCACACCCATACACAGCACAGCAAGCATAACCTTAAGAGGCATAAGAACATAGAAGAGCCCAGCTGAATGATCTAGTCCAACACTCAAGAATTTGAGGCCAATGTATTTAAGAATTTGACCACATTGCTCAATAGTTGCTGGATTCACCCTTCTACATATGGCTCCAACCACGTCAGAACCCTATTTGTTGTTCTTTTCTTTGGTCTCAGTTAGGAACCAAAAACATGGACATGGAATGTGGCATTTGGAAGGAGAGTGACCTTATCCATACAGAGACATTATTCATTATAATATCGTCTGCTTGCTGGCATAAGTATTAGGACTATGAATGCAACTGAAAGAGAGGTGAAGATCGCTCCGGAGTCCGAGACATGGGGAGTCCAAAAAAAAACTGTAAAAATTTGGCATAATTGGAATTGTTTTAATTGGGAATTGTATAATTAATTTGGATTGTAATTTGATTGGTAATTGGAGATTTGTATTGGAAAATCAATAAATATGATTAAAAAAAAAAACAAGGAACCAAAAACTTGGACAAAGGTCTTTATTCTCCCCTTAAGCCAGGGCTGGGGGACCTGTTTCTGCCCAAGGGTCACATTCCCTACTGGGCAATTGCCAGTGGTGGGCGGGACGAGAGCAAAAAGTGGGTGTGGCCAGCGGCCAAAGAAGGTAGAGGTCGTGGGATCTGGGCGGAGTCACAAGATTGAAGGCTCTGGTGGACCACACTGGGCCTCTGGGTTGCGGTTCTCCATCTCAGCTTTAAGCCACTTCCCAACCTTTTATCAGATTTGGGAGTTAAAGGAGAACCAGACGGCTTGCTTGGGAATTGCACCATGTGGGGCTCAAGGAAATGTCTAAAGGCTTGATTATTCACCTTTGGTCCCCCATCAAACATTTTTTCATGGATGTTACTAGATCAGCCAGGGGAATCTTTCTACCCTGAAGTCCAAGAGTGCCCGACCACACAAGAATTTGTACCTATCCACAAAGAACCTTGGTATATCACTTAAACTCTCAAGTCATTGTCAGGGACGGTCTTTGGTAATGTGGCCCCTGATCAAGGACCAAATTATGTTCCCGACTTCAAATATTTCTTAATTTCACAATAATTCATTTTGGCACAGTTGCTTTTTATGGATCTTCTCAGTAGGCACCTGTAATATTATTATTATTATTATTATTATTATTATTATTATTATTATTACTATTATTTGTCCCCTCGGTTCGGTGCCCTGTGCAGGTGAACTGCCCACATTGCCCAGAATCTAGCACTGTCGCTGTGAATACCTAACAAACTACTCCTACCCCTTATTTAAGAAAGGCAATTTCTGAACACTTTAACCCTTCCATTTCTCTGTCTCTGTCACTTACTCACTCAATCAATCAATCAATCAATCACTGATTTTGCTGTTCTTTCTATCCTCCAGTGGCCAAAATCTGTGCCATTTACGTTTCAAGATGCCCTCTTGTACTTAGGCTTCCATTTCAGCCTATCATTGTTCCCCACCTACATTTGTATCTCTTTAGAGAAACAGCCAACTCTATGTTGTTCGTTTATGCAGGGCAGGCTTTGTGAAGTATATGTATGCATGTATCCGCTAACCTTCCCTCTATTTTGTAATAAAGCCAGAACCTATTTTGTACCTACAGTCAAAGTCTGTGTTATCTTGCTATTCCTACCCCCCAACCCCAACCCCACCCCGAAGTTGCTGTACAAGAAAACACCCTTATGATGAATCACAACTCTAAGCTCAAGTTTCTGAAAATCACAACTCTGTCTGTTGCTTGTGCGTAAAGGTACATTTGTGATCAAGGACATGTGTTAACAATGGGTGTGTATTTATATATGTTTGTACTCATGCATGTATGTACAGAAATGGGACGCAAGTGGTGCTGTGGGTTAAACCACAGAGCCTAGGGCTTGCCGATTGGAAGGTCGGCGGTTCGATTCCCCACAACGGGGTGAGCTCCCGTTGCTCAGTCCCAGCTCCTGCCAACCTAGCAGTTCGAAAGCACGTCAAAGTGCAAGTAGATAAATAGGTACTGCTCTGGTGGGAAGGTAAACGGTGTTTCTGAGCGCTGCTCTGGTTCACCGGAAGCGGCTTTGTCATGCTGGCCACATGACCTGGAAGCTGTGCGCCAGCTCCCTCGGTCAATAAAGCGAGATGAGCACTGCAACCCCAGAGTTGTCCGCAACTGGACTTAATGGTCAGGGGTCCCTTTACCTTTTTATGTATGTACAGAAGGGGACTATATTATGGGCACCAATGCACTTTCCAGGACAGCTTATGAAATGTTAAAACACAACCAAACAAACTTAAAACATACAAATTAAAAGCACACAAAAACAACTCTGTTCCCAAAAACTGTCAGAAAGAAGTCTGCCAAATTTCAAAACTTTCTTACAGAAAAAAAGCTGGCCAACTGGAAGAATCACAAACCAGCCTGGCATTTCTCCCCACTCTCTGCTCACACACACAACCAGACAAGCTGTGCTCAAAACAAAATCCAAGACAGGAACTTGAGAGCTGAAGAGTAGCGCAGCCCTAGGCTGACTCAGACTATGCAGAGAAGAGAGTTTTTTTCAGGACACTGATATGGTGCAATAGAACCATAATTGTCAGCTGCACGTATGTTGATTCTTCTGCCCCTCTGTGATAAAAGTAGCTAACCGTTCTTGGCCCAAGGGTTGCATCTACTCTTATCCAGCTCTTCAAGGGCTGTGTTCCAGATGTGGCTGTGGCTCTTGCACCTAGACAAGTGTGTGGGTGCACACACACAGCCCCCCAACCCTGACTACGCTGACCCCTGCCAATCAGCAGAGGCACGGGGACAGGATTTGCTTCTCAATTGCAATACTGGTCTATATGGAGAAAAAGCTCTCTGTCCAGCCCGGCACTGCAATGGGAAGAGAAATTGCTCCACCCACTATTTAGATGATCTCTGAAAAGCAGAAAGGGGAATTTTCTCAACCGCCCTGCCCTGACCCTGAAGTCCAGCAGTGATCGAGATGCATAGTCAAAACAAAACAACAACACCACAAACTGGCAATAACTATAAAACCAAATTTACGAGAATAGAAATGAGCAGGTAACCATTAGATTCACAAACATGCTAAAGTGTCAAGTGCAAATGCTGAAAACAAAGGGTAAAAATACAGCGATATCTGAACAAATTGGATTGATGAATAATATAACAAGTGGCGTGAGTCCAAATACAGGATGATGACCCCGTGCCGCCACAATGGTGAGGGTGGCACATAGGAGAACAGAGAAAGTTCAAAAAATAACGTCGGGGTCGAACTAGATGAAATGTTTCTCAAAGGGTCTCAAGTCACCAGCTAAGGAGGCACACCAAATATCTGACTCTAAACCCGGGGCTCACTAGAAGGACAGATCCTGAAGTTGAGGCTCCAGTACTTTGGCCACCTCATGAGAAGAGAAGAATCCCTAGAAAAGACCCTGATGTTGGGAAAGATGGAGGGCACAAGGAGAAGGGGACGACAGAGGATGAGATGGTTGGACAGTGTTCTTGAAGCTACTAACATGAGTTTGGCCAAACTGCGAGAGGCAGTGAAGGATAGGCGTGCCTGGCGTACTCTGGTCCATGGGGTCACGAAGAGTCGGACACGACTGAACGACTGAACAACAACAACAAACCCGGGGCTGGTGACCAGGAAGCTACTAAATCCAAGGCTGGCAAGCAGAAGTTCCCTGGACTAGATCCCACAGCACCATGGCTAGTTCTTGCCTACAGCTCGCAGTAAGCAAGGAGAGAGCTTAAGCATAAGTCCCTGTTCAGATGACACGTTAAGTCAAACCTTGGTTTCTCTCAGCACAGCATGGCAGTAGAAAGGATCAAGGAGGAACAAACCAGATGCAATCTCCTTTTTGCATGGTTTGGCTAAGCCATGCTTTGGCTTAATATGTGGCTCAGACCAGGTCACTTGGATGCTGCTACCATAATGGCCACTGCTTCCAGACCTTTCTGGCTTTTCCATCTTCTCCTTGCTCCCTCCCAGGCAGCGTTTGGAGCATAAAACGAGATAGCCCCATCAGATATGTTAACCCGAGATCCTTGCAAGAAGGATAAGGTATAAAATGGAGATAAATAAGTTCCCCAGCTCTGCAGCAGGATCTAGAAATCAGCCACGGCAATTTCAAAAACAGGAAGCCACGAAGAATAGCATATCCAGGGGAAACTCATTAGGCAGAGCATAATTGCAGAGTCGGTCAGGAGACTGGTTAATACCCCATTATTTGAGGTGAATTTAGAGAGTTCTCTTTCTTTCCCCTCTGAAATAAAGCATTTTCCGCACTAGATGCACCAAGCTGAGGCATTGATGTTGTGCTGACTGATCCCCAGACATTAATAACCTGGAAGTATGAATACCTCTGCGTGACCTAAGCAGACATTGGCAGCTTATCGAAGGAACAATCCAGCCATCCCTCTGCTCTTTTGCTCCAGCTGTAGCCACTTACCGGTATTTGTGTTTACTCTTAAAGTCACCCATAAAGTTTGTCACAGCATTTCATTAAATGTTTGGTGGCAAGACATGTAGTTGGTCTGGACAAAGTAAACACTTGCCTCAAAGGACAAACGGAGTTTAAAATGACTGGACGTCACAGTCATTACCATGATGGGAAGGAATAAGATGCAGTATCTCAAACTTACAGGCTCCTGCCCACCCTCTTCTTCTCTCCTCTAGTGCATCTACCCTGAAGGAGTTTGGAAACTTCCACCCGCACTGTTGATTCACTGCAGCTTCTTGCGTCATCCAAACCTGACAAACTGTGGTGAATCCTAGCTATGGTTTGTTTGAAACAAGCCAGCTTCAACAAACCCTATTTATTTATTTTGAGAATTTCTAAACCACGACTTCACCCAAACATGCATTCCAGGGTGGTATTCAGAAAAAAAATATCTGATATTAGTACAGAACAAACTACAAAGATTAACCGCAGTTTATGTGCCGGAAGTAATTCTAAAGTGTGGTTAATTAAAAAAAACAGAAGTAAAAGCTTCCAAACTCTTCTGTTGCGTGTCGAGACCCCGTGGCTGCCCCCTCAAGGATGAAATAAAACACAAGGACACAGGATATAAGATTAATGTTATTGGGCAAAATTTGGCCACAACTTAATTGGTTACAGAATGTGAGTGGTATTGGCTTAGGCATTGAGTGGACCTGACTATATCTGACTCCTGCCCGCAGAGCAGGAAGTCCAGTAAGGGTAAACCACTGGTAGGGGGAGCTCCGTCGATTCAGACCAACTCGAGCTCCCCCTGGGTTCCCAAGGGGGTCGCGGCATGGCCCTAGCCCCGCCCCGGGCTTCGGACAAGATCCCACACCCCCGGATTCCTTTAACGGAATACCCTTAAGCTTGGAGGGGCAGGCGATGGCCAGGCCTCCCCTCCCCCATCATAAGGTCACCAAATGCCTAACCGCAACACCTTACAAAGTTGTGACAGTTGCTAAGCGGTAGGCGAAAACCACATGGCCAAGCCAATCTGCCAAGTGGGAAAAATCCTACCAGGCCCCTGACAAGGGCAGGTGACCAACCAAAGTCCAGAGCAAGGCCATTGAAGAAAAAACCTGCAAATAGGGAGGGAGGGTGGGAGATTGAGGAAGCGAGCCGAAAGGAAGCCCTCCGGCTCGCACTTCTGCCTTTAAAGGGGAGTCCCAGCCACGCCCCCCCAGCTGGCCAGTTGGCCAGCTGTTTGCTGACGTGGCCAGGAATCCTCCGGGTAGTGAGGGACAAAGTCCCCCACCCACCCGGAAGTGAGAGGGCGACCACGTGGTCCACCGCAACTCCTCCCCACAGGTAAGTGGAGCGGATTTCCTGCCACTCTGGAGGAAGAATGGGGATGAACCAAAGGTTTGCTACAACTTATTCAAAAATGCAACAAATCCTAAATAGGTTGCTGTTGGGGCTCATTCTGTCAAAGGGTGCCATGCCAGATTGGTTGAAATAACAGGGAACTGCAGAGTCACTGGGTCTTAGCACACAATGTGTGGGTACACACTGCAATCTGTGTTGGTAAGCTAAAGGCAATTTATATACACACTCAGATCAACTTGTTACTTCATATATTTTAAGGCTCAGCCCTAGCAATATAAACAGATTCTGTGACACAACCCTGGTACAAATTAAGAATTTTAATCTCTAGCCTGGAGTCATAAATGCATTATATATTAGGGCTGGCTTGGCAGCAGGGTTGGTATTAAATGGCTTGGTCATGTACACAGAAGGGAAGATGGCAGGATCTCCAAAGATGTGCTCTACATAGAGCTGGCTTCAGGCACCAGGTCTGTTGGCAGACCAACTCTGCATTATAAAGATGTCTGCAAATGTAACATGAAGGCTGGAAACATTATTCCCGCCATGTGGGAATCCCTTACAGACAACCACAGTGCCAGGAGACAAGACAACCAGGTCGTGTATCCACAACTGTGAGGTTTGGAGCTTTCAGGGTTATAGAAGCTCAACAGTTCGCTCCTCCCACAGGGAGGAAGATGTGTCATACATCCGGGTATCTCCTGTATGCGATGTCTTTGTGATTTATGTGACGCACCATTTATTTCCTGGTCAGTCTTACTTTCACTTTTGACTGAACCGGAGCGGAGATGTCGTCCGTTTCTCCGGGAAAGTGTCTGTGATTTATATGCTTGTAAATAAAGCGTGCTTACTTTGAAACAACCCAGGCATTGTGGAATTTATTGCTGGCACAAGGCACACATACCGTTGCGCAAGAAGAAGAAGTAAGAAGTTTGAAAAAACTCTGCAAAAGCACTGGAGAAGCAGGAAAATGCAGAGGAAGCGTAGCTGGACACCACTCCAAGTGTTAAACTGGTTTTGAGGCTTTTTCCAGTTAAAACCAAAAGCCCAACAACAACACTGAACAGAGGAGAAGTTACCACGGGGAGGAATGCAGAGATAAGAAATGCCATGGTGCACCTGCTGCAGCAAAACCAGACACCTTCATCTGCCCCAGCTGCAATAAAACATGTCTCTCCCAACGGTTTGACTTCACCCAGATGGCACACTCTTCCATTGTCTCCCGAGACAGACAGATGCCAACAACTATATTAGAGCTGGCTTGGCAGCAGGTTGGTATTAAATGGAATCAGTTCAATGAGTTAGGGCAGGCTTCCTCAACCTTGGCCCCCCAGATGTTTTTGGCCTACAACTCCCATGATCCCTAGCTAGCAGGACCAGTGCTCAGGGATGCTGGGAATTGTAGTCTCAAAACATCTGGAGGGCCGAGGTTGAGGAAGCCTGAGTTAGGGAGTGGCTACAAGGCCAAAATCAACTGCACATGTAGTATGTTTTCTCATTATCATAATTACTAATTTTCTATCCCACACAAAGGGCTTCTTCCCCCTAACACTAATGGGAAAAATCCATTTGGAACTGGCCCTTAGACTCCTAGGGTGCTATTCAACTAAATAAAAGCACCAATGCAGAGATTAGCATGAGCACAATGGGATCCTCCTCTGTTCCCCCACCACATGCCATGTCCCTATCTTCTCTGGAGGGTCAGGGGAACCTGGGTGGAGGAGAAGGGGAGACCATTCTGTTGTGCAAGAAGAAATCCTCGTGCTGATGGAACGTTCACCTTAGCAGTATGTAAAATGCAACCCATATTTTTTAAAAAAATATATTAGTAATTTAACCTTGCGGCTCAAAAATATTTTTAAAATCTAGGTGAACAGCCATATCCTCAATATTTCATCCATAATGATGGGGATTAGAAACTTGCGTGAATCATGACTCTCTAGAAAGTTAAATTATGAAATCTGGAAACACAGCTAATTTGAGCCCAGGATGCAATACTAGGAGTTATTAATCCAGTGCACCTTCGTACGTCTTGAGGGAGTAGAGAAAGAGGGCGGAAGGAGAGCAAGAAGAGAGAGAGAGAGAGGCGGATTTCCTTGGGCTTGTTGTTCTCTCATCTTACTCTTCTGCACGCTCTGAGCTTCTGACAGCATTTCAGAACATGCTTGCGTGGCCACATGGCTGGTTGCCATGGAGACCTGAAGCTCCGCATGTTTTCAGCCCCGGACTGATGGTTTGCATTAAACTCCCATTTCCTGGGGTTGGAAAAAAATATATAAAGGTTACAGTGCTGCCATCTATATGCAAACAGAAGCAGCATTATCCTAATCTCATTCACTCAGGTCATGCCCACGCAATCATTCACCCCCACAGCCGTTACCTAAACTCTCCCCTCAGCGGCTGCTCCGATTTCTTTCACAAACGAAGCCAGAGCCTTACACCAGCAGTTTTCGAAATGTGGAATGGTTTCCCCTTTGAGGAACAGGACATGCCAAGATTGTGAGGCTGAGGCCTTCCTTCTCTCACCAGTCAAGGCAGGGATGTAGGGGCGACTGTTCTGTGCCACCCCAATATGATCTGAAAATGAGGGAGTTTAGGAAGAACTGCTGTTTTGTTCTATGTAAAGACCCTCCTGTGTAGTGTCAGGATTCGGGGTCTGAGTTAATCTGTTTCATTCTTCTAATGCCAGTGTTAGATTAGTTCCCTGACCCATAGGCTGTCTGCAAGGCTCTCCAACTATTCACCTGTGGAACAGATGGTTGGCACCGGCCTTTGGAGGGCGGTAATGCTTGAATCATAGCAGACGCGCAAGGGCCACAAACCCCCAATTTTAGTCAAATTGTGTCCTCCATCATGGAGGGCACATGTTGCGGTGAGATCACCTAAACTGCCTCCCTGTTGTGGGGCGGGACCGTTTGGATAGCCACAACACCCCATGGTTGCCTCTCAGTTGCTGGGCAGATATTTGGCCTGTTTGGTTGTCTATTGGCTACCAAGGGGCTATTTAAGCTGCTGCACATCACTGGGAGATATCTATTTTTTGCGATGTGCATCGGATCACCCGCCCTCCCACCCTATATTTAGGGCTATTCTTTGGCCTTGCTATGCCTGTGTAGGGGTCGTCTGTTTTTTGGAGAAGGGGCCCGGTAGGAATTTTGCCATTTGGCTGATTGGCTGTTGCCATTTGGTTTTTGCCTACCGTGTAGCAAATCGTCTCAACTTTGTAAGGTTGGCGGTTAGGCATTGGTTCAACGTTTAGTGGAAGGGAAGTGGTTGACTCTGCCCACCCCTTAATCGCTGCTGCTAGGGAATTCTATTAAAGGAATCCGGGGGCTCACCTTGCTTTTGTCTGAAACCTGTCAAGGGGCTAGGGCCACGCCAGAGCCCCAGGGAGCACCTGGGGTGAGCTGTGAGATCGAAGCCAGCTTCTCGCTCCCCCAGGATGCTTTCCCTTACTGACATATGGTGGTGCCCAGCGTCAGTCCTGTTCCTGCCGCCGTGCAAGTTCGGGTACTCTGGAACCAATGCCTAAGCAACCACTCACATGCTGTAATCAATAAAGTTGTGGGCAAAATTAATGCCAAAAACCTTAAATTAAATTCTGTGTCTGTTGTGTCTTTATTTTAGGGGTGGTTTTGGGGGTCCTGACATGCAAATCATGGCCACCCTCTATGACAATGCTGCTGTGAATTATATAGCATCATATCAGCTGAGTACTCTCAGATGAAGGGCAGAATCAGCACACCAAGGATGGGGGGAGAAGAGGAGAGGCAGAGCTGCAAGGGGGGGGCAGAAGACCCATATGGTGAACGACCCAGAGAGATACAGCAAGCCACACTTTTCCCCGTCCCCAGATTCCAGGATTGCACCCTCTGAGAGACATACAGGGGCTGCCCGTTTCCCATGGATGAGAGTGGATTTCTATACAGCTGCTCACTGCCACGGCAATGTGGTACAGGATTTAGACAGAGCTAGGAGAGGTTGTCCCAGCCCCCTCTTGACATCTCAGGTGTCTTTGAGCTTGCATTCTTTTAAAGAAAAGCAGTATCACTAGATGATGTTCCTGCTCTGGAAGATAGGAAGCACATTCAGAACCCCATCAAGGAAGTTTGTTCAGATCAAGGGATGGAATCCATTCAAGTGTCAGGAACGTTCTTTCCCAGAGTGATAGCGAGGGCCCCGAGGACCAAGGGGTGGGGGGTGGAGTGGCAGGCAGAAAGAGATGAAGGTTTGCTTTCTTCACATACAGAGAGTGAAGCGAGCCTCTCCAGTCGTGGGATGCCAGCGGTAAATTCCCAGGACAGCGTGAAGCAGGCAGAGGGGCCTCAGCTTTCAGACACGCTTTCAGGGGAGCAGGGGCAAACTGGACTATATGGTCCGGAGTCCCCCCGTACTAGGAGGTTGGGTAGAGTTCAGGCTTGGCGTCAAGCCCACAAAAGGAGGAGGAGCCGATGGCGGATTTCCTGTTGGAAAAGATTCCACCTTCCAGAGGGCTCAACTGGCCCATCGAGTGCAGAAGACTGAGCTGCGTGCTCGGACTGAGCTACTGTGTAAATACCCATAAATCTGAACGTTATAAAACCGCCAGCCCGCCGTCTCTTGGTGTGAGAGGGAGATCGTGTATCCTGACAGCAAAGGACCAAGAAGTTCAACAATGGAACAGGAAAGGTATTGCTTCCCATGGATTCTGGGCCTCTGCAACTGAAAGAACCTCAGTTACAGTACTTCAAAGACACCCAGACAATTCAGACAACCTATTAACAACAAGAAGAAATGTCCTGCAGCACCTTATAGCAGATGTATTGAAACATAAGCTTTTGCTGACCCCAGACCACTTTGTCAGATGCAAATCCATGAAAGTTTATTCCATAATAAATATGTCACAGTGCAAATGCCATGTACTCAGAAACTCTAGTGAATTCAAGGGTGCTCCATGCCAAATAAGCAGGGTTTTGACTGTAGCAGTGTTACTCATTAAACTGCCACAAGACACTTTGTTTTTGTTTTTTCTGCAAAGTTATTATCAAACCTTTTACTAGCTTTCTCACTTACATTATGATAAGCAACCAGGTTCAGGAATTAACAGACAGGCAGAGAGCCAGGGTTGAGACAAGCAATTCCTATCGAGTAAGGAAACGTCAAAGAATTTCTGCTTGGAATCTTTTCCAATCAAAGAGGAAGAAGGTCTCATCTTACCCAGAAAGCACTCCAAGGACGAGGTTGAGAACAAAGAAAGATCCAATAATGATGAGGGGGATAAAGTACAGCCAGTTCCACGTGGCTCCTAAGGCATCATTGGTCTGGAAAGAAAACACAAAACAAACATTAAGCAAAATGTTACAGGGCACTCAGCCTTGGTGTGACAAATGTGGTTATTGCATGCCGATAAGCAAGAACTAAGGAGCTAATGTGAAAGTCATTTTTACAAAATGCCTTTCCCATAGTTCACACTTGGGCGATTAAAACGAGAATGCCAAGGGTGGCCGTGCAAGTTTCCATATCGGAAGTCATCAAGCGCATGGGTTAACATAAGGAGATAGATCCAGTTACAGGTAGGTAGCCATGTTGGTCTGCCATAGTCAAAACAAAATAATAAATAATAAAAATCCCTTCCAGTAGCACCTTAGAGACCAACTAAGTTTGTTCTTGGTATGAGCTTTCGTGTGCATGCACACTTCTTCACGTAAGCTCATACCAAGAACAAACTTAGCTGGTCTCTAAGGTGCTACTCCACCTCATGAGAAGAGAAGACTCCCTGGAAAAGACCCTGATGTTGGGAAAGATGGAGGGCACAAGGAGAAGGGGACGACAGAGGATGAGATGGTTGGACAGTGTTCTCGAAGCAACTAGCATGAGTTTGGCCAAACTGCGAGAGGCAGTGAAGGATAGGGGTTCCTGGCGTGCTCTGGTCCATGGGGTCACGAAGAGTCGGACATGACTGAACGACTGAACAACAACAAGGTGCTACTGGAAGGAATTTTTTAATTTTTAATTTTATAAGGAGATAGAGTGTGAGATCACAACGTGAGATGCTTTTGATTTTCTGGGCATGGACTGCCATGCTGGTTCTCCGAGCCCCCCGCCCCCCGCATTATTATTATTATTATTATTATTATTATTATTATTATTATTATTATTATTATTATTTGCAAGCTCACATGCAGCATAATGCTGTCATTGCTAATTGTGCCTGGCTATTTATGCCCAGAAAAAAATTGCATTATCCCATCCTAGCTGAAATCTAGAGGAGTTCAGATGCACAGGAAAGGACAAGTCCATGAGCAAGAGACCGACAGCTTAAAAGGCTTCTGGAAAGATTGCTCAAGACTGTAATGTGGTTATTTGTTGCCTTTTAATAAGGCCTTGCCCCCTCTCTACTTTCATGCTCTTTCCCAGACCCCATTTGTCCGCTTGGCAGGGAGTCTGCCCATGACGTCAGACAGCACGGTGATGCAGCGGAACGTGACTGTCTGGGGGACGCAGCATCAATCTTCCTAAAGCAAACGAAGCTTCTTCTTTTGTTTTCTTTATTGCTAATTAAGCCCTGGTCTTTGACTGATTCATCAGTACCGTGCTTCAAAGTGGTCCAGTGCAGGAGCGAAATCTGAGCCTTTTAAAAGAAGCCATCCCCTAAAGACTAGCAGAGCTAAGGGTTTGTTTGTTTTTTAATCTTTAAGTAGCTTTGGACCCTTGGGTTGTGCCCTTGTTTATGGTCTGCGTTTTCACCACCTTCCAACAGCTCCAGTTCCTTATATATCGCTGGCATTTATTTATTTTTATTATTGCGAGGCAAACCAAATATAGACCTCTCCTCACAGCAAAGCAGTTGGCCAGAAATAGCACGGTTGTCCTTAAATACAACCGAGAGGAAAGAAAGCCCTGGCGTGAAAACTTGGAGGAGGGACAAATGTGGATGAAGCAGGGGACGATTTTATTCTCTGGCCATCCTATATCCGGGCTGGCCAGAGGCAGGGGCTGGTCTTGGTTCAACTCTTCTTGGTTCAATGAGCCTCACTTGAGAGGCCTTGCTTTCCTGCTGCACCCAAGAAGCCTACAAAGAACCTTCAGGGAGAAGCCTCCAGATGGTGGTAGCAGAAAGTGGTACTAAGAGGCATGTCAGAAAGCGTGGCCCCGCCCTTGTTGCCATCCACATTCTCCTGGTTCGTCACCCTCTGGCAGCGTACAGATTTGGAGAACCAAAGAGGAAGAAGAAAGCTGCTGTTGCGCTGCTACAGGTGAAACTTGAAAAATTAGAATATCGTGGGAAAGTCCATTTATGTAAGCAACTATTTTCATTAGCTACGGGAGTTTAATATATGAGATAGACTCGTGACATGCAAAGCGAGATGTGTCAAGCCTTTGCTTGTTATAATTGTGATGGTTATGGCGTACAGCTGATGAAAACCCCAAAGTTGATTTTGTTAATTTGGGGTTCTCGTCAGCTGTATGCCATAATTATCACAATTATAACAAATAAAGGCTTGACATATCTCGCTTTGCAGGTCATGAGTCTATCTCATATATTAGTTTTACCTTTTAAGTTGAAACAAAATAAAAAATTCTTTCCAGTAGCACCTTAGATACCAACTGAGTTTGTTCTTGGTATGAGCTTTCGTGTGCATGCACACTTCTTCAGATACACTGAAACAGAAGTCACCAGATCCTTAAATATAATGAGAGGGTGGGGAAGGGTATTACTCAGAAGGGTGGTGGGAATGGGTGATTGGCTGATGGGTGTGGAAAAGCTGTTGATGACTGTTAACGACTGCAATTAGTCTTAAAGGAAAAAGCAAGGGGTGAGATGTGTTTGAATCCAATGGGTTTGTTCAGACCAGGTCTCTCCATGGTCTGAACAAAGACATTGGGTTCTTATCTCATTATACATGACAAAGCTATCTTTAGCCATCTCACCCCTTGCTTTTTCCTTTAAGACTAATTGCAGTCGTTAAGTCATCAACAGTTTTTCCACACCCACCAGCCTATCACCCATTCCCACCACCTTTCTGAGTAAAACCCCTCCTCACTCTCTCACTATATATAAGGATCTGGTGACTTCTGTTTCAGTGTATCTGAAGAAGTGTGCATGCACACGAAAGCTCATACCAAGAACAAACTTAGTTGGTCTCTAAGGTGCTACTGTAAAGAATTTTTTATTTTGTTTTGACTATGGCAGACCAACACGGCTACCCACCGGTAACTTTTAAGTTGAGTTACTGAAAGAAATGAACCTTTCCATGATATTCTAATTTTCCGAGTTTCACCTGCATTTTCTTTTCTCTCTCCATGGTGCTGAAGGTTGATGTGCAAGCAAGCAGATGGGCGAAAGGCTCCCCAGTTTACTGGAGCACCCATCCAAACCACAGCTGCCACAACCGCCCTACGGCTTACGGCCACAAAAGGGCTCTTCCTAGGTATCCTTTGCAAACCAGTCCTTGGGATCATCTCCACCACAGGCTGCTACTGGCTCGGCAGAACAAACAATGACATGGATAAATGCCACCAACCAAACCTTTAACCGGCGTTATCTCTGGCTTTTCTCCTGATAAGAGTCTTGTTGAGAAAGTGACACACAAATGGGGAGTGAGGGGGGAGAGAACCATCACGACAGATGGTGAAAACAGTTTGGAGGCGGCTGCACACACCTGCATGGGGAAAGCAGTCTCATTTGCCAGCAATTCAAGGCCTGATGCACTAGCAACATATCCCTGCTCTCCCCCCCCCCCCAATGATGAACCTGCCTAGCTGGGGATGCTGTTTCCTCCTCCTCAACTAAATTGTCACACATGGCAATCATCACGTTATTCCTCAGAAAGGAGGGTGGAGGGAAGAGACCAAGCAGAGGGGAGGGGAAGGGGTTAGAAAGCAAAAACCGCTTTTGCATGCGCTTCCCCATCACCGGGAGCTCTGACAGCCCCTACACAAGGCTGATTCTCTACATCTGGGTGTAAAAACGGAGGACTTCTGGGGCAACAGGTTGAACGATGGGTGGCTGTGTCCAAATCTAGATTTCCCTCCGGTTGAGACTCTCTCTTTTTTTGCCAAATCATTTTTTATTAGAGTTTCCAATATAACAGAATCACATTGAAACCGTTCCAGATTACATTCCAAATTATTTATCCAATTATCAATAAAAAAAGTTCCAAATCAACCGAATTATCATTTTAATTTATTTGGGGGTTTCCCATGCTTCAAACTCTGGAGGTGTCTGATCGACTATTGTCCTTTGTTTTCTGTCCTTCAATATTTTCACAGCCTCTGATATATTCCAACAAGCAAGATAAAGCAACGCAAACAATGTCTCTGTGTAGATTTAAGTCCATATTTCACCACCATACAATCGCTTTGCCCCTTGACTCCAAAAGCCTAATCACGGACAGTAGCCATCTTCGTTCTCTCCCGATCACCTCCAAACATCTTTTCCCACAGCTGTTATTCACCCGTCTGCTTCCACTTATATCTTTTGGTTGAGACTCTTTGCGCTCAGCTGTTAATAGCATGGAGGCAGCGGTGGAGCTGCTGTTGATAGCACGGAGGGGGCGGGGCACGGGGCACACTCCCGAGGGGGCACGGAGGGTGCCCTCCCAGGCACGGGATAGCCAGTTGGGTGCACGGAGCAGCACACATGCCCTGCAGCCGTGGGCGGAGCGAGCCGCCGATGTTGGACATTCAGCGCGCCACCCACCCATGACTGCCAAATGTCACCCCCTCAGCGAAGACACACGGGGCGGTACGCCCCCACTGGACGCCTCTTCCTCTGCCTCTGCATGGAGGTTAAAGTTATTGTACTCTGCCCAGACAAGAGCAAGCTCCTGGCATTTCCGCCCACTGAAGCTGATAATACACACTCCTTTTGCACCTCAAGAGGGCTGTGGAGCCCACACAATCCCAAGCACTGCGTGAGGGGTGAGAACTTTATTATTGGGATTATTCCACTACCCAAAAATCTATCTCGCATAAAATGGGGCAGGCCCAAAGGCCTGTCTGGTTTCATCAGCAACTGCTCCTGACATGCCTCATTTGGCCTTCCATAAGCCTGCCATGAATTCAGCTAATGAACTTGAAGAACAACCTTCCCTTGGATCCAAGAGCTTCACACAATTCTCCATTCCTTCCACCCCACCCAACGCTCATGTTCAAAATCCACTATGCAACATCAAGAACAGACCACACTATTTCACCCATATTTTTGTGTCGGGGGGTATTTGCTTGAGATTACTACCGAATTAACCAAAATGGCAATTGCCTTCTCATATATGGCATACCCTGGCATTAGCTTGCTGTTGAACACCAGCGGTCAGACTTGAGAAACGAGCCAAAATAACGATTCTGTTTTCCTCTGAATGTTAAAATTAGCCTCTCTGCAGCTCAGTTGAGTCTGACTCAAGGTGGCTTCAGACCGTTGGAACCACAGTTCTACACGAGCTCTTAAAATAAAGTTGTACTGGCTGCAACAGTGGTTGGACCTAAACTTAACGAACTGCACCTTTCACTCACTGTGGTATGGACTGAGTCAGCCCACACTTCATGATGCTAGATGTTTTTATGACTCTCCTTCTGCATGCCCACAGCTGTGTTGGGTTCCTTCCCACAGAGTGATTTAGTCACTCTGGAATGATCTCACAAGTCTTTCCCATGTATAGACACATGTTGTGAGAATGATGAGCATATCCAGCTGCATTTCATAAATTCAAGGATCTAATTCCTTTTTAAACCTATTTTTCCTTAATACATATACATGTGTGTACACACACACACACACACACACACACACAGAGAGAGAGAGAGAGAGAGAGAGAGAGAGAGAGTTTCCTTGTTACATTTCCAGCTATAGGATTGACTTGTGGGAGCATGTGTATTTCAAAATGTCAGTCACTGGAACACAGGAGTTGAGTGTATGGTGGTGGGGAAAGAAATGGACGGGGTCACTTAACAATACTAGGGCAGGAGCAGCCAACGACCTATAGCAGCTTTTGCCAACCTCGTGCCCTCTAGATGCTGTTGGACTACAAACTCCATCAGCCCCAGCCAGCTCATATGTTCCTGGACATGCTTTACAACATTAGCAAACTGGAAACAGGGCCTCACTGATGGAAGATAACTTCACTTGGTTGGAACAGAATTTAGTAAATGCTATGAGAACATTGTCCCTTCATTTAGCCAAACACACCACCAGAATTTCAATACTTTTTTTAAATGGCATCCGGATCAAAATTTGAAAACTCAGCCAATTTCAAAAATTGGCAAAAATTTATATTTCAGCTCCGGGCTATGGCTTCTAACAATAGCCTGAGCACTTTACACATGGCAAATATTTGATCCAAGGAGCCTTTATTTATCCCCTGTTGAAATAAAATATAACTAATTGGCTCAACAGTAGAGCCACTTCTGCTTCTTGGCTGCC
Source organism: Lacerta agilis (assembly GCF_009819535.1). Taxonomy (NCBI): domain Eukaryota; kingdom Metazoa; phylum Chordata; class Lepidosauria; order Squamata; family Lacertidae; genus Lacerta; species Lacerta agilis. Next base: position 7,139,873 of record NC_046317.1, on the reverse strand, counting down.
TAAGATAGAGCTAGCTTTGCCAGAGCGTATCATCCAAGTTCTGTAAGAAGATTTGTACTATTACCACTTGGTTCTCAAAAGATTCTGAAAAACAAAATCTTGGGCACCATAAGGGAAACTGTGGGGCATTAAGCCAACCAGAAAAAAATAATAATAATGCCATTTAGTAGTAGCTTCTTAATGGACCCCATTAAGATTTAGCTATCCAGCCTGATGGTGCTCTGCAACCCATTTTATGTGACTTCCATCAAATCACTGCATAATACTAATAATTTCCAGGAAAGACAGATCTAGCCACGGAATTCATCAAACCATTTATAATAACTTGAATTATGGTGCTGGAGGAGACTCTTGAGAGTCCCATGGACTGCAAGAAGATCAAACCTATCCATTCTGAAGGAAATCAGCCCCGAGTGCTCACTGGAAGGACAGGTCCTGAAGCTGAGGCTCCAATACTTTGGCCACCTCATGAGAAGAGAAGACTTCCTGGAAAAAATGTTGGCAAAAAATTGAGGGCACTAGGAGAAGGGGACTAAGATCATGGCTACTGGTCCCATCACCTCCTGGCAAATAGAAGGGGGAGAAATGGAGGCAGTGAGAGATTTTACTTTCTTGGGCTCCATGATCACTGCAGATGTTGACAGCAGTCATGAAATTAAAAGACTCCTGCTTCTTGGGAGAAAAGCGATGACAAACCTAGACAGCATCTTAGAAAAGCGATGACAACCCTAGACAGCTTCCAATCTAAGAAAGTCCCTACGTGTTCCCAGGGATATGCCCGCCAACATAAGAGGAAGAACTTTCATTTGAAAGAGCCTCAAGGCAACTTTCACAGATTGGGCCTGATTCTTAGCATATAAAGATCTGATCATCATGGCTGCTTTAGAGGCGTTTGCAAATATATACTCTTTGTGAGCCACAAAGGACCTATTTGATCAGATTACTTGGCCCAAATATTTAAAGCTGTTAACCTGTTCCAGTGTAACACCATTCATCGACCACGAGGGCAATTCAAACCGCTGACCTTCTGATCGGTAAGCCCAAGAGTCTCAGTGGTTTAGATCACAGCGCCACCCGTTTCCTACCGCTGGTATAACACTGGTTTCAGTACCTCCTCCCAAATTTATCTTGACATCGGCACCTCCAGTCAAACCCCCTCTTTCTTTTGTGACTCTCCAATTTGTTCTCATGAATTTAAGGTTGTGCTTCATTACAGCTATCAGTTTCTCGTACCCCTCCACTATGCAGAGAGGGTTTCAACCATGCTTAATTAAGGAAATTGGTGGCTTTCCCTCACAGAACAAAAGCTAGCCAGCTCAGAGGAGGCTGGATTGCTGCTTAAGGTTTCAAAACAGCTCTGAGGAGTTCAGCTTAGCGGTAACAGGGAAGTCAAGTCCTGACTTTCAAGCCAAACCCATACTTTTGTGAAAAGTAGGACATCTCCTGGAATCAGACGCCTTCTTGCCCCCAAGCACTTTTCTACTTTGCATTGCCTTTATCACTATGAAATAGTGGTTTAGGATTTGAAGAAAGGCAGATCAGAGGGTTTGCAGTGCTGCAACAGTGAGCCTATATTTCCTAGAGTGAATTTGAAGAAAAACACTGAAATAATTGTAAGGTTGGGTTTTTTTAAAAAAATAAATAAAAGTAAAATAAACACTATTCGTTGTTTCCAAGAGAAGGAGAGGCACATTCCTTTAAGGCCAGCATATTGTTTCCAATGTTAGTTTTTGTTTCCAAGTTTAATTATTGCAGGGTTTCGAGGGGTGATCTTACTGGTCAATGCAGCTAGGTAAACCATCCCTCTCTAGCTGCAGCCTCCAGGAAGATCACACCCCCCCCCCAATGATGCCTGAGAAAAGCAGAAATACTATTTTTAAGCTTAACTGCTTGGGTGGGGTGGAATGTGTGCATGTGTATGTGGTTGTGTTGTGTGTGTACGTGTGTGCATGGCTGGGATGAGTGTGTGTGATGATGAAGAAGAAGAAGAAGAAGAAGAAGAAGAAGAAGAAGAAGAAGAAGAAGAAGAAGCATCCTCTCTCCCTGGTAACATATAGTAATAGAATACAACCTCTTCTCACTCTGGGTTTCCAGGCAATCTCCTGCAGATGACAGCTGCAAGTGAAATGAAGGGTTGGGCAAGAACCACACATCTTTTACTAGGCATCACCAGTAATCTTGGGTTCCATGATCACTGCAGATGGCGACAGCAGTCACGAAATTAAAAGATGCTTTCTTCTTCGGAGAAAAGCAATGACAAACCAAGACAGCATCTTAAAAAGCAGAGACATCACCTTGCCAACAAAGGTCTGTATAGTTAAAGCTATGGTTTTCCCTGTAGTGATGTAGGGAAGTGAGAGCTGGACCATAAAGAAGGCTGATCGCCGAAGAATTGATGCTTTTGAATTATGGTGGTGGAGGAGACTCTTGAGAGTCCCATGGACTGCAAGAAGATCAAACCTATCCATTCTCAAGGAAATCGGCCCTGAGTGCTCACTGGAAGGGCAGGTCCTGAAGCTGAGGCTCCAATACTTTGGCCACCTCATGAGAAGAGAAGACTCCCTGGAAAAGACCCTGATGTTGGGAAAGATGGAGGGCACGGGGAGAAGGGGATGACAGAGTACGAGATGGTTGGACAATGTTCTTGAAGCTACCAACATGAGTCTGACCAAACTGCGGGAGGCAGTGGAAGACAGGAGTGCCTGGCATGCTCTGGTCCATGGGGTCACGAAGAGTCGGACACGACTAAACGACTAAATAACAACAACACCAGGGAGATGGAAAACAAGGGATGGCTAAGCTCATAATATCCACTTTGGTCTTCGTAAGGAAGTGGGGAAAGTGTTGACGGCACAGTCTCACAGAAGTATTTTTGGTTTCGCTGCCACGGGCAAACACTTGTCAGCTTGTTTCAGAAACTGGTCACAAATTAAAAGTCTCCTAGGAGAACTCTCTATCTCTCTTTTGCAAAATATAGTAATTCCTGGGATAGATCAAAATGGACTGTTAGTGCTGTTGTGTTATGTTATAATGCCTTAGACCCTGAGAACAATAGCATTCCATTCATTTTACATTATGGGCTAGCTATGCAGATTTACACCCCAAATCTGGATAATATGGGTTTCAGTAGCATCACCAGTTAATAACAATCTCTGTGTCTGCTCTCAGGCTGGACTCCAACTCTGCTTCTCTTATTGGCGGAGTCAGCATTGAGACACTTGCACATTCTGGGCAGAGATGCTGCTGAGAGTGCTGGATTTGCACAGAAAAAGCTGCAAAGGAAATCAACGCTGTTGGTGGTTGGGGTTTGTGTGTTTTAAGGTTTTTGGCACGTACAACAGAGGGTGTTGATTAAATTTTCATACCTACCTTGACAGACTGAAAAGAGAGGGGAGGGGAGGAAAGACACAAGAAATGGGATTGTTTTGCAAGTGTTGCCAGCTCAAAAACTTTCAGGGCACAGTTCCAGCAGTTCACACAACCTCTCCGCATGCTCTAATAATTCAAGCACACACTCCAGATCTCTTGGGATCACATCACTTTCTCACCCTTTAAATCTCTTGTTTTTATTTGCACTTATTGTTATTTTCAGGGGTTTTTTGCGGGGAATATTCACGCAGCCACTGGAATCAGCAGTGTAAGCTACTGCCTGGTATCACAAAACAGAGGAAGCGGGGCTACCCCAAAAGGATCGCAAGAAACATCACTAAGCAGCAGAATACAATGAAAGACTATGAAAAATGTGCATATTGTGTATATTTGCCAAAACAGTAACATCGTACTGATATTCTTCCAAAGCTGCAAGAGTATGCTCCAGAAGTCCTACCGGACATGATCTAGTTGAGATACCTGAATTGTAGGGGGTTGGATTAAATGTACCTCAGGGTCCCTTCCAACTCTACAATTCTATGATTTCATAATACAAATACATAGATTCCCGTATGTGACCCCCCCCTTTTTGGTCCTTTACATCATTTACCCTCTGAGCCACCTTTACATCATTTACCCTCTTCACAAATTCTGTCGCTATCCTTATGAAAATACATGTACTAAAGAGCTTTGGTTTCTTAACAACAGGAGACCAAAATAAGGAAGAGATAAAACAAGGGAGCCCCATCAGTACAGTACAGGAAGGGCTATACTTCTGCTCTAGGAAAGACTTTGGTCAAATAATTAAATTTTCGAGGAGGAATGTGAAGGCAGAAACAGAAAGGTGATTCAATAGGGATAGGCCAGAATAGGCTTCTCTTGCTCAAGACATGGGAAGTATCATAGCAGAAGGGATCAACCATGGAGCAAGAGAAGGGAACAAGAAAAGCCAATAGGAAATGAGCTTCCTTTGAGCAGAGACAGTAAGAAATGAAATGAATGTGGATGGACGAGTGAAGACCGCTTTGAATTTGGTCTCAAACCAGTTGAGCTGCCGCGGCTTCCCTCAGCAAATTCTGAGAAGGTGCTGTCACGAGTCCCAGTTTCCGACTTGATAACACAGCAAGCGTGGCTAATTAAAAAGGAAGATTTATTGCAAAAACAAACAAACAGAGTTCTCCGGACGGCTCTAACATCCCGTTAGTCTCATCAATCATGATGACCCTTCTGACTGCTTCCTGCGAGACCAGAAGCAGCTGAACTTTTTCCTCTGACGTCTTTTGCCCTGCTTCCTATCCTGTAACCCTCCCATTCACCAAGACCTGGGACTAAGAGGGTGAGCTCCCGCCTCTTCCTCGTTCTCTGATTGTCTCCTCACTCTTTCCCGCCTGCTTCCTTCTCTATTCACTGCTTTTGCACTTTTTGAGAGCGTTGGCAGGGCTCCAGCTTGCCCTCCCTTCTTCTCTTATCAACTGGCATTCCTAAGGGCAGGGGAGTTGGCACTAAGCTATGCTCATCTTGCCTGGCAGTTAACCCTCTCTCTTCCTGGCGACTTCCTTCCCTGGGAGCTGGTTGCAACCCTTCCCTGGGAGCTGGCTCATTCGTGACAGGTGCTGAGGATTCTTGGTTAGAAATCACAAGCTCCTTCAGAGAACTATGATTGCATGTCAACCGATTGGAGAATTCATAACTGATGGATGGAGCACGGGATCTGCATGTGGAAGACCCCAGGTTCAGTCCTAAGTATCTCAAGTAAAAGGATGTCAGGTGTCAGGGCTGGGAAAAGGCCTCAGCCCGAGACCTTGGAAAGCCACTTCCGGACAAGAGTAGACCATACCAGATGCGATGGATCAATGGTCACAATACAATAATATGGCTTCGCAAGGAGCTATAATTGTTAAATAGGTCGGAAACCAATTAAAAGCTGTATGTACGTAGGTGTGTGTGAAAGCCTATATGCCTTGAGGGTAGATTGAGAGGAGAGGAAGTTTGGATTCAAGTGACTCACACATGCCTCATATATGTGGGCCAAACTTTTCTCCCCGCAAAAGCTACTGCCTGCTTCTAAGTGCCGGAATCTTTAAGTGGAAAATCCACCCCTGATAGCATCGTCACGAGGTAGGCAAAAAAGGACACCAAAATCCACCCATTGTCCAGGGAAGAGAGTGGGAGAGCATTAAATGTAAGGTTTGAGCACTGTATCGGATACAGAGTGATTTCATGCGACATTAAAAGTTCCTATTTCCCCCGGGACTTTAATTTGGGCGCAAACCTATTCCTCGCTTTAGCAACATCCACACAAATGGCATGAGCAAGACTCAAAGGCCCCTTTAGGCCGTCATTCTGCATTTCCCTGGGAGCCATTTCCCTGAGAGCCCACTGGACGCTTCTGAATAGAAACGCACTACTTTTGTGTGTGAAAATGGGGTCCCAGAGCCAAACTTCTGCATATTGGAATTTCTCCTTCTGAAGTCCTGAATTTAGAATTGATTTCTGCAAAAAAAAAACTTATCAATTTGAGACTAGACGATATCGAACTGCAGCATAATCACATGTTGGGGGGGGGAAGTATGTTCCCCTCGGCATTTGGGTATTACATCTACGCAGTATCTCCCATCTTACTTCTCATCCCTTACCACTGCAAAACATTGTTTTGTGTTTATTAAGGCAAGGTTTAATGCCTTTCCTTCCGGGGTCATGTCACATAGATTCTCTAGGGGTCGTGTATCAGATTTATGCTCGTGTGATGAGTTGTTGAGAGAATCCCTCCTGCATATTGTTTTTATCTGCCCTTTATACAGTGATGTCAGGAGAAATTTGTTGAGCCCACTGGTCCAAAAATTCTCTGGACTTCCAGTTGAGATCCAGCTTACCCTTTTACTCCAGGATTCTAACCCAACGGTAACCTTGCAAGTGGCAAGGTATCTGACTTTAGTTCTGAACCATAAGAGGTGAAATGGCCTATTACAGGAATCCTAATGGTTCTTTTCCACCCCTTTTGGGCCTATAACTCCTGATAGTATCATAGGTTGAATATATATTTATTTCTCCTGATTGTAAATATTTTATGTTATTATTTCTATTTTAATGTAATTATTTTAGCTGTTTTTGAGCTTATAGCTGCAATAAAGTTTTATTATTATTATTATATAATGGGGTCCCAGAGTCTGAAACCATTTGCCTTACTGCATGCTGCATGTTCAGGGCCCTAATCTCTCAAAACCGATAGGCTGTTGTTGCAATGTAGATCCAAACCACTGCTGTGAATCACATGCATGTTGTTCTCCATATGTTGACAAGAAGGCATTCATCTCTACAGCCCTTGTGCAAATGATACCAACAGGTCTTTTATCCTAGCATACCGCCACCAAGGGTCTTAGTATGGACAAAGACCTCCCTTTTTTGCTCTTCTTCACATGCTGTTGTTGCTGCTCCCACTAGGTAAAGGTAAAGGGACCCCTGACCATTAGGTCCAGTCGTGTCCGACTCTGGGGTTGCGGCGCTCATCTTGCATTAATGGCCAAGGGAGCCGGCGTACAGCTTCCAGGTCATGTGGCCAGCATGACAAAGCCACTTCTGGCGAACCAGAGCAGCGCACGGAAACGCCGTTTACCTTCCTGCCGGAGCGGTACCTATTTATCTACTTGCACTTTGACGTGCATTTGAACTGCTAGGTTGGCAGGAGCTGGGACCGAGCAATGGGAGCTCACCCTGTTGCAGGGATTTAAACTGCCGACCTTTTGATCAGCAAGCCCTAGGCTCTGTGGTTTAACCCACAGTGCCACCCGCGTCCCTGCTGCTCCCACTACGACCCAGTACAGAAGGGTGCTTTGGAGAGTTGGAGAGCTAGCAGGGCACATGGTTTGAGGTGGAGTTCAGGGAGAGACGGCAGGAAGAGCTGGCTCTGAAAACACTCAAGGCTGCAATCTTAAATCCACTTATATGGGAGCTGCTGTTGGCATCCATCTGTCTCGAGAGACAATGATGCACATCTCCGGTGGTGAAAGCAAACCACTATATAAGCAGTACTATATAAGTCCAGTCAAAGGCAACTATGGGGTTGCAGCATTCATCTCGCTTTCTGGCCAAGGGAGCCGGCGTTTGTCCACAGACAGCTTTCCAGGTCATGTGGCCAGCAGGACTAAACCACTTCTGGCGCAACAGCACACCGTGACAGGAACCAGAGCGCATGGAAATGCTGTTTACCTTCCCGCTACAGTGGTACCTATTTATCTACTTGCACCGGTGTGCTTTCGAACTGCTAGGTTGGCAGGAGCTGGGACAGAGCAACGGGACCTCACCCCGTCGCAAGGATTCAAACCGCTGACCTTCCGATTGGTAAGCCCAAGAGGCTCAGTGGCTTAGATCACAGCACCACCCGTGTCTTGCCGCTGGTATAACGCTGGTTTCAGTACCTCCTCCCAAATTCATCTTGACATTGGCACCTCCAGTCAACCCCCCTCTTTCTTTTGTGACTCTCCAATTTGGTTTAGACCACAGCGCCACCTGCACAGGAAGTTCCTGGCTCACCAAGGTTTGAGACCCATCAGCTGCCCTCACCTGGTTTAGCTGGCTAGTTGAAGCTGTTTCCCAAAATGTGGCTGCTGTCACATGCTGACAGCTTCTAGGAGCCACAGGTGAGAGCTGAGTGGAGAGTGGAGACCAAAGGTGGACAAAAAAGGAGCACAATGTGTCCCCCAAGAGAGGTGTTACCCCTCCCCTAACACTCCATACACCCCGTTCAGTGAGACTTACTTCCGATTACAGTCAGGATTGCAGCCTCAGACTGTGTACACACTAAAATGTGCTTTCAGTGTGCTTTGAATGTATTTTAATGTTTGGTGGAAGCCGCCCAGAGTGGCTGGGGAGACCCAGCCAGATGGGCGGGGTACAAATAATAAATTATTATTATTATTATTATTATTATTATTATTTGAAGGTATATTGTATATGAAAAGTCAGTGCACAGTGAGCAGGAGTATACTCTCCCCACTCTAGTAATCCCAGCCCATTATCAGCTTTCCACAAGTTTCTCAGGCCATTTAGCTCATTGCAGTTGAGAAACCATCCTCTTGAACTTTCCATCCCCGTGTCAGACTGCCTGTGAACAAGGATTAATCTTCCTTAATCCACTTTGCCTGCCCCGTTCCTGCCCTCTTTTTGTTTCAAATGTCTACATCTCCAGCTTCCCTGAGCAAGCGTGGATTCAATTAAGTCTCAAAACTGTTGCTCCGAGATTTGCAACCACAGTCCCAGAGGACCGCCAGTGCAGTCCTGCAAAAGCCAAAGGCTGTGCCAGCCAAATAACAGCAAAAGGCTCCTGGAGAGAGGAGTCTTCTCTTTCAACATCAAAGGGCGGCTGTCAGAAAAGGGAAAACGCGACACAACATTCCCTTTCTTTTCGTGCCAAACTGCAGAGAGAGAAACGACCAGGGACAGAAGCGGGGACAAACTGAAACCCTTATCCTAACTGCAGAAATTAAATAGGTGTGTACAGTGGTGGAGCTTCATGCTCCGGCACCGGGGGGCGGAGAGCAGGCGGGGCAGGGCTGGCACACGTCCCGGGGGCGTGGTGCGCCACCCGCAGGAGCGTGACACGCATCCTGGGGGGCGTGGCACCCAGCGCGGGTGGGGGGCAGCCACAATGGCACCCCACCAGGATCGCGCTGCCGGGGGCGGTGCGCTCCCCCCTGCATCCCTCTTCCTCCGCCAGTGGGTGTGCATTGCTTCCGCCTCCTCACTGACATGGTGTCAGGGCCGGCGCGTCCATTTAGGCGAACTAGGCAATTGCCTAGGGCGCCAAAATGGAGGGGGCGCTGGCCAGGCTTGGGCAGGGGGGCGGGGCGGGCTAGCAGCAGCTTCTCCGCTGTAGCGGAGAGGTGCTGGTTGCCCCCTACTCCACCACCCCGGCTCCCACTAAAGCAGGCTTTGGCGGGGGGCGGGGGGCGGCACGGGCGAGCAGCAGCTTCTCTGCTACAGCAAAGAAACTGCTGCTTGCCTCTCCAAAGCAGGCTTTGGCGGGGGGGGGGGGGCGCCAGAAGGTGGTTCGCCTAGGGCACAAGAAGCCCTAGCACCGGTCCTGCATGGTGTAACAAACATTGATGTGAACGAAATGTGTACCTACACCTTGTCTGTTATCTGAGGACCCAAGCTTCCACATGGAACAAAATGAATAGCAAATCCTCCATCGGTTTTTCGGAAAGCAAGAATGCGGACTAAGCAGACCTCTTCAGCTGGATTGAAGTAGGTTTATGTATTTTGCTTGTGTTCCAAAAGGAAGACCTGGGAGAGTAAAATGGGACTTCTAAGGTAAATTGTGAAAATATCCCCCTCCTTTAAAAAAGGTTGGTGTGTGCAATGGCACTAGCTATCATGGTGCAACTCATAGCTTTGGCTTGCTCACGTACCAAAATTCAGGCTTGCAAATAGTTACCCGGCTAGTCAAGATAAGTGAGAATGGCCTTCAGATACTAAGGCAGGGTTTTAAAAAATAGGAAGGCAATTGAGTCTTCCCACTCATAACTAACATATGTTGCCCAATTTAAAATAAAATAAAATTGTGGTGAACTTATCCACATAATGTGAATGTACCGTTTCCTTTTATATAAAGCAAGTGGGCATAATCTAGTCAAAATTCACTTTTAAGCACCATTGATTTAAATGGAAGTGTTAAAACATGTGCTTAAGAATCACCTGTGGATATACAAATTGCATTTAAAAGTGCTTAAATTTGACTGGATTGCTCTCTCTCTATATATATACAGTGTATATAACTGCACCTTTAGATATTATATAATGAAAGCTTTTAGGCTTTAATCCTATGCTTGCTTGGGAGTCATCTGCAATTTACTGGAACCGATTTTCAAATAAGCATGTATTTGGGCTGCAGATTTTATCCAAGGAGGAAATATGCACATACACGAGCATCAAGACTCAAGCATGACATCCGCTTGCTCACGGGAGGATGTGGGCATTTGTTCTGGTTGTCGGGTCTGCAGGGCACACCATGTCTTGCCATATACAGATGTGCATTTAATCTTTAAGAAGGTAAAGGTAAAGGTACCCCTGACTGTTAGGTCCAGTCGTGGATGACTCTGGGGTTGCGGCGCTCACCTCGCTTTATTGACCGAGGGAGCCGACGTCCAGCTTCCAGGTCATGTGGCCAGCATGACTAAGCTGCTTCTGGAGAACCAGAGCAACGCACGGAAACGCCGTTTACCTTCCCGCCGGAGCAGTACCTATTTATCTACTTTGCACTTTGACGTGCTTTCGAACCCTTGGCGGGGATTCGAACCGCCGACCTTCCAATCGGCAAGACCTAGGCTTAGTGGTTTAGACCACGGCGCCACACGCGTCCCGCATTTAATCTCACCAGCCTGCAATTCCATATGTTAAAATACAACGATGACCTGTTAATGGCATGACCTGCCTGGATAGTCAAAACCTTCTACTGCCTTCAAGTTGGTAAAGAACAACAACAACAACAACAACAACAACAACAACAACAACAACAACAACAGGTTTGATGGAAAAATCTAGGAACCAAAAATCTAGAGTTGTGATTGGCTCAAGTGGGCCTGCTAGGCGTAAGTTTGCCTTAGGCGAACCAATGTTACACGTTTTATTACTCATGGATGATAAGGCTTTGTAACTTGAACAATGACTCATATTCCCAATCAAGCTGTAAGCTGAAATGCATAAAAACCATCACTGTCACAGAACAATTGGGGATTCAGTCCACAGTTCCAAAAAAGAGCCGGTGGGCTGGTTCCTGCTTCCATTTACTGTGATGCTAATGTTAATCTGGACTTCACACAGGGGTTAGGACCCAGATGATGCCAGCCTTTACTACAGACCGGCGGGTAGGCTCAGAGCTACCTCATTCTGAGGTCACAAAGGAAACTTGGAATTTGTTGTTGTTTAGCTGTTTAGTCATGTCCGACTCTTTGTGACCCCATGGACCAGAGCACGCCAGGCACTCCTGTCTTCCACTGCCTCTCGCAGTTTGGTCAGACTTCCACTGCCTCCCGCAGTTTGGTCATGTTGGTAGCTTCGAGAACACTGTCCAAACATCTCGTCCTCTGCTGTTCCCTTCTCCTTGTGCCCTCCATCTTTCCCAACATCAGGGTCTTTTCCAGGGAGTCTTCTCTTCTCATGAGGTGGCCAAAGTATTGGCGCCTCAGCTTCAGCCAATGGTAGTTTCCTTTCTTCCTCCATCCTCCTTTAGAAGGCTTGCTAAAGTGGGAAGAGATGTCACACCACAATTTCCAGTATACTGTAGTACCTCTAGTTATGAACTTAATTCATTCCGGAGGTCTGTTCTTAACCTGAAACCGTTCTTAACCTGATGGGGCCTCCCGCTGCCGCCGTACCGCCACCACACGATTTCTGTTCTCATCTTGAGGTAAAGTTCTTAACCCAAGGTACTACTTCTGGGTTAGCGGAGTCTGTAACCTGAAGTGTTTGTAACCCGAGGTGTTTGTAACCCAGGGTACCACTGTATTCCACACAAAGGTGGGGGTCTAGGGGGAGAAGGTGTGGGATGTATCATCACTGAAGCAGTCAAGTACACCATTTTTGTGTTGCCTAGAGTGGACACACAGGGGGATGTGGATCCAGAGAGGGAGGACTTCCTGTCATACCCGCTCTGGAGCATCCTCCCCTTGTGTGTGGCCAGGTAGATGGGTGTAACGCTAGCAGAGCCTGGAAAAGGGCTAGCTATGGCGCCATCTTCCCTTTTTCCATTCTCACTTTTCGGACTCCACTTCTGGCTCTTAGCCAGCAGTACATGGCTTACACAGGATGGAAGCCACAAGGTAGAAAGTCTGTGGCATAGCCCCCTGTCTTTGAGCTCTTTGCTCTCCTACTTTTAAGGCTCGCCGGGTTCTGGGAGATGGGGGGTCTGGGATGCTTTCTAGTGACAATGTATCAGCCTCTCCCATGATTTCCCAGCTTTCCCCCTCATCCGCCTCTGAGCTGCAACCTCCCTCAAACCCCTGTTGTAAATCTATACTGGCTTCCTCTTCCTCCTCCCTGGAAGGGTCAGGATGGGGAGGCAGTTTCCAACATTCCTCCTCTGCCCAGTCCCTGACACTTGCGTTCCTCTAGCCAGGATATGTCAGCACTCTGTGCATCTTGCATGGTGAGAGCCCCTTTCACTGTTTATTGGTTTATTTAATGACTAGCACTCCAGAATCCTAATCCTGTGGATGAACAGGAAATTAGAAGAGGAACCATGCACTTGTCTGAGCTGTGGCAAACCTGGTCATTGTGATGGAATTGTACCTGCAGCTAATGTCTCAGTGCCATTGTCTTTGACTGCCAAAGGGGTTACCTTTGAAGGTGACCCGGAAACTGCAATTAATCCAGAATGCGGCAGCTAGACTGGTGACTGGGAGTGGCCGCTGGGACCATATAACACCGGTCCTGAGAGAGCTACATTGGCTCCCAGTACATTTCTGAGCACAATTGAAAGTGTTGGTGCTGACCTTTAAAGCCCTAAACGGCCTCGGTCCTGTGTACCTGAAGGAGAGTCTTCCACCCCAATCGTTCAGCCCGGACACTGAGATCCAACGCCGAGGGCCTTCTGGCGGTTCCCTCACTGCGAGAAGCAAAGCTACAGGGAACCAGGCAGAGGGCCTTCTCGGTAGTGGCACCCGCCCTGTGGAATGTCCTCCCAGCAGAGGTCAAAGAGATAAATAACTATCTGACATTCAGAAAATACCTGAAGGCAGCCCTGTTTAGGGAGGTTTTTAATCTGTGATATTTTAATGTATTTTAATATGTATTGGAGGTCGCCCAGAGTGGCTGGGGGGGACCCAGCCAGATGGGCGGGGTACAAATAAATTATTATTATTATTATTATTATTATTATTATTATTATTATTATTAATCTCTCTCCTCTGATCTAGGTCACAAACTGAGAGCTTCCACTGGTCAGAGAGAAGTGGTGAAAACAAGACACATCCCAAAAAAGAAAACTTTTTTTGTGTGTGTGTAAGTTATTCTGGAATGCTAGCTGATTTCTCTGTCCTACAACTTTTGCTTTTCCCAAACAAGAGAGCTTATTAATTGTGCATATAACACTGCACCATTCTGCTTGGTCCCTTTTCCACAACCTTGTATCTGCTCTAAGCGCCTTTGGGTACAAATCTGGTCTCTATTCTGTCTTTCTGCCTGAGCATGCATTTTAATTAGAATAACTTCTGCTCTCTCAGTGCTTGTTAGCATTCCCTTTTGGAAAGCAGGTGTCACTTGTTCTCTCACCATGTATATCCCCTGACTCATGCCAAAGAGACACTGCTTCTGACAACCACCTTGCCTGGAACTGATCGTCACTTTCATCACAAATGTATCTGTCTCTAGCTTGTTGTTGTTGTTGTTCAGTTGTTCAGTCGTTCAGTCGTGTCCGACTCTTCGTGACCCCATGGACCAGAGCACACCAGGCACGCCTATCCTTCACTGCCTCTCGCAGTTTGGCCAAACTCATGTTAGTAGCTTCGAGAACACTGTCCAACCATCTCATCCTCTGTCGTCCCCTTCTCCTTGTGCCCTCCATCTTTCCCAACATCAGGGTCTTTTCTAGGGAGTCTTCTCTTCTCATGAGCTCGTCTCTAGCTTAGGGGTTGGCAACTGGCAGCTCCTGGGCTGAATCTTGCCCCTGTGCTTGACCCCTCCACTCTGTTGTCAACCCTCAAGTGAGCCAAGGATGTGGCAGCATGCAGTGATAGGAAATGGCCTCCTGACATGCCAGCCCCTCAGTCTCCCTCATGACAACCTCTAGGTTTTTTTGGAATGTATATTTATTAAAGATTTCTTGGTTTACAAAAGTATGTGCAATGTCTCTTTTTCAAGTTAGATTTTCTACGGATCATTTCCATTTGTTAGGAAGAAAAGGGGGAAAGAGGTGGAGGGGGGCATGGTGAGTGCAGTTCAGGTTGGGTAGAGATGTTTCTATGTTACTTAATGTATGTGTGGGGTTTTATGTCAACGTAGCTTGTGCAGGTTCTCTTTGCTATTCGCTTGTGTTCCTGCTGTTGGTGGATTCTTGTCGTTGTCTTGTTGGGCTGTGTATGTCATAAAGGGGAGCCATACCGGGGTGAAGGCGTCTTCTTCCATTTGTCCCTGTGCCAGTTTCAGTTTATTGGTTAATTTTTCTAGTAAGGCTGTTTCCCAGACTATTTGGTACCATTGGTCCATGTTTACTCTTGACAGGTGTCTCCAGTGTCTGGTTATGTTGTTTGTGGTTGCTGAGAGTAGGTGGGGGTGGGTTATGAGTTCTTTGTGATGTGAGTGGTCATTATTGTCTTGGAAGATGTTTAGTAGGGCCTGTTCCGGGGCTATTTCTAATACTTGCCTTATGGTTGAAAGAAACCCCCTGAAATTCCCCCCTCCTATCTCAGTTTTAATTTTATAACACTTCAAAGTTTCATGAAATCTGCATTTCTGTCCCTTTTGGGATCCTCGACCTTGTGTACATTTTAATTTTTTCCCCTCCATAACCAATGATCAGATCTCTTTGAAATTTTACACAGAGCTCAATAACATGATGAGGATTTCAGGGAAAAAATACACCAGCACTCAAAAGATTTTATAAATGCCTTTAAAATATTTATAAATGTAGGTTTTTTGCTGCAAAAACTTGGTTTAGGAAACCTCGATTTTCAGCGTGTGGGCATGATGGAATCGAAGGTTTTGATGGTGAAAATTATTGCAAAGACATGCTGTTATTGACAAAGAATAAATTTTGGGGGGTTTTATATCTTGTAACATAATTTTACATTTTTCGGATATTGGGAGGGGGGGAATGGCTACTGGGTACAACTTTCTTACAATCCATAGCTGTGATAGAAAGAATGAATGAAACCTTTGTTTTTTGTGTTGATTTGATGTGGAATGACCCCAGAGAGAACAATCACTCCCTCCTCTTTGCCTGCCACACACTCTCCTGGAGGTTCTCTCCACTTCCCCAGAGCGAATTGCAGGGTTGGGGGGTGGGGATGGTGAAAGCCCCATTGCTAGGGCTGCCATACGTGTGGGTTTCGCTCTGGGAATCGCTCAGCCAAATGGCATCCAGGTGGATTTTTTTGTTCCCCCAAAAAGCTCAACAACTATGTGCATATTTTCACTTTTGGGAATATGGCAGCCCTACCCATTGCATAAGCTGATGAGGCTCCTTAGGCGAATCCTGCCCACATTATTGAAATGGAATGATCTGTAATCTACAGTAGCTACTAGACTGCAATGTGTTTCAAGGTGACAGCAGAAACAACACAGGATTCCTAGCACACACACTCCAACCTTCAGTATATCTCTTTAATAGGTATGGAACTTGTTTTCTCATTGTAGGTGCTAGATTCTGATGTGTACTGGATATCGTGTCCTCCATCATGGAGAGCACGTGTTGCAGTGAGATCACCTAAACTGCCTCCCTGTTGTGGGGCGGGACCATTTGGATAGCCACAACACCCCACTGGTTGCACCTCGGTTGCTGGGGCAGAAATTTGGCCTGTTGGGTTGTCTATTGTCTACCGAGGGGCTATTTTTTTTTTTGGTAGATATGGGAAACAGCCCTACTAGAAAAACTAACCAATAACCTGAAACTGACATGGGGGACAAACAGAAGAAGACACCTTCACCCCGGTATGGTTCCCCTTCATCACACACACAGCCCAACAAGACAATGACAAAAATCGACTGACAGCATTCGGTACAAATCAATATGGCTAACCTGATCAAAAACACCCACCAACCCCACTCACACAGGAAACCAAAGATCACCACAGCCAACCACAAATGAACATTCACACCCTACGTCTAGGAGCTTTCTCTTTCTTGTGACATGCATCGGATCACCCGCCCTCCCACCCTATATTTAGGGCTGTTCTTTGGCCTTGCTATGCCTGTCTGGGGGTCATCTGTTTTTGGAGCAGGGGCCCGGTAGGAATTTTGCCATTTGGCTGATTGGCTGTTGCCATTTGGTTTTTGCCTAACGTATAGCAAAATCGTCACAACTTCGTAAGGTTGGCGGTTAGGCATTTGGTTCAATGTTTTGCGGAGGGGACGTGGTTGGCTGTGCCTGCCCCTCCATCGCTGCTGCTAGGGAATTCTGTTAAAGGAATCCAGGGGCTCGCCTTGCTTTTGTCCAATCCCCTTTCAGGGATTAGGGCCACGCCAGAGCCCCTGGGAACATATGGGGTGAACTGGAGCTTGCACTCAACTCCGTGCTCCCCCAGTATGTTTTCCCTTACTGACCTCTGGTGGAATCCTGTTGTCAGTTCTCTCCTGCCATGGTGCTGGGTCAGGTAGTTGCAACCACTCACATGCCGTAATTCAATAAAGTTGTGGCCAAATTATTGCCCAAAACCTTAAACTAAAATTCTGTGTTTACTGTGTATTTATTTTGGGGGTGGTTTTGGGGGTCTTCACGTGCAATTACTACTACTACTACTACTACTACTACTACTACTACTAATGCTACAATCCTATACATACCCACTTGGAACAAAGCCTCATTAAGAGCAAAATGACTTACTTCTGAGAGTACATACATAGGATGGCACTTTTGTTTACTTAATGAGATTTCATGGTTTCACTGGCAGATAATGTGGAATTTAGAAAATACTACATGCATGAGTGGGCCAGGATTTTGGTGACAATGAAAACAATGTACCGTAGTTATGATAGCAAATAAAATACATTTTCGAGGCTAAAGGAAAAGGCAAAATTTGAAGCAAATGTTTCTAAAATCTTTGGGTGGGGAATGACACAAGACTTTCTCGGTACCAAGACCAGCTCTGACTTCAGGCAAATGTGCAAACAGTTCCTCAGGC
The DNA here is from genome assembly GCF_009819535.1 of Lacerta agilis. NCBI lineage: Eukaryota > Metazoa > Chordata > Lepidosauria > Squamata > Lacertidae > Lacerta > Lacerta agilis. Next base: position 7,122,672 of record NC_046317.1, on the reverse strand, counting down.
TACTTGTCTCGGGTGCATTATGTGAAAGACGCACGAAACCCCTCTGGAAAAACTTAACCAAGCTGAGTTAAATTGTTTCAGATTTTCTCTAAAATTCCCATAGACCCAGTTACAGGTAGGTAGCCGTGTTGGTCTGCCATAGTCAAAACAAAATAAAAAATAAAAAAAATCCTTCCAGTAGCACCTTTGAGACCAACTAAGTTTGTTCTTGGTATGAACTTTCATCTGCATGCACAGGTATCTGAAGAAGTGTGCTTGCACACGAAAGTTCCTACCAAGAAGAAGAAGAAGAGTTTGGATTTGATATTCCGCTTTTCACTACCCGAAGGAGTCTCAAAGCGGCTAACATTCTCCTTTCCCTTCCTCCCCCACAACAAACACTCTGTGAGGTGAGTAGGGCTGAGAGACTTCAGAGAAGTGTGACTAGCCCAAGGTCGCCCAGCAGCTGCATGTGGAGGAGCGGAGACGCAAACCCAGTTCCCCAGATTATGAGTCTACCGCTCTTAACCACTACACCACACTGGCTCTCACAAACTTAGTTGGTCTCTAAGGTGCTACTGGAAGGATTTTTTTAATTTTAAATTTTATTCCCATAGACGTTTCACCTAAACCGGATCCTTCAGATTTGTATAAAACAGTCACTTTGGGAGAAATTCAATGGCACCAAATTGACCATTCATAGGTGGCCAGGCTAAGGGGCTGTTTCAAACGAAATGACTAGCTGGTGCATTTTTATTCCACGGTGCTCAGCCCACACAAGGCTCTTTTAGCGATTTACAGCAAACATGATTCAGTCTGCATGAGGACCATCAGACTCTGTGTGCATTTATTTACTTGGTCTGCTGAAGCCTTATGTGAACGGCACCAAATTGCAGAGAGATGCCATCGCAGCAGAATAGCTCATCTATTGATCAGAAACATGTAACCACAGTGAAATGCTGGTCTTCCGTTCAAGGAGTAGCACAGCCCTTTGCTCTCTTGCCTTCCCCATCTTGCCAGTGGACTGTTCTGAAAGTATGAATTGAGTCAAATTGTAATGGGAAGCCATTCCCCCTTGGAGAGCCATAGAATGAAAGGCTCTCCATATCTTATTATGTCTGTAATAAAGTCCAGGTCACTTTGATCCACACTGGACGTCTCAAAGTACTCTTAAAACCATACAACAACTCAATGATGTATAGAACTCAGATTTGCTTTTTTTGTGTGTGTGTGGCAGTCATGAAGTTTAGTTTCCTAGCAATGCACTCCATGCAGCTACAGATGGGCTGAGCAACTGTGTTGTCCTATGCAATATGCAACATGCACACAAGCTCTTGGCATCACATTCCCATATGTTTGTTTCAGCCTTGAACACAAGCACACAAAAAGAAAAGTATCAATCAGCCCACAGCACATGGTGTTCCTTAGGACAGCCTGAACAATGGGTATGGCAAGCTAGTCACTCAGAAAGAATTACTTACTAAAATATATCATGGTTCTTGCAATAAATGTTGGAAATGTAAGCAAATAGAAGGTACCTTTTTCCACATGTGGTGGACATGCCCTAAAGTAAGAGACTTTAAGCAGAGGCTTGACAGCCATCTGTCAGGAATGCTTTGATGGTGTTTCCTGCTTGGCAGGGGGTTGGACTGGATGGCCCTTGTGGTCTCTTCCAACTCTATGATTCTATGACTTCTGGGAGAAAATTTATAATGAACATAAAAAGGTGTTGAAAAACACATTCACTAAGAAACCAGAGGCCTTCTTGCTGGGCATTGTAAACCATGAAATCCCAATAAAAGATAGACTAATCTTTATGTATGCCACGACAGCTGCAAGGATGTTACTAGCAAAAAACTGGAAGACTGAAGTGATTCAGACAGTGGAAGAATGGCAGATGAAAATGATAGACTACATGGAGCTCGCAGAACTGACCGGGAAACTCCGAGACCAGAGGGACGACGCGGTGGGAAAAGATTGGAAGAAATTTAAACAATATTTAAAAACATATGCTAAGATCAGTATGTAAGAAAAGAGCAGGCAGAATGGATAGGATACAGATTTATAAGAAATATTAGGAAGAAAAGGAGACAGAAGATATGATAAAGAAAATAGATTTAAGATAGATAATGATTAATTAGATAAGATGATTGTTCAATGTTAAGAAATTACTAAAGGTGATATTCAGGGAACACAGAAGGTGGGGATGTGAGGAAGTCACAGATGCTAAGGACATTAGATGTTTATAATTATATTTGTATTTGTGTATTTTTATTGTTCTTTGTAGTGTTTTATTGCGTGTAGTGTTTTTATGTTTATGTTTTTTCTTTTGTTTGAAAAATAAAAATTCTTTAAAAAAAAGAATTACTTGAGCAAGCAGTTAATTATGAGGCTGATTTACTTGATATGTAAAGCTCATCCACGATGAGAAGACAGAATGAAAGCAGGAGCAGGTCCCACAACCCACAACCCAAATCTAGTCAATCTAGGCAAATAAATTTGTTAATTAATTCAGGCATTTTAGGGTTCCTTTTAGGGCCAAGCTCTCATAAAGTGACTTGCACCATATGAACGCAGAATATAAAGTTACTAGCATACAAGCATTGTTACTTGCCTGCTAGATGCACAAACCAATCCGTAATTTGTGGTACTACAATGGCTTGAAAAGACAAAGAAAAATAAACCAATTCATTTCCAATTTACAAAAGCTTCTCTGCTGGGACATCTGGATGTGATTCTTACTCTCCATAGGCAATCGGGCAAGTGGCATTTTACAATCCTGATTCTATTTATTTACTTGTTTTCACTCCGCAATGCCCAGCATGCACAGAGCTCCTGCAGCAACTTACAAGCTAAACAGGATTCGGCCCTTGCAGGGTCATTTCGATTCGGCGCATACAAATTGAAACAGATTTTTCAGGCAAGAAGAATTACCGACGATTGAAGATTGGCAGGTGAAGTTAATGGACTATGCAGAATTGGATAAGATGACAGGATGAATTGGAATTCCTGAAGGACTGGACTAAATTTGAGAAATATTTGAAAGACAATTGTAAACAACAAATCACGCTAGTAGGTTTACAAGAAGTTTTGTAAGGTTAATTTTAGGAAATATTACAGAGATAATTTTGGAAGGTAATAATCAATTGCTGTGATAAAAAGTAATAGTGAAGTTGGAAATACAAGAAGAAATTAGGAAATTTGAAAATCTTGAGAAGTGGTTGATGGAAGTCAAAAATATGCATAAGAGATGAATATTATTGGATGTTTAAAAGAATGTATATAAAATTTAATAACAATTATTTATATATAAAAAAGAAACAGATTTTTCAGAGAGATCCCAGCAGAACAAAAGATTTACTCACACGTGGACCTGAAAGAAGATGTCACAGATGGAGCAGATGCTTGCAGATAGAAACCAGGTGGGATGGAGAAGAATTTAAGAAATGAGAGGTGGGGTGGGTTGGAAACAAAATGATATCGTAAGCAGAAGTCCCCAGGTCATAATGAGCTGAGTCCAGCCCTCATCTGAATTTCACTTTGAATCTTCATGACTTAGCAGCAAAGCAGAGCTGAAAAGTTCTCATCAAAGAACTTCCAGGTAAAATTTGGAGGAGAGCAAAAAGGCGTGGAGGAAGCCGGGCAATGAAAGATACATTTTCTCTCTCTTGTGTTCAAAATTTTAACAAGGGTAATAGAGAGCTCATCTCGGAAGCAACGCGGAACTTGCAGGCACCTAAGCCACCACGTCACTCCTAAAAAGTTTTGTGAGGCCAATTAAAAAACAACAATAACTCATTTTGTCACCTGACAGTCAGGTTCTATGACATGGGTGGGGCTTCTTGAACAGCCAGTTGTTTTAATAATTTCACCCATTAGTCACAAGCAAGAGATAACAGACCAATGCAACAATTAAAAGGCAAATAATGGCAGAACAAGAACTAATTATAGCAAAAACCCTGCCTGGAGACAGCGGCATAGGTGCCTGATGTGGGTGGGGCACAGCTGTCAACTTTTCTCTTTTCTTGCGAGGAATCCTATTCGGAATAAGGGAATTTCCCTTTAAAAAGGGGGAAAGTTGACAGCTATGGTGTGGGGGCGTGTCCTGAAGCCGGGGGCGGGGTGAGCCACCCATGGGGGCGGGGCGATCTGTGGCCATGGGGGCAGGGCGAGACTCTCTGACGCTTGGAGCCTCTCCGCCACCTTCCCCTCAGCTGTAGGGCGGCTGAGGGAGAGGCAGTAGACAGACGCAAGTCCCATACTGCACATTTGAAATGATCCCCTCACAAGGACAGGAGCCTATTGAGTGGGCCTTTCCTACCAAACCGGTAGCTCATTCCCGCCAGGATATCACTTTTGAACTCGGGACCTAGGTGATTTCCCTCCGCCATGGGATCGAGTCACAGGAACCACTTGCGGTAAAGCAGCTGTTGCACAGCCAGCACAACGCCGAAAAGACCCGCTCTGTTCTTCCCTTTAGAAGGTTCTTCCTTATAACTTGTCTTGAGAGCAGAGCCGTCTCATCCATAGAGGCCGGTGGCGCGGCGCGCCAGGGCGCAGGGCACCCCAGGGGCGCCCCCGTGAGCCCGTCGGCATACCGGGCTCCCCCTCCCCAACCCGCCCCCGCCCCCATGGGCAGGCAGGCACTCGCGCGCCGGCGGGCGGGCGGGCTGTAAGCCGCCGGCCCTCGCCTCCCGGAGCCCCAGCTGGAGCGCTGAAGCGGCGCGGGGCTTTGCGCGACCTTCCAGCACTCCAGCTGGGGCTCTGGGAGGCGAGGGCAACCGGCTTGCAGCCCGCCCGCCCGCCGGCTTGCAGCCCACCCTCCCGCCGGTGCGCAAGCACCCGCCCGCCCGCCCCTCATCCTCCGCCCGCCGGAGCGCGGGCGCCCGGTCCAACGCCACGCCTCTCACCCCCCGCTCGCCCACCCCCCCTCCCGAGGGGCGGCCAGCGCGGGAGGGAGGCGGGCGGAGAGGCGGCAGGCTGGGGGCGCCGAGGGATCGCTGCGCCAGGGCGGCTGATCCCTCTAAGACGGGCCTGCTTGAGAGTTAGTTCTCAGAATGAACCACTGGATCACTTTGCGGGAGTTTGTGGCTCTGCTCATGTGGATATGCAGTTCTCTGTGGAAGTGTGATAATGGGAAGCAATGCTCTGGTTTATTTGAATGTGGCTCGTATCTCAAAGTCACTAGGTTATAACAAAGGCAGACAAGTTGGAGGTACTTTCTCATAACCAAACTACCATGCAAGTGCCAGTGAACCTGCACCATCGTCTATCCATTTCTTCTATTATTATTATTATTATTATTATTATTATTATTATTATTATTATTATTATTTGCTTCATGCACTTAAACCAATTTTAAATTGATTTTAATTCCAAAATAAATCTATTACCACAGCTGTGAAAATAAAAACTAATTTGTCATGCTCCAATACATTTCCATGACCTTTTCAAATATCTTGGTTCTTACCACTGCCCAATGAATTTTTTTTAAAATGCAAACAAATACAAATTTGATGTTTCTCCACCCATAACCGGTAACTTCCATTTGAACTGACGTGTTCCATTTTGATTTTGCCTAATGGAAAATTGATTATCTCTCCCCCCCCCCCGACTGACATTTTCCTTAGCTGTATTTTAGATAAAACAGAATGCCTGTTCACTTGAGGTCAGTCATTGAAACCCCTAAACATTTGTTGCATATAAATGTGGTTTGATAGATGAATGATGTGCAGAATTAGCAAAACACACTTTTTAAAAAATTCAAACTGCGATGCTGCTGTCTCCCTGTTCATTTTTTACTAAGCTTATACTGACAATAACTTTTTTAAAAAAAAAAAAAAAACCCCAAACATTTCTTTCTTGACCTGTAACAAGAACACAAACTGGATCGTGCTACACTGATGCCAACTGCACTCTCAGAGTCCAGCCTCGCTTTGACTCCATGGGGGATGTTATAACAACAAACAACAACAACAACAACAACAACTTATTATTAATTATTATCATTATTATTATTATTATTATTATTTATATCCTGCCCATCTGGCGGGTTTCCCCAGCCACTCTGGGCGGCTTCCAACAGAACATTAAAATGCAATAATCTATTAAACATTAAAAGCCTCCCTAAACAGAGCTGCCTTCAGATGTCTTCTAAAGGTCTGGTAGTTATTTTTTTCTTTGACATCTGGCGGGAGGGCGTTCCACAGGGCAGGTGCCACTACCGAGAAGGCCCTCTGCTTGGTTCCCTGTAACTTGGCTTCACGTAGTGAGGGAACCGCCAGAAGGCCCTCGGCACTGGACCTGAATGATGGGGGTGGAGACGCTCTTTCAGGTATGCTGGACCGAAGCCATTTAGGCTTCACATGTTATGTGAAGAACAGGACTGGGGCTGTGCAGAAACCTTTCATGTCACTAAGGACCCTGAAGAACATGCTGTCACATTCAAGATGCCTGAATTCCCCCCTCAAAACCCTTTGCTTGTCTCCCTCAGAGACACCCTCCTCACGTTGTGGTTGGACCTCTGGCCCAACCCCAGACTCACCCCAGCCCCTTAGGAGGAGAAGTAGCACAAGGCCTGGCAAGAACGCATTCTGTGGAGGAGTGCTTGCCTGGCGAGTAATTGAAAATATATTACTTTTACTCCAAATGCCACCAAAGCTTTATTAAAACATACTGCTATTTTGATAAGTTCAGGCTGGATTTTTCATTTGAAATTGTGTTGATCTGAATTTGTTGTCCTGCGTAATTGTTGTCAGCTGCCCTGAGGTTGCTTTAATTTTTTTAAAAAAGGAATTGCATTGAAAAATAAACGGATGAAATATAAGCAAATGAATGAATTCATTTCTTGATATTCATTTCCCTCGTAGCTGTGAACTGAATGCATCAAATAACTTTAGCCTCCTGAGAGAGCAGTCCAGTCTCTCAATCTCTCAGAGACGAAACACTAATAATTATTCTCTACAGTAACCTTGCCGAGGTGCAGATGGTTGGTATTTGTAGTTATTTACAGCAGCACAGGCCACAGGAACCAAGAAACAAGGGCTTTGTTTCCCAGCAGAAAGGGGAAGGCACCAATCTGAGCACTTAGCTGCTCTGCTACTTCCCAGCTTGAGGAGCACAGCCACCACGCCTGCAGTTCGGCACCATCATTAAGAACTATGTTCTTTCTTGCTGCCTACCTCACCCAAGGGAGTCTGCCAAGCCTTTAAGCACAGTTACACGATCAGATTCCTATAGGAGTTGTATTGCATACTTATAACGGAATTATTTCACTTCAATACACGTACTACTGCAGTTCATGGCGGGGGGGAGGGGGAGGAAGAGATGTGAAGGGACAGGAAGAGTTGGATGGGGGTTGCTGAGGAGCCTTATTTTAGATAATTACCGAATGTGTCTGCCCTCAGAAGACTTGCTTTGTCAGGAGCCTAATCGCTGTTTCTAACTTGTATACCTTGCTAGTTCCCCCGTGGCTGATGTTATGACAGCAGCTACATGGGTGTACAGATCATGCCATATGGCTAAGGCACAAAAGGGGGGAGTACCCTGCCCAAATGCAGGTGTTCATCCAATTCTATTTTTATTCATCTTCAGCAGCAGCAACAAACCTAAAAGAACCCTGGAATAGTGTCTTGGAGCTGAATATACTTGTGGTTTCTAACAGACCTGATGTCATGAAACTGCCCTGCAAGTTAATAGGAGGTGGCCAGCACGCACCCAGGTTGCCAACAGAGAAGATGTGGCTTAGGAGGCACCATACAGACCTGATGATCCAGCAGCACACATCTGGAGAGGAGTTGACCAGGGATCACAACCAGACACAAATCATGGGTCCAGCTGGAGCTCCCTCAGCAGTCAGCCCCACCACCTGCCATGACCCTACATTTACTCAGTCCTTCTTGCCTGAGCACCTGCAAAGAAACCAACAGAGCACTGGACGAGTGCCATGTTCTAAGCTAGATGTCAGGAGTCCAGTCCTCGGCTTGATAACACGGTGAGCATAGTTAATTAGAAAGGATGATTTATTGTCAAAACAAACAGATAGCTCTGGATGTCTTAACACCATCATCAATCAAGATGACCCTTCTGAAGATTGCTTCCGGCGTGACCAGAAGCAACTGGACTTTCACTTCATATGCCTTTTGTTTTGCTTCCTATCTTGCAGCCCTCCCATTCGCCGAGACCTCGGATTGAGTGGGTCAGCTCCCTCCTCTTTCCCATTCTCCGAGAGGCTGTCTCTTAACACTTTCCTGCCTGTTTGTGCTTCCGGCGAGCTTTGACTGCGTTCTAGCTTGCTCCCCGCCATTCCCTTATCAGCCAGCAATCCAGGGGGTGGGGGAGTTTGCACTAGTCAATGCTCATCCTGCGTGGCAGTTAACCCTCTCTGTTCTTGGCTGCTTTCTTCAATTGGCAACAACCTTTTCCTGGGAGCTGGCTCATTCATGACACTAGAGCATATACAATTTAAAGAGGTGAACCTTACTAAAGGGAGACAGGGCTCACTTGCTACATCAGAGCCTGCTCCCCTTGGCTTTGGAAGGTGTCAAAGCACACTGTCAGTCGAAGATCTGGCAAACATTCTGTAGCTTATATCCTGCAAATGTTTCCTTTGAGGGTTTTTTCTGCACCACTATCCAATTTTTATCCAGCTGAAATTTCCATTGCCTGAAACCTTCTCCCTGTCCTGTCCAACTCTGGTCTGTCCCACAGGCCCCCCAGTGGGGGAAAACACAACAGATGTAAGAGGTTTGACAGAATCATACCATCCCATGATGTACACAGTATTTCACTTTTCCCTCTGTTGCCTCTGGTGCAACAGGTTTCGGGAGGTTTTCGAAATCCAAAAGCACACGAAATTTACCAGAATTAAAAGTAAGAGAAACGTACGCATCACAGATTGTGATCCTTTCCTCAAGAAAGAAAAAGAAAAATCCTTAACTTCCCTAAAAAGAAAAAGTTATTAGTCTGCGAAACAAAAAAACAAAAAGGAAAAAGGAAAAAGGAAAGGTACCCTGCCTACTCATACATACAAAGTGACAGCAAGAAGAAAACAAATAAATTATTGCAACTTACAAGTTTTTTCACCTAGCAATCTGGAGGTACCGGTAATTCTTATTCACTACAGGCAACCACACAATGAGTCTATGCAAGCCTGCTGTCCACACTGACATCAATTGCGAAAAGGAGGCAGATTGTGATGGCCTGGGAGTCAGACTCAGATGCTGAACCTGAGGGATCCCAGCCTGCACAGGATTCCCTGCCTCCAGAACCAGTTGAGCCATGGCCAGGGCTTGAGCCTGAAGGATCCCCACCTGTGCTGGATCCCCAGGTGCAGGCCTCAGCAGAGTCTGCTCTGGCTCCTGATGGGAGGGAGGACCCATTGCCTGCAGGTGCTCCACTCCCAGCCTCTTCAGAGGAAGCTGAGGCGGCCCCTGGGTCCAGTAACCCACCAGCCTCTCCTGAGCTGCAGAGGCTCAGGACAGAGAGGCAAAGAGAGCTAAGTGCCTACAGGAGGAGTGCTCGCCTCCAGGCCCGGAGGAGAGGCGAGTCTCCGGAGGATCGGGGCTGCCCTAAGCATAGGGCCAGATAAAAGCCAGCCAGACCCAGCCCAAATTGCGTGAGCAACTTAGTTGCAAGTGTATGCTCAACCTGCAACCTTGTGCCTGCACCTGCCTTGGACCTTGACCTGCTCCCTGCCTCGTTCCCCGCCGGACTGACCTCCTTTGGACCCCTAGACCCAGGACTGGACTTGGACCTCGCTTCACGGACAAACCCCTGGGGCCAGCACACAGATGTGGTTTAACATGATGCTACTGTACCAAAAACTAGGGGCGTCACAGGCAGGAAAACACTGCAGCTTCAGCTCACTTGTTAAAATAATGCCTGAGGATGTACCAAACCCCCACAACTCATACACATTATACAATTTAATATAGAAGCACTGAAGGGAATAGATGTAATACTGTGAAAAAGTAGAAACAAGCTCACTTGTTCACTAAATTTAAACCCCACTGGTCTAATACCCTTAGTATCACACGATTGCCACGACAGCGCTCGGACTAAAATTGTCAGCCAAAAAGCTTCACTTTTCTGGTTAATCACCACAACAGTTATTAACAGTGGGCTTCGGTAAAGCAAATAATTTAATTAGACAGCGCCTATATGATATTGAGCGATAGAACAATTTGGCCACAATAAGGAAATTTTGTCCATGGTTATGATTATTCTCCACCTAGTCATTTTGACACTTTGGCACCCTATTTGTAAAATTTAACAATTCCAAAATTCAGATGTGCTTCCACTTTCGCAAGATTGAGTATTCTGCCATCGGCTGTACTTGAGGGTCGATTAAAAAATAATAATAATCCACTGGGAAAACGGTCATGTCCCTTTGGAGATGGCAGTATTGAGTCAGTGGCTCATGTGCTTCTGGCTTGCAATCTTTATAAAGATTTGAGGAGTGAGGTTATTAGCCCTCTACTAGTGTCCATGTCTGGTCACTCAACCATTGCTACTGTGTCCTTACTTTTAGCAGATCGAGATGATCAGGTGACAGCGAAAACTGCAAGGCAATTAGAAGAAGATCTATTGCAAATAAAGATTATTCTGATTCTGATTCTCACTTGCCGCAGGCATATATGCTAAGCATGGTGAACTGGGCAAGACCTATGCTATACAGGATGTGGAGAGAAAAGAAGTGAAAACTCTGTAATAACGGCATACTGAAAACATCACAATGTAGATTAAGTTGAAGATGTAATTTATCTTCAGAGTCGTTCCTTGCAGGTTTTACTCACATTGTACAGCACTGTAGTCCATCCTTCCATGGTGATGCACTGGAACACAGTCAACACGGCAAACAGGATGTTGTCAAACTGAGTGATCCCGTCGTTGGGACCAATCCACTCTCTGCACTCATAACCTGCAGGGCATCCCTGCACCCCGCAGGGATGAGGCGGGTCCAGCTCTTGCAATTCACCTGAAATCACACACAGGTTAAACCAATAGGACACAGGTGAATCAATGGAAAGCAAAAGGAATATCCCCAAGAACACAGAAGACCCACGGTATTGTATAACCTTCACTGCAACCAACCCAAATGTTTACAGTGCTGTGGACAAGCTTCTGCGTTCTCCAGAACACTTCATCTGTCAAGATACGGAATATAACAACCAAAAGGAGGGGGCCATCTCCCCACCACACACACACACCTTTTTTTCACTGGACAACTGATGAAAAGTTATAGGGAATTCAAAAAAACTTGCTCACAGCTCTGTGACTTTTCGGATTGCCCCGTGAAAAGGTTGTGACGTTGTAGCTTTGCTGCAGCAAGAATTTCCAGGGGAGCACAGTGCATCTCTGTGTGGTTAGCACACATGGACGCACACTGCATCCTCTCTCTGTAGGATGCTGGGCCTCCCCAGCACCAGAAATTTGCCCTCATTGTGCGTTATCCCCAACAGCAATGCACCCAGGAGGACTCTTGGGGTGGGTGGGTTAAAACTGCCCAATTGCTCCTAGAGGCTTCCAGTTCCTTGCAGGAGGGACTAAGTATTGACCCTCCTCACATGGTCTTACCATTGCATTCCAGTTACTTTCCCCAAAGAACTCAGCGGGTGCAACTGAGAGCTGGGCCAACAACTATCCAACTAGCTTCACCCGACACCTCCATAGCCTGAACTTGGGTTCAGGTTCTTCGTCGCGTTCGAGAGGGGCACTAGAGTGTTGCAAATTCTATATTGCACACACACATCCTGCACAAAAAGTGATTTATGCTTCTGAATCTATGCATTTACCGTAAAATATCCGGTCCCATAACCTCCTTGCCTTAGAAACGCAAAACCTTACAACCACAGCTGCCATCTCGCAGTGATTTGGTTTTCAATAGTATTCTGGTTTCCACTGGGTGGTGCTGGGGGTGGGGAGATGTAACAACTCAGGATCTTTCCATTTCTCCCCCACCCTCTCATCACAAAATGATTCAGTTAGTGTTTGTGTCCTGAAGTTAACTGTGCTGCCTTGCAAACATCCATGCAACTCGCTGCAAAAAAACAACAAAAAACAAAAAACCCCACAACCCCCAAAACAAAATCCTCTCCTGTGTAATCATTTTTGGTGTTGGGAAATCTGCATAAAACTCCAAACTGTGTGTGCATGTGTATGTTTTAGGGTGAGGTCAGCAAAGAGTAAGGGTATTTCCATGAGGATTTTAATTTGATGAACTTTTATTTGGCTTTGCTCTAGTTATCTCCCACTTGTACTACTGCAACCCGTTCTATGCAGGGCTACCTTTGAAGGTGACCCGGAAACTACAACTAACCCAGAATGTGGCAGCTAGACTGGTGACTGGAAACGGCCGCCGAGACCATATAACACGGTCTTGAAAGACCTACATTGGCTCCCAGTACGTTTCGGAGCACAATACAAAGTGTTGGTGCTGACCTTTAAAGCCCTAAATGGCCTCGGCCCAGTATACCTGAAGGAGCGTCTCCACCCCCATCGTTCAGCCCGGACACTGAGATCCAGCTCCGAGGGCTTCCTGGCGGTTCCCTCACTGCAAGATGTGCAGGGAACCAGGCAGAGGGCCTTCTCGGTAGTGGCGCCCACCCAGTGGAATGCCCTCCTAGTGGATGTCAAGGAAATAAACAACTATCTGACTTTTAGGAGACATCTGAAGGGAGTCCTCTTTAGGGAAGTTTTAAATGTTCAATGTTTTATCGTATTTTTGATATTGGGAGCCGTCCAGAGTGACTGAGGAAACCGAGCCAGATGGCAGGGTATAAATAATAAATAATAATTTTATTATTATAATTATTGATAGCAATGTTTCTATTGTTATCTTCCTTGAGCCTTTTTGGGGTGGGGTGGGGGTCTGGGGACCAGGCCCTTTTGCCCCCCTGCAACATTTTGGGGGGTGGGGCCCACATTCCCTCCCCTATGTCCAAAAAGCACAGAGGTGAGCATGGTGCGGCTCCAGTGGCCAACTCCTTCACCTCCTCCTCCTGCTGTGGTAGGGAAGGAAGATCAAAGCAGCCTCCCGCCGGCAGTGGCACCAAGATGTAACGGAGGAATTAAACTTGGTTTGGTATTTATCAATCAATGATTGAATGACTAGGCAGTGGCCTGAGGTATTGTGGCCTTTGCGAAACCCCGCTTGTTCTGGATGGAAAAGCCCTATTTCATCAGCCCAGCTGGTCAGCTTCTCGAGAAGGAGTCTGGAATAGATCTTGTAAGTTATGTCCAGTAGGCTGATAGGCCTATAGTTAAATGGATCTTGCGTTTCCCCCTTTTTGTAGATTGGGATAATTATACTCTGTTTCCAGTTCGTCGGAACCGCGAGCGAAGAATTTATGGTGGTGAAAAGAGAAGCTAATGTAGTTGCCCACCAGCGTTGGTTTGATAGAAAAACCTCGGTTGGTACCATGTCTTCCCCAGGTGATTTTCCACCCTTCAGCAGTCCAATCAATTGTATGCATTTCTCTGGGGAGAATGGATCCCATATGGGGTGAGAGGACCTACTGACAACTGGAAGGGTTGTGTTATTATTAGAGGAAGGAGCGGAGTATAGCTGGCAGAAATGTTTATGCCAGATGTCTGCCGAGATGTTGCTGCAGGGGGAAGCCGAGGTGGTTAAGCCCATATTTATTAGTTGCCAAAATTTCTTATCGTCTCGGCGTTTAGTAGCAGCATCAAGTTCAGTCCATCTTTGATGTAACGGAGGGGGAGCCACCAGCCGTTGAAGCCACAACCTGTGGGGCAAATCAGTGCCTTGGTGGCCACCATGGAAGCCCCTGAAGGCTTCCTGTGTTTGCCATGGCTGCACATGAGAAGTCAAAGGCTAGAACTAAGCTGGAAAAAGGAGAAGGGATATGTGACGTTCCTCACCTGAATTGTTTACGTAGCAAGCCCGGTGAAGCTTTCCGCTGTAGAACTCCAGGCCAATGATTGCAAACATCAGGATGGCGAAAAAGAGGAGGAGACCGATCTGCAGGAGTGGCACCATTGCCTTCATGATGGATTTCAGCACAATCTGTAAACCTTGATGAAGAGAAAGGGGGAGAATACAATTAAAAATAGAAGTACCATTGCCAGATGCGGTCGGGACATTTTTCCAAGTAGGAGATCTGGAGGGAGGGAGGGAGGGAGGGAGGGAAGGAAGGAAGAAGAAGAAGAAGAAGAGAAGAGTTTGGATTTGATATCCCGCTTTTCACTACCCGAAGGAGTCTCAAAGCGGCTAACATTCTCCTTTCCCTTCCTCCCTCACAACAAACACTCTGTGAGTTGAGTGGGGCTGAGAGACTTCAGAGAAGTGTGACTAGCCCAAGGTCACCCAGCAGCTGCCTGTGGAGGAGTGGAGATGCGAACCTGGTTCACCAGATTACGAGTCTACCACTCTTAACCACTACACCACACTCGAGAAGGAGAAGGAGAAGAAGGAAGAACCATTACAATATGAAGAAGTCAATATAAGGCTTATCTGCACTTCCCCTTTGCCCTGCACTTTCCAAGCATAGGTCCATGCTTGAAAACTCCATGTCGTATTGCCATTTGCTTCAATTCAGCTTTAAAGAGTGGTTTTTTTTGCTGGAAAAGCAAAAATAAAGGGTGCTCAGGGACAGAGCTTTAAAGTTTAGACCATGCCCAGAAAGAGCAGTGGAATAGGTAAGTGTGGATAAGCCCAAAGACTGAAGCGGTTACAAAAAAAATCTTATCTGGAAAGCCGGCTACTACAATGCTAAAGTCCGAGAGAAGCAAATCAAAGTAGGTGCTTGTCTGGCAGCACAACACAGAACTGGTAGAAATGGGACAGTCATTAGCAAAAGGAAGGGCTGTCCACCAGAACTGCCCTTAAGAGCATCTTATGGGATGCAGGAGGCAACAGGTGTGCCATGCAACAAAGGCATTTGCACAAGAGAAAGATGCTTGTGCAAACAAGCCAGGCAGCATCACATTCCTCAGGTTGTCTTGAAGACTGCTGGCTCAGCGGTGGTTTTATAAATTATGGAATTCAAAGCACGCCCGTGAAAACTCTGACCTGAGCGGTGTTTTTTTTTAAAAAAAACAGAAGATGGAGAGTTTAGCAAACAACATCAGCCTGCTCATTCACTTGCTGGCTTCAGCACCTGCCTCCCCCATGTATTCACTTCCCCCAGCCCACTGGAGCTGGTAGCAATGCCTTGACCGCTAAGACGTGGCGCTCCCCTGCCTTCCAAGATTTCTGATCGAGTGGATCAAGGCATGGTTCTCGCCGCTTGACACACCACCGGGCTCATCAGGTGATGACATGCACACTCTGGACAAATGATAAATAGCATTCTGAGCATATCCAGTATTTCTGATCTTGGTATCTCCAGAGCCAGGCCAGATAAAGTGTGTTTGTTGTATGCTCCACCCCCATGTCTCTCAGACTTCATCCCTGAACTAGTCAGCATAGCTGGTGTGGGAGCCCACCTAATCTTCAGCCAGGAGGCTTTTCCTGCATCCACCAAGCTCCTCCCAGGGCCTCATGAGAACTGGCAGCTCAGTTGTTAGCAATCACCCCATATGCAACATCCCAGAATGTGTGAACCCGGGACTTTCACACACAGCGTCTCCTGCAGCAATTCCCCCTGGCTGCGTAAAAGCGCTTCTGCGAACAGCACAGCGGGATACGAAGGATTCACACTGTAAACACCAAGGCTGCTCAGCGAGGAAGCAGGAGGAGGGAGGGAGGGAGGGAGGGAGGGGTGGGGAGAAACCGGTTGCTTACTAGGAATGCCTGAGACAAGCTTCAAGGGTCTGAGCACTCGCACTGCCCGCAGCGTCCGCAGGTCCACATGGGTGTTGAAATGGGTCCCTGCTGTGGCGAGGATGCTGGAGACAAACAAGAAGAAAAGTTACTAAACATAGATCTCGGGCAATGCACATATGCCTGCCTGCCTGCTTGCAGGAGGGGGCGTTACGCACACCAGGCACCTGACAGCCGGAACTGGTGCACCTTACCCTCCGCTGTGAGTCAACAGCCATTTCTCGGTCTAAACTTAGCATCCTAAAGCTGAGCAGCAATTAAAAGATGCACGCTGGTGCTGAGACTCACATTTTCCAGCTCAGCCTGATCCAGCCAGCCTTGCCTTCGTACCAGCAGTCACGGGCCCCACCCTTTCCTCTGCACAAGGGTGGGGGACTTGAAGTGGGAGATGAGGGTGGGGTGGGGGGCATAGGCGGTGTGATCCCATGCCTCAGAGCTCTCCCCAGGAAAAGAGAGAAACGGGCTGTGCTCCCCCTGTTCCACAAAACCTCTGGCATTGCCTGTCCTCATCCCAAGCCAAGGCAGAGATTAAGTACCAAATGTAACTTCATCTGATCATAATGATTATATACACACACACACACACACACACACACATATACATATATATAGATATATATGTATGTATGTATGTATACACACACACACACACACACACGGACGTGGGTGGCGCTGTGGGTTAAACCACAGAGCCTAGGGCTTGCTGATCAGAAGGTTGGTGGTTCGAATCCCTGTGATGGGGTGAGCTCCTGTTGCTCGGTCTCAGCTCCTGCCAACCTAGCAGTTCGAAAGCACGTCAAACTAGGTACCGCTCCAGTGGGAAAGTAAACAGCATTTCCGTGCGCTGCTCTGGTTTGCCAGAAGTGGCTTTGTCATGCTGGCCACATGACCCGGAAGCTGTATGCCAGCTCCCTCCGCCAGTAACGCGAGATGAGCGCCGCAACCCCAGAGTCGGACACGACTGGACATAATGGTCAGGGGTCCCTCTATCTATCTATCTATCTATCTATCTATCTATCTATCTATCTATCTATCTATATTAGGCTGGCTTCTCTCTTCCCCTTCTCTCTGTATATTCCCTCTACTGTCTCCCCAACTGTTAAAATGTAGGACCAAGCTAGGCAATGCATACCGCATTTTTTGGACTCTTAAAAAAAAAAAAAAATCTGAAAAGCAGCTGTGGGAAGTACAACTTTCAATTCTGTCTTTTTACCAAAAGGAGGGGTGGCAGGAAGGGAACAACCGCTGGGAAACTATGACCCCTTCAGTTTTGTTTTATGTAGTTGTTTCATAAAGTCTCATCTTCCTTTTCAAGAAAAACAAACTCCAGTTCCAGTTCCCTTTCCCCCCTCCCTCACAGATCCCCCCCCCCGGTTGCAATTTACTGAAGGTAAATTGGATGTACGATGTTTGTTTTGTTAATGCAACTTTTAATGTAACTTTTTTTTTATGTAAGACATGAAATTAAATAAAGGAATTTTAAAAAAAGAAAGAAAAACAAAAACAAACTCAAAGCAATTCGCGAGCCACGTGTCATGGAATAAAACACAATTTAGCACCTTATTAGAACACTCCAAAAGCCTCAAAATATTTCAAAACACTGCCGAAACCAAGTTTTGACAAATATAAAATTATCAAAACCAGCCAAAGATACCCGTTTTGGAACTCACGACTAATTAGCTGCTAAAGTTTGCAACAGAGAGGTAGGCTTCTAAGATAGGGGCCTCCAAGGTTAGTTTGAAACCTGAAAGTGATGGAGCTGTTCTGATGCCCAGAGAATCAAATCCCGCAATTGTGGGGCCACCACTGAAAAGGCCCTTGTGTCTGTGTCCTTGCCACTCTCACTTCCTTTATCAGGCAGGCATCTCAATAGAGTTTCTGGGGCAGGTCATAAGGTACAGACAGCCATGCGCAAATAGCCTCAAAAAAATCTGCATCTTATTTGTGTGCAGAGACATTCACAAAATTTCTCTAGGGAGGGAGAAATCACCCCACAGTTTCTCAGGGGTGGGGCTCATTAGCAGTGGCAAAAGTATTTTAATATTTGTTGGAAGCCCCCAGAGTGGCTGGGGAGACCCGGCCAGAAGGGCGGGGTACAAATGTTGTTGTTCAGTCGTTCAGTCGTGTCCGACTCTTCGTGACCCCATGGACCAGAGTACGCCAGGCACGCCTATCCTTCACTGCCTCTCGCAGTTTGGCCAAACTCATGTTAGTAGCTTCAAGAACACTGTCCAACCATCTCATCCTCTGTCGTCCCCTTCTCCTTGTGCCCTCCATCTTTCCCAACATCAGGGTCTTTTCTAGGGATTCTTCTCTTCTCATGAGGTGGCCAAAGTACTGGAGCCTCAACTTCAGGATCCGTCCTTCTAGTGAGTACTCAGGGCTGATTTCTTTGAGAATGGATAGGTTTGATCTTCTTGCAGTCCACGGGACTCTCAAGAGTCTCCTCCAGCACCATAATTCAAAAGCATCAATTCTACGGCGATCAGCCTTCTTTATGGTCCAGCTCTCACTTCCGTACATTACTACTGGGAAAACCATAGCTTTAACTATACGGACCTTTGTCGGCAAGGTGATGTCTTTGCTTTTTAAGATGCTGTCTAGGTTTGTCATTGCTTTTCTCCCAAGAAGCAGGCGTCTTCTGATTTCGTGACTGCTGTCACCATCTGCAGTGATCATGGAACCCAAGAAAGTGAAATCTCTCACTGCCTCCATTTCTTCCCCTTCTATTTGCCAGGAGGTGATGGGACCAGTGGCCATGATCTTAGTTTTTTTGATGTTGAGCTTCAGACCATATTTTGCGCTCTCTTCTTTCACCCTCATTAAAAGGTTCTTCAATTCTTCCTCACTTTCTGCCATCAAGGTAGTATCATCAGCATATCTGAGGTTGTTGATATTTTTTCCGGCAATCTTAATTCCGGTTGGGGATTCATCCAGTCCAGCCTTTCGCATGATGTATTCTGCATATAAGTTAAATAAGCAGGGAGACAATATACAGCCTTGTCGTACTCCTTTCCCAATTTTGAACCAATCAGTTGTTCCATATCCAGTTCTAACTGTAGCTTCTTGTCCCACATAGAGATTTCTCAGGAGGCAAATGAGGTGATCCGGCACTCCCATTTCTTTAAGAACTTGCCATAGTTTGCTGTGGTCGACACAGTCAAATGCTTTTGCATAATCAATGAAGCAGAAGTAGATGTTTTTCTGGAACTCTCTGGCTTTCTCCATAATCCAGCGCATGTTTGCAATTTGGTCTCTGGTTCCTCTGCCCCTTCGAAATCCAGCTTGCACTTCTGGGAGTTCTCGGTCCACATACTGCTTAAGCCTGCCTTGTAGAATTTTAAGCATAACCTTGCTAGCGTGTGAAATGAGTGCAATTGTGCGGTAGTTGGAGCATTCTTTGGCACTGCCCTTCTTTGGGATTGGGATGTAGACTGATCTTCTCCAATCCTCTGGCCACTGCTGAGTTTTCCAAACTTGCTGGCATATTGAGTGCAGCACCTTAACAGCATCCTCTTTTAAAATTTTAAATAGTTCAGCTGGAATATCATCACTTCCACTGGCCTTGTTGTTAGCAAGGCTTTCTAAGGCCCATTTGACTTCACTCTCCAGGATGTCTGGCTCAAGGTCAGCAACCACATTTCCTGGGGTGTATGAGACCTCCATATCTTTCTGGTATAATTCCTCTGTGTATTCTTGCCACCTCTTCTTGATGTCTTCTGCTTCTGTTAGGTCCTTTCCACTTTTGTCCTTAATTGTGGTAATCTTTGTACGAAATGTTCCTTTCATATCTCCAATTTTCTTGAATAAATCTCTGGTTTTTCCCATTCTGTTATTTTCCTCTATTTCTTTGCATTGCTCGTTTAGAAAGGCCCTCTTGTCTCTCCTTTCTATTCTTTGGAAATCTGCATTCAATTTCCTGTATCTTTCACGATCTCCTTCGCATTTTGCTTGTCTTCTCTCCCCCGCTATTTGTAAGGCCTCATTGGTCAGCCACTTTGCTTTCTTGCATTTCTTTTTCATTGGGATGGTTTTCGTTGCTGTCTCCTGTATAATGTTACGAGCCTCCATCCACAGTTCTTCAGGTACTCTATCCACCAAATCTAAATCCTTGAACCTGTTCTTCACTTCAACTGTGTATTCATAAGGAATTTGATTTAGATTGAATCTTACTGGCCCAGTGGTTTTTCCTACTTTCTTCAGTTTAAGCTGGAATTTTGCTATAAGAAGCTGATGATCTGAGCCACAGTCAGCTCCAGGTCTTGTTTTTGCTGAGTGTATAGAGCTTCTCCATCTTTGGCTGCAGAGAATATAATCAATCTGATTTCGATGTTGCCCATCTGGTGATGTCCATGTGTAGAGTCGTCTCTTGTGTTGTTGGAAAAGAGTGTTTGTGATGACCAGCTTGTTCTCTTGACAGAACTCTATTAGCCTTTGCCCTGCTTCATTTTGATCTCCAAGGCCAAACTTGCCAGTTGTTCCTTTTATCTCTTGACTTCCTACTTTAGCATTCCAATCCCCTATAATGACAAGAACATCCTTCTTTGGTGTCATTTCTATAAGGTGTTGTAAGTCTTCATAGAATTGATCAATTTTGGTTTCTTCAGCACTGGTAGTTGGTGCATAAACTTGGATTACTGTGATGTTAAAAGGACTGCCTTGGATTCGTATCGAGATCATTCTATCATTTTTGAAGTTGCATCCCAGTACAGCTTTCGCCACTCTTTTGTTGACTATGAGGGCCACTCCATTTCTTTTACGGGATTCCTGCCCACAGTAGTAGATATGATAGTCATCCGAACTGAATTCGCC
Source organism: Lacerta agilis (assembly GCF_009819535.1). Lineage (NCBI taxonomy): Eukaryota > Metazoa > Chordata > Lepidosauria > Squamata > Lacertidae > Lacerta > Lacerta agilis. The sequence goes on along the minus strand of NC_046317.1, from coordinate 7,102,094 downwards.
CATTCCTGTCCATTTTAGTTCACTGATGCCTAGGATGTCAATGTTTATTCTTGCCATCTCATTTTTTACCACATCCAGCTTACCAAGGTTCATGGTTCTTACATTCCAGGTTCCTATGCAATACTTTTCTTTACAGCATTGGACTTTCCTTTCGGGGTACAAATAATAAATTATTATTACATTATTCTTATCTTCTTTCATTTTTCCATTCTGTTCCTTTCCTCCCTTCCCGTTCTGGAAGGGACAGTAGCAGCAACTGTGTTGTTATAGACAAACTCCCCATTCCATCCAATAAAGTTGTGGCCAAAATTATGCCAATGACCTAAAACTAAATTCCGTGTCAATTGTGTCTTTATTTATTGGAGGAGGTCTTGGGATCTCAACACGCAAAGGTTGGATTTCAGAACTGTATAGGTGTTTATGGGTTTGTTAGTACATTAAAAGGGAGCAGGATTAAGAAACAGAACTAATGAAGGAGAGCTCCAGTGTTGATAGGAAAATGTGACACTTCCTTTCAGTGCTTCTCTCTGTGATGTTAAAGATAAGATTGCTGAATAAATTGCATATAACTGGGTAAATTTGATATATATGTAAAAAATGGTAACGGGGTTTATAGGAAAGGATGTGGAGGAAAGCTATTTTATTCCCAAAATGCATGCTGAATGGTGGTTGGAAAGATATGTAATGTTGTGTTTGCAAAAGTCTTTTCATTCATTTGCTAATAGCAACCAATTTGTGTGTAGCCAATTATATGATGAGACACTGTAGTTATGTAAAAGCTATAAAGATCTTATGTAGACAGTTCAACCGCGTTGGAAGAAAAGTATGCCTGCAATTCTAAACACCTTCTAAATCGCAGGGGGATTTATTTCTGAGTAAACATGCATAGGACTCTGGAAAATTGGACTCCCTTTTTGAGTCATACAATGTTGATGAAGAAGAATGGCCTAAGAGAAACTAGCGTTTCAAACAGTGTCCAGTTCAAGGGAAGTAATAGTACTGCTCTATTCTGCCTTGGTAAGAGGAATTGGTGAGGAGGAATTAAAGAACCTTTTAATGAGGGTGAAAGAGGAGAGCGCAAAATATGGTCTGAAGCTCAACATAAAAAAAAACTAAGATCATGGCCACTGGTCCCATCACCTTCTGGCAAATAGAAGGGGAAGAAATGGAGGCAGTGAGAGATTTTACTTTCTTGGGCTCCATGATCACTGCAGATGGTGACAGCAGTCACAAAATTAAAAGATGCCCGCTTCTTGGGAGGAAAGCAATGACAAACCTAGACAGCATCTTAAAAAGCAGAGACATCACCTTGCCGACAAAGGTCTGTATAGTAAAAGCTATGGTTTTCCCAGTAGTGATGTATGGAAGTGAGAGCTGGACCATAAAGAAGACCAATCGCCGAAGAATTGATGCTTTTGAATTATGGTGCTGGAGGAGAGTCTTGAGAGTCCCATGGACTGCAAAAAGATCAAACTTATCCATCCTTAAAGAAATCAGCTCTGAGTGCTCACTGGAAGGGCAGATCCTGAAGTTGAGGCTCCAGTACTTTGGCCACCTCATGAGAAGAGAAGACTCCCTGGAAAAGACCCTGATGTTGGGAAAGATGGAGGGCACAAGGAGAAGGGGACGGCAGAGGATGAGATGGTTGGACAGTGTTCTTGAAGCGACTGGCATGAGTTTGGCCAAACTGGGGGAGGCAGTGGAGGATAGGGGTGCCTGGCATGCTCTGGTCCATGGGGTCACAAAGAGTCGGACATGACTGAACGACTGAACAACAACATTCTGCCTTGGCTAGATCCCACCCGAAGTCCTGGACCCAGTGCAAAGAAGGGTGACCAAAGTTTCGGAAAGCAAACCGTATGAGGAATGATTGAGGGAGCTGGGTATGTTAATCTGGAAAAGAGGAAACTGAGAGAAGATATGATAGCCATCCTCAAATATCTCCAGGGCTGTCACATGGAAGATGGACAACACTTGTCTTCTCCTGCTCTGGAGGGCAGGACCCGAACCAATGGCTTCCAGCTACAAGAAAGGAGATTCCAACTAAACATCAGGAAGAACTTTCTGGCAGTATGAGCTGTTTGACAGTGGAACGGACTCCCTTGGAAGGTGGTGGACCTTCCTTGGATTTTTCTAAGCAGAGTTTGGATGGCCACCTGTCATGGATGCTTTAGTAGAGATCGCTACATTGCAGGGGGTTGGACTAGATGACCCTCAAGGTCCCTTCCTACTCTACAATTCTATAATTCTATTATTCTACTGCCATAATGCTAATTTTGTTTTGGAAGCATTTTTTCCCCAGACAAAAATCTTCTTTTTTTAAACCCACACTATTTGGTGGGAAATCTTTTGAGAGAGATGCCCTAGAGAAGCTCCCAGCCCCTCATTTTGTCTGTGGCGGAGAAGAAACTTTAGCATCCGATTTTGGCACCCTCAGTTGGCCCTTTTAACCTCAAAAGAGGAGGGGTCTAGAACGTGAGGAATCTCTCAAATGGCTTCTGATCTCCTCAGGGCACCATGCAAAGTGAGGATGGCAAAACTGCTGAAGCAACGGGTCCTTGCCAAATCGTGCCTCTGGAATTGCTCCAAAACATCCGTATCTCATTCCTCTGCGCTGAACAGCACACAGACCCTCTGCTTCAGAGGTCAGAGTATTCAGGGGAGAGCAGAAGCAATGTGCAAACGGCAATTTCGCTGAGGGTCATTAAGGGACACCAAGTGGAACAAGAGTAAGAAACCCAGTTCCGTGGACCAGGTATATTCAATTACAGTAGCCTTCCACCACCAAGCCAGTACAGAGTTGTGCCAGTCCATTTGCCGTCCTGTGTAATTATATCCTAGGCTCCCAAACCAGTCGAGACGTTGCTCTTCAAAAATTGCTACTTCTCTTTATGGCATCAATTTAATCTTCCCGCAGGGCGCAATCAATCCGGCGTGGAGACAGCCCCGGGAAGGCAGAAGTCTCCCCCCAGGTAACAAGTGACAACTTCTCAAGATTAATATTCTTCAAATCAGAAGGCGCTTGCTCCTTTAAGACATCAACGTCGCAAGCCAGTAAACAAGCTGCAGTGATCCTCCAGGAGGAGTTTAGCAAAGGGGAAGTGGGCAGAAGACACAGCAGCTGTGATGAGGACCATACTCTGCCAGGTTGGCAAACAGGTCCCAGAGACTGAAGCTCGTTCAGATGAGGGGAGCGGTGAAGATAAGCCACAGAAAAAAGGCCAGTAATATCTGTAGGCTACTAACATGAGTTTGGGCTACTAACATGAGTTTGGCCAAACTGCAGGAGGCAGTGAAGGATAGGGGTGCCTGGCGTGCTCTGGTCCATGGGATCACGAAGAGTCGCACACGACTGAACGACTGAACAACAACAAATATCTGTAGAAACAGGGTAGGGTGTAAACACCACCACCACCACCCCCACACACAAAGTGCGGGAACAGGAGCATATCTCATTTTTCATTTCACCTCTAAAGCCACCACTATGTATTGAACACAAAATGTGTCTGGGTGTCAAGCATCTTGAATTGTGCCTCCAAGCAGGGCCGGATTTAGGTTTGAAGAAGAAGAAGAAGAAGAAGAAGAAGAAGAAGAAGAAGAAGAAGAAGAGTTTGGATTTGATATCCCGCTTTATCACTACCCAAAGGAGTCTCAAAGCGGCTAACATTCTTTCCCTTCCTCCCCCACAACAAACACTGTGAGGTGAGTGGGGCTGAGAGACTTCAGAGAAGTGTGACTAGCAGCTGCATGTGGAGGAGCGGGGACGCGAACCTGGTTCACCAGATTACAAGTCCACCACTCTTAACCACTACACCACACTGGCTCATTACAGTGAAGGTAATGAGGCCCTTTATGTGCCCAGTTGTTCTTTGTCAACAACAAATTGTTGCTGTTTTTTGTGTTGAATATATGATATGGTAATTTATGGACCTAATAGGTATCTAAGGTTGTGGATAGGCTCTGGTTCAGGTGATAGGGATGGAAGAACGCTCTCGCCATCCCTATGTGAAGTGTATTCCGTTAAAGGAATCCAGGGACTCGATGGTTTGGTCAACCCCTGAGAGGGGGTTGTGCCTGTGCCTGAGTCCAAGGGGACATTTGGGTGGTGGATAGATCAGGTCCCCGGCTTTCTGCTATCCAGGTGTTCACCCTTGGTTGACCTATGCTGGTGCCCTGGGTCAGCGCTACCTGCAGAGAAGGGAGCTAGTCGAACCAGAGCCTATGCAATAAGTCACTTGCTGTAATCAATAAAGTTGTGGCCTAGGTTCTGCTGAAAACCAAACCAAAATTTTGAGTCTGGTCTGAATTTATTTGGGGTGAGGTTAAAAGGTCTGAACATACAATGAGCATTCATCCTGACTTGCTTGCAGGGTGCTCACAATTCTTCCCACTAATCATTCACCCCACACTTTTCAATGCATTTTCTCATCACTTTCCAAACTGCAAAAAAATCTGCTATTTTAAAAAGTGGATTTATTGTGCAGGGGCATCAGAGCGCGTTGATTCCCTTTAACTGACGAAACCTAGAATTCTAGTACGCGCTTGAATTCCTCCCACAAAATACCGACTGGTCTGGATACACCCAGAGTGCAATGAAGTTGACCAAGAGCTGCAGATTTTCCTGTACTTCTCAAGGATTGAGGACCTTCTAGACCACGGCTGCAATTAAATCAAGAATGAATAGACTAAAAAAAAACAGTTTTTCTCCAAGAACTATAGCTACTTTAAATGCTGTAACCAAATGATATGATCTTTGGGGAGTCGTGATGGATGGTATGTATGTGTATGTGTGGTTGTAAATGTATAAATGCGTACACAGGTGAAACTCGAAAAATCAGAATATCGTGGAAAGGTTCATTTCTTCCAGTAATTCAGCTTAAAAGGTGAAACTAATACATGAGATAGACTCATGACATGCAAAGCGAGATGTCAAGCCTTTATTTGTTATAATCGTGATGATTATGGCATACAGCTGATGAGAACCCCAAATTAACAATTTCAACTTTGGGGTTCTCATCAGCTGTGCGCCATAATCATCACAATTATAACAAGCAAAGGCTTGACACATCTCGCTTTGCATGTCATGAGTCTATCTCATATATTAAACTGCAGTAGCTAATGAAAACAACTGCTTACATAAATGGACTTTTCCACGATATTCTAATATTTCGAGTTTCACCTGTATGTGGCTGTAAATGTGGGATGGCATTTAATTTCGTTGTACTACATACAATGACAGTAAAGTATCTATCACCTATCTATCTATCTATCTATCTATCTATCTATCTATGTAGGCTTCCAGGTGCCAGCATATCACATGGTGATATTCTGCCAAACAGGGTGCTTATGAGAAATGTAGGGAGGTCACATCTGCCAGATTCAAAAAGAGAAGAGCACAAACACCAGCAAAGTCAGGCAGAGATAGGAAGCAGCCTTTCTGAGTTTTGCGCAGCCGTCCAGAAACCAGAGAAAATTGGGTCATTGTTCTACTAATTCACCTAATTACAGGCCAGCACAGCTCCTGGCTATGTCTCCCTTGCTGGGCAATTAACCACCTTTATTTCTTCTTATTATTATTTCCTTCTCCGCAGTATACAGTTGGATAAAAATCTGGCTCCGTTCAGAAACAAGAGTTCCGTTTCCTTGGATACCGAGACAGGAGAAAACTCTTTCACATCAAGCGAAGAAGCTGTGGCAACAGATTTGTTCCCCCTCTCCTCCTCCTGTTTATTATGACAAATTTGAAAGGGGCAAATGGAAAGGCATAGTTAGTCCATCCATCATTAGGTTAACCAGAAAGTTGGCTGTGGCTGAGGTTCCTGTCGGGTGGCCTTTGCTGAAATCGCTTGCCAAAAGCTCCATACAAGCAGGGCTGTGTGTGTGTGTGTGTGTGTGTGTGTGTTTGTGCAGTGTGCTCTTAGTCTATGGGAGTCCCAGGCAGCCACGAACTGTGGCATTTGACTCCCAAATACAGCTTCCAAAATTTTGTCCAGCAAGTTTCTAACCTTAATGCTCATAAATATATGCCTGAAAGTGTGAAGCTGATAAACCGGGTTCTCACTTGGGAGAGCACGCGTTGCGGTGGGGGCTAGCAGGCCACCTCCCTGGTAGCTGGGCGGGGTGAGCTAGCTGGCCACAGCTTCAATAGGACCCAGGGGTGTTGCTGGGGAGAATTAAATGTTGCAATGTTGTGATGGACAGCCCAGCGTCCTTTATATTGCTCTGCACGCAGGGTGATCCTCCTCTTCGCTGCGTGCTTCGGATCACCCTCCCTCCCTCCCTTTATTTAGGCCTCTGTATTGACCTTGCAACTGCCTGTCATGGGGTCATCTGCTTTTGGGGCAGGGGCCCAGTAGGAATTTTTCCATTTGGCTGATTGGCTGTTGCCATTTGGTTTTCGCCCACTGCAGTAGCAACTAGTCACAACTTGTAAGGTTGGCGGTTAGGCATTGGTTATTGTGTTGGTTACTGGAAGGGTGGTGCCCACCTCCAGAATGATGATAGTGTGCAGGGAATTCCATTAAAGGAATCCAGGGGCTCGACATGCTTTTGTCCGAACCCCCGGTAGGGGGACAGGGCCACGCAAGAGCCCCTGGGACCTCTGGGAAGATGGGGGGCTCTACCCCCAGCCTCTTTCACTCTCCCCAGATGGCATTCTCCCGTCGCTGACCGAAAGTCAGCTCTCTCCCGGTGGACAGCTAGTCTGAACCAATGTCTACGCAACCACTCACATAATTTGTATTTTAATAAAGTGGTGGCCCACATTATTGCCCAAAACCCAAACAAAGATTATGTCTGAAGTGTGAATTTTTTTTTGGGGGGGGGGCTGGCTTGGGGACCTCAACACGCAATATCAATAACCACAAATTAGCACGGCTGCTCAAAATGAAACTGCAAAACAAGTGTATTTTTTAAAAAGCATTCTTGTGGTTATTTCACAACAACCAGACACAAATGTGATCCTCACAAAAAATCAACTGATGTTTGGAACTATAATGCAAGTGGTACATTTGCATATTCCTGGTTCACCCGGCACACTAAACCAAGGTGTGGTTTCACACAAACAGATGAGCAGGCAGGCTCACAGCCAGTTTGCTCCTCACCAGTCCCTTTGCTGCTGCACCATGCTAAACCAAGGTTTGACTTAAAATATTTTCAGAACCTGGGCTCCTGATTTAGCCCTCTCCAGACTAACCATGAGCTCTAACCAAGGTTTGCTCTTGGGTTTTGCCTCTTGGTTAGCTTGGGAGAGCTGAACTGCAAAGATAGGTTTGGGCTACATGCTAAGCTACAATGCAGTAACGAAAAGGCTCGGGAAAGAGTGAAGTGCCCGTGAGCCCATTTCCAGGAGCTCATGAGTTTACACTAAGCCAAGGTTGCCCCTTGGAAAGACCATGGATACTTAAAGCGTGCGTGGAGACATTTCCTGGGGTTGCCATATTGCAAGAGGTGAAAATCCAGGCACAAAAAGTTGTTGAGCAATCACTCAATAGCCACTCTGCCGACACTGAGCCCAAACCACCCACACCAGAGCCAGAGCCCGGGTTGCCCATGCCAGAGCCTGAACCAGAGCTGCCTGCATGCACACAAACAAAAATTTAAACCCCAAATCCAGGACATTTGCTTTAAAATGTAAAATACCCCTGGATGGGTATTAGGAGCCCCCCCCCATTGAGGACATTGAGGAATTCCTGGATGTATGGCAACCCATCATTTCCTTAACATGCAGAAAGCCAGGTCCTTGGCCAGGAGCTAAATAACTTGCAGGGGGATTTGTCCTGTACCATTACCAACCCATGGTGGTGGGCAAAGGAGGTGGGCAAAGGGCAGTGTGGCACTCCTCCCAGCAGGCCGCACATTCCAGTTAGGGGTCCTATGGGTGCCTTTTTCCAGAAAGAAAGGTGGCCAGTTTATGCACACTTTTATGAAAAGGATCATGAAGTATCATGAAGAGAAGGATGCCCAGGATGTATAACAAAAGCAACTTTATTACAAAATGCTTTGTTTGGTTTCGGAGAGGGAAACCATACAGCGGACTGATGCTTGTAAAGCAGAAGACAAACTGAAAGCACAGGACCTGAGAAATGTCTCAGGCATTTCCATGTATGGCAAACCAGGAGGGCTGGTTTCATTTGAAAAACGTGAGTAATTTTAGATGTAGTTGGCTGAGAAACAATTGTTTTGTTGTCAGCATAGATGGCCCATAGTCCTTGGGTGAAATTTCAAATCTGAAGCCTGCCCCATACAGCCCTTCCCCATTTAACTAGAAACCAATGAAAGGCCCGGCCTTGGAACCTGTGTTTTGAGTCACACTTAAAAATACAGCTAGCAAGGATAATTTCGAAACAATGCCAGAAGCGATTTTGTTCACGATCCAGCTACGGAATAGGATACAATCGAGCTAAGAGCAGATAAAAGCTGGTGATGATTAATACAATAAAGTGTGACTCTTTGTGGTGGGTAGATTATGCATGTCACAAAATATGGAGAGGAGTGGGCTGGGGAAAAGATTATAGAGGAGCAATCCATGCAGAAGCAGAGCCAGAAGAAGTCCTCTTTCAAAGATGGATTGATGGAGTATGAGAAAATTGGTATCTGAAGAAGTGTGCATGCACACGAAAGCTCATACCAAGAACAAACTCAGCTGGTCTCTAAGGTGCTACTGGAAAGAATTTTCTATTTTGTTTTGACTATCGCAGACCAGCACGGCTACCCACCTGTATGAGAAAATTGGTAAGGAATAAGAAACCAGAAGCGTTTCTTCTGGGTATAATAGCAAGAAACATTCCCAGCGACAAAAAAGGGTATTCCTATATGCAACTGCTGCAAAAAGATCAAACTTATCCATCCTTAAAGAAATCAGCCCTGAGTGCTCACTGGAAGGGCAGATCCTGAAGTTGAGGCTCCAGTACTTTGGCCACCTCATGAGAAGAGAAGACTCCCTGGAAAAGACCCTGATGTTGGGAAAGATGGAGGGCACAAGGAGAAGGGGACGACAGAGGATGAGATGGTTGGACAGTGTTCTCGAAGCGACTGGCAGGAGTTTGGCCAAACTGTGGGAGGCAGTGGAGGATAGGGGGGCCTGGCGTGCTCTGGTCCATGGGGTCACGAAGAGTCGGACACGACTGAACGACTGAACAACAACAACAACATACGCAACTGCGGCTGCCAGAATACTTATAGCAAAGAACTGGAAGGGAGATAAAGTCCCTACAATAACATAGAATGGCAGAATAAATTCTGTGAATTCATTGAATTGGCAAAATTAACAGCAATAATTAGAGGACCATCAAATCAAAATTTAATGAAAGAATGGGATTGCATGAAGGGATACATGGAAAAAGCACTGATATGCAATGATTGCAGTTCGCAAAGTTAAGGTAAAACCAGAGAAATGGGTACAATGGGTAAATATGTAAAATATACATCCATAACACAACAACAGCAGACAAAATTAAAGAATTGAAGCTACACACGGGTGGAGGGAAGTCATGGTTTTAGAAAAAGGAATTAAGAGAAGAAGCATTTAGATACAAGTACAGAATGAATTTAACGAATTAGATACATATGTAAAAGATTGTATTGTTGTGGTTTTGTTTTGTTTTGTTTGTATTCAGTACTTTGGCCACCTCGTGAGAAGAGAAGACTCCCTAGAAAAGACCCTGATGTTGGGAAAGATGGAGGGCACAAGGAGAAGGGGACGACAGAGGATGAGATGGTTGGACAGTGTTCTCGAAGCTACTAACATGAGTTTGGCCAAACTGCGAGAGGCAGTGAAGGATAGGCGTGCCTGGCGTGCTCTGGTCCATGGGGTCACGAAGAGTCAGACACGACTGAACAACAACAACAAATAAAAAGAGAGAAAAAATTGGTAAGGATCAGAAGCATGTAGCTAAGAAGAGGAATTAGGAAGGCTGCAAGTGTGGTCTAGCAAGATCTCAAATCACAAGAAGGTGGAGCTTGGGATGAATTGGAAGTTGCACTCCCCCTCTTCTGGCAAAAATATACTGGGGTCTGTTTCTCTAGCTTAGTGTTTATTTAAATTAAAATTTCCATACTCTTTAGCCAACTAGACCCTGAGCCTCAACCCAGCCCCTCATCATGTTGGTTCCAAATATAAGCAGCTTTGTTCACTGTTCACATTCAAAGGGGAAACCAAAGATCACCACAGCCAACCACAAATGAACAATCACACCCTACGCCAACCCCGACCTCTCTCACCACCAAAGGAGCACAAACGAACAACAGAGAACCTACACAAACAATGCTGACACCAAACCCTACTCATATCAAGTAAAATAAAAACATCGTCATCCCACCTGACCTATCTCCCCATCCCACCCACCTCTCCCCCCCCTTTTTCTTCCTAATGTCTCAAAAGCAAAAGGTGATTTGTAAAAATGTTATATGGAAAAATATGAGAGAGACATTGCACTACCTTTGTAAATCAAGCAAATATTTAATAAAAAGGGGGGGGGGGGAGAACCGCATGCCACTCCCCAGTGCTCTGCTGCCTGGAACCCCCCTGGAAGGATGTTATGTCCTTCAGAGGCTGCAAAGTGCCATAGAATCATAGACCCATAGAATCCCATGGGTCATCTAGCCCGAACCCCTGCAATGCAGGAATCCTACCCACAGCTGTCTGCGGGTGGACTCGAACCACCAACCTTCTGGTTAACAGCTGGACACACTGACTCATTTTGCCACTGGGAACATGCATATTTTCTTTTCTTTTTTAAGTTACAAGGGAAAAAATTGTCAAAAGTCCCCAACCTGCCCCTCCTAATTTCCCCTGAAATTCTCCTGTCCCTCTGAAAAATATAGGAAAATTACCACTTTCCCCCACAGGTGACGAAGGCAAGAATTTTGCAAAATTGGGGTGCGAGGTTCCAAGCAGTGTTAGCCCAGAAACACTAGCTCAGCAAAACGAAACCTGAGATGGATCTCGAGAGATAATCATGGGAGGAAGCTGTCTCTTAAGATATCTTCAACCTGTCATTTGGAAGATTCCTCCACTTCAAAAGAAAACATGTTTGACTTGGGAAATTAGTCGTTAACAGTCGTCAACAGGTTTCCCACACCTATCAGCCAATCCCCCATTCCCACCACCCTTCTGAGTAATACCCTTCCCCACTCTCTCACTATATTTAAGGGTCTGGTGACTTCCGTTTCAGTGTATCTGAAGAAGTGTGCATGCACATGAAAGCTCATACCAAGAAAAAACTTAGTTGGTTTCTAAGGTGCTACTGGAAGGAATTTTTTATTTTATTTTGTTTTGACTATGGCAGACCAACATGGCTACCTACCTGTAATTGGGAGATTAGGGTTTTTTTCCAAACATCAAATGAGAACACCCAGTCATCATAACACACGGCCCATATCCTGAGATGTACCATCCCATAATGATTCTGCCGGTGCATGACGGCTCCTAAAACTCTCATATCTGTGCCTACACCAGTCAGTTAGGATTTCTTCACTCCCCAACAAATCATTTCCATGTTTGGATTTTCAAAAACAAAACAAAACAAAAACGAAACCACCACCTGAGTAACAAACAAATGAGAATAATCCTGGGAAGGGAAACACCAGGACCAGGCTATGCGCAGGGAGGAGAACTGGATATTTGCCACCTCTGGCAGCAGTCCAAATAGCTTCCAAATAGGATTTTTGTATTCAAGGGCCTCTTTGGCTCTCGTTCCTACCTCCCACAATCTTTAATTGTATGACACACCGGATTATAGAGAGAGCCTGTGTCAGATAGGCACACAGCCAAGACTGGCGGCCTGGTTCTGTGCCGAGTTAGTGGCACTTAAGCCATTGTTTTCAGGGGAACTGGTGCACCTAACTGTGCCTGGGATTGGGCTATTAGTGGTTATTATCATCAGTAGTTATCATGTCATGGATCACAGAATTTGCCTTTTACTTCTGAGATCGAGTACCAGGTGACAACTCCTGAGATTCCCACCTTTCTTTTCTGCCATCTCTAGAATGTCACTACTTCAAGAGGATGCAGCAGCCCTCATCTGAACAGGCAGCACAGTGGGGCGTGTTGACTCAAAGGATTTGGAGCTCTGTCACTGTTTGCCGAGGTGGAGCAACGTTTAAGAGAGAAAAACACAGCCACCGCTCCCAGCGAGCCCTTTGCTCCAAAATGCTAAGAGTTCGTCCTAAAGCCATTTCCCATTCTCAGGGAGATGACGTTTCGGGCTGGGAGCAAGCCCTCCCCACGCGCGCAGGGTGGGATCAGCTCTGCGCCATTGGATGGTCCTTGGCCACCTCAACCTTAGGCCACCTCATCCTTAGGCCGTCCAATTCGGATGGTCCGGGGGCGTGGCACGGGCTATTTAAACTGCCTGCGGTTGAGGAATCGCCCCTGTTTTTCTCCCTGCTCCGCCAGTTCTCCCGCCCTCCCTCCCTTAGGTTAAAGGTAAAGGGACCCCTGACCATTAGGTCCAGTCATGTCCGACTCTGGGGTTGCGGTGCTCATCTCGTGTTACTGGCCGAGGGAGCCGGCATACAGCTTCCGGGTCATGTGGCCAGCATGACTAAGCCGCTTCTGGTGAACCAGAGCAGTGCACGGAAATGCCGTTTACCTTCCTGCCAGAGCGGTACCTATTTATCTACTTGTACTTTGATGTGTTTTCGAACTGCTAGGTGAGCAGGAGCTGGGACCGAGCAACGGGAGCTCACCCTGTCATGGGGATTCGAACCGCCGACCTTCTGATCAGCAAGCCCAAGAGGCTCAGTGGTTTAACCCTCAGCTAACCCTTAGGTTAGGTTCTTTTATTTCTTGACCATGCTATGGACCTCAGTTGGTCGCCTTGGTTGTCCAAGGGGCCAGGTACGAATTTTTCCACTTGGCAAATTGGCACCGGCCACCTGGTTTTTTTCGCCTACCTCATAGCAAATCATCACAACTTTGTAAGGTTTGGCAGTTAGGTATTGGAGTATTCAAGGGTATTCTGTTAAAGGAATCTGGGGGGCATGGTCTCCGTCCGAAGCCCCAGACGGGGGGCTAGGGCCATGGCACGACCCCTAGTGGTGACCCTGGGGCAGTTCCTAGTTGATGTGCATCAGCAGGGCTCCCACTACTGGTGATTAACCATTCCAAGACTCCTGCAGACGGGCAGGGGTCAGATATAGTCGTGCAGTTTCCAATGCCTAAGCCAATACCACTCGCATTCTGTAATCAATAAAGTTGTGGCCTTTTTCACCCATTAACCTAAAATACTGTTCCATGTGTCTTTATTCCACTTCCCGGGAGGGTTTGGGACCTTGCCACGCAACTAGGCAACAGTTTTCACTTTCCTCTTTCATTTCCACCTCATGTATTCAGAGAAATGTTGCTCTGAAGAATCTTTGGTTCATCTCTAAAATATTCTCCAGGTGTTCGCTGAATACTCATAATATATGATAGCTGCTTTCAGCATATTTGATATCTGTATTTGTGAGGTTTGGAGCTTTCAGGGTTAAATAAGCTCAACAGTACGCCCCTCCCACAGGGAAGAGGATGTGTCACAACATCCGGGTATCTGCTGTATGCGATGTCTTTGTGATTTATGTGACGCACCGTTTATTTCCTGGTCAGTCTTGCTTTCGCTTTTGAGCGGACCGGAGAGGCAGGAGATGTCGTCCGTATCTCCGGGAGGGTGTCCGTGATTTATATGCTTGTAAATAAAGCGTACTTGCTTTAATCAAGCCAGACTTTGTGGAATTTATTGCTGGCACAAGGCACACATACCGTTGTGCAAGAAGAGGAAGTAAGAAGTTTGAAAAACTCTGCAAAAGCACTGGAGAAGCAAGAGAACGCACCAGAAGTGTAGCTGGACACCATTTCAAAGTGCTAAACTGGTTTTGAGGCTTTTCCAGTTAAAACCAAAAGCCCAACAGTATTTTACAGGTGTTCACTGAATACTCATAATATATGATAGCTGCTTCCAGCATATTTGATATCTGTATTTTACACCTCATTGTATTTTATGTCAATATCTGATAGCAGATAAGCAAAAGTATTAAGAGATAAAAGTATTTGAGAGTTGGCCTGCAATGTCATCTGACAACATTGGAAAGATGGCGTCGAAATATGCTCGACGCCATCTTTCCAATGTTGTCAGCTGACAGCTTATGAGCAGTCGTGTTTGAAGCCTACAAATCCTGTTGGGAATAAGCCCTATGGAACTCAATGGGACCTACTTCCGATAAGACATATTGGATGGCACTAAAGTGTTTCGGAGGTAACATTTCAAGTTCAGCATATGAGTTTGAATTTTGAATTTGAGCTGGTGCAATGCAGTGCTGATGAACTGAGCTATGACTCAACAAATCCCTGGATCAAATCTCACCTATGTAATCATGAACTCAAAAAACTGATTGTTCACATGCGATGCTCTGTCAGCAGTATTTTAATAATAATACTGACTTCCTTTGCTGGTCTGTCAGACGATTACAAGAGGATAATGTATGTGAAGCACCTTCCATACTTACGAACGCTATCCGGATGAATGCTCAATAAACAGGTCATCTGCAAGAGCCCAGAGTAAATCTTGCTGACTGTATGTGAGCTAGCTGTAACTCAGCCTACTCTATAATTAAGCATAACCAGATCCCCCTGTGAGATTAAACATTCTGTCATTCTTAAATTTAAAAGAGGAAAATATTTACTCAGAATCCTTTCAGAAATGCACAACTTAGGGCAGTCTCTGCCAGCCTGGCACACACACCCAGATGTTTTGGCCTGGCAGAGGCTGTTGGGAGTTGAAGGAAACCAGCTTGCCACTGGATGCTGTAACCGTGTGGTCTTTGGTGTGAGAACAGGAGTGCTTTCTGTTCATCAATGTTCCTCCCTTTCCTTCTGTGAAACGTTGGCGGGGATGGTTGAATCTGTAGTGAAGGTACATCCTTCAGCACTGATAGCTTCCCTCTGATGCCACAGCACAGTTGGTGTGCAAGTGAGCAGCGCATGTGCCCTACTTAGGCGCAAAAGGAGTTCCATTGATCTCAACTGGGCACAAGCTTCAGTGCTTGCTGACCTGGGGGTCTAATTAAGTCAAAGATGCCCCCAGAGCTCTAAGAAGATGTGCTTTGCTTAATTGGTTCTAATGTCACCAACCCACTGTCTCTAATTCTGCAGATCTCACCTCTTCCCTTCAATGGTAACCACAGCCTTAAAGCAGAGGCAGCCCCACCCCAGGGGCTGGGAATGAGAGAGCTGGCAGTTTTCCGATGCCATTCAAGGAAGCAGAGCGGGGCCCAGAAGTCAGGGCTACCAGGCCTATAGAGCCTTGGGGCAAAGTCTGTTAGCTGAAAGGTGGTGCTCAGATCCTGATGGGACAGAATGAAATCCAACAGGGGTGAGATGGAAACACCTAGTTGGTCCGTGCTGGTGGAATGAATGGCAAAAGACCTCGAGCCAGACAGGAAAATAGACTCCCACGCCATTCTAGCCCTCCACCTTAAGGTTTTCACACTTTCCCTATTCATTGAGTCTGAGAAAAGGAAAGTTGACCCCATAAAACTTCAGCTCGAACAATAAACGATGGGGTACCATGAAAAAGTTGCGAGGAACAAAATGTAAACCTCAGAGAGGGCGCTTAATCTGCAAACCAGTCATTTGCAACAGGTCTTAAGTTTTCTGATCTTCCCTGAAAGAGAAAACCCAGACTAAATAGGTGTGTGTGTGTGTGTGTGTGTGTGTGTGTGTGTGATGGGCTGGCATTTTGTGGACACCAGAGAAAAAAAACCCTTGCATGTCTACAGGACTGCAACCCTTCACCTGGCAGAAAGGCCTGCCATCTTCCATTCTGTGGACATTGAACAAACCAGTGTAGATGTCATTGAGAAAGGAATGTAAACATGCTGGGAATGTGGGCTTGGGAGAGCACATTGTTGTTTGAGATTCTGCCCTGCCATGTGATGCCCCACATCTCCCTGACACTGTGCATGTGGAAGGCATTGAGGCGTCGCTCCTGGAGGGAGCCCACGACTCACTTCCATAAAGTAGCGTGCTCAACACTTAGTCCAAAGATGAAGGCGTCATAAACACTTTACCTTTAAAGTCCATTGGGAGCTAACAAGAATTTTGGGGCACTGTAGCTTGTTAAGGTTGCTGGGAATTACAACTGGCACCTTCGGAAGGCTCAACAATCTGCCCACTATCAAGGTTGATTCGTTTCTTACTCGCTGCACCTTTTAGTTATGTGCGGCAACATCATAAGTGCTCTTAAATTCTCCATAGAGAATGATGGCATTTTTTGTATTCTTTTGTTTTGTATCTGAAGTTCAAATGCAGTTTTTGTGCATACTCAGCACTAAAAAGTTTAAATATGTATCTATGTCTAGAATGTCTATGTCTATGCTGATGACACAACCTTGATGGCAGAAAGTGAGGAGGAATTAAAGAACCTTTTAATGAGGGTGAAAGAGGAGAGCGCAAAATATGGTCTGAAGCGCAACATCAAAAAAACTAAGATCATGGACACTGGTCCCATCACCTCCTGGCAAATAGAAGGGGAAGAAATGGAGGCAGTGAGGGATTTCACTTTCTTGGGTTCCATGATCACGGCAGATGGTGACAGCAGTCACGAAATTAGAAGACGCCTGCTTCTTGGGAGAAAAGCAATGACAAACCTAGACAGCATCTTAAAAAGCAAAGACATCACCTTGCCGACAAAGGTCCGTATAGTTAAAGCTATGGTTTTCCCAGTAGTAATGTACGGAAGTGAGAGCTGGACCATAAAGAAGGCTGATTGCCGAAGAATTGATGCTTTTGAATTATGGTGCTGGAGGAGACCCTTGAGAGTCCCATGGACTGCAAGAAGATCAAACCTATCCATGAGTGCTCACTGGAGGGACAGATCCTAAAGCTGAGGCTCCAATACTTTGGCCACCTCATGAGAAGAGAAGACTCCCTGGAAAAGACCCTGGTGTTGGGAAAGATGGAGGGCACAAGGAGAAGGGGATGACAGAGGACGAGATGGTTGGACAGTGTTCTCGAAGCTACCAACATGAGTCTGACCAAACTGCGGGAGGCAGTGGAAGACAGGAGTGCCTGGCGTGCTCTGGTCCATGGGGTCACGAAGAGTCGGACACGACTGAACAACAACAGTGTCTAGAAATCCATATTCTGCACCACCACCACCGCCCCACAATTAAGTGCATAAATTATGCAAATCTGCACAATTTCTTATTTTGCATAATCTTCCTCCGTTTTCATATTTTGCATACTTCTACTTATGCTTGGAACAAAGTGGTGCCGGTAATATTAGCAGGCCACCAAAGGTAAGTGTGTAGCCAACCACCCTCTGACTTCTGAGATTTCAGCAGTCTGCACAGCTTCTTTGAGCTAAAATAGTTTAAATATAATAGCTTTAAAATAAAGGAATGGGAATATAAGGAAGCCCAGTACCAGAATTTGCACCTTTTCTGCACTCTCATCAAATTATAGCATACACAAGCCCTGTTTAAATATTTTCCCTAGATCAAAGCAGTTTGGTTAGCATGACAAGATGGCACTGGATCAGTGCCTGAACTTAGCATATTTATATGTCTACAGAACTGTAATTTATTGATGAAATATTTTTTTCTTTTCATTCAACTAGCATTTGGGTCTCTGTTTCCTACAATCTCAGTCTACTTCAAGAGGGTGGAAAATATGACACTGCAATCACAATCTCACAAGTTCTTCTGACTATTTTCATCTTTGCCATGTTAAAACATTTGCAGTGTGAAAAAGAGGTGTTTTTTTAAAAAAAAAAAAAAAACACCAACCTCCGCCAACTTGAGCAAAATACATCAAAATACTTCAAAATGAAATAAGGGAGAGGGCAAGGAGGGGGTGGGGAACGCAGAGACAAATCTGAAATGATGCTGAGCAGAATGTTGGGATTTAGAGAGCATATCCTCTACAGCATATATGGATTCAAGATACAAACCAACCATTAACAGGGTGGATTAAGGACTCAGAATTTGTGAAAAGGCATCTACACAATTGCTTTGTGAATCTCTGGGCAGCTGCCAGACTCCTGCAGAAAGGCTGGGTTCATAGCATGAAACAGTGTTATGGATTAAGAATCACCCCTATCTTGGTGACTAGCAGCAGGAATTTCATGCTCTACTGCCTTTATTTATTCAAGACATTTCTATACATTCCTAAGTGGCGCACGTAGCAACAATCCACAAAAAAATCAGACAACAAATCGATAAAAAATTATCATGAAAGCAAAACCATTGCCGGAATCAAGACCATTAAGGTCTTGCAAGACACCCTAACAAACCCAACCTAAAATACCTGTACGTTTTATTGTGGCAATACTGGGGTTGCCATATTTCAAAAAGTGAAAATCTGGAGCGTTTTTTTGAGGTGGGGCCTAATCCCGGACATATGGAAGTCCTAGGCAATACTGAATGTGATTCCTAAACCATTGGATTTCGCCCTGGGTGTCTGAAGATGGTGGCCAAAATTAATGGAACTCTAGATTAGAGTTGGCACTAAATATTAGCCAAAACAAAATGTTGGGATTTAGATATCTTCGCTCCGGAGAAAAGTCTGAAAAGTTTCAAGAAAAACACAACATTTCAGAAAGACTTGAAAAATCTCTCAAGAGGGTACTGCGAATACTTAACCACTGTTCCATCCACCCACAATTTGGGCAGTAATCCCACAGGAACCTAGCAGTTACAACCAACTCACTTTACACAGGCTGGTTCTATTAATAATGAAAAATTATTTCTTATTTTTAGATAAGAGGGCCCCGCATTAAAATTATATCTCACCACCCGATTTAATTTGGAAATGCTGCTAGGTTTGATCTATAAAAAAATCTCAGTGATCTCATGCTTTTTCATCATACGTACTAAAAGAGAGAGTGGGGGGATTTTTTTATTTTTTTATAGGTCAGGTAGGTAAAAGGATATATTGTAACTCCTTCAGGGAAAAAAAAACATGAGAGAGGAAGGAAATAAAAATAGAAAACAGCTACTAAGATCTATTTCAAAAATGCCAATTAAGACAGAAGCAGGAGGAGAGAAACATGCTAAGAAGAAAGATGCCAAAGACTAAGGGGAGGAGAGAAGATGATGAACATGGAACTAGGCTGTGCTTTTATTCATGCACATTAAAAAAAACAACTTCCTTCTGTGACGGATTGGCCCTAGGGTGGAGGAGTTATTACCTCCCGGCTCAGAAGGAGTTAATCCACCTTCATCTTGACTGACAGTTCATCCTTTGGGGGGTGGGACGGTCCCCCGGTTTAAAAGGAGGGAACAGCCGTTTTGACAGTTGAGAAGAGGGAGGGTGTGTGTGGAGACAGGGAAGAAGGAGGGTGTGGGGCCAGGATAGTGGTGGTTTAGGTTAGGATTAGTTTAACATGAAACTATAGCTTGAAAGATGTTTCTGTATTACCACAACTAAGATTGTGAATGCATGAATCTTTAAAACAACTATTTTCTCAGGGGATAAAAGTTCAGTTCTTTTTGGTGCCAAGGAAGAATCATCATTATTGGTCCAGCAGAGTATCAAATCTCACACAGGTGTGGACTCAAGAAAGGGCAAAACTTACCTGAGGAAAGGGAGGTCCTACAGTCGCACAAAAATGTGTTAGATGGTGAAAACTAGAGTGCTACGAAGTTGCCAGAGTGGTGAGGCAAATCAAGACAGTGGGGATCCGAGCTGAGTGAGGCCCTTTACTGTAGGCAAAAGGTTGCTCATTTAAGTAACCCAGAGTATTGAGGATACCAGGCCACAAAAGCTGGAATTAGGCTCTCATTAGGGAGCTGGGTATGTTTAGCCTGGAGAAGAGAAGGTTAAGGGGTGATATGATAGCCATGTTCAAATATATAAAAGGATGTCATATAGAGGAGGGAGAAAAGTTGTTTTCTGCTGCTCCAGAGAAGTGGATATGGAGCAATGGATTCAAACTACAAGAAAGAAGATTCCACCTAAACATTAGGAAGAACTTCCTGACAGTAAGAGCTGTTCAACAGTGGAATTTGCTGCCAAGGAGTGTGGTGGGGTCTCCTTCTTTGGAGGTCTTTAAGCGGAGGCTTGACAGCCATCTGTCAGGAATGCTTTGATGGTGTTTCCTGCTTGGCAGAGGGTTGGACTGGATGGCCCTTGTGGTCTCTTCCAACTCTATGATTCTACTAATAAGTCCTTGAAGTAAGAGGGATTTGTTTCGAGGAGAACTGAGTGGAGGGGGTTGGTTTCACCCCTGTACCCTTTTGGACACGATTTTAGTAATGGGCGGGGGGGTTCGTCCCACCTTCTTTGGCTATTTTATCTCGACACATTGGGAAGAATTCACCTAACAAGCCCCAGATCAGTCGAATACCGGTGCAAGGATTTCCATAAGTGAGATGGGTCTTCCCCACTTTGCCCCCGTCTCCCCGAAATTGGCTCTGGGGGTGGTCAGGAGAACCAACCAAACAAGGGGAGGGGGCTTGTTCAACCTGGCAAACTGTTTTTAAAGAGAGGACACCACAAATTCATGGAAGGCAATTGAGTGAGCATTAGCCATGAGATGTCAAATAGGGCTTCTGTGATTGGAAGATGCATATCTCAGAATATGAGATGCTGCAAAATATACAACAGGACACAGTAGCCTTTTCATGGACTGGAAGTGCCTCGATCCCAAGGTGCCACAGTTCTATGCATTGTATAAATTAGGCAAGCCTGTTTTTTAAAATGTTTATTGTCATGTTGCATACTTTTTTACTAACACGCACCATTATATTCTTCTTCAGCTACTCCTGGGGAGAAGCAAAGAGTAGAACTGACCTGTTGGTCTCATACCTATTGATCTCATACTGTCAACTCTTTCAGCTTTTGGAATTCTGGACTAGAAACTGTTTTAAAATAAGAACGGATTCTCACGAGGCGCCGGTTCGGTACCCGATTACACATAGCACTTTCTCAATACTCCCATGGAGTTGTAGATTCCACACAGCCCTGTTTTAATGTCCGCGAAGGAACCTGGCTAGTGATCCAGCCAGAGTCTAAACCAGATAAAACAATAGCAAAATGTGGCAGAAAATAGCTTAACCACAGATTAATATTTATAATTAAAATGAAGTGGCTGTAATGACCCATATAGGGATTCTGTCCTGGGGAGGAGTTGTCGTCGTCCCCCTGCCCCGCCCCTATTTAATACTGTTGGGGAAATTGCTAAAACAGCACCTATCGTTCCAGATTTCTCCAAAATGTATTCATTTTGAACAAGTTGTCCCCATAGTCTTCCCAATTCCAGCCCCGAGGCTCTTGCTTAATGGTCACTTTCCCGCTTCATTTTATATCTTCCACTGGGCACTTAAAGCCTTATGTTATTCCACCACTCCATGGCAGCAGAGCTGAAATGTTTTAAGCAAGAGAACGGGGAAGCAATGCATAGCAAAATGCACATTCGTCAAACTCCATTCTAAAAAGGAATGCCACTTGAGAATTGTTGTTGTTGTTGTTGTTGTTATTATTATTATTATTATTATTATTATTATTATTATTATTATTATTATTATTATTGCAAAGAGTGACATATGAGTCCAGAATATGCCAAGAATTCCAGTGGGACTGAATGTTTATTAGAGCCAAGAGGACGAGATTTTCAGAAGCTGCAATACATGGTTGCCATATTTGGAGAAAACTTATTTTATAATGTTTTGTTGCTGTCGTCTCCCTCCCATGTGGTAGGAAGTACCAGAAACAGAACTTTTAACAGCAGGGTCCCCCACCCCACCCCAAGTTCCATGTTTTATGGGTCTAAATTCATTTTGACATGTATCTTCTCTATTTGTAATTTTTAGTTTTCTTTTAGGAAAAGACAGGGTACAACAGCACATGATATTTCAACTGTGGCTGCACCATTCAGCTGTACAGTGGTACCTCGCTAGATGAATGCCTCGCTAGACGAAAAACTCGCTAGATGAAAGGCATTCGCTAGCGAAAGGCTGTCTCACAAGATGAATTTTTCTATGGGCTTGCCTCGCAAGATGAAAAAATTTCCGATTTTTTTTCATCAAACCGCTATTCCCCCGTTGGTGCTTCGCAAGACGAAAAATTCGCTATAAGACAGCACTCGCAGAACGAATTAATTTCGTCTTGCGAGGCACCACTGTATAAGGAAATTACAATACTGGAAGTTTTCCTTCCAGCCTCTTTTGCAGCTGCTATACACCCAGTTGATGTTTTCAGGGAGCTCTCCAGCACAACTGTCAATTAGATCTTGGGGTTGTGGTGGACAGCAAATGAAATTTTAAACCTTTCCCCCCAGCAAATACACTTTTGGAACCTGGGGGACAGGGGTGGGGAGAAAAATTTATATACACCCAGTGCTTTTTTTCCAAAAAGAAATGTTTAGGGTACTAAATAATATTTTTTTTAATTAATTAATTTATTTATACCCCACCCATCTGGCTGGGTTTCCCCAGCCACTCTGGGTGGCTCCCAACAGAATATTAAAAACACAATACAGCATTAAACATAAAAAACTTCCCTAAACAGGGCTGCCTTCGGGTGTCTTTTAAGAGTAAGATAGTTGCTTATTGCCTTGACATCTGATGGGAGGGCGTTCTACAGGGCAGGCGCCTCCATGGACAGCTGTGAGTCCAAAATGACTCCAATGCTGCGCATCTGGTCCTTCAGGTGCACAGTTACCCCATTCAGGACCAGGGAGTCCCGCACACCCACCCACCCCATTTCCCAAGAAAAGAATTTCAGTCTTTTTGGGATTCAACCTCAATCTGTTAGCCACCATCCATCCTCCAACTGCCTCCAGGCACTCACACAGAACCTTCACTGCCTTTCCTGGTTCTCATTTAAAAGAGAGGTAGAGTTGGGTATCATCCGCATACTGGTGGACACCCACCTCAAACCTCCAGTGATCTTCCCAGCAGCCCACCCCAAACCTCCAGTGATCTTCCCAGCAGCTTCATATAGATATTAGAAAGCATGGGGGAGAGAATGGAGCCCTGAGGTACCCCACAAGCAAGAGCCCAGGGGCCTGAACACTCATCCCCCAACACCACATTCTGGACATGGCCAAGGAGGAAGAAGCAGAAACACTGTATAACAGTGTCCCCAGCTCCCAGCTTCTCTAGACAGTCCTGAAGAATGTCATAATATATGGTGTCAAAGGCCACTGAGATCCAGAAAGACCAGAAAACAGCTTTCACCTCTGTCCCACTCCCTAGCCCAACAGAGATCATCAACCAGCATGACCAAGGCAGTTTCAGTCCCATGATGAGGTCTGAATCCCGATTGGAAGGGATCCAAATGGTCCGCATCCTCCAGGCATGCCTGGAGTTGTTCAGCAACCACCCGCTCAATCACCTTGCCCAAGAATGGAAGATTTGAGGCTGGGCGATCATTGACCACGATGACTGGGTCCAAAGATGGTTTTTTAAGAAGCGGTTTAATAACTGCTTCTTTAAGCGGGTATGGGAAGACTCGCTCACAGAGGGAAGCGTTCACCACCCCACGGAGCCCTTCGCCCAGCCCTTCCCGGCACGCTTTTATTAGCCAGGATGGGCAAGGATCAAGGAGACTGGTGGTCGGTTTCACTCGTCCAAGCAGCCTGTCCACATCCTCGAAGGTAACAGATTGGAATTGATCCCACACAGTTTGACTGGTCAGGACTCTGGGAGCAGGGAAACTGGGACCAGGGCCAGTAACAAGGCGAGGAGTAAAGATCTACATTGGGAACAAGGATGAGAAGAGACCATCATTGACAGAAGTACGTAAAGGCAAGGGGGGGGAGCATCGGTCCACACTGGCACCCATCTGTGAGGTGCCGGAACTGTGTTCTGGTGCTCTCTGGCTTTAAAAAACAAACCTATCAGCTCCAGTCTGCACAAGACATCAAGTGGGGGAACCAGGTTAGTGAAAGCTGGGGTGGAACATCAAAGGAAACCAAAACAATTGCCCTAAGACAAGAAAGGATTCCCAAGAATTCCACACATTCCAGCATCACATATGAATACACCCAGAAAATATAAACACATTGTAGAAATACAGTCTGAAGACAAAAAGGATGGCAGGCAGAAATAATGATTACTGTACCACAGAATATCACACAGAGGCCACATATATATGGCAAACCGTGGGGTTTGGGAATAATAATAATAATAATAATAATAATAATAATAATAATAATAATAATTTATTATTTGTACCCCGCCCATCTGGCTGGGTCTCCCTAGCCACTCTGGGCGGCTTCCACCAAACATTAAAATACATTTAAAATATCACAGTTTAAAAACTTCCCTAAACAGTTTGGATATGACCCAAAACAAAAGCCCCAAAATGATATCAAACATTCTTTGTACCCGGAAAAGTTTGAGTTCAGGTAATATCCTGCAACATTAAATCCCTTCCTACAGAAGAGTTTTCGACACCTCTATCCAAGACGTGTGATGCTGCAATTGTGTCAGCTGATCTCACCTTTTCTAGCAGGGTTTTTTTTGTGTGTTTTGAAATAAGAAAAAGAATATTAACAGTTCTGTTTGAGCTGTGACTGGAGCTGTGAAAAAGAAGAGAGATCCCTTCCCCCAACCCCGATCCTGATCTCTCATTTTGCATCTTATTTAATGAGTTTTCACATTTCCTTCCTACCTTCTACACGAGAGCCTCAAGGCCAGTTCACAAGTTGCCCAATTCCTAAAAAAGGGGGCCCTTTTAGATGGGTATCAATATGGAAGCCACATGTTACATTGTGTAATGCCCCCGACACACAAAGCAGTGGAGGTTGATCCATTAGGGATCCATCAACATCCCATAAACTTGGCTTTGGCTCCACCTACTATTTGGACTCCCTGCATTCTGCTGTGCCAACCTTGATGGGCACCAACCACTAGAGGCACCATGGTTGTACACAGATATCATTCACGCACTTGAAGCCACAATTGTGCATGACTGACCTGGATCAGACATCCAGACTTCCAGGAACATACTTTGTGTGTTGGGGGCTGAGGCTAGGCCTCAAGCATACAGTTCATTCAATTCAAGTAACTCTTCTAGTCTTCCCCAATCCCCAGTTATTACACACAAATGTCACTTTTGCTTATTATAGGACGCAAATTTCCTGGGGGGTGGGGGTAGGCAGAAGCTTCCATTGATGTTGGCCTGCTTGCCACCATTTTAGATCAAGATGGCAATCCAAAACATAACTTTGGTATGGCTGTGCCTGATTTTTGGTGTAACAGGCCAAGCTGCACTGCTTTGCACGCCTCTGAAGATATCAGTGCTGCATTTGGCAGAGCATCGCCAAAGTTGGTGTGTGTCATGGGCCATGAGTCAGCTTCACCTGCTGAACAGCAGCTAGAATAGGGAGAAGGCGGAATGAATGACTCCACCTGCAGTTTCAAGGACAGGAGGAGAAGGCACTGGTGAGAACCAACTGGCTTCATCCTTTTTAAACAGAGCTCTCAACAGCAGTTAGATGCTGGAAACAATGCCTGTGGTTCCTGGTCCTACGTTGCTGCTTCCTGCTCTCCATCTAGACACTTGACTCTGTGATCATCTGAATTCCCTGACCTCTGGACAATTTGACTTTGTATGTGGATTCTGCTCTCAGGCAAGTGTTCCTCAGAGACTCCTAGCCCTTGCTTGCTCAGCAACGGGACTCAGATGGGGCTACGGCAGTGTGGCAGGCCCAACTTGTGGCAGTTTGGACAGCTTTGAAGATACTATTGCAATATTTGGTGGGATGATACTCACCAATTTGGATGCCTCTGAAGTTACAGGCATGAGTCTCTCTGAGGGGGAGATGGTGGCCTTCTTCTACGTTTGAATGCCAGGCACCATTCTGAATCAAAATAGCGGACCAAAACGTGACTTTGGCATGAGTTTGCCCAGTTTGGTGCTAAGGGTCAAAAATTGCACTGATTTGAAGTTACTGTTGTCTAGTTTGACTTGACTTTGCCAAATGTGGCACGACAGTTCCAACCAGCACCGATCTAGATGGCTCTGAAGATATTTCCGCCCAACTTGGTGCAAGGGTTTCCATGGTAGAGGAGGAGGTATCTGTGTTAGATGCCAGGTGCCATAATTAAACATTAGTACCTCTCTCACCAACACAAAATAATTGGGGGCCAAACTAGGTGTTCCTTGAGTCAGATTAGAGCCCTGGCTTGTGCATGTATAATAATAATAATAATAATAATAATAATAATAATAATAATAATAATAATAATTTATTTATACCCCGCCCTTCCCAGCCAAAAACCGGGCTCAGGGCGGCTAACACTAATTAAAACCACAGCAAAAACATAAAAACAATCAATTTAAAATACAGGTTAAAATACAAATTTAAAAATTCAAAATTAAAACTACAGTCTCATTTTCAAATAGCCCACCAATAAAAGAATGAAGCAAAACTATCAAACAGAAACCAACCCAAAGGCCAGGTGGAACAGCTCCGTCTCGCAGGCCCTGCGGAAAGATGCCAAATCCCGCAGGGCCCTGGTCTCTTGCGATAGACTGTTCCACCGAGTCGGTGCCAATACTGAGAAAGCCCTGGCCCTAGTTGAGGCCAACCTAGCATCTTTGTTGCTCGGGACCGCCAAAAGATTATTATTTGAGGACCTTAAGGTCCTACACGGGACATACCAGGAGAGGCGGTCCCTTAGGTACGAGGGTCCTAAGCTGCATAGGGCTTTAAAGGTCAAAACCAGCACCTTAAATGTGTGTTCACACAGTCTACAAACTCACAAATTACGCTATCTGTCCAAACATCTCTCTCTCTCTCTCTCTCTCTCTCTCTCTCTCTCTCTCTTTCTCTCTCTCTCTCTGTTTCTTTAAATTCCCAGGCAGCGCAGGACTGTCCCTAATAGTAAATAATAAAATGGAGAATTTAAAAAATGAGTTGGAATGGGGAATTGTGGGTTCAGCTTGTCTATCCTGAGCACTTGAGGAGTGCAGCCAAATTCACCTCGAGTGGATAGAAGGAGACACCCGCCCAGAAACATAGGGAGGCAAGCTTACAAACAGAAGGAAAGCGACTGCAGCTGTTTGATCTGTGGAATTCAACAGGCAAAACTGCCCAAGGCACAGCAGATAAGCATTATCACATGCTAATGTCTGCTGATCAAGCTATTGTTAAAGATACTGGTGCAAGAGGAGGCAAAGAAATTGGCAACCCAAAGTACCATTGCTCTACTCTTCTTCCATTTGGTGGAAGGAGAACAATAGTGCTCTATGCACAAGGGCGCTCTCTCTCTCTCTCTCTCTCTCTCTCTCTCTCTCTCTCTCTCTCTCTCTCACACACACACACACACACACACACACACACACATCCTGCCACCCTAGCATATGGCCTATGAATCATTCACAAAGTGGGCAAATTAATTATTCATCCAAACCAGAAGACCAAACACTTTGCTAATTGTCTGGGAGAGGGAGAGGACTGGAAGGTTTCATGTAGGTAACTGGCAGGCGTCATGATTCACAAAGAGGGAAGGAAGGGGTGGGCAGGGGGTATGGAAAGGAATGAAGGTCTTGCCTCAGCTGATCAGATAATTAGTTTGTGCCGTCCACTGTTTGCCTTTTAAGACAAACCCCATTCATCAGCAAAACGAGCTATTTGCATGTGGGCCACATTGCATGCTAAGCCAGGGCAAGCTGAAAACTGGCCTGATCCAGGGGATGCAGGCAGAGCTCGAGCAGTTGCTGGATGCAAATCCCAGCTTGCAAACAGTGCCCCGGGGCTGGCATTTTGAAAGGGATTGCCATTTGCTACCAAAAAAATAAAAAATAAATAAGAAAAGAAGATAGCCCCCTTCTTCTTGAAACAGTCTGAAATGCAGAAATCAAAGGAGTGAAATGTTTCCCAGCATACAGATAATAACATGGATTTAAAAATGTCTAAGCAATATTTTCAAGTTGCTCCTTTATTTTAAAAAATACTTGGTTCGTAAAAATGCAGGGAAAGCTCCACCTGCGAATCTACGTTTCTCTGATGGTTGTTAAATAAGCAGGAGGAAGGGTGGGGTTGGGGGCAGGAGGTGGCAACAACCCTACAATTTAGAGTTGTTGCCAGGATGTAGAAAGTTGTGATGCACACCCAAAACCTAAGTACGGTCAAACCTTGGTGCCCAAACGGCTTAGTTGCCGAACAAATCGGCTCCCGAACGCTGCAAACCTGGAAGTAAGTGTTCCAGTTTGCAAACATTTTTCGGAAGCCGAACATCCGACACGGCTTCCGCTTGACTGCAGGAAGCTCCTGCAGCCAATCGGAAGCTGTGCGTTGGTTTTCCAACAGTCGAACAGACTCCCGGTATGGATTAAGTTCAATAACCAAGGTACCACTGCAATAGCATGGGCTGTAAACCTTGACTAAGGAAGAGTTTCTTAGTCCTATCCATGGCAAGATTTGATACATGCAGTTAGCATGTCCTTGGATGAAACGGATTATTTACATTATTTTCGATTTGGTTTTAAGGTTGGTCTAAGGGCTTGCCGATTGGAAGGTTGGCGGTTCGAATCCCCGCGATGGGGTGAACTTCCGTTCCTCGGTCCCTGCTCCTGCCAAACCTAGCAGCTCGAAAGCACGTCAAAGTGCAAGTAGATAAATAGGTACCACTCCGGCGGGAAGGTAAATGGCGTTCCAGTGCGCTGCTCTGGTTCGCCAGAAGCAGCTTAGTCATGCTGGCCACAACCCGGAAGATGTACGCCAGCTCCCTTGGCCAGTAAAATGAGATAAGCGCCACAACCCCAGAGTCGTCCGCGACTGGACCTAACGGTCAGGGGGCCCTTTACCTTTAAGAACTGGAAAGGTGTTGGTCATCCTAGTGCATGGGCAGGTATAGTACAACTCTATTGATTTCTCAGTGACTTGATACTACCCATCAACCATGGAATCCTTGTGGAATGCTTAGCTGAGACAGAATTGGGAGCATCATCTGACATCATAGTGACATCAGCTGATCATCAGATTTGGCCCACCAGAGCTGGGCAGATGACGATCTTGCCTACTGAAGAAGTGTGCATGTACACGAAAGCTTATACCAAGAACAAACTTAGTTGGTCTCTAAAGTGCTACTGGACAATTTCTTTATATATATATATATATATATATATATATATATATATATATATATATATATATAGACTGCGTCAGACGCACATGGCTATCTACCTGAATCTAGAACCATGGAAGGCACCACATTGAGCCGCATGAAATGGAAGTCCATCAAACTCACAAAGAAACTTGCACAGGTACAGACTGATATCTCCTTTCTGACTAAATGCAAGAACCTGGACATTATAACTAAGGGTCTTAGAATTAAGAACCCTCTACAATCCACCTATCCTACTGAATACGCAAAGAAACTATGCCGCACTTTCTCAAAGAAGCTGCTCCAACATCTCATCAGTGTTCTGTACTCTAAACAGAAGCAAATAAAGGAGGAGCTCTCTGTACTGGACTGGACAACTCTACAAGGAATCACCCAGCTTGGCAAGAGTTCCACAAGGAATGACAAACCATTTACCACTCTCAACTGGAGTTGCTGAAAAAACTGTGTATTTGAAGAAGTGTGCATGCACATGAAAGCTTATGCCAGGGCAGGGGTCCCCAAACTAAGGCCTGGGGGCCGGATGCGGCTCAATCGCCTTATAAATGCGGTCCGGGAATCAGCGTGTTTTTAACATGAGTAGAATGCATCCTTTTATTTAAAATGCTTCTCTGGGTTATTTGTGGGGCATAGCAATTCGTTCATTTCCCCCCCCCCCCATAATATAGTCCTGCCCCCCACAAAGTCTGAAAAAGTTTGCTGACCCCTGGCTTATACCAAGAACAAACTTAGTTGGTCTTTAAGGTGCTACTGGACAATTATATAGATATATATTTGATCTTGTCTACTGGCAGTGAAAGCTTCCTTAACCCTGCCCTAAACTGCGAAATTCCCTCCCAACAGAGGTGCATCCAACACCTTCATTGCATATTTTTTTTCATTGTTTGCATGTTTAGACCTATAAACCACCCCAAAATAAATTCACACATGACTCAGACATTTGGTTTGGTTTATGGCAGAATTTAGGCCACAACTTTATTGATTACAATCAAGTGAGTAGTTGCATAGGCTCTGGTTCGACTAGCTCCCTGCACCCTAGCTCTGTCGTAGGTCAGCCAAAGGTGAACACCAGGGACAGCGGAAGGAGGGTTCGATCCTGTCCGCCCCCCTGACATCCCCTGGACTCAGACACAGGCCCAAACCCTCTCAGGGTTGACCAAACCATTGAGTCCCTGGATTCCTTTACCAGAATACCTTTTGCATAGGGATGGCCAGACCATTCTGCCACCCCTATCACTTGAACCAGAGCCTATCCGCAACCTTACAAGTTGTGACGATTTGCTACGCGGCAGACGAAACCCAAATGGCAACAGCCAATCAGCCAAGTGGGGGAAATTCCTGCCATGCCCCTGTCCCAACGACAGACGGCACATGACGGCATTGCAAGGTCAAGCACCAGCCCTAAATATGGGGAGATGTGGGTGGGTGTTCCGATGCGCTAGCCCGAAGAGGAAGCTCAGGTGCACGTGCATCGACTTAAATAGGTCCCTCAATGCCCTTTGCTTGCGTCCCATTGGCCAGATTGCTCCCAGCATCGAGGGATCCACCAATAGGGTGTTGTGGCTTGTCCAGAAATTCCCACCCACAACACAGGGTTTGGTAAAAAGGTTTGGTTGCCAGGTTGCACCGCAACACATGCCCTCTTTTAGGGAGGGCACCTTTCTACTTTATTTCCTCTTTTAGGGAGGACCCGATTTACTGAAAACACACTTCTTCACACTGGCCTTTGACAGCTGAGGGATATTTTTTAGAACCCATGCTATTCTCTTGATGTCAATTGCTTTAGCTAATTCTACTGTTGTATTTCTATATTGTTGTAGCCTGTCTTGGGACCTTACGGTGAAGGGTGGATAAGAAAGCCTATGAATAAAAAAATACATTCACTGCCCAAGCGATGCATCTGATGAAGTAGGTTTTTGGCTACTCACACTTAATATATGCTACAGCTTCATTCACATACAGTCATACCTCGTGTTGCGAACGCTCCGTGTTAAGTACGTTCGGGTTGCGTACTCCGCAAACCCGGAAGTAAAACACGGAGCGCGGACGCTTCTGCGCATGTCCGTGCGGTCCGTGGATGCGCAGAAACGTTCTGTGCAGTTCGCGCATGCGCAGAAGCGCGATATCGCGCAAGATCTCGCGTTTTCGTGCATGCGCGAAAGCGCCGGCCAGGTTGAGCACTGCTTGGGGTGCGGGCGGCACCCCGGAACGAATTAAGTGCACAACCCGAGGTACCACTGTACTTCCCTCACCCCATCAATATCATGGCACATGTAAACTATGGCTGTGTGTACAAATGTATATGAAAGGGGAAACACATGGGGCTTGTAAAAAGGATACTGTATTACTAATTCATAGAGAATAGCTTTTAGCTATAACAGTCAATGGAGACTCCATAACCACAGCCCGTCCATTTGCCTCTGTTGTTTGCCCCCATCATGTGGGTGGCATTTGACATTATACCCTGTGGACTCAATGCTCTTGTGGCAACAGAATGGTCGACTAGATGGATCTTAAATCTGATTGCACCTAAGAAAGCTTAGGTAAAAAGGTAAAGGACCCCTGACAGTTAAGTCCAGTCGCGGATGACTCTGGGTTTGCAGTGCTCATCTCGCTTTACAGGCCGAGGGAGCCGCCGTTTGCCCGCAGACAGTTTTTCCGGGTCATGTGGCCAGCATGGCTAAGCCGGTTCTGGCGAAACCAGAGTAGTGCATGGAAACGCCATTTACCTTCCCGCCATTTACCTTCTACTTGCACTTTGGCGTGCTTTTGAACTGCTAGGTTGGCAGGAGCTAGGACCGAGCAACAGGAGCTCACACCATTGCAGGGATTCGAACCGCCGACATTCCGATTAGCAAACCCTAGGCTCTGTGGTTTAGACCACAGCGCCACCCTAACTGTTCATTACTCATTGGTATTCAGCCAGATATTTCCATGGCATACAGATGTACAGTATTGCAGCCTGAATTGGTTAAAGATGCCATTCAGGGTTATGAGCAAATGGAAAGGCCAGATCGGTACCTATTTATCTACTTGCACTTTTTTGGCGTGCTTTCGAACTGCTAGGTTGGCAGGAGCAGGGACCAAGCAACGGGAGCTCACCCCGTCACAGGGATTCGAACCCCCGACCTTCTGATCGGCAAGCCCAAGAGACTCAGTGGTTTAGACCACAGCACCTTCTTCAGAAGTTATGGTCCACACCACTACAGCCAGGTAGACTGGTGGAGCAGGCCAACAACCCTGTTCCCACCATTGTGTTCCTAGTGGCCTTGGTCTGCCGTTGCTCCTCACTTTGAGGCAGAAGGTCTGAACTGGGGAGCTCGCTGTTTTCCTGTAAGCTCCCCACCTGATTTAAACCCCTTCAGCCCCAAGGCCTGGGTGGTGGAGGGGCCAACAAGTGCCTCCCCGCTCTCTGCTTCATGCAATTATGATCATGCAAAGGGGCTGAATGCCCAAACTGCTGCTATCAACTGGGACACACGTCTGTTCTTGAACCACTTCTCCTTCATTGGATTCTGTCAAACATTTTCTTCCTCAGCTCACCCAGTGCCCTTTCAGCCACAACCCGCTCAGAAGACACTTTATAGCAAAATAAGCAAATCTCTATAGCAAGGTGGGTGGAAACAAGCAAGTGCATTCTGTAGAGACAAATCTAAACTATTTTCTTGGACTAAAGGGGGGGAAATCCAGTACATGTGGATTCTAGGATTACTGTACCGTTGACTCCTCCTGTAGGGTTAACCGTGCCTATGAATGAGCAAGGTGCCCTGTTGCAGTCCATATTGGTAGAGCTCGATTTGTAAAAATAACATATGTGAAATATATTTACAAGTGAGAGCTGGACCATAAAGAAGGCTGATTGCTGAAGAATTGATGCTTTTGAATTATGGTGCTGGAGGAGACTGTTGAGAGTCCCATGGACTGCAAGAAGATCAAACCTATCCATTCTCAAAGAAATCAGCCCTGAATGCTCACTAGAAGGACAGATCCTGAAGTTGAGGCTCCAGTACTTTGGCCACCTCATGAGAAGAGAAGACTCCCTAGAAAAGACCCTGATGTTGGGAAAGATGGAGGGCACAAGGAGAAGGGGACGACAGAGGACGAGATGGCTGGACAGTGTTCTCGAAGCTACTAACATGAGTTTGGCCAAACTGCGAGAGGCAGTGAAGGATAGGCGTGCCTGGCGTGCTCTGGTCCATGGGGTCACGAAGAGTCGGACACGACTGAACGACTGAACAACAACATATACAAGTGAAACTCGAAAAATTAGAATATAAAGGTTCATTTCTTTCAGTAATTCAACTTAAAAGGTAAAACTAATATATGAGATAGACTCATGACATGCAAAGCGTGATATGTCAAGCCTTTATTTGTTATAATTGTGATGATTATGGCGTACAGCTGATGAGAACCCCAAATTAACAATTTCAGCTTTGGGATTTTCATCAGCTGTACACCATAATCATCACAATTATAACAAGCAAAGGCTTGGCATATCTTGCTTTGCATGTCATGAGTCTATCTCATATATTAAACTCCAGTGGCTAATGAAAACAATTGCTTACATAAATGGACTTTTCCACGATATTCTAATTTTTCGAGTTTCACCTGCATATCCTACCTTTAGATCTGAAATATCCCTAACCCAGCTTACAACCCTATCTTGGTGGTGCAACAACAAACACAAGCCCACATGTGATGTTAAACCTCCCCCCAGATCTCTGGTCCACTGCTGTCCCAGCAATGGCTGTCTTTATGCAGCCCAAGGGAAATACGCCCACTTAAGAGAGCAGGGGTAAAACCATCACTCAAGCCTGAAGCTTATTCTGATGAAGTCCCACCCACCCACCCCCCAGCTCATGTTTGGGTGGTGGAGCAAGTGATAGCTGGCAAGGCTATGATGTCAGAGCCTCTTCCCAGCCTCCTGGTTCTGTTGTTATCCTCAGAGACCTGAGCTCAGAGGAAATAACCCCCTCTATAGCAACTGGGTACATATTTCAGACATGCATTCTGTGATAAATTCTGGAGGGGCAGCCAGGCTGATTTTTGCTTGCAAACTAACAGATTTACTGCGATAATAGCTCTCATGGAGCAGAATCCACTTTGTCAGATGGATGAGGGAGTTCTGTGAAACTTTTCCAGAAACTGGCCAATGGACAAAAGAAACCAGGCAGTTTATGGCTCTGTTTTGTTCCTATGTCGAGTTGGCAGCCAGGCAGCAGGTATCAAAATCCCAGGGCTCAAGTCTCTAAACCAGCCTTTCTTGACCTTGGGTCCACAGATGTTGTTGGACTACAACTCCCATCATCCCTGAACACTGGTCTTGCTAGCTAGGGTTGATGGGAGTTGCAGTCCAACAACATCTGGGGACCCAAGGTTGAGAACCACTGCTCTAAACAGAAGATGGAGCTGAGCTCTGGGAAGCCCTGCATATCTTTATGGGGCTTTGTTGTTTAGTCGTGTCCGACTCTTTGTGACCCCATGGACCAAAGCACGCCAGGCATTCCTGTCTTCCACTGCCTCCCGCAGTTTGGTCAAACTCATGTTAGTCGCTTCGAGAACACCGTCCAACCATCTTGTCCTCTATCGTCCCCTTCTCCTTGTGCCCTTCCATCTTTCCCAACATCAGGATCTTTTCCAGGGAGTCTTCTCTTCTCATGAGGTGGCCAAAGTATTGGAGCCTCAGCTTTAGGATCTGCCCTTCCAGTGAGCACTCAGGGCTGATTTCCTTCAGAATAGATAGGTTTGATCTTCTTGCAGTCCATGGGACTCTCAAGAGTCTCCTCCAGCACCATAATTCAAAAGCATCAATTCTTCGGCGATCAGCCTTCTTTATGGTCCAGCTCTCACTTCCATACATCACTACTGGGAAAACCATAGCTTTAACTATACGGATCTTGGTCGGCAAGGTGATGTCCCTGCTTTTTAAGATGCTGCCTAGGTTTGTCATTGCTTTTCTCCCAAGAAGCAGGCGTCTCTTAATTTCGTGACTGCTGTCACCATCTGCAGTGATCATGGAACCCAAGATCTTTATGGGGCTACATCACTGGTAATTCCATACTCTGAAAATCCCAGATGACTTCCTCGCTCCTCGGGACCATAGGTCATTTCCCATCTGTGTCCTTCTGGCTTGCTCCCACCCACCCTTTCAGAGGCTCCGTGTCCTTTGTCTTCTGCTTTGCAGGGAGCCTTGCATGAATCCCAGCCTGAGACAAAGAACTGCAAATACCAAGGAACCGCCTGGGGATTGATTGGTAGGGAAACTGAATTCCGGTCTGCAGAGGAAAGATCCCCCTAGAAGATCCAGTCTGTGCTAGTTAACATAACACTAAATATCTAATGCGAGGGGGTGACACACTGCAATAGCCACCTAAGAAGGTCGGGGGCCCATCCAAAGGTGGCTTAAGGTGCCTGAGGAGGGAAGTTCAAATGGCACTGTCCATAATTGTAAAAACAACAAGCCAAAAGCCAAATGGCCATTTTGCTGTCCCTTTATGGTAACTCAAAATCTGTCACCAGAGATGGTCCACTTTACCCTCAACTAATTCTGTAGCCCCAACTAATGTTTCAGCCTGCTGTGTCCCTGGGACAGGGTGGGGCAGTCTGCTTGCCCATTCATTTGCAAAGAAATCAGAAGATATATGCAGCATACCATCAAACATTGTTTGGATGAAAGCAGTGACACTTCTGCTGATATTGTGTGTGTGTGTGTGTGTAAAGGTAAAGGGACCCCTGACAGTTAAGTCCAGTCGCGAATGACTCTGGGGTTGCGGCACTCATATCACTTCACTGGCCGAGGGAGTCGACATTTGTCCGCAGACAGTTTTTCTGGGTCATGTGGCCAGCATGACTAAGCCGCTTCTGGCGAAACCAGAGCAGCGCACAGAAACACCGTTTACCTTCCCGCTGGAGTGGTACCTATTTATCTACTTGCACTCTGACGATTTGAACCGCCGACCTTCCGATCAGCAAGCCCAAGGCTCAGTGGTTTACACCATAGTGCCACCTGGGTCCCATACAGTGGTACCTCGTTCTGGAGGTCCATTCTTAACCTGAAACTATTCTTAACCTGAGGTACCACTTTAGCTAATGGGGCCTCCTGCTGCCGCCGCACCGTCAGAGCACAATTTCTGTTCCTATCCTGAAGCAAAGTTCTTAACCTGAAGCGTTATTTCTGGGTTAGCGGAGTCTGTAACCTGAAGCATCTGTAACCCGAGGTACCACTGTATAGTGACGTTAAATTCTCAAGAATAATCTTTTGGAGAATATTCATATTAATTTCAGAACGGGAAAGCCATGAAATAGTACCGACATAGACCTCTACCTTTCATCAAGAGCGTTTGACTACATAACACCTCAGATCCCTTTCAACTTTAGAATTACTTATACTTGCTTATACTGTGCCACCCATCTCATGCCAATTCTGTAAATCCAGCGAAATTTGTATTTTCAAAAGAAACGCATTCGCACAGGAGCCAACTTGCACAGTTTACCTCCGAGCGCACAATGAGAGTTTTCTTTGGCATAGAGTAATGGAAGCTCGCATGGGACCCAGGTGGCGCTGTGGGTTAAACCACAGTGTCTAGGGCTTACTGATCAGAAGGTTGGCGGTTTGAATCCCCATGATGGGGTGAGCTCCCGTTGCTCAGTCCCTGCTCCTGCCCACCTAGCAGTTGGAAAGCACATCAAAGTGCAAGTAGATAAATAGGTACTGCTCCAGCGGGAAGTTAAATGGTGTTTCTGTGAGCTGCCTTGGTTCGCCAGAAGCGGCTTTGTCATGCTGGCCACATGACCAGGAAGCTGTCTGCGGACAAACGCCGGCTCCCTCAGCCTATAGAGCGAGATGAGCGCCACAACCCCAGAGTCGGACATGACTGGACCTAATGGTCAGGGGTACCTTTACCTTTACCTAATGGAAGCTCGCAGGCAAGGCAAACTCAAGGTAGAATGAAAAACTTAGCTGAAAGTCCTGTATCACTCTAGCTGACCCTCTGCTCAGAGCAGGAGCAGATTCAGAGGGGGACCCAAAACATATCTCTCTCTCTCTCTCTCTCTCTCACACACACACACACACACACACACACCTCTTTGCTCGCTCTGCATCTCCAGAGAACACATCAAACTTTAATGGGCTCATTCCTCAGCAGCTTCACAAGCTGCTGAATATAGATGGACAGCCACAGAACATCCTGACAGCTTTTTATGGCAAGGAGGAATGTCAGAAATAAGAAGCAAGGAGGGAGCGGAAATCGGTGGGAAGGTCACTGAGCCCCAAAGGAAGCAACACAAAGACTTTAGTACTGCAAGATATGTGCAAGCTGAATCTGACCTAAACTAACAGATACACCTTGACTGCAGGATCCAAATGGGTGGCCGGTCAAAAGGATAAATGGGGCATTCATCCCATGTACCAACAGGAAAGGAGCACAAACTGTCACTGGCTACAAAAGAAAAAAAGAATGATCGGGGGGGGGGGGGAGAGAATCTATTCAACAGCTACATCTCTGCAAAAAAGGAAAAGACACATTTCTGAGCCTCACATATCTTTGTTTTCTTCCAGCATGCACACCTAGAAACATCCCACCACAGTGAGATCCTCCCAAAAAAGGGTATGACCCACGTTCATGCCTAACAGGATTTTGGCATAAAGTTCCTGTCCTACAATAGTTAACTGCATGGCAGAGGAAGGGGGGGGTGGTTCGTGTCACTCCCCCCCCCCATGCCTGGAACCCATCAAAAAGGCAGTGCTTTTTTCCAGGGAAGTTTTTAATGTTTGATGTTTTATTATGTTTTTATATGTGCTGGGAGCTGCCCAGAGTGGCTGGGGAAGCCCAGCCAGACAGGTGGGGTATTATTATTGTGATGATGATGATGATGATGGGGACATGGGTGGTGCTGTGGGTTAAATCACTGTGCCGCTTGGGCTTGCTGATTGGAAGGTCGGCAGTTCGAATCCCCGCGGCGGGGTGAGCTCCCATTGTTCGGTCCCAGCTCCTGCCAACCTAGCAGTTCGAAAGCACACCAGTGCAAGTAGATAAATAGGTTCCGCTCCGGTGGGAAGGTAAACGGCGTATCCGTGCACTGCTCTGGTTTCACCAGGAGCGGCTTTCTCATGCTGGCCATATGACGCAGAAAAGCTGTCTGTGGAAGCGGACAAATGCCGGCTCCTTCGGCCTTTAAAGGAAATAAACAACTACCTGACTTTTAGGAAACATCTGAAGGCAGCCCTGTTTAGGGAAGTTTTTAATGTTTGATGTTTTATTGTGTTTTTAATATTCTGTTGGGAGCCGCCCAGTTTGGCTGGGGAGGCCCAGCCAGATGGGAAGGGTATAAGTAATAAATTATTGTTGTTGTTGTTGTTGTTGTTGTTGTTGTAACTACTACTACTACTACTGTATGGATTGATTTGATACACTTCTCTCTCTCTCTCTCTCTCTCTCTCTCTCTCTCTCTCCCTCCCCTCCCCTCCCTAGACCATCATTTGAGAAGACACTTCTCTTGTTAAGTCTGAAAGGAGTGAAATGTCAGTCAATGCCTCTGACACGTAAACCAAAGACCTAACGTATCAGAAGAGTTTTGCTCAATAAGCACATACAGCAAAAAAGTTGACATTTTGCAGCTGTCATATCAAAACCAGGATTCAGTCTCATTCTTGATTTTTGTAAATGTATTTCCCTTCAGATGAGAAGGAATGTCTTGCTTCTCACCCTCTGTTGTCAAATTATTATAATTATTACAAGAAAACTATACATGTTTGTGATACCCAAGGATATCAACATTCTGAGCAAACGCTTTGTTGCCTCGAAAGGATGTTTGATGTAAGATGAATGGCGTCAAAAAGTAAACATCCATAGAATAGAAGCTTTACTGTGTATAGGGGTCAGGATCTGAAGACTCACACGACCCATTGCATGGGGTTGGAATAGATTACTGTTGGGAAACCTTCCAACTCTATGATTCTAATTCCATACGCCTAAAGGAGTTTTTGGAACATGGGTGGCACTGTGGTGTAAACCACTGAGCCTAGGGCTTGCCGATCAGAAGGTCGGCGGTTCGAATCCCCACGACGGGGTGAGCTCCCATTGCTCGGACCCAGCTCCTGCCAACCTAGCAGTTCGAAAGCACGTCAAAGTGCAAGTAGATAAATAGGTACCGCTCCGGCGGGAAGGTAAACGGCGTTTCCGTGCGCTGCTCTGGCTTCGCCAGAAGCGGCTTAGTCATGCTGGCCACATGACCCGGAAAAACTGTCTGCGGACAAATGCCGGCTCCCTTGGCCAGTAAAGCGAGATGAGCGCCGCAAACCCAGAGTCATTCACGACTGGACTTAACTGTCAGGGGTCCTTTACCTGTTTAAAGGAGTTTTGGGTTGAACTCAAACAACAATTTCTACATTTCGGCAATTTCTGCACTGAAACGGAGGTGTGTTTCAGAAGCATTTTGCGAATGAAACAAGAGGATCACTATTTGAAGAAAAAACCCTCAAGGCATGGCTAGGAGACTCTGGCACAAGGCTTGGAGACTCTGGGCAAAGACCCAGCACCGCCAACCAGAGAGTTCTGAGGAAGAAATGCCGCTTCCGGCGCCAGCACAGCATCGGGGGGTCTGGAGGCACCGCAGATGTTATTTTAGGGTTCCGAGACTTTGGTGCTGGGTGGCAAACAGGAGAAGGGCACTTCCGGATTCTGCAAGTGACTGAGCGGTCATGTTTTGAACTAGCTCCATACTGTAAATAGTTATGCACAATAAATAGTTTAAGCTACTGAAGGCTCTGTCGTTACTCATGAGCAACACTTGGGAAAACCCTGACAGCAAGGTTCCTCTTTATCCCTTCCATAACCTCCCTGCCAAGGAGAAGTTAGACGGCTTGTTGCCACGGGCTTTCCATCTGCCCAAACAGTACCTGGCTGCCTTTCAATTCCGGGGGCTGAAGGCTCCTAATCCAGCTCTATTTCTCTCTGCTAGTTTGCACCCTGCCTCCATTTCTGTCTCCCCTCACAGCTCCACCCAGCCCTGCTCACTGAAACTATAACAGGTCGGTCATCTTTTTCTGTCCATTTCTGTGGGGGCAAAACCTCCTGCAATAGTCATGGCTCTTTCCACACCTTTGCATTTCCTCACTCGCTCTTAACCCTGGGAATAGGGATGGAGAATAAATCTGATTCACTTCATTTTTTTAAAAGGCGAACCTACCTAATCCACATCCACACTTTCTGAAATAATGTGCGAACTGAAACACAGCTAGCCTTCAATAGTCATAAATCTCTGAATTTTGCAATGCTCCAGGGCAGTGCATGCAAAAAAAAAAAAAAGCATATGACAGGCTGAACCAGTGTGCTTAAAAACACACAATAGTGAAAATAACATACCAAAATGCATAAGGAAAAAATGCATAGGAAAAAATGCATGTATAGATGGCATATCACCCCAGTTAAACTAGCAAACATGTATAAGTCTGATAATAAGTGTTGGAAATGTAAGGAAAGTGTCGGTACCTTTTATCATATGTGGTGGGAGTGTAAGAAGGTAAGGGCATATTGGGACATGATATATCATGAGTTGAGAAAAATGTTGAAATATAATTTTGTTAAGAAACCTGAAGCCTTTTTACTAGGTATTATAGGTACAGACATTGAAAAACAGGACATTAAACTTTTCCACTACGCAGTGACTGTAGCTAGGATTTTGCTAGCACAAAGGTGGAAACAAGAAGAAATACCGACAAAAGAAGATTGGACAGTGAAATTGATGGAATATGCAGAACTGGACAAAATGACGGGAAGAATCCGGGAACAGCGGGACCAGAAATTCATCAAAGACTGGTTAAAGTTTATGAACTATTTGACAAACAATTTGCAGTTGAATACGCTAATAGGACTTCAAGAAGCTTTGTAGTTATATGTGTAGAAATATTATTGTAAGTATGGTAGTTAGAGTGAGTAAGAGATTTATGATAATGTAAGCAATGGTAGATTAAAGAAGTATAATATTAAGATATAATTGTGAATGCCATGTGGAAGGTCTGAGGGAAGTCATGGCTATGTTAGCCAAAATTGAAAAATGCATGTGAATGTATATTTATTTTTTGTAGTAATTTAGTATAAAATAATTTAAAAAAAAAAATTTAAGGAAAAAATGCATACAAAAATGCATAGGAAAAAATTGCTTTGCAAAAATGTACATATCAGCGAAAATTGCATAAAAATGTATATACTGGGAGAAATTCACACCAAAATGCTGGTGGGTTTTTCATAATAATAATAATAATAATAATAATAATTTATTTATACCCCACCCATCTGGCTGGGTTTCCCCAGCCACTTTGGGCAACTTCCAACAAAATATTAAAATACAATAGTCCATCAAAAATTTAAAGCTTCCCTAAACAGGGCTGCCTTCAGGTGTCTTCTAAAAGTCTGGTAGTTGTTTTTCTCTTTGACATCTGGTGGGAGGGCATTCCACGGGGCGGGTGCCACTACCGAGAAGGCCCTCTGCACAAACTGATGTGGAGATGCAGAGGACCATACTTACAAGATTGAAACCGAAATGGAAGGATTAGTCCACCCCTTCCTGGGGACTTAAGAAGGACCTGAGCAGACTGCAGCAGGAAACAGGCCAAAGTAGCATGGGCAAGTCTTACTACCTCTGCTACAAACCCCACATGACATTCGGGTGGCTGGGGTTGCAGCTTCGCCAAGGCTACCTGCTTAACCCCATCTCTGAGCTGAGCTTTGAACCAGAGGTCTTCTCCTTTCATAGCTTGCTATCTTAGCCACTCTGCTGCAGATGCAACACAGTCGCCCGCAGCTTCTCACACAGCCTGGTGGGTGAAATATCACAACCCCCATCACACTCCTTAGGGAACATAAAAGAGTAAGGTCCATTCATTCCTCAGATATTGCTCCTGCTGAGACTGAAAGTAAAATATAGTAATTAGAGTCACTACACAAGTAATTAGAAGAGTGTCCTATTTCCCACAGATACTGAGTGCTATGACTGCACGCATGCTTAACAGGCAACTTTCTATTGTTGATAATTATGCTAATTAGAAACTAATGTTTCCCCCCCCCCCCATATTTGATCCCACTCAGTGATTGCTAATGGTTCAAGTTTCAAAGTTTTGGTCATTTTTGAGCTGCATACAAAATCAGTTTGTGGTGTTGTTGTTTTTTTCAATTTACCACAAAGGGAAAATAATAATCCTCCCCCTTTTCTCAAACTCTTTCTTTCACAAATGTAGTTCAAGACATCAAGGTGTTT
This sequence comes from Lacerta agilis, assembly GCF_009819535.1. NCBI lineage: Eukaryota > Metazoa > Chordata > Lepidosauria > Squamata > Lacertidae > Lacerta > Lacerta agilis. Next base: position 7,059,779 of record NC_046317.1, on the reverse strand, counting down.
TCTGATATTTTTTTTAAGTATGGTGACCAGCAGGGTACCGTTTAGAAAGGGAGGGGTGAGCACCTGTACTCTGTTTTAGAATAGTGCGTTTATTCCCCAGGAACACCTTCACATTAGATTATTATTCAAAATTAAGAAAATTAGGGTGCAATCATAACAGAATTTCTAAAGAGCAGGGAACTTTGGAACAATACACTAGGCGGAGGGAGGTTGTGCATATCAGTTTTGAACAGAGTTTTTAAAGGCATTTTGTTCAGAACCTGGCTACGTGATTAAGGTCCACGGAAACAAGAAAAGCAGATTTTTGCATTTCAAAAATTGGTACCCAAATGGCAGCTGATCAGAACTGGAAAGGGGTCACTCTGGAGCTCTGCCACTATCTAAACGTCAGGTACTGGGGAGTACCGGAGAAGGACACCACCTGAATGTATCAGGGGCTTTCCTATTGCACAAACCTTTTAATCCACCCCCGCCCCACTTGAAAAATCCCCTCTTGCTTTTTGATGCAGAAAATATTTGTAAAATGCACCCAACTCCTTGTTCAACTAAACCTTAATAGATAATAAAGGTAAAAGGTAAAGGGACCCCTGTCCATTAGGTCCAGTTGTGTCCGACTCTGGGGTTGCGGCGCTCATCTCGCGTTACTGGCCGAGGGAGCCGGCGTACAGCTTCTGGGTCATGACAAAGCCGCTTCTGGCGAACCAGAGCAGTGCACGGAAACACCATTTACCTTCCCGCCAGAGCGGTACCTATTTATCTACTTGAACTTCTGATGTGCTTTTGAACTGCTAGGTGGGCAGGAGCTGGGACCAAGCAACGGGAGCTCACCCCGTCACAGGGATTCGAACTGCCGACCTTCTGATTAGCAAGCCCTAGACTCTGTGGTTTAATCCACAGCGCCACCCGTGTCCCCTAATAGATAATCAAACAAGTTGTTAATTAGATGTTTATTACCAATAGATAATAAAACAAGTTGGTAATTAGATGTTTGTGGAAACAAAGTCCTGGTAGAAATAGTGATACAGAAGCCTTGTATTTTCCAGAACTGTCTGTTCCTGAATCTAAAAAAATGTAGTATAAACACTGACAACTGGGGAACACTGGCCTGCAAGTGCTCCAGTTGGAGAACAGCCTTTACCAAAGGTGTCGTGGGCTTTGAAGACACTCAAACTCAGGACGCAAGAGAGAAACGTGCTAAGAGAAAGGCATACTAGGCAAACCACCAAGATCAACTCCCACCCGGAAACCTATGTCCCCATTGTGGAAGGACATGTGGATCCAGAATTGGCCTCCACAGTCACTTATGGACTCGCTAGTTACAGGTATCTGAAGAAGTGTGCATGCACACGAAAGCTCATACCAATAACAAACTTAGTTGGTCTCTAAGGTGCTACTGGAAGGAATTTATTTATTTCCGATTATGGATTCACTGTTAAGACCATAACAAAATAGAAAATTCTTTCCAGTAGCACCTTAGAGACCAGCTGAGTTTGTTCTTGGTATGAGCTTTCGTGTGCATGCACACTTTTTCAGATACACTGAAACAGAAGTCACCAGATCCTTAAATATAGTGAGGGAGTGGGGAGGGGTATTACTCAGAAGGGTGGTGGGAATGGGTGATCAGCTGATAGGTGTGGAAAACCTGTTGACGACTCTTAACGGCTGCAATTAGTAATAGTAATACCCCTCCCCACTCCCTCACTATATTTAAGGATCTGGTGACTTCTGTTTCAGTGTATCTGAAGAAGTGTGCATGCACACGAAAGCTCATACCAAGAACAAACTCAGCTGGTCTCTAAGGTGCTACTGGAAAGAATTTTCTATTTTGTTTCGACTATGGCAGACCAGCACGGCTACCCACCTGTAACTGTTAAGACCATGTTCATGGAAGACAATCTTAATCGGCTATGAGGGATCGAGGGAGGAGGAGGAGGAGGAGGAGGAAGAGAGGAAGAAGAAGAATAAGAAGAAGAAAAAGAAGAAGAAGAAGAAGAAGTTCCTGTCTTCATTTACATAGCCTTGGTTTTCAAAAGCATATGACCTCTGCTATTAGATTAAACACAAGTCTACCATTACAGAAATAAGAAACACCATGGTCCACCTGCAGCAACACAACCAGATGTCTTCATCTGCCTTCAAATGCGGTTTTATAAAGTAGTGGGGAAATTCTCCACCAGCGAGCTCAGACTTCCCTCAAAGTGAAGTGCCATTTTCAGTTCACTCAGCTTCTTTCTTGGGTCTCTTGGCTCCTCTGTCCACCTGACCACCTTGTGCCCCTTTTCAGTCAACTCAAAACTGCCCGTCCTCAAAAGACCTTTCCGCACTGCCCCCTCCAAATCGCGTTGCTCAAAGCACGACAGAGGCGGGGGACAGGAGCAAAATAAATGCCAGGAACGCCCATGGAAAACAACGGGACCTTACTTGAAGGTCTGTTGTTGGAGTAATGGCAGCTGTGAACATCAGTGAGATGACTGGGCTCCGTGGAAATAAATGCAGGGATTGATTGTAGCAGAGAGGCGGCGCTTAACCTGACCTCTCCTCACCTGCACTGCTGCAACGGAGGAGTGATGACATGGCGGCAAGGTACCACTGTTCCTCCTGGTACACTACAGAAACACAGGTGGCAAGAGGTCAGGTGACCGCAGCCGCCACGCCGCAACAACCATTGCTACTGGATGTGTTAATGGGATGAAAACCTAATGAGATATCAATTGCCCACTCGAATAGTTTTCTATCTTGGCACAGCAAATGGATGGAAAATTTCCTTGCAGCCTACTGTATTGTTCCTGTTGCTAGAAAGAGGATGGCGCTGGGGCGAATCTCACCCTGTCTTGTTAAATACATAATAAATAAGAGAGGACTTTGGACATCAAAGGGAAAATGAGAAAGTTGGCTTGCTTTGGGGATTCTCATATGCTGCATGTATTCGATGAATCCTTTGCCAGTTCCTCCTTCTTCTTAGTCTACAGTATATTATTATTATTATTAGTAGTAGTAGTAGTAGTAGTAGTAGTGTTTGAATTTAATTTAATTTATATACCAACCTATACCCAGAGGTCTCAGGGCGGTTCACAGAACAAGATCAACATAAAAACCGCAATATATATAATCAAATAAAAACAACAACCCAATAACACTCCCCACCCCCGAAAAAAGTCACATTTTAAAAGTGCATAGGATGTCAATCAGATCAGCCAAAGACCTGGTTAAAGAGGATCATTTTTGCCAGGTGCCTAAAGGTGTGTTTAATGAAGTTGTCTCCATGGTGAGACAGGAAGGCCCAAGGTTTCGGTCCAAGTTGTGAGATTAGGTCTGTACCTAAAGAGTTTAAGAGATTTGGGGTGAGGTGTACAGGTGAAACTCGAAAAATTAGAATATTGTGGAAAGGTTCGTTTCTTCCAGAAATTCAACTTAAAAGGTGAAACTAATACATGAGATAGACTCATGACATGCAAAGCGAGGTATGTCAAGCCTTTATTAGTTATAATTGTGATAATTATGGCGTACAGCTGATGAGAACCCCAAATTAACAATTTCAACTTTGGGGTTTTCATCAGCTGTGCGCCATAATCATCACAATTATAACAAGCAAAGGCTTGACATATCTCGCTTTGCATGTCGTGAGTCTATCTCATATATTAAACTCCAGTAGCTAATGAAAACAATTGCTTACATAAATGGACTTTTCCACGACATTCTAATTTTTCGAGTTTCACCTGTATGTGTGTGATGCCAAAGGCTAAAAGAAATGCACAAAGGCAGCTTAAAGAAAGGTAACAGGCAATGATGATTTCTCCCACGTACACACAGTGAGGCTTTTGCTGTCTAGTAGCAACAAGGAACAATCCCCAGTACCAAAAAGACAAAAAAAGGGGAAAGTCTACAAGGTGTCACACCACATTCGATCTCTTGTGCACAAGCACACAATTGCTACCTACAGACCACAGGCGTTCACACACGTTTCACATTCTCCTTGCCCAAGTGTATCTTTCCCTCTCTCACAAACGGGAGTCCACCGGAATTTTTTTTGGGGGGGGGAGTCCAAGGAGGAGGAGAGTAAAACATTGAAAGGGCAGAGCAAGTTGTTTTCTCGCACGAAAAAAAGAGAAGAATGGTAGAGAAGATGATGATGATGAAGAAGAAGAAGAAGAAGAAGAGGAAGAGGAGTTTGGATTTGATATCCCGCTTTTCACTACCCGAAGGAGTCTCAAAAGGCTAACATTCTCCTTTCCCTTCCTCCCCCACAACAAACACTCTGTGAGGTGAGTGAGGTTGAGAGACTTCAGAGAAGTGTGACTAGCCCAAGTTCACCCAGCAGCTTCCTGTGGAGGAGCGGAGACGCGAACCCGGTTCCCCAGATAACGAGTCTACCGCTCTTAACCACTACACCACACTGGCTGGGAATCTGGGGCTTGTGGTTCATCCCAGTGGCACTAAAGAACGTCTCACAGCCACCAACTGTCAACAGCAGGTCAGCCATAAAACACCCGGTGTCAGTTAAGTTAACTCTTCACTCAAAGAAACCACAGCAGCTCAAGCTGAGTGATCACAGCGACTCTTCCCAGCAGGTCTTGCCCAAATGCGGCAGGTCCCTGCCTCCCCCCCCCCCAGTTCTCTAAGTCTCCTTCATCACCCCCATGTCCGCCCCGAGCAACCTAAGATTTATTTGCCTTGCCTGTCTCTGCTTATTGTGTTCTGGGAGACTGGGGAGGGGAGCTGGTCACAGCAGGAGGGGAAGACCCCCTGGCTTCTTCAGCATCCTGCCTGATCTTTGTCACTGGACCCCGCCCTCCCTGCTCTCCAGCCTCCGCTTCTGCCTCTATATTGTAGTGCTCTGATATTGTAGTGTATTGACGTCGTTACAGGACTCTATATACAAAAACGTCTAGGCACAGGAATAGTTTTTTTTTTCCTTGTGCCATCGAACTGTTGAATTTGTAGTTGTGTGCGGAAGGGAGGTCAGTTGGCGGTATGGGGTTCCTTTGTTGTGCTGTTGTAGCGTGAGGGGAATAGTGTTTGTATGAGGTACGTTTTCTTTACATTGCAATGTAGTCGAAGCAAAATTCCAAGTATGATTGATACTTGGCCAATAAAAATTATCCCTATTACAGCGGTACCTCGACTTACCAACTACTCAACATACGAATTTTTCAACTTACGAATGGACATCCACTGGCGGTTTTAGATGGGGTTTACTCGACTTACGAATTTTAGATGTGGTTTACTCGACTTACGAATTTTTCCGAATTTTTCGTTTCCAATGCATTCCTATGGGGAAATCGCTTTTTTCGACTTACAAATTTTTCGACCTACGAATGTGCATTCGGAACGGATTAAATTTGTAATTCGAGGCACCACTGTATTCCTATTCCTCTCTGCCACAGGCTCTTCCTGCTCACTAACCCTGATTACCCTCTTCAGCTGCCGACACCTCCTCCTCCCTGGTTTCTCCCGTTGACCACTCATCGTCCCTCCACCACCAATCTCCTGGCTCTGAGCTGTCTTCCCCTAGGGAGTTCCCTTGGAGGTTCCCTAGCTGGTGCCTCCCAGCCAGTCCATGACACCAACCATGTCACCCATGGGTGCCAGGCTGGCAGCCAACGGAGTCAGTTATTATCAAGACATTTAACGACGGTATGCATTTACCATCGTATTGCTTTTACTATGCAACTTGTATTTTTATGTGTGTTTAAAAGTGCCTTTTCTCATAGTTAAATTTCATTGAATTCATTTCCCACCAGTGAAAATTCCTTTGAAAAAGCACTGGGACTGAAACAGGCTGTGCAAAAACAGCAGAGAAACAAACAAGCAGGGCCAGATTAACCTGCATGCCAAAAATATTATAGATCAGGAAACAGTAGCAAAACAGGTGTGGTTAAGATATCTACATTGCAGCAACGAATGGTACAGATTGCAATTGCTAGTACAGCCTTAGGTTTGGCCCAAATGCTGCCACAATATCATACTCTTGATGTCTTGAAGTCTTCCAGAGCGCAAGCAGTTGCCCAGAGCGCAAGCACCTTGCCCACATCCTCGAACCTTACTAGCTGAAATTCATCCAACATAAAAGAACTAGACAGTGCTCTGGATACCTTCTGAGATTCATCTGCTGGAACAATGCAGTCAAGGTCCCAGTGGATGCAAGAAATTGTATCCTCAAAATGCTTTGCAAACGAGTCACACCGCCATGAAGTAGGCTTGATGATGAGCTCTCATCAGTGTTTGATGCATTTGACTGGCATTTCCCCCCACCTGTGTTCAAACTATCTTCCTGCTTGCCTCATTGCCTTAACCCCCGGAGTACACCAAGGAGGCAAGCAGCTGCCACAAAGCAGCAGAGGGCACTCAGGAGTGATCCTATCAATGGCTCAGGCCATTCAGATGTTCCAGAGGCCAGCCAGGGCTTTAAAAGGAGTGCCAGCCAGAAAATCCCCCAGAGCTGTATGGAAACCCATCAGCCTCCACAGGCAGAGCATCCTAATCGGTCCCACGCCTCTTCAGAGGGGAAAGGATGCTGAAAGCCTAGATCTCAACAGAAAGCGATCTGTTCATTACAAGGGAATGATGTCAATACCCCCCTACTTTAAGATCACCCTCTTCCTGCCCAGTTGAGAAAACAAGGTCCAGAGTGTGACCTGCCACATGCATTGGGCCAATGACCTGTTGAGACAGTCTCATGGACATCATGGCAACCATGAAGTCCAGAGCCAGTCACCTCGGCATGGATGTTGAGGTCCCCCAGAACCAACAATCTGTGAGTCCCCGAGACCAGCTCTGCAGGCAGGAAGACTGTCGGCAACGAGGCGGGTGGTAAACCAGGAGAATCAACCGTCCCCATTTCCCAGTGCTAGGAACACACATCTTTCATAATACAAGTGTTGGGTTAGCGACCCAGCCCACAGATGAGGATGCATACATCAGGGCACGGAGTGCCAGACATCTCAAAACAGGACCTCCAGTAGACAGCACATTGGCACCAACAACACAGCATAGCATCTCTGCAGAAGGAGTTGCTGAGCGCATCGTGCTGTGCAGAGGGAGCTTTGCAAGTCCCGCTCCTCAAGTGGCCCAGAAACCAGTGCTGCTTCCTCTGACTTTTTACAATTCCTGCTATTTGCTCTGAGCAAATCAGCCCTCTAGGTTCCAACTCTTTACTCTCTAGTAGCCCTGGAATCAAGATTATTTGCTTGCCTCTGGCTCATCTGTTCCTCCACAGCAGCAGCAGCAGCAGCTGATTCAAGACTCTGACCTTTAGTCTCTGCTGTTTCCTTCTGGGCTTCACCTGGCTGGTGACTGGTTGCACATTGACCCTGAGACTCTGATTCTGTAAACAGCTCAGGAAGGCAATTCTCAATAGACTTAGATGTCCTTGGCCACAGGCATGCTACTGTATTAGAATTTCTTGTGCTGAAAAGATGGCCATGGGTGGGTGGGTGCTGAGTTTGGAAAGTTTGACAGCAACTAATAAATAACACAGCACAGACTCTGTAATACAGGAAAACTGCCATCTGGCCCTTAATGCATCCTCAATATTGAGCATTATTTCACCACAATCAAACTAGACAGGCACCTGCAATTAAGCTTGGTAAAATTCAGCTTACTTCCTTCCCTACCAAAGAGAAAGTTAAAACAAGCAAAAGTATTGCATTGTAATATGAGTCATCCCTCTAAATTACAATTTCTTTCTTATTACCGTATTTTTCGTTCCATAGGGCGCACTTTGTTTTTAGAGGAGGAAACAAGAATTTTTTTCTCTCCTGGTTTTCGTCCTCTAAAAGCCCTGTTGTTGTTTTTTGAGGATCAGCTAAAAGTTTTGCAGCTTTTTTGCAAAGGGAAAAGCCCTGTTTTTTTGAGGATCAGCTAAAAGTTTTGCAGCTTTTTTGCAAAGGGAAAAGCCCTGTTTTTTTGAGGATCAGCTAAAAGTTTTGCAGCTTTTTTGCAAAGGGGGAAAAGCAAAGAGGAAAAGCCCCGTTTTTATGGGGTTCAACTCACATTTCTGCAGCTTCTAAAGGAAAGGGAGCCTTTTCTACAGTTTCCTGACAGATAATCTAATCAGCCAGTCACATGTCGCTGGGGAAACAAACAACCTCCCTCTGCAGCACATTCAACAATGGAGGCCTGGGCAAGAGGGCGGGGCTGAAAGGGACTCTTATCTCTCTCCCGATCTCTTGCTGATCAGCTGCTGAGTGGGGTCCTTTCAACACCCCCTTTTCTCTTTGTAAAATAAAAAGCATGATCCTCTTTTGGCCCCTGGGCAATTTAGCTCCAGGGACCACCATTCGCCCCATAAGACGCACAGATATTTCCCTTTACTTTTTAGGAGAAAAAAAGGTGCATCTTATGGAGTGAAAAATATGGTATATTCTTATATTTCTATCCTGCCTTTCTTGTACAATGGGACCCAAGATGGTGTTCATATGGTTCCTGGGCAGACGCCCATCCAGGCCCTGATCACACTCAGACCTGCTTAGCTTCAGTAAAGTGGTGCCCTCATGTACCTTCAGACCCATGCCCTGGAACTAAGACTGTCTATACTGGTGGTGGGATTCAGCCACTTCCTTTCCCTTTCAACACAGTTAATTGCCTGCTGCTTCAGTCACTTTCTGTAATTCCAAGTTAGGGGGCCGGAGGAGCACGGCTTGGTTACCTTGGCTGACCTATCATGGGCAGTATCTCCATAGCAACATCCTGTTGTTTTCTGAAGGTACTGAAGCTAGAGGGACCAACAATACTCGCATACTGAAGCGAAGGACAAAGCATCTCCTCCTCCTCCTCCAGATGCAGCCAAGCAGACAGGTGAGGAAAAGGGGAGCGGAGGGAACTGCCATCAGTACTAGAAAAATATACACACACAAACATACTCACACGCACAATACAGTTAAGAAGCCATCGATATGTGATGAACATGTCAAAACATAAAGCAGCCGTACGATGAGTCAGAACATTGGTCCTTCTACCCCAGTATTGTCTATTGTGACTAAAAGCAGCTCTCAATTTCACAACCATGAGCTTTCAAATGAAGGCATGAGAATGCAGAAACAGAACCCCTTTGTTTTTCTTGAAATAAAAAACAGCTTGGGAAGGGGTCATTTTCGAAGCTGAGAAGCAGGGAAGGGAAGGGACCACATATTTTGGAACCCTGTGGTGGTTAGTTGGCTTGAGGGTTGATTTATTTAATATTTTCATTTCATTTCATTTATATCCCACCTGGTTCTCCCACTCCTCACTTAACCCCCACAACAACCCTGGGAGGTAGGTTAGGTTGAGAGGCAGTGACTGGTCCAAGGTCACCCAGTGAGTTTCATCAGTGGCGTAGCAAGGTGGGGGCATTGAGAGCGGCACGTCCCCTGTTCCAGCCTGGAGGGGGGGTGACACTTGGCGCCACCCCCACCCCCACCCCCGTGACTCCCAAGCTGCCGCCTGGCACCACTTCCATGCGGCGGCTGCTTGCACGGCAACTCTCTGCTCATGCGCTGCAGCCTTACGAGTTGCCACACGAGCAGCCACTGCACAGATGGGGTGCCGCTCACACCTGGCATCCGGGATGGACTGCGCATGTGTGCACTTGCGCAGTCTGTCCTGGATGCCGGGCGCGAGCAGCTGCTGTGCGGAAGGGCTGAGGCAGCCCATCCGTGCGGCTGCTTGTGCCCGGCAGCCCGGACGGACTGCACTCTGTAGCGTGCGTGCTTCGTGATGTCATGATGCATGCACACTATGGAGCGGCACCCCGCCCCGAGGGGGGGGTGCCCCAGCGTTTGCCACTCCAGGCATCAAAGCAGCTCCGTACGCCACTGAGTTTCATAGCTAAGTGGGGATTCAAACCCTGCTCTCTCAGGTCCTGGTCTGACCCTCTAGCGGCTACAACACACTGGCACAAGAATGATGGGCAGAGAAAACATGAAACACATCTCCTCCTGTCCCTATTCCAGCTGTTCGCCACCTGGAGCTGCTTTTCTTTAAGATGCCATTTTCACACACACCCTGACATGCTCCCAAGCAAAATCCATCGGCTGAATTCAGATTGCCACCTTCAGAGCTGAGCAACAGCAGCTTTCACTAGAGAACGAGAACTGTACCAGGTTGGTAGCAGAGGACATTTTCTTCCTGTTTCCAGGGGGAGGAAGCAGAAGAGCTGCCGTCTACCCTGCAAGTTCAAAATATATGTCACAAGACTCTTCCCCAGCCACCATCACACAACCTCCAGGAATGTAAAGAACTTACCCGCTCAGGACCACAATGAAATCCATGACATTCCATCCATTCCGTAAGTAGGAGCCCTTGTGGAAAACGAATCCCAAAGCGACTATTTTAATGCCAGCTTCAAAGCAAAAGATCCCAATGAAATAAGGTTCTGTCTTCTCCTACAGGAAGGGAACAAATGAGCAGGTCAGAGAAGGGAACCGACAAGTATTATACCCTGCCTACATGCTGGAAAATATCCGGTTGCTTCTTGATCCCAGACCCTCAGTAGGCTTACTCAGAAACAAGCCCCACCGAGCTTAGTACACCTTACTGCTCAATGCTTACTTCACAATTTCATGGACTTAATCCAGGCAATGTTTGCTGTCCCCAAGTCCCGTTAAATCAAATCTAACTAGCCCCACTGATTTTGCGGGGCTTTCCTTTGAGCAGAGTCCACATCCCAAGTCCAGAGAATTGCACTCCAGTGCTAGGACCAAATGTTTCAAGCATTAAGCCTGATTCACTTCCCCCCGAATTGGATTTCCCCCATAGCCTGCCCTGTCTCCCCAAAGACGATAAGTTTGGGAAGGGCACCACGGTTCTTTTTAACTAGGTCTAACTTCTGAGGGGGTCTGGGCCTAGTTAAAAAAAGAGAAGGGGGCTAGTGAACTGGAGAAGTTTGTTCCTTAGCAACCTCCCAATTCCAGTTGTTGCTGCTGTCGCTGCTACTGACCCCCTAAAGCTGCTTGAAAAGAACTCTTTTTAAGTGGAAACTCTAAACAAGAGGGGGAAAACCAGGCAAACAGTCAAACTCAAATATGGGAATGGTTCTTTCTAAGCCACCTACGGGTCAGTTCTCGGTGAACTGGTTATGCAATATGTTCTTCCAGGAAGAAATGTTCAACCAATAGCTCAGGGTTCATGAGTCTTTCATTATAAAGGCATGAATATTGACATGTGAGAAGATCCCACTGACCTGTGGACTTGCGTGCTTCATCTGCATACAGGTTTCCCCTTAAACATGCAGTTGGTACTACCAGTCTGAGGTCCCTTCAGTCTCCCCAATAACATATTAGAAGGGGCCAGGGCCCCCAAATTTGATGGGCATTGTCATTCAAATGGTGTGTGTGTGTGCCGTGTGTTGTGATTTATTATGTGGGGTGAGGCTTACCTGCCCTCCCCCCCAGGACTGGTGCTAGGGTTTCTTGTACCCTAGGCAGAACACCTTCTGGTGCCCCCCGCTGCCCGCCCCCCACCAAAGCCTGCTTTAGCAGGAGGTGGGGGTGGTGGAAAGGCAAGCAGCAGTTTCTCCGCTGTAGCGGAGAAGCTGCTGCTTGCCCCCCGCCAAAGCCTGCTTTAGCGGGAGCCAGGGGGTGGTGTGGGGGCAAGCAGCACCTCTCCGCTACAGCAGAGAAGATGCTGCTAGCCCCCCCCCCGCCCAAGCCTGGCCAGCACCCCCTCCATTTGGGCACCCTAGGCAATTGCCTAGTTCACCTTAATGGACGCGCTGACCCTGCTCCCCCCCCCCCATATTTTATTCAAATTTGTACCCCTGCAGCCTGGGAACCAGGAGTGAAACTTTATTTCACAAGCTCCTGTGCTACTCTGATGGCATCTATGCATGCATATTAATAGATTTTGAAACATGGCATGCTAAAGCTGACCACCTGCGGTATTATTTTATACCCTGGAACCCAATTTTATTTTATTTTATTTTTTGTTCTTTCTATGCTTCTCTGTCTTCTCATTTTGACATTTTATTTTCTAATTCTTTGTTAGATTCACTCTAAATACTTCACCTGAGTAGAAACCTTCAAACTCACCTCAAACTTCAAATTTCTTTGAAAGTTGAGGTGTAGTTCAAAAGCAACGCTGCTCACCTCCAAGTTCTTCAACTCCTTGTACCCTCAAAGCTCCCGGGGGATTTAAATAAATGAAGGACTGTTCTAGGGACCCAGAAGTTCTGCACATGTGCTACCATTTTCCACTGCCTCATAGCCAACAAAGTGGCAAGTTAGCCCTGGACTAAACCACAGCTGGTATAATAACTATCAAGATTGCATGTCACCCAGAGAATGGCAGTTACTGGGTATCTGCTAAATTAAGTAAATAAATATAGTAAGAATGCCTTTTGTTGATTAGGTGCCCTGGGCTAATGTTCTGTCCATTCAATGGAGAGGCTGGACCTGGAAACTACGAATGATCTATAGCAGGGGTGGCCAACTCCCAAGAGACTGGGATCTACTCACAGAGTTAAAAACTGGCAGTGATCTACCCCCTTTTGGGGGGTTCAGGTCAAAGTTGTTGAGCTTTTTATAGGAAGGAGGAAGGCCCATTGGGGGGGGGGGTTCAGGTCAAAGTTGTTAAGTTTTTTCAGGGAGGAGGTAAAATGTTGGGGGTTTATTAGGTGAGCTACAATTGTTCAGCTTCTTTGGGGGGAGCCAATGATCTACCAGTGATCTACCGCAGATGTCCAATGATCTACCGGTAGATCACAATCTACCTGTTGGACATGCCTGATCTATAGAAACACCAGTCCCAGCCCTTGTTGAAAGACTGAAGAGCTATTTCTGAACCATTATAACACTGAAGCCCTGAAGTACCACATCCTATTCGGTTTTCCTGTTGGGTATCAAGAGTTTCCTTTGGCACCCAGACACCCTTCACCCTTGAGACTGAAGGTTACAGCGGTTAAAACTTACTTGTATCTACATCCAAGAGATGAAGCGGTGGAATCCATAAGAACCAACCCCCCACTTCCCCCCCCCCAAGTCAACTTACTAATCTCCGAGACATAGGTGTCTTGTCATCTTCAGGAAGGTGCTGTTCCAGGGCCAGAACGATGCAGTTTGCAATGATGGTTGCCAGAATCATGTATTCAAAAGGAGTGCATGAAAGGGTTAAGGAATACACAGAGGGAAAAAATAGAAGCATGACAAGATTCTAGTATCACTGCCTTCCGTTCTCAATCACTTGGCCAACCCTTTTGCCACTACATTCATGGCTGTTCAATGAACCTTCACGAATCTCACATACAATAGGAAGTTAAGCCTTCAATTTTTGCAGGCAGCACCATGAAGCATCCTGATAAAGCTATTTGGAAGTGATAGGAGTGGTGGAGGAAACAGCCTAGTATATTGACAGTTGTCTCTCTCTCTGCTGATACGAATTCCTTGTTATTAACAAGCAACCTCAGCAGTTTCAAGTTCTGCTGGAAAGACAGTCTCACAAAGCAGGAAAAAAATAGAAGCACCCGGGTTCAAATCCTTACTATAAGGTTCGCGTGGTGGCGCTTTATGAGTAACGGAGCAGGAACCCAAACAGTCTTTTGGCAGTTTTATTGTGCAAACTATTTACATTGCAGAGCTACAAAAGCATGTCTGTCTCAGTTGCTGGCAGAATCTGGGAGTGGCCCCTTCTGGCTCCTTCCCCAGCATAAGAGCTTCGGCACCCCAAATCTCCTCCTAGCCTCCTTGCGTTTCACCCCTCTGCGCAATTGGGGTGCCGGAAATGGCGTGCTTCCCTCCAGACCAGCCGGACGAGGTGAGGTGCTGGGGCTCCTTGCAGCATCCCCAAGCCCTCTCCTCTCCCAGACAGCCCCTTCCCCTTCCTCCCCACTGGAGGTGTGGCTGCTCTTCGCGCTGGAAGAGGTGCTGCTGCTCAAAAGGCGTGGGGGCTCTCTGTAAGCTAACGGACCCTCCGTTCCCCTCAGCGGGCCAGGTGGCAGTTCCCTGACACTTGTTGTTGTTGTTCATGTGGGATGTAAACAGAGAGCAGTCAAACTCAACATTGCTAGAGTGGACATGAAGGTAACTCAGTCCTCCAGGCATAACTTCCTGCTACCTGGACTGAGTTAACTTCCTCTGACCAGAAGTGGGTGTGGTCTCACCTGGGAACAAGATCCCTAGACCAGTCACCATTTTCTCCTCAATGAGCAACAAGCATGTTCTCCTGGCTCTCAGCCAAGAGAACAAAGGAAACTACTTTTTCCCTATGGAAGTAGCAACCAGATGTAAATACTTTTACTAAGCATGCCTGCCTTCTGAGAAATGCTGTGTAACTCAGGAAGTAATGTGAGTAAACTCTTTTTATTCATTTAAGATACATTGTGTCGTGTGCAGTCTTTTAAGAGGGATATACGGGAATTATACCAGGAATATATATATATATTATTTTAGGGTTTAGCAAGCCTGTGCAAGCGCGTCTGCTGTGTGTGTTTTAAAATGGAATGAAACTCTACTAAGTTTGGAGCTTGCTAACACAAGCTGGGATAGGATATATCTGACAATATATCCTCATCCACGTTCCTAATCATTCCCACAAAAGCCAAGAGAGCATCAAAGAGGCTTTCCTCCCTTATGGAGTTAGCTTCTACATGTAAATACACTTATCTAAACTAGCCTGCCTCTCTGAGCCTGTATTCTAACTCAGGATGACTGTAAGTAAACTCTTTTATATCTTATAAACAGTACTGTGTTGTGTCTTTACTTTTAAGACGGAAGAAGGGGAATATACCAGGAATATATATTTCTTCTAGAGGCTTTAGCAAGCATATGCAACCGTCTCTGCTGTGTTTTAGAAAGGGAATGGAACTCTGCTAAGTTTGGAGCTTGTTAACACAAGCTGGGATGAGATATATAAAGTAATATATCATCATCCACACCCCTAAGCATTCCCACAGTTCAGTCGTTCAGTCATGTCCGACTCTTTGTGACCCCATGGACCAGAGCATGCCAGGCACGCCTATCTTTCACTGCCTCCCGCAGTTTGGCCAAACTCATGCTAGTCGCTTCGAGAACACTGTCCCTGACACTTACTCAGCCCCAAAGTTCACAGAATTGTTGTGAGGATAAAATAGGATAATTCCAAGTATTCAGCCTGGAAATCCTCAGAGGAAGAGTGGAATAAAACATCAGTGAATTATTATTTTTCTACAGAAAAGGTGTATAATAATCTCCTTTTGTGGTGGCCCCAGGACAACTGCACCAATCTCCCTAAGCCATTCTGTGACATAAAAGCACCGAGTCAGACTTGGCTTGTTGCCATCTGAAGAACATCACCAATCAACCGTCACATTCATCCCATGCTCATGCCATGCAAGAGGGTGGTGGGGTGTTGTTGGTTTTTTGCATTTAACTCCAACATGGGCAACTGAAAAGACTAATCTGTCACCTTCTGCTCTTGGCAGCTCAATTGTTGCTCGAGGGTGGGCAGGAAGGGAAGTTATCTCTGTGAAAAGTGCTTTAGAAAGCTGCAAAATATGATTATTGTTGCTGTTATTAAGATTACCTGCTGCAGAGTTTCCACTCCTGACTGACTGCGTGGGAGGAGGTTGACTTTAAAGTGGCTTTAAAGAGTTGCCAAGGTCATTAATGGAAGGATGAACCAATTTCTCAAACAATTAATGCTTCAAGTCAAAAGGGGCAGCTTCTGGCCTCCTCTAACTCTTCCATTCTTTCCGTAAGTCTGTATTAGGGCTCATTCCCCGCCCACCCCAAGTCCAATCTTGCACATATTTTGATTTCCAACCCTCCTCTTGTTACACGGTCAACACAGCACTTTAACAATCTTCAAGACTATGCCAGTTCAGATTTGTTTCTTGTACTGGGCATTCCCTGTTGGCACTCTTTCGGTACAATGGCAGACATGTACAGCAGGCATGGTATATTCATGGCAGTACAGGTGTCTGGATAAGGTAAAGGTAAAGGGACCCCTGAGCATTAGGTCCAGTCGTGTCCGACTCTGGGGTTGTGGTGCTCATCTCGCATTAATGGCCGAGGGAGCCGGCGTACAGCTTCCGGATCATGTGGCCAGCCTGACAAAGCTGCTTCTGGTGAAGCAGAGCAGCACACGGAAACGCCGTTTACCCTTCCCGCCAGAACGGTACCTATCATATTTACTGTATCTACTTGCACTTTGACGTGCTTTCGAACTGCTAGGTGGGCAGGAGCTGGGACCGAGCAACGGGAGCTCACCCCATCGCGGGGATTCGAACCGCCAACCTTCTGATCAGCAAGCCCTAGGCTCTGTGGTTTAACCCACAGCGCCACCCACTGTACAGGTGTCTGGATACACACCAGCAAAACATTAGGAGAGGGAGAGGGAGATAAAAGACCCACTCAGCACCAAGGGGACCACGTGTGAGGTGCTCAGCACCATGGCCATCTCTAAGGAGCACATTGGAGCCCTAAGCAGCCATACTCACATCTCGAGCCAGGGAGTGTGTTCTCTTCCAGCCTAGGGTCACCAAGGCGATTTGCAAGAGCTGGAGAGGTTGAGGGCATTGGTAACTGAAGTGTAGCAGGCAGAAAGTACTGCTTTATCGACCAGATAGCCAAAGACAGAAGGCAAAGCCACTGCTATTCATACAAGTTCTGGTCAATCCAGAGGTCTCATGTGGTCATAGACTGGTTGGACGCAGAGGAATGGTGGAAGGAACAGCTGGGGAAACACCAAGGGAAGAAGGCACAGAGCCCGGGGTGGTGATGGCAGAACAATGGGTAGTGAGATGGAGAAGAGGGAGAAGACTGGGAAGAGGAGGTGTTGGAAGCTGAACTGGTAACAGGGCTTAGTGAGTTGGGAGAGACTGTGGCAGAGAGAAGTCAAGAAGTAGAAGCAGGAGAATGGGACGAGGGAGGTCGAGAGGCAGAGAAGGGGGGGGCAAGGTTGCAATCTACACCTCTCAGCCATATGGAAGAGCACTGAGCCAAAAAATCAAGCATTTAAAAAATTTGTGGCTCCCAGATTGATAATCTGGCAATGCCTGACCCATGGTAGAAGTCCTGCATTAACATTAATTGAGGCTTACCAAGAAAGGAGGAATACTCTGTCTGCCCCAGTTACTGCTTTTAAAATCCTACCCTCCCAAACTGCTTTAAAAAAAGTTTTTTGGGGGGGGCTTCTGGTTACACCCACCCCCTGCTACTACAGGTACAAATCACAGACGGTAGATGGAATTTGACGGTCAGTCTACTACAACCTTCTGCTTTTGGACTGTGTAAAAATCAACCTATAATTATTCTTCAGTAAAGTTTTGGGAAGGGGAAACGTGACTTCCTAATTATTAAAAGCAGATAGAAACACAGGGCCCAGATCCCTTGATTCCTAGCATCAGCATTTAACAAGTCCAGCACATGAAGGAATTCTTCTCACTGGCTATGTCTGGCTGATTGCCCAGCAGAATGCAATACAGCAAGCCTGCAACTTACATGCATTTACCGTATTTTTCGCTCCATAGGGCACACTGGACCATAGGGCGCACCTTGTTTTTAGAAGAAGAAACAAGAAAAAAAAAATATTTTTCTGGTTTTACTACTCTAAAAGCCCTGTTTTTTTTTGAGGATCAGTTAAAAGTTTTGCAGCTTTTTTTGCAAAGGGGGAAAGCCAAGAGGAAAAGCTCTGTTTTTATGGGGTTCAACTCACATTTCTGCAGCTTCTAAAGGAAAGGGAACCTTTTCTACAGTTTCCAGACAGATAATCTAATCAGCCAGTCACATGTAGCTGGGGAAACAACAACCTCCCTCTGCAGCACATTCAACAATGGAGGCCTGGTCAAGAGGGCGGGGCTGAAAGGGACTCTTATCTCTCTCCCGATCTCTTGCTGATCAGCTGCTGAGCAGGGTCCTTTCAACACCCCCTTTTCTCTTTGTAAAATAAAAGCATGATCCATAAGTTCGCTCCATAAGTTGCACAGATATTTCCCCTTACTTTTTAGGAGGAAAAAAGTGTGTCTTACGGAGCAAAAAATACGGTAACTTGTGTGCATTCAATTTGAATAAAAAGTAAAAAGGGAGCAGAAAGTGGGGGGGGGAGCGTTCCAGGAAAAATGGCTCTGGCAATCCCACCTACCATTGAACCCAGTGCCTTGGACTATAAACAATTTTGGCTATAGGCGCGATGCCTGGAACGTAATCCCCACGTAATTGAGAGCTTACTGTACTGCGCACCCATAAGTCAATCAAACCAGAAAAAATCCCCCTAATCCCCCTTTACCTTTAAAAACTCTTGGCAATCGAAACACTATTGTCATGAATTTATAAGTAACAACTGGACACAGCTAGATTAGGATTACTTCCTCCTGCGAAACAACCCCCCTCCACACACAAAAAAAAAATACCACCTGGTGATGGGAAGCAGAAGGATAGAATCTTAGTCACAATATAATTTGGGGGCAGAGAATCACGAGGCTTCAGAAACAATGGGAAACCAAGAAAGCTAAATCCCCTCTTCTTGCTAGAGAGGCCGGTCCACAATGCCTCTGTGCACCAGAAGCGAAATAAGTCTGTGACTCAATTGCTGAAGAGAGACAGCACTTATGAGCCCTGCCAGCAACCTCCAGCTGGTGACGAATAGGACCTGTTGCACTTGCTTGTTCCAATTGCATTTTTTTTTGTGGCTTTCAAAACCACTGACCGTGAAGTGCTGATGACACAAGGGGAAATTTTGACAGGCTTTCGTGGGACCACATCAAATCACCTATTTGGGACTTCCGGCGAGAACGCCATCGCGGGCGGTCGTGGGTCGCTTCGGCAGCGAAGCGACTCAGGCCGACCCGGGGGTTGGAGCCCCGCTACCGCTAAGCGGGGCTCCGGAAAGCCGCGGGTTGAGCGTCCCGCGGCTTGGGCCCTCCGGCGAGCCCACTATAGCTCCGAACCCTTCCCTCGTTCCCCCTGTAAAGGGGGAGTGGGGGTGAAGGGACTACGGAGCTGGGCTGAGGAGGAATGCCCCAACCGGGCCGGCGAAGCGGCGGCCGCCGCTCGCGGTGAGCAATATCGTTCTACCTTGTAAAGAAAGACAGAGGAAGCCCGTTGGCCGTGAGTACTCTAACAGTGGATTTATCCTGATATTTGGCTTCCGGGAGAAATGACGAAAGGAAGCCCGTTTTTGACTCCCTTTGGAGAAAGAGAAAGTAACTGTATCAATGGCGACTGCTGTTACAATGGAGGGATACAAATGTTTCGAACTTAGCAGGCAAGATCGGTCAGACCCCTTTAAGGGATCAAGTTGGTGGAAATATTTCTTTTAAAAAGGATGGAATGTGATCTTTTCGCCCTGACTCCAGGGAAAATGGCTGCAGAGATCTGTGTTAGAAATGGAAAAATACTGTGACTAAGATGGCAAATACTGTAATCTGATACCCTGTGCCCATTTCTACCATGTTGGGCTTTGTTTTCAAGCTGGTTTTGGACTCTGGTCTCACGCATGAGCAAAGGACTATTATTTTTAAAATTGGAACTGCTGAACCAGAAATTAACTTTGTTGAACCAGGATATGGCAAGACAGTTATATCCCACAGAACAGACTATTGCGAACATGGCTAAATTGGAAGAGACCTTTGACAGGGAGCTAAAGGGGATTATTGAAGTACAAAATACATTGTTTTTGCAACTCCGAAGAGATGGAACGTCCTGCTGGAGTGAGAGTCCAGGATTAAGAGACAATTTATATCCAATTTATGGGGTGAGGGCCCAGGAATGATGGGGAAAAGACTTATTCGCTTACAATCAAAAGATGAATGGAATATTCGAAGCGGAGATGCTGAAAAATGAAGATCGGTGTACCCTGATTCTCCCTGCAAAGACTGTAATAGACTGTGTCTGGATTTGTGGATTTACAGGAAAAGAGGACATTCTGGAAATTGGTCGAGGTGTAAGTTGGAGAAGCATCTGGGGGAAGTCCCAAGATGGCGTAAGAAAAATGGTCAGAAAGGGATAGGGTGAAATATATTAAGGATAAAAATTAGGATGGTTTATATGGTACCCTGAAGTCGGTGTGTTAAGATTTTAAGCTTTTGAACTAGAGAAGAGATATTTGAATATTTGTGTTATTAGCAGCAGTCTAAGTGAAAGAAGATGTCTGATATGATATGATATAAGAAGTAATATGTTATGTTATAAAGTTGTATTATTAATTACTGTGAAGTAATATTTGAAATAGACCCGGTATAAATAAGAAGTGATAGAATATTTTGGAGTAAAATAAGATTATAAGAAGCTTGTTTAGTTTAGATTTATTAATGATATAATTTCAGTGATGAGGAGTTACCAAAGTAAATTTGATCTGGAACCAAAGGAGGGGAAAACGGGGGAAGTCACTAAGTAGTGACGTGAACAAGAAAAGTTTTTTTGTGAAACAAGAATAAGAATTGTTGGTGTATTTTGTTTTGTTGTGTTTTGATGGTGGGGTTTGCGTTTGATGTGTTGTGTAGGCGTATGTGTTATATTGTTCTTTGTATTGAAAAACCAATAAATTCTCTATAATAAAAAAAACAAAAACAAAAACAAATCACCTATTTGATGGCAGATGTTTGCCACCATCCTAAGCTGCATGGAACCTTGGATGTAAAATCAAAGTAATGTTTTATTTGAATGCCCTCCCCAAACCTACATCTAAGGCATAGGCATAGGCAAACTCAGCCATCCAGATGTTTTGAGACTACAAACTCCCATCATCCCTAGCTAATAGGAGCAGTGGTCAGGGATGATGGGAGTTGTAGTGTCAAAACATCTAGAGGGCCGAGTTTGCCTATGCCTGATCTAAGGCATCTACCACACACTCACACACAGTATATTTGTTATTTGGCATAATAATAATAATAATAATAATAATAATAATAATAATAATATCTAGGAGGAGACTCTTGAGAGTCCCATGGACTGCAAGAAGATCAAACCTATCCATTCTCAAAGAAATCAGCCCTGAGTGTTCACTAGAAGGACAGATCCTGAAGTTGAGGCTCCAGTACTTTGACCACCTCATGAGAAGAGAAGACACCCTAGAAAAGACCCTGATGTTGGGAAAGATGGAGGGCACAAGGAGAAGGGACGACAGAGGATGAGATGGTTGGACAGTGTTCTCGAAGCTACTAACATGAGTTTGGGCTGAGTGGGGATTTGAACCCTGGTCTCCTCAAGGTGGCTTACAGAAGATTGTAATAAAGCAAAAAAAAAACAAAAAAAAAACAACCCACAAATACAGACAAACTAGCAGCCCTTGTTCTCTGGCTGATACATGGTACCAGAGCCATAAACAAGACCTACAGTCTTTAAACTTGTCCCTACAGGAAATCCCAGAAACTGGTGGTCTGGATGGGGTTGGGGATCTCCATGAGAAAATCCTTTGCACTCACCACACTGCAATTCCCAGGATTCTCGGGAAGCCATGCCAGTTAAAGTAAGCGAAGCCAATATATGTTTGTACAGAAGGTGTGCCTGGAAGCAAAGCCGGAGGATTGTTTAATTTAGTGATCAGAATCCAGAGGGTGTTGAATAGGAGGCTAGGAGAAGCCGTTCGAGAGCAGATAAGAAATACACCATACCAATACAACATGTAGTCGGTTCATGATATAACTGGGGGGAAAGGCCATCACTCAAGAGAGCCAGTGTGGTGTAGTGGTTAAGAGCGGTAGACTCCTAATCTGGGGAACCGGGTTCGTGTCTCCACTCCTCCACCTGCAGCTGCTGGGTGACCTTGGGCTAGTCACACTTCTTTGAAGTCTCTCAGCCCCACTCACCTCACAGAGTGTTTGTTGTAGGGGAGGAAGGGAAAGGAGAATGTTAGCCGCTTTGAGACTCCTTCGGGTAGTGAAAAGCGGGATATCAAATCCAAACTGTTCTTCTTCTTCTTCTTCTCAAGCAACCTGCTTTGCCTGCGCAAACCAGCATTTTTGCTTGTCATAATACAGGCTTGAAACAAAGATCGAACCCGATTTCCGGCATCAGAGAAGATGATGGTCATTATAGGTGATTCGAGGCTGAACGTTTCTCAGTGCCCTGCATTACTTTGCTAAGTAGCAGTGGCCTGCAAGTCCACAGCGTGTCGTTTCCCCTGTCCCTCCCGCCCTCAGTGAAAGCAATACGATGTTGGCACATCGCTTATAAGGGGGCCAGCGCTGACTGGTTATATTCTCATTGCGCAGCAGATGCATCTGTAATGACAGGGTCAAAACTAACCTTAGCCTTGCCATCCTGTTAGTAGTGCATTGTCAAAGGTGTGTCACAGAATTATTGAGTTGGACAGGGACCCCAAGGGTCATCTAGTCCAACCCCCCGCAAAGCAGGAATCTCAACTAGATCACACAAGACAGATGGCCATCCAGCCCGTGTTACCCTGTTACTTACAGTATTATCTGGACGACCTGCATGAACCAGCTATTTGCAGGAGTGAGCCTGCTGTAGTTATAGGGGCACCCCAAGATCTGACCTCACTCAACTTTGCACTAAAGCTAATGCATTAGTTAAAGTCGTCACAGTTCAACCAGTATTATTTTTTTTCCAGGACACTTCTCTATCCCGTGCGTTTCTGTGCGCTGCTCTGGTTTCACCAGAAGCGGCTTAGTCATGCTGGCCACACGACACGGGAAAACTGTCTGCGGACAAACGGCGGCTCCCTCGGCCTGTAAAGCAAGATGAGCACCACAACCTCAGAGTCATCTGTGACTGGACTTAACTGTCAGGGCTCCATTTCCTTTACCTTTACCGTGCCCAGATTGCAAGGTGCAAGGCAAAGGAAGCCGGGCAAGTAAATATGTTGGCAACTCTACCTAGATACGAAGCAAGAGTCTCGAGCTATGCATCCATGCACCATCTCAACCTCTCCCTCTTTCTCCCCTGCATTCATTCTTTCCTAATTAGGAAAAAAAAAAGTTTGCTCCTCTCAGTCAAGCGCCAAGCAGCCCCATTTGCTGATCAGTGGAGAAAAGATTGGCATTCCTGCAGAAAACGATATAAGCTGCATCAGGGGGAGGTGATCCTGACCCCAGTGATCCTGACCCCATGGAACTGAAATTGCTACCCCCACACTGCTAACAGTGCTGATGCATCAGTTTTCCACAAGGTTGTGGGTTTTTTTTTAAAATGGAAGAGCACTGAGTCAAGTGACCGCCAGCTGCAACGAGAACTGTTATGCTCCAGACATGGATTTGCCACCACCTTAAGGACCATGCTTAAATCACCTGCTATGGCAGGATACAAGGAAGCAGTGGGTCCTTTCACCCCATTTCTCTCCCCTTCAGTTGTCTGGCGCCCTCCCTAACTTTCTGCACAGCACACCTGGAGCCTCGCTGGGTGCTCACCATGGAAGCAGATGAAGGGGAAACAGACAACAGGACCGAGGAAGCAAATATCATGAGAAGCAGGATGCTCTCTCATCTCCCATTGCAACAAGATATTTAAGGACAGGCATCTTAGCGCCGAAGTTGGCAACCCTAGATGTGGCTGGTGGGCTGCATTCACCTTGGCAGACCACATGTTGGGCAAGGATTAGAAAGTTGAGCCAAAATTTATCAGAACAGACTTTTCTGATAATTTTTCTGCGATGTTTATTTTTCTTGTGCCGCCCCCCGTTCTCAAAAAAACAAAAAAAACATTTTGCCAAGTATTATCCACCACTTTTCCCCCCAGATGGTTGCCATCTACCCACCCAAACTGACCCTGGAAAGACACTAAGCCTGGGCCACGATGGGGGATTGAAAATGGTGGCCAGTCTGCCAACACAACTGCCACTGCTGACAACTGCAGCAGCAGCAGCAATAAAATAAAAATAAAATAAAAATGGCCCATTTCATGAAGAGAATATACATGAGGTAAAAGAGCTGACTGAAGGAAAGTAGATCGTAAGAGCTGGGCCAGAGCCTGTTGCTAATACAATGAGATCGCTCAGAAGGATTTATGGTTCTGATAGCACCCATTTGCAATATACCCAAGTGGCTGGAAGGAAGCTCTCTGGACGAGGGGCGGCTGTGGGCCCTGCCTGATTCAATTCTACCATTTCAACATCTGCGTCTGTATACTTCAGTGATGTATCAGCAGCGAGATTCTGCGAGCTCCCTTCAGAACGGAGAGGTCCTGATAAAAAATATGTAATTGATTAGATTAAATCAGAACTGGAACCCAGCCAGATAATGATAATGAGTGGGATCAGGAACAAAATGTTGCAGTACTCAGTGCTACGGTTCACCCAGCCAGGCACACCTTCTTTTAGTATACTCCACTCCTCCGCCGCCACCCCCCACCTCCCCACAGACATCCAGCATGCTCAGTCCTCTTTGTGCTGTGGTGGGGGGTAGAGCATCTTAGTTTCTCTCTCCCCACCCACCCACCCCCAGTTAGCACTTTTCTTCTAGAAAAAATGGTGCCGGTACTGCATACCCTTGATTGCCCCCAGAAAAATGCACTGCCCCCATACATACACACACACAAACACACACACACACACACACAAACACACACACACACACACACATACACACACTTAGATCAACCTTGGGGTTTCCTTGAGCATACTGATACCTCCTTTTTATTCTGAATACCCCTATTTTGAGTTCATGGGCTTTAAAACTCAGCACCAGAACTAGCAGGATTGCCAACTTTTCGACTGCCCCTGATGCTATTCCTGTAACAGCGACTGGATCTGCAGTAATGGGCAGGTAGCGCATTTCATGGCACCGGAGTGTATGTTTTCACTGCCTCTCAATCGCAGTTGGTCAAATTGAGTGCAACTACGGGAGAGTTTGGCCACTCTTCGCCAAGCTTCCAAGTTTGAGGGTCTGCCAAGATAAGCCACGATAATGGCTCCAATGTACTGTTGCTCCCAGGATACTGTGGGAAATTAAAATGGTTTCCACTAAAGTGGAAGGATGTGGGTAATTAAATGATGGGCAGCTCATAGACCCAGCCTCCTCGAACAGAAGGGACAGGGCCATTATCAGTGGTTGGCTCTGGCAGTTTCCCAGAGAGGCTGGGGGAAAGGGCGATTTGCGTTTAGCATTGCAGCCTTAACTCTAATACAAGGCAGCAGAAGAACCAAAGCAAATATGTTCTGCTCTGGTTGATAGACCTCACCCCAATAGCCTTAAATTACCTTAGCTACATGTAGGCTCACCAGCCAGGAGAAGTACTTTATAGATACATGATCACTGCAGATGGTGACAGCAGTCACAAAATTAGAAGACGCCTGCTTCTTGGGAGAAAAGTGATGACAAACCTTGACAGCATCTTAAAAAGCAGAGACACTGTATCGCTAAAGCTATGGTTTTCCCAGCAGTGATGTATGGAAGTGAGAGCTGGACCATAAAGGAGGCTGAGCGCCAAAGAATTGATGCTTTTGAATTATGGTGCTGGAGGAGACTCTTGAGAGTCCCATGGACTGCAAGAAGATCAAACCTATCCATTCTGAAGGAAATCAGCCCCGAGTGCTCACTGGAAGGACAGATCCTGAAGTTGAGGCTCCAATGCTTTGGCCACCTCATGAGAAGAGAAGACTCCCTGGAAAAGACCCTGATGTTGGGAAAGATGGAGGGCACAAGGAGAAGGGGACGACAGAGGATGAGATGGTTGGACAGTGTTCTCGAAGCTACCAACATGTGTCAGGCGGTGGAAGACAGGAGTGCCTGGTGTGCTCTGGTCCATGGGGTCACAAAGAGTCGGACATGACTAAACGACTAAACAACAACAATATATAAATGAAAGCTAAGTGATTCAGAGGTGATTAGCTTCTACTATCAGAATGTTGGGTACAAACATGGGACCATCACCTCCACGGTCCTGCTCCTAAACAACTAAACAACAACAGACCTCAAGGGTCCCAACACCAACTTCAGCTAAATTTAAAAAGCCCTGGCCTCAACACTTAGTCCTCAGTGAGGATTTATCTCAGAAAACAATGGCCTTGCCTAGCTAAGCTCCTGCTCCTACTCTGCTGTTTTGGGGAAGCTCAACCCAAATTTCAGTCACACCTTTGTTTTCTCAAAATTTATTTTTTTCTTTGCTTGCTGCTAGCAGTTACCCAGCAGTGATCCAGATTAGTGGATTAAGTGCATTTTGAGCCCACCTCTTGCCTCGTGTTCAGGGTCAGATCAGGAAACAGGACACTTAGAAAAATAAAAGCAATTGTAGGCACCCCTCTGTCGCAAGAAACAATGGAGTGCGCCTCTGGAGAGTGAAGGCAAATTGCTGGAGAACCAGAGCAACTGATGTGGCTGCAGAGACCGGTAACTCTTAACTTCTGCCTCCCACTTCGTTTTTGATGCTTTAGCCACACCGAAGTGACCTCTCCGGGTCACAAGCCTGGGCAGTGTGTATGGAGATCCTCCTGGGATGGCCAGGTGACAAGACTCACTGATGTGGCCCAAAAGAAAGCAGATAAATACATTTGGCACCAGCTTGGCTGCAGGAGTTGCTGGAAGGAGTCATACAAGATGCCAAGAGTGTGTACTAGGCAAGAACCCCAACTAGGTTAAAGCCAAGCCTTCCATATCAGCTCAGGGTTAGACCATGCCTGGGATCCTCTCCTCCACAGCTGGCAGACGAGGCAAAAAGACAGCAGGCCGTGAGAGTCTGCTGCCGCCCTGTCTCTCTTTTCAGCTGTGCATGTAAAAGCCATGGAACAATTTCTGGATTGTGTAGCTCGGCAGCTCTTCATAACCTTCCTTTTGACTACCGAAAGCTAGTCCGACAAGGTCTCGCAACCCTGCTGAAAAGCACTCCGGATTCTTGTGGGAGGAGAGGGTTTTCTACCTGCAGAGCATCCATCAAAACACCTCCCTTGTGTGAAATTAGCACTTTGAAGTGGTATGGCCCGGAAGGTGCTGTTTTGTAAATGGCAGTGTGTGGCAAGGAACAGAGGCACAAAGGCTGAAGCCCAGAACAGCTTTTAGGAAGCAGAGCAGCAGCGGCGGTGCATTTGCAGGGCCAGGGCAATTTGGGGAGGGGGGGGGCGGCAGGATGCTTTCCCAATCTCACGCCTTTCCTGCTGCAGTCTGCCACTGCTGTTGATCCACCCCCTCACCCACAACTGAAGCAAGTTAGAAGGCATATTTGGGGTGCTAGGGGAGGAGTGGCACCTCTGTTGTGGGGCATGTTGTGTTCCTTCTGGGGTAGTCCACATTTGGTCCCCACCAGGGGTGCCAACTTGAATAGAATATGGGGAGGGGGAGATAAGCCAAGCCCCGCATAATCAATCACGAGATGCAGCACACTCACACCATTTGAATGGCAATGTCCATCAACTTTGCGGGGGGGGGGCTCAAATATTTTATTGATGGGGCCGAAGGGACCTCGCCCCCTAGGAAATAGCTCCTATGGTTCCCTCCTGCACTCAGCTCTTGCCAGCGGTTCCTAGAAGCTCTCAGCATGTGACAGCAGCCACACCCTGGGAAATTATTATTATTATTATTATTATTATTATTATTATTATTATTATTATTATTTTGTACCCCGCCCATCTGGCTGGGTTTCCCCAGCCACTCTGGGTGGCTTCCAACAGATATTAGGATACATTAAAATGTCACAGATTAAAAACTTCCCTGAAATGGCTTCGGCTGGTCAGCTAAACCAGGTGAAGTTAGCCGATGGGTCTCAAGCCTTCAGTGAGCTAGGGACTTCCCCTGCATGCAAAGACACGTTCTGGTGGACTGAGCAGACAAGACCAATAGTGGGTCCAACAGTCAAGAAGTCAGTTTCTGAACATGCTGTAGAAGGAAATGAGGAACAGATGGGTATCGTCAACCTGGAAAGGTAGGAGAAGAAAAGCTCTGGTCCTAAAGCTCCACTGCCTTGCGGCAACACTCATCCATTAGAAAGGCTTCGGGAGGAAACGCCAAGGAAAAATCCATACCCACTGCCTTGTGGGACAGCTTCAGGACAAGAAAAGGCTAAGGAGTAAACCCTACACAAATCTGGAGAGGACTACCCAAGACAGTTGGCTGGCACCTTGTACATCTCCTTCTGGGAATGCCTGCAGCCAAGTTGGGGCCTGTCTGCATGGATGCATTCTGGGGAGGGTCAGTCCAAATTGTCATATCCTGCTGGCCTGGAGATTGCTGCCTATATGGCACAGATCATCCCCTCTCTGCTATTCCCTTGGAGGGCAGTTGAAAGAGCTCGACACCTTGGGTATGGGCTCCATTTAATCAGATTTCCTCATTACTTTGGACTCTGGGTTGATTTGCCAGGTGTTCATGCCCACACAGTTCATCCGTGATGAACACCCAAATAGAATGGCTCTGTGGGCTCCATTGTCTCCTGAGACTGACAGATGTCAACCAAAATGTTGACTGGTTTTAACAAGGATTGGGAAAGCAATGTGGAACTGGACAGAGACAAACTGTGGCAGCAGCATCCTCAGCCAAACATTTGAACAGCAGAGAAGAAAGCCCACTTCCCTAGTTGCCAAGAAAACTAGTTACCCAGCAGAATATCAGCTTCTGCCACAAAGTAGAACTTCAGGCACAGAAAGATTCTGGCTTCCTCTACAGCTACTTACAGTTTTAATGCACCAGGGATGGGAGATAGAGACTCTTGGTATCTCTGTCCTTTTCATCATCCCCTCCTTATTCGAAGAACAAGGTAAGAACCTTTGGAACAAGTTTAATGTGACGAGACCCCAAAGAAAACGTAAAGTCCTATGCTTGTATTCCTTTTAACAAGGATGGGGAGAATGTGGTCCTCCAGATGTTGTCAGGCTCCATTGCTCATCAGTCACAGCTGGCATAGTCAATAGTCAGAGATGCAGTGAACTGATACAGGAGAGATATGGGATCATAGCTGTCAACTTTTTCCTTTTTTTAAGGGAAATTCCCTTATTCCGAATAGGATTCCTCGCAAGAAAAGGGGAAAGTTGACAGCTACATATGGGATCCCTATTCCTGGCTTAAGTACATCACCTTCCTCATTCAGGTCCAGATGTAGTCCAGGAGTTTGCTTCCGATCAGAAGGTCAGCGGTTCGAATTCCCACAACGGGGTGAGCTCCCGTTGCTTGGTCCCAGCTCCTGCCCACCTAGCACACGAAGAAGTGCAAGTAGATAAATAGGTACCACTCCGGCGGGAAGGTAAACAGCGTTTCCGTGCACTGCTCTGGTTTCGCCAGAAGCGGCTTAGTCATGCTGGCCACATGACCCGGAAAAACTGTCTGCGGACACACACCGGCTCCCTCGGCCAGGAAAGCGAGATGAGCGCCGCAACCCCAGAGTCGTCTGCGACTGGACAGTCGTCCAGTCAGGGACGTCCTTTACCTTTTTACCTGGTATTTAGAGACATACTGTTTCTCAGCTATCGTGGCAAATATTACTGATAGAAAGGTAGGTCTACCTACCATGTAGTGATCTAATATTTTCTGAAATGTCATCTCAGCCTGCGGTCATTGCCGGATCTTGTAGCAGTGAATTCTATGGCTTAATTTCATATTGCGTGTCAGGCCTGAAACTATTGCTTCACCATGGAGCCTTCAATTCTGGTATAATGAATCTGGGCTACTTTAGCAGTACATTGTAGTTAATTCTTCTTCTGGGGCAAGGAAAGAACACACTTTCTACATTTTTGCATTTTAGCTGCATTACTCTTATCTCGGAGCAAGACGTTAAATAATGATCCAACTGCTCTTAAACCTCTGATAACCATCTACCTATCAAGCCACAATCTGCCTTGATGCTTGAAAATCTTAGTCCCCTCTGGATTTCTCTCTCTCCGAAGAGTATCATCCTACAGATTTGCATTTTCATTGGGCAATGGAGGACGCCACTTTGAAAACACTGTGTCATCAAAGCTCCCCCAGGCGAATGCATTACAGAGTCCTTGATCTATTATATATACATATGTATTTCACAGATACATTTGAATATATGCATAATATGCCACACTCCAAGGCTTGTTGCAGTCCATTTGCCAAGGGATCGTGGTAAAACAACAACAACAACCACAGGTTTAGACCACCAAGCAGTATCACTGTCAGACAGAAGTTCCCAAAAAGCACCACTCCGCTGTCAAACATTGTAGGCCAGGCCTGCACAACCTGTAACCAACCAAGCAAGATGCTGATACATGGCTGAGAGTATCCAAGCCCTCTTTATACAAAGCTCCAGGCTACCATCTATTCCTCCTTTATATGTTCCTAAAGCCCCACAAACCATACAATGACCTTGCAGAAGACACTTGGCCGAGTTCATCCTTTTTGACTCTTCAGAGGAGACAGGTGGAACCACAACAAACGGCTGCAGTCGATCCATCTCTACCCCATGTTTCGTTTTTCATTCGCCACGCTGTACCTCGGGGTTAAGAACTGAATTCGTTCCGGAGGTCCGTTCTTAACCTGAAACCGTTCTTAACCGAGATACCACTTTAGCTAATGGGGCCTCCCGCTGCCACCGCCACGTGATTTCTGTTCTCATCCTGAAGCAAAGTTCTTAACCCGAGGTACTATTTCTGGGTTAGCGAGTCTGTGACCTGAAGCGTCTGTAACCTGAGGTACCACTGTATTCTGCAACTACGTTCCATCCTTGTCTGTCTGTCGTTTTTCTGCGAGTGGGTGGGGTGGTGTGGAGGCTCTAGAATTAAAAAAAGTAATAAATAAATTACGTGCTTCTGTAAACTGCAGGGTTCCCCCCCCCGAACGTGGCAACGCCTCCCTCTTGTTCCTGAGTTTTGTGTCCTATCCTGCACACCACCTGAGTTTGCTTTCCGTCGAATAAACTGGAATGGCACGAGCCTTACTTGGTCGCCCTGCTGAGTGTCTGGCAGTAAACACTTGGACTGCTCTTTAATATATATATATATATATATATGAAGTGGGATACAGTTGTTTTAAAGAATGAAAATAAATAAATAATAGGCATTCTGCACCTCCCTAGTCAAAGCAGCAACTGCCTTAAGGAACCACAAATGCAAGCATAGCTGTTTGGAACAGATAGGCATGCCAGGCTGATTTAAAGGGATTTAAAAAAATAAAATAAAAAATAAATGCTAGTTTTAAGCCTGGGTTGTTGGTACTTGTTTATTTATTTATTAATCATGTTGTTACCTTTTAAGAGTCCGTTTGCACCTGAGGTTTTTAACATATAAAGGCAAAGGTACCCCTCTTGAGAGTCCCATGGACTGCAAAAAGATCAAACCTATCCATCCTTCAAAGAAATCAGCCCTGAGTGCTCACTGGAAGGGCAGATCCTGAAGTTGAGGCTCCAGTACTTTGGCCACCTCATGAGAAGAGAAGACTCCCTAGAAAAGACCCTGATGTTGGGAAAGATGGAGGGCACAGGGAGAAGGGGACGACAGAGGACGAGAGGTTGGACAGTGTTCTCGAAGCAACTGGCATGAGTTGGAAAAACTGCAGGAGGCAGTGGAGGATAGGGGTGCCTGGCATGCTCTGGTCCATGGGGTCACGAAGAGTCAGACATGACTGAATGACTGAACAACAACCCCTGACCATTAGGTCCAGTTGCAAACGACTCTGGGGTTGTGGCAATCATCTCACTTTACTGGCCGAGGGAGCTGACCTTTGTCCACAGACAGTTCTTCTGGGTCACGTGGACAGGATGACAAAGCCGCTTCTGGAGAACCAGAGCAGTGCATGGAAACGCCATTTACCTTCCCACCAGAGTGGTACCTATTTATCTACTTGCACTTTGGCGTGCTTTCGAACTGCTAGGTTGGCAGGAGCAGGGACTGAGCAATGGGAGCTCACCCCGTTACGGGGATTCAAACTGCCCGACCTTTCTGATTGGCAAGCCCTAGGCTCTGTGGTTTAGACCACAGCGCCACCCACCACCTTTTAACTACAGTAAACTGTTTTTAACCTTTAAGATTGGGTGGGATAACAGATCTAAACAAATGCCAACACCAGCAGTCTGCATAAATCATGGTTTGTGTTTGGTCATATTCCGTCATCTGTTCTTAACTGTACAGGGAATCATAAATGATTGGGGTTGGTTTTTTTTAAGATGAACCTGCCACAGATAAATAGCAGTACACAAATGTCCTTTTGGCCCAAAAGGTGTTCTGATTTCCAATTCCTCATTAAAACAAAAGTATACAATGTGGTTTTTTTTTCCTTACTTGCCTTATCGGAATTAAAAAAAAAAGAAAAAAGCTTCGGTTGCCATAGCAATTGGATGCAACTTGGCATCTCCATGACAACTACTGCCTCTGTTTCAATTCACCATCTGACAAGGCGCCTCTCCTCCCTCCCTTCGTTTGCTTCATCTGTCAAAAGATGGACCGGCCATCCTACCTACTCCCAAACAAAGCTTAAAATCTAATGAATGAAAGGCAAAAGAAACAGTACTGTGTAAGAACAACAAAACATTCCAACAGGCTAGAGACAACTGGTCCCAGGTGGTTTTCGTTGCCCTATATTTTTGTTGCATGATCTTATCGCATCACGAGATGCGTGCAAATATCAGCTAAGGGTGGTTGTTGAATATGTTCGGGTTATTCTGTATGTACATAACCCTCAAGATTCCAGGGCACTATCCATTAAGGTGTTCTCCCACACAACCCCATTGAAGAAATGAATCAGGAGAGCTGCTGCGGTGTAATGGATAGGATAATAATTAATAATAATAATTTATTATCTGTACCCCACCCATCTGGCTGAGCTTCCCTAGCCACTCTGGGCAGCTCCCAAATGAAATGTTAAAACAATACAGCATTAGATATTTAAAAACGTCCCTAAACAGGGCTGCCTTCAGATGTCTCTTAAAAATAGGATAGCTGCTTATTTCCTTGACATCTAATGGAAGGGTGTTCCACAGGGTGGGCGCCACTACCAAAATGGCCCTCTGTCAGGAGGCAGAACTGGAGCCATATTCTAATCACCTTGAGAGTTGCTGGCTACTTGGGATCAGACAGGAGCCTAACCAGTTTGGTGTGGGGTTGAAGGGGATAAGACATGTGTACACTTTCCCAAAACAAATGAAATCGCTCTCAAAGAAAGCAGAAAATCTAATTATCCTGGTCATCAGCCAACAATATCCTATTTCTTCCCCGCCCCTCATGCAGCAAAATAAATGGACATTAATTCAGTCGGTCCATTTGTTTGCGTAAAACCAAGGGTCAACACAAACTAACCATTGATTTGTTTTAAGGCTTGAGCATGATCCACCAGGATGTCCTGCTCTACAAGTCTAATTTAAGACTATGAGCTGCACAAGAAAACAGATTGGATCAGCCATCTCTAGTTTGGGGCAATGTATTTGCTCTTAGGCTGTATCAGAAAATTAAAACTTGCATTAATACCCATCCCTTTTTCACTTCAGGAATTTGAGTTTTGTGAACCGTGGTAGAGATCTTTTATGGAATTCACGGAACTTACCAAACGACAATTTCCAGGATCTTTCAAAGTAGGGGTACAGAACTTGTGGCCTCCAAATGATGTCATGAATCCCAGGCAGCATGATCAATGACCAGGAATGACACCCTAGGGTGGCTAAAAGACTTGCATTTTGAACTTGGGAGGATAAACAACACCAGCTATTACACAAAGAGTTTAGGACATTACCATACCTCTGATTGGAAGCAACTCAAAGCAGTTAAAAGCCATCCTTGAAAATAACTCCACAAAAAGTGACCAGCTCACAGACTCATAGAATGCTAGATATTTATGGCCTAAAAGAAAAGGAAAAACCTGGGTTTTATAAATAAAACTTCCCTGCTAGCTAAACTACAGGCATTTCTTATGCCAAATGAGAGAATATGTCCAAGGGCAAGTTGTTGTTGTTGTTGTTGTTCAGTCGTTCAGAGTCATGGCCGACTCTTCATGACCCATGGACCAGAGCATGCCAGGCACGCCTATCTTTCACTGCCTTCCCGCAGTTTGACCAAACTCATGCCAGTCGCTTCGAGAACACTGTCCAACCATCTCATCCTCTGTCATCCCCTTCTCCTTGTGCCCTCCATCTTTCCCAACATCAGGGTCTTTTCTAGGGAGTCTCTCTTCTCATGAGGTGGCCAAGGGCAGTTAATAAGGTATAAAACCAACCTATGTCTCTAATCCTAAACCCAGTGCCTAGTGCATAAGACTCTTTGAACTAAGTGGTACTTACTTCTAAGTAAACCTGCACAGGATTGTGTTGTAAATGGGTTAGGGAGTATTACAATGTGTAATACTCTGCCTGTTGAGAATTAGGAAGCCCCCCCCCCCCCAACAGGCAAGGAAGTTGGAAGGGACAGAAAACTTTCTCATTCCATTGTTTCACTCCCTTCTTTCTCCTCTGTGTACCTGGTTTTCTGTTATTCCTCCCTTCCCTCCAACACACGGAAAATTAGCTGCGCAGAGGAGAGAGAACAAAAAACAAAAAAACTTGGAAAGGAAGCCAGCGACTCCTCCTTTGCTCTCTGAATGTGCATTTTCTATCCCTTCCAGCGTTCTCTGTCTGTTGTCAGGGGAACATTCCAGATTTGAATCAGGCAGGGCTTTTGCATGGGGGGTTGCTCTCCTACGGCAAATGCCGTGTGTGACTCTAAAGGCCTTGAGCCTGTGGAAAAAGTGGAGACAGTCAGTGCTTCCTGTTTTAGTTGATCAGGTGGTGAAAATTAGGCGGCACAATGTTGTTCCACAACGAGTTGTCCTCTCGGTCCTGGCCCGACTAGATTGGAAGTCTTCTCTAGGTTAAGCCATACAGAAACCCCGCTTTATAGATCCCTTGCCCTGTACTGCATTAACCACAGCAATACCCAAAGTCTACCCATATTGTGCAACTGTTGGACAGTCTAATGCTCTTGTGTAATTTTGCTGCATCATGTGATACTTTCCTAAGTCACCAACCAAGTTCCCACAACCTTGCATCACACACTGTTAAGACAATTCCTTCCAGTGGCACCTTAGAGACCAACTATGTTTGTTATTGGTATGTTACAGGTAGGTAGCCATGTTGGTCTGCCATAGTCAAAACAAAATAAAATAAAAAATTCCTTCCAGTAGCACCTTAAGAGACCAACTAAGTTTGTTCTTGGTATGAGCTTTCGTGTGCACGCACACTTCTTCAGATACACTGAAACGGAAGTCACCAGACCCTTAAATATAGTGAGAGGGTGGGGAGGGGTATTACTCAGAAGGGTGGTGGGAATGGGTGATCAGCTGATAGGTGTGGAAAACCTGTTGACGAATGTTAACGACTGCAATTTTTACAGGGTCTTACAGGGAAAGGAAAGGGTGAGGTGGCTAAAGATAGCTTTTTCATGTATAATGAGATAAGAATCCAATGTCTTTGTTCAGACCAGGTTTCTCCATGGTTTTAAGTTTGGTGATTAGTTGCAATTCAGCCACTTCTCTTTCCAGTCTATTTCTGAAATTCCTTTCAGTATGAGCTTTCGTGTGCATGCACACTTCTTCAGATGCCACGAAAGCTCATACCCATAACAAACTTAGTTGGTCTCTAAAGTGCTACTGGAATGATTCTTTTTTTTTTTTGACTATGGAAGACCAACATGGCTACCTGTAACACTGTTAAGAGTACTTGAATGGGCAACTCAATGCTACCCCTGCAGGACACATTTCTGAGTCCTGGTAGGTGACTGCCTGGAATTGCTGGACGCACCTAGGCTCTGAGCAAATTTCAGTGCAACCTTTCCCACCCTTGAAGGAAACAGCAAAATTCTAACAGGGCAATATTGTGGAGCCCTTTCTCTTGCCAGCAACCAACCTTTGTCAAATGCATGTTATGATGGGCTCATAGCACTATATCTGACCATTGCTGTGAATGGGGGGCCCATCTGTGTTTCCCACCGAGGAATCCAGTGGCCTCCTCTTTCCTTTTTTAATTTTCTTTTTAAAAAGAACCTTATTAAATATGTATTTTAAAATTCCAAAAACAAAAACAAAACAAAACATTAAATATTGCATCATACAAATAATGACAGACATAAATTTACAATGGTCTCTTTCAAATTATAAATCTAATTTAAAATATGACTTCATATTGCTTCTACAATGGTTTTTCTTGGTATAATACTCATTTCATTACTCTAACTAATGATTTGATTACTCTCACTCTTTAAAGAAAAAGTTATATGTAGTTTAAATCTCCCACGTGTGTATCTTAATCTAAGCAAATCATTAGTTCCATTTTCAAACCTTCTTTTCTTAAATATTCTTCCACATACTTCCATTCTGCTTTTGTATATCTCTTATTGCCACTGTCATCCTTGCTAAACTCATATATTCTATTAGCTTAATTTGCCATTCTTGGACTGATGGTATTTTTTCTCCTTTCCAGGTTTTAGCTATAAGTATCCTAGCTGCTGCAGAAGCGTACAAAAGAATGCCTTTTCTGTCTTCAGGAATATTCCCAGGGGTCATACTCAATAAAAAATATTTCAGGTTTTTTCCCAAATGTGATTTTCAACATTTTTTTTCAAATTCTCGTATATAATATTCCAAAATTCATAAATCTTTGGGCATTTCCACCAACAGTGGAAATACGTACCTATTTCATCGTGGCATTTCCTCCTCTTTCCTAGGGTTCTGGTGCACAGGCTCCTAGCTTGCACACATGCACAAAGAGCCCTGAGGAGCACAGCCAATGGTAGATGTGGATGAGCCTCCCATTCTGGGTAGTGGTCAGACAGTGGCTGGGTAGTGGCTTAGGACAAGGGGCAGGATGAAGGCACTGGAAGAGTAAGGGGGTGTGGTATGTGCGGTATGCCCCGGGTTTCATCCCTGGGGGAGTGATATCACTGCTCCACTCCGCTCCGCTCCCCTGGGATGCTCGCTGCTCACCGTGGGCAGTGCCCCCCAGGATACTCGCCCCACCCCCGGGACGCTCACCCCGCCCCACAGGTGCATAGCATGTGTGCTGCTCCGGATGCCAGAGCAGCTAGCTCCGCCTCTGGATGAAGGAACTCCATAATGCCTTTGGGCATGGGTAGGCAAACTAAGGCCTGGGGTCCAGATTCGGCCCAATCACCTTCTAAATCCGGCCCGCGGACGGTCCGGGAATCAGCGTGTTTTTACATGAGTAGAATGTGTCCTTTTATTTAAAATGCATCGCTGGGTTATTTGTGGGGCCTTCCTGGTGTTTTATTTTTGGGGGGGATTTTTTTTTATTAAAGATTTTCTTGGTTTACAGAAGTGTGTGTAATGTCTCTCATTTTTTCCCCCCATATAACATTTTTACAGATCAGTTTTGGTTGTTGAGACATTGGGGAGAGAAGAGGGAAGGAGGTGGGTGGGGTGGGGGAGAGTGCGGTGGGGAGATGATGCTTTTATTTTCCTTAATATATGTAGGATTTCGTGTCAGCGTCATTCGTGTTGGTTCTTTGTTGCTTGCTTGTGTTTCTTTGGCGGTGAGAGGTCGGGATTGGCGTAGAAACCAAAGATCACCACAGCCAACCACAAAGGAACAATCACAACCTTCCTGGTGTTTTGACATAAGTAGAATGTGTCCTTTTATTTAAAATGCATCTCTGGGTTATTTGTGGGGCATAGGAATTCGTTCATATATATTTTTTTCCAAAATATAGTCTGGCCCACCACATGGTCTGAGGGACAGTGGACCCGGCCCCCTGCTGAAAAAGTTCACAGACCCCTGCTTGGGGATCCTCTGTTATGCATTTGGATGGATCATTCCCTTCTCATTTCCCCCCCCCCCCAATGAAAGTGGAGTTTCTCAGAATCTGAATTCTGCAACACAATGCCTTTTGGAACTGTAGAATCCACGTGGCCCACAGCCAGCAGTTCCCTCACAGTGCGCATCACACGTGGTCATTTCATTGGGTTAAGTGAACATATTTCTCCAAAAGAAGCCTGCGCCTCTCCCCCAACTCCAGCTGAAGGATCTAGCCTGTCAGCATTGTACACCACATAATCTTGGCAGAACCGTGGATTGTCAATGCGTAATTCTCCAAAGCACCCAGTCCTGCATGCTTAGCCTTTATAAAGCCAGGACATTTGTTTTGGGCCTCTTGCTGCGGTCAAACATGATTAATAGAAGATGAATTGAGCAGATATTGATGGGTTGCGCTTTCCATCTCACAGCCTAACCAAATTGTAACTTTCCAAGCAACCATGTAAATGAAATCAAAGCAGGAGGAGGCCTGGCCACTGACTACTGCTCAGCTGAACGACAAGAGGATGACGGTCTCTGGGTTTGCATTAGATTTTCACTCAGGGTTCAATCGATTAATTCTTTTCTATATCAAACTGCCCAAGATGCTTCCATACCGTAGCAATCGCCGAAATAAATGCAATTTGCTGCTACACACATTAACAGCAAAAAGAGCCGCTCCACTTGGATGTAACTAAATCTGACTTTTAGGCTTGAAATGCCCAGGGACCCGTTTGCTTCCCAGGAAACAAAAAAACCCATTGTCTCATATTTCCAACCTATGCATCACCCTATATTTACATTGGAGAGCAAAACGGCACAGACTGCTGGAATAATTACACATTTACGCAGCAGATATGCAGAACTGCATCACCACCTCCTAGTTATTTTTATCCTTATTACCTAGTCAACTGGATTTGGATGAAGAACCCAATCTTTCCTCCACCACTATGATCCCTAGTTGGTTTTCTTCTAAGTCATCCATGGAAGGGCAGATTTGTGGAATTAGGAAAATCAGGCAGCAAAGGTTTTCCCTAGACTATATACCACATCGGGCTGCAAATGACAAAGCTGCATGGTAAGATATTTTTGGCCCCTTCCCCACAAAAAAACCCTCCCTAAACGCCAGGAATGAACCTGTCAGGGAAAAGGGTTCAGCGTAGCATTCCTTTTGACCTGCTACCTACCTGCATGCAGGGAGGTTTTTTTCTGCTAGAGGATAGCATTTACTCACGCACCGTCCCATCCTCCCACCTGAAGTGGCGCCATTTATGAAAAACCTCGCTGCCCGATGCTGCTGATTGCAGAAAACAGCCCTTCAAAAGCCATCATTTAAAAGAAGAAGAAGAGTTTGGATTTGATATCCCGCTTTTCACTACCTGAAGGAGTCTCAAAGTGGCTAACATTCTCCTTTCCCTTCCTCCCCAACAACAAACACTCTGTGAGGTGAGTGGGGCTGAGAGACTTCAAAGAAGTATGACTAGCCCAAGGTCACCCAGCAGCTGCATGTGGAGGAGTGGAGACACGAACCCGGTTCCCCAGATTACGAGTCCCCAGATTACCGCTCTTAACCACTACACCAAACTGGCAGATTCCTTTCAGATTGATTAGATCCAGAAGTTACCTCTCCAAAGCAAGTGTGATTGAGGGAAGGTGACAAAGAAAGCCCTGGAGGGGGGGTTCGAATTTGCAGTGCCTCAAAAGGCTGTTCAGACAGAAGCGCGCAAGTTGTCAAGAGGTGGTTAAAAGCTACCAAAACTGATTCCCCCAGTGTACAATTACAAAAGAGAAAATAAGTAGGCATTGCTACATTATCTGATAATAGTATGCAATTACAGTGCCCCCTCATTAGAAGAACGTTGGTAAAGTTAGCTCTGTCCTAAGTCATCCCACTTTCTGCTTTGGTTCAAAGGAATTGACAGGTAAGCAATTCCGGCATGTGCCTTCTAAACATCCCAGTGAAAACTAGTTTCAGAGTCCCCAGGATTTGACCCCACACCCAGCTACAATGTACAATAGAAAAGAGGGGTGGCGTTCTCTTTGCCAGCCTCAAGCATGGCTGCAAACAGTGGTTTTCTTTCAGATGGCACTCAAGGGTACGAAGTACCAGCACCTATATGCTGTTGTAGTTGTTAAAAATTGTGGCACTTACTGTAACAACTTCATGGTGAGAACCGGCACCTATAAGCACTGGGTGCAACACAAGATCTCACCTCACTGACCTGGGCATACCGTATTTTTCGCTCCATAAGACACACTTTTTCCCTCCTAAAAATTAAGGGGAAATATCTGTGCATCTTATGGAGCGAATGGTGGTCCCTGGAGCCGAATTGCCCAGGGGCCAAAAGCAGATAGTGCTTTTTATTTTACAAAGAGAAAAAGGGGTGTTGAAAGGACCTCGCTCAGCAGCTGATCAGCAAGAGATCAGGAGAGAGATGAGAGTCCCGGCTCCCTTTCAGCCCCACCCTCCATTGTTGAATGTGCTGCAG
Organism: Lacerta agilis; assembly: GCF_009819535.1. Taxonomy (NCBI): domain Eukaryota; kingdom Metazoa; phylum Chordata; class Lepidosauria; order Squamata; family Lacertidae; genus Lacerta; species Lacerta agilis. The sequence continues at coordinate 7,019,797 of NC_046317.1, read as the reverse complement.
AGGGAGGTTGTTTGTTTCCCCAGTGACATGTGACTAGCTGATTAGATTATCTGTCTGGAAAGTGTAGAAATGGCTCCCTTTCCTTCAGAAGCTGCAGAAATGTGAGTTGAACCCCATAAAACATGGGGCTTTTCCTCTTTGCTTTTCCCCCTTTGCAAAAGGAGCTTTGCTTTTCTCCCTTTGCAAAAAAGCTGCAAAACTTTTAGCTGATCCTCAAAAAAACAAAACCCAGGGCTTTTCCCTTTGCAGAAAAGCTGCAAAACTTTTAGCTGATCCTCAGAAAAACAGGGCTTTTCCCTTTGCAAAAAAGCTGCAAAACTTTTAGCTGATCCTAAAAAAAAACAGGGCTTTTAGAGGAGGAAAACCAGAAAAAAAAAAAATTTCTTGTTTCCTCCTCTGAAAACGAGGTGTGCCCTATGGTCCGGTGCGCCCTATGGAGCGAAAAATACGGGTAATTATTTTTAGGTTTGCCCGGGCTTCTTGATTGGGCAACAGTTAGCATGCCCTTGCGTGCTCACTTTACAAAGCATCTGATCCCAGCCCATCTGTTTCTGGGAGCTGCTCCCCACCCTGCCGAATGCCAGCTCTGGTGACATTGAATCTCTCAGCTCCTTTGTCCCTGTATCACCAAGTCATCACATTTTGCTAATGACACAAGCATGTTGCTTTACACATACGACCAGAGAGAAGTGACACTTGGAGATTTCTTTCATCCTGGACCAGTCGTTGTATGTCACAAGGAATACTGCAAAGTGGCCTGGTTGCTCAAATTAGTGGTCACGTGATGATGCAACTGGGATGGAGTATACAGTCAACGAACCTCACCTTGCCGACAAAGCTCCGTATAGTTAAAGCTATGGTTTTCCCAATAGTGATGTATGGAAGTGAGAGCTGGACCATAAAGAAGGCTGATCGCCGAAGAATTGATGCTTTTGAATTGTGGTGCTGGAGGAGACTCTTGAGAGTCCCACGGACTGCAAGAAGATCAAACCTATCCATTCTGAAGGAAATCAGGCCTGAGTGCTCAATGGAAGGACAGATCCTGAAGCTGAGGCTCTAATCCTTTGGCCACCTCATGAGAAGAGAAGACTCTCTGGAAAAGACCCTGATGTTGGGAAAGATGGAGGGCACAAGGAGAAGGGGACGACAGAGGACAAGATGGTTGGACAGTGTTCTCAAAGCGACTAACATGAGTTTGACCAAACTGCGGGAGGCAGTGGAAGACAGGAGTGCCTGGCGTGCTCTGGTCCATGGGGTAACGAAGAGTCAGACACGACTAAACGACTAAACAACAACAAACCTCAAGGGTCCCAACACCAACTTCAGCTAAATTTAAAAAGCCCTGGCCTCAACACTTAGTCCTCAGTCTGAGGCATTCATCTCAGAAAAGAATGGCCTTGCCTAGCTATTCTCCTGTTCCTACTCCGCTGTTTTTGGGAAGTTCAACCCCTACTTGCCTTAAACCCATAGCTGTCAACTTTCCCCCTTTCTTGCGAGGAATCCTATTAGGAATAAGGGAATTTCCCTTAAAAAAGGGGAAAAGTTGACAGCTATGCTTAAACCTCCACCCTTTGACCTTTCATGCTATCTCTCTATAACTTCACCTTTTGCCCACCTGGGACAGCATAACCTGCCCCAGCACCCTTTGAGCCTCGACCCCCTCAGGACTCTGAAATCAGGTCCCCTAAAATCCTGCTGGGCCCTGATGAGCTATGTGCTTCTAAATAAATAGGACACAATCAGTACGAGAGAGATACCTGTATCACACAATAAGAGTTTGGGAATTTCTTTGAAAGCTTTCCGGTTCATGAGCTCCATGGAAATAAGGGGGCTGGTGCCTGCTCAGTGAGTTTGCACGAGGATGCAGAAAATTAGAGTCCCATCCTTTCTAATCAAGACACAGAATGGCATTTGAGCAGAGAATGGGGGCTTATGTTGACTGAAGAAATAAGGAGGTCAGATTCCCAGCTCATTATGAATACTTAGGAGATGATTAGCCACTTTCATTCAATATTTAATTCACATTTATGAGGCATTAGCTGGAACTTTACATTCGGCTTTGGGAACAACACTTTTCAGCATGCGCTCTATTCCTTTCCTTGTGTGGTCGGCCGGGTGTGTTGAACATCAACCAAGGAGATCATTGAAATGTTGACCTATGCAATGCATCTTACTGGGTGACCTTCAACCAGTCACTAGAGGGCTAGATCAAAAGCAATAAACAGTCCTCTGTTTCTTTACAGATTTATTGTTGTGACATAAGCTTTTGTGGACAAGAGCCCATTTCATCAGCTGTCTGAAATCATACGTGTGCACCCACACGGCAGGGAGAAGATTGAAGGTGTAGCTGAATGTCCATGAAAAACAAGAAGGACAGAAGGTTTATAGGTTTTTAATCATTGCCTAGATTTCTTTAAAAAAACTCTTTACTTGTTTTATCCCAACCGAGAATAACATTTCATGGATCGGATGATGTGGGCTCTAGTCCACAAAAGCTTATGCCACAGTAAGTCTGTTAAGTCTTTATGGTCCTACCCATAGCTGTCAAGTCTCCCTTTTTTGGCGGGAAACTCCCTTATTCCAAGCCGTTTCCCGCTGCTATCCCTTATTGTTGATAACCCTTAAATTTCCCTTATTTCCAGGAAGGAGCGTTGGAGTCCGGGGACTCCTTGGGTCCCTGATTTCTCAGCCCTGCCTGCCTGCCTGCCTACCTCACAGGACTGTTGTGGGGATTAAATGAGGACTAGGACCAGGGAGCTCCTTGGAGAAAAAAGGTGGAATATAAATACCTAATAACAAACAGACAGATATATATATATATATATATATATATATATATATATATATATATATATATATAGAAGAAGATAAAATAGACAAATGTTTCTTGGCAACAAGTGCTCAGATTAAGCATTGCTGCCCCTCACTGGAGGCAGAGCAGAGCCAACCTGGCCAGAAGCCATCAGTGGTCCTCTCCTCCTGCATGAATTTGCCTAATCCTTTTCTAAAGCCATCCAAGTTGGTGGCCATCGCTGCTCCCTGTGGCAGGGAGTTCCAGAGGTTAACTGCGTGTTGCATGAATAAGTGCTTTCTTTTCTCTGCCCTGATTTCTCTTTCCTGGTGTAAATTAATTTGTAGCCTGGGGGGATTACCGCGGCGTGGACTGTCCCTGAGAACCGTAGACTGTCCCTGGGACGGGTGAGGGTGCTGATCCCTTCTTTTCAGTTCCAAAACTTGACAGCTATGGTCCTACCAGACTTCTTTGCTGCCTTTTTGCTGCAAAAAGTTTAGCAGCAAACTTCAAGCCTCACAAACAACAAGAGGACCGCTATGAAGGCAAAATGGGACAACCTCATAGATGCTCCTCTGGCTGGTTGCAAATACATGTGAAACTCGAAAAATTAGAATATTGTGGAAAAGTCCATTTATGTAAGCAATTGTGTTCATTAGCTACGGGAGTTTAATATATGAGATAGACTCATGACATGCAAAGCGAGATATGTCAAGCCTTTGCTTGTTATAATTGTGATGATTATGGCGTACAGCTGATGAAAACCCCATAGTTGAAATTGTTAAGTTGAGGTTCTCATCAGCTGTACGCCATAATCATCACAATTATAACAAATAAAGGCTTGACATATCTCGCTTTGCATGTCATGAGTCTATTTCATATATTAGTTTCACCTTTTAAGTTGAATTACTGAAAAAAATGAACCTTTCCACAATATTCAAATTTTTCGAGTTTCACCTGTATGTTTTCTAATATTAGCAACAAATATTATGACTTCTGCCCAGGTTTAAGCCACAGCACTTCTTCCCCCCCCCCCAAAAAAAAAAATCAGGGCCAAGCCAATGAATGCCATCAGTCCAGTTATGTATTTTTGGACAAATTGCAATCCATGTTTTGCCACTAGACCTTTGGTAATAGCCACGAGCCACCATTACTGCCTGGAGAGAGCTCTGAGGTCAGGATAGCGAGGGCTGCATTTGACCACTGGTTCCAAAGTTCCCCACCTCTGCCCTAACAATAGTTTATGTTCCTATAGTCTTGATGCCATCAGTGGGAATGCAACAAGACTGACTTCCATAAGGAGTGATGGAATGGCAGTGATATGAAAACACACACTTCACTTTTCACCCTTGTAGAGGACATGCCAATAATCAATATGAGGGAGAGGAGCTCATAGCTGGAGGTAGAGTGCATGTTCTTCATGAGTATGGGGCCACCTCCAATCCCCAGCCTCGCCAGGTCAAGGATCTCAGTTAGCATGGGTGGAAATAGGCAGTAATTGCATGGATGGCCCAATGAGTGTAGGGTACCTGCTTATGTGCATGTGTTTAATGCAATATGGGTGGGCCTGCCATGAGACAAGAGGTGGAGTGGTAGATTTTGAGTTCCATTAAGGGCAGCAAGAGAGGGACTAGGAAGCTCTAGTCCGTAGGGAATGTCCTCCTGCAGAAGCAGTGCTGAAATGAAGAGGACCTGCAGCAGAGCATCACGTGCTGCAGAAGATTTAGAGGCACCATCTGAATTTTCCTACGTCAGGCAACAAAATGTATTCAGCTGACCCTGGTATGCATTGGAATTGGGAAGAATTAGAATAGCTTCCACTACAAGAATTAGAAGAATAGCTTCTACTTTAAAGACCACGGGTAGGCAAACTTAGGGACCCAGGTGGCACTGTGGGTTAAACCACAGAGCCTAGGGCTTGCTGATCAGAAGGTTGGCGGTTCGAATCCCTGTGACGGGGTGAGCTCCCATTGCTCGGTCCCTGCTCCTGCCAACCTAGCAGTTTGAAAGCACGTCAAAAGTGCATGTAGATAAATAGGTACCGCTCTGGTGGGAAGGTAAACGGCGTTTCCGTGCGCTGCTCTGGTTCGCCAGAAGCGGCTTGTCATGCTGGCCACATGACCCAGAAGCTGTACGCCAGCTCCCTTGGCTAGTAACGCAAGATGAGTGCCGCAACCCCAGAGTCGGACATGACTAGACCTGATGATCAGGGGTCCCTTTACTTTACCTAGGCAAACTAAGGCCCGGGGTCCGGATCCGGCCCAGTCGCCTTCTAAATCCAGCCCACGGACGGTCCGGCAATCAGCGTGTTTTTACATGAGTAGAATAAGTCCTTTTATTTAAAATGCATCTCTGGGTTATTTGTGGGGCCTTCCTGGTGTTTTTACATGAGTCAAATGTGTGCTTTTATTTAAAATGAATCTCTGGGTTATTTGTGGGGTATAGGAATTCGTTCATTCCCCGCCCCCCCAAAAAAAATATAGTCTGGCCCCCCACATGGTCTGAGGGACAGTGGACCCGGCCCCCTGCTGAAAAAGTTTGCTGACCCCTGTTAAAGACTCTCTCAAGACAAATCTATTAAAAAGGAACATAAACACCGACAACTGGGAAACACTGGCTTGCGACTGCTCCAATTGGAGAACAGCCTTCAGCAAAGGTATCATGGGTTTTGAATACGCCCAAACTCAGGATGAAAGGGAGAAACGTGCTAAGAGGAAGGCATGCTTGGCAAACCCTCACCATGATCAACTCCCGCCCGGGAAACCTATGTTCCCACTGTGGAAGGACGTGTGGCTCCAGAATTAGCCTCCACAGTCACTTGTGGACTCACTGTTAAAACTGTGTTCATGGTAGGCAATCTTACACGGCTACGAGGGATCGCCAAAGAAAGAAGGAAGGAAATGGAAAGCTATTAATGACACAGGGAAGTAACAAACCCCATCAGCAATGTGCAAACTGAAGATGACTAATACCTTGGCAAATTCTTGGCAATGAAACACGTTCAGCTAATAAATGGTAGACACCAAAAAAGAATTGCATGGGTGGTGCCTTCCCCCCCCCCCTTTCTTTTGCAGGATAATATCCTGTGCATGTTTCTGCTTAGAGCCAGAACATAGGAGACTGAAACCGTCAGAAGCTGCTCACTCCTAGACTTCACCTACAGGCTTTAGGGGAGCAGGCTGGGCTACTATGTGCAGCCTTTGAAATTTCCCTTCACCAAATCAGGATGGATATATTCGGAAAATGCACACGGAAACATTTCCCCCTTGCCGACGCCTGCCAGCATGACTTTCTCAGTGTAAATGTACAACATGCTGTAAGAAAGGAAATGGAGCTGGTTTTCTTTTTATAAGCTTCATTCTGAAAATGTTCTATTGCAATGAATTTCCAGATACATATGCAGAACTCATTCTGAGTACAGAAGTAAAGCCCTGCTGGATCAGACCAAGGGACCATTGAGTCCTGCATCCTGTTTCCAACAGTGACCAACCAGATGCTTCCAGGAAGCAGGACTGGAAAGCAATAGCATCCCCCCTGGGTTGTTCCAGCATCAAATATTCAATGGCAGGCTGCCTCTGAACACAAACTTTTCATTTAGTTGCAATGGCTAGAAGCATTGATCAGCTTCCTTCCGGTGTGTTCCAGCATCATCAAAAAGCATATTAATCAGGAAGAATAGCTAGAAATGTTTGAAAGAAGTCCCCCCCCCTTATCAAGTTCATTTTATGGTGGGTGGGGTAAATCTTCTTCAATATTTTCTTCTTAATGGGGCCTAACCTACAGGCTATGATTCAGAGGACCTATTGTGTGCTCATGCACACCTATGAATAATTATTTGCACGAACATGTTTCCATTAAACATCATGCAAGCGTTAAACAAAGGGCTCGTCCACACCTCTGAAAACCGCCGAATCAAACTAAAATGATTTCCCATGGATTGCTGTTTGCTTCGATTCAGTGGTGAAGTGTGCTTTTTCAAAGGGAAAACTGTGGAGCAAAGGAAAAACTGTTTGGACGCATGCCTAGAAAGCACGGAACAAGCGGAAAACCACTCAAACCCATGTTTTCTAGGCACAGGACAAGCAGAAACAAGGACGAGCCCTTATTTAAGAAGTTAGGCAAGGATATATAACTCCTTTGCATATCTAAGCCGATCTGCCATTGTGCAAGACACATGAACTGTAGGACTTACAGATACAATAAGCAGCTAAATATTTTCAGCAGATTTGTAGCCAGCTAAACATGAGAAAAGACTCCCTAGAAAAGAATGTTGGGAAAGATGGAGGGCACGAGGAGAAGGGGACGACAGAGGATGAGATGGTTGGACAGTGTTCTCAAAGCGACTAGCATGAGTTTGGCCAAACTGCGGGAGGCAGTGAAGGATAGGCGTGCCTGGCGTGCTCTGGTCCATGGGGTCACGAAGAGTCGGACACGACTGAATGACTGAACAACAACAACAAATATGTAAGCACCAGGAATATTGTATATCTGCCTCATCCACGCTGCCAATGAACAACCCTCCCATACTGGGCACCATTTTCACCACAAGCCCCACTGAAGTAAATGAAGACCTGTAAAAGAGCAAACCTGTCTTCCTGTCTTGCTTATTTCCAGTGGGGCACCTGCAGGAGAGAGACCCAATGGATAGTGCCCAATTGCTGCAAGTCAGCAAAAGTAAGTACTTATTGAATTGCCGAGTGCACACATCCAGCCTGGTTCTCCGGGTGGTTGACAGAGACATTAAAAGCAAAATGCAATTCCCAAGAAAATGCTAAAAGCAGAATACTGTAAGATGAATCACAACAGGGAGAACCCCACCCAATTTTTTTTTTATTTTTTATTTTAGAAACCTGCATAAAACACAGCAGCAACGCCATAGGGAGGTACTTCGCTTTTAAACTGTTCAATATGGCACAGCAAAGTCTGACTAACACAAAAGCAGGACAAGTGGAACTGCTTTGATGGGTTCCATCTCCTTTACCACTGGGTCCAGCACCTAGCAAGCAAGCGCCAACTCTTCCATGGGAGGCTGAAAGTGTAGAGGGGCCAGACCATATGGAGGCATGCACTGAGTGAGACTTAGTAAACAAACACATTCACATAAGTCCATTGTGCCCCACATTTGTCTGTCAGGGGAGCGTGCCTGCAGTTCCCAGGTGGGCTGCACTTCTCAGTGGGCTGACTCAAGGAGCAAGAATCTACACACAGCTTCACGGTATGTTCTATGGCCCATCGGACCATCCTTTTGGTTCTCAGCCTCCTCAGCCCCCACACCTGGGTATAAAGGTCACCCTTGGCCAGGGCTATAACCAGGACAACAGTGCCAGTTCCTGGACCCACATTTGGAGCAGAGCTCTCCAAGCAAGGGCACCCCGAGGTAAATTGCTGGAGCAAGAGTGCAATATGCAGCCAGCAGGAGGGAGTGCTCTGTCGTTTAGTTGGAACATATGGCCAGGCTCCTAGCATTTATAACAGAACTGGACAACCCAGAGGCTTTGGAATACCTGCCAGCTACGAAGGATAATGTGGCACCCTCTTATTTATCTGCTGTGTCTTATGAGGTTCTGAGACACAAGCACACAGAGACGTAGAGAAATGATCTGAATAAGCCCCTGCCAAAAGCCACCATCATGAAGGCCAAGCCCCCAGTGTCCGGGCACGTATGCGGCATCTAAAGCAGACGGCAGTTTCTGGCTGCAACTCTTGGTAGCACCATATCAGCCTCTCTTGTGATTCCACTTACTTCCCTTGCTATCATGTACAGAGACAGAGGATAGAATAAACGCTCTTGGACAGGAGTGCACAACCTGCAGCCCTCCAGATGTTCCTAGACTACAACTCCCATCATCCCTGATCACAGGCTATGCTGGCTGGGGCTGATGGGAGTTGTAGTCCAGAAACATCTGGAGTGCCACAGGTTGTGCACCCCTGCTCCAGGAACATTGTTTTGAAAAGCATGAGGAGGGAGGTCTCCACAAGGAACCTCCAGCTGTTGCTACAACAGGGAGCTCTTGCTCTGGGCTTGTTCCCCCACCCCCTCTAATGTTGCTATGTGGTCATCTGCTTATTGTTACGTTGGCTGTTTAAGAACTTATGGAACTGTCCCCTGCACCTGAAAATACTCTGTGGGCCAATGAAATCCTGCTCCTAGATTCTGCAGAATAAGGCACTCTGGGTATTTTGTTTTCTGGTCATGAAAAAGTGGCTGGTGCTGAAAAACGTGTGTTGGCAAAAATGAAGAGAAAGCATGTCATTTGTGCTATAAAGAATGGCCATCTACCTTCCTGTATCATGGGTGTCAACTCCCTGGGGCCCTGAGTGCCCGAACACCCACAAAATTCCCACAAATATCGTTGCAAAGGCCAAGCTGGCACTCCTGCTTCCTATAAAAGTCAGTATCTGGATTTGACCACACACTAGAGTTACACTTGAGGATAAGCCAGAGACAAATGCCAGGGTGGAGCTATGAAGATGAAGGAGCAGACAGAAGCAGGATCGATTCTCACTAGTTCCCACTGAGTTCTATAGAGAGGAAATGGGGGCGAGCTGAAACACTGTGGAAAGGGGACAAGCCCTGCTCCAAATGTTGCAGTTAGTGCCATCCTAGGAATGTCTCCAAACGCATCCCTTTTACTTTCTCCTTGATGTGGATGGCCTGTGAAGGAACAGTTACACTTAGGGGAACAGTTACAGTGGAGGTAGAACCTGCTTTCCACTTTCGACACCGGGTGGTTTAGTCTCTACGACCAGGAGGATGCAACATGTCTCTGTGAGCCTAGTGAACGGGGATGCTTATTCTACGCAGGCCCTCCTTCCACACAAACACACATCCTCAGCCAAACAGAGAGAGAAACCCAAAGAACCAACCACTCTTTGAGAGGCACAGTTCTGGGCAGGGCTGCCAACAACAGCAAGAGGCATCCGATGCAGTCCACACCAAGCTTACGATGCGAGATCGCACACCCCTTTGCTCTGAATACATGCTCATTTGGCAAAATCGGTAACTCTAAATAGAATTCTCGCTGCATATATTGACATACTCTGAAATGGCGAGACCTAGACGTTTCATATTCTATAACCAACCTCACAACAGCAGCAGCAAAGGTAGATAAAAGAGTGTTAAGTGTCACAACAGCCTTTGCCAACCTGGTGCCCAGCCCAGGCCTGCGGCTGATGGGAGTTGTAGTGCAAAACATCCAGAGGGCACCAGGTTGGCAAAGAAATCTAGAGCACGAGAGAGAGAGAGAGAGAGAGAGAGAGAGAGAGAGAGAGAGACCTGGGTACTGTCCTTGGTGCTGAATGGAGAGGGCTGGAAAGAGAGACCAGGGTACTGTCCTTGGTGCTGAATGGAGAGGGCTGGAAAGAGAGATCAGGGTACTGTCCTTGGTGCTGAATGGAGAGGGCTGGAGGTCTTTGGGTTACCTTCTGCAGTGTTGATTGCGACCTCAGTATTGCTTAGGCTGCTCAGTTCAATGAGACAAAGCGACAACCCCCTCGACAGCGGGCGGGGGGCAGCCCGCTCAACTGGCAGCATGGGTGTGCCAAGTGCAGCGAAAAGAGCTGTTTGCCGGAATAGCTAGAACTGGAATCAACAATACAAAAGCCTGGCAGGGAGAAAGGGTGGGCGGCGGGTGGGCTTGAGGCATTTAAGGCACTTATGCTATGCATCAGTGTCTTGTGCTTTTGGAGTCCAAAAGGAGGGGGGGGCGGAGGGCTCCAGCTCCAATTAGTTCATGGCAAACTATGCTGATGCTGTAAATAGCAAAGGTGTGTGTGTGTGTGCAGAGCTCAGTCAGATTTAACTCCCAGTCTGCTTACTCTGGTTCAGGTGCCCTAAGCTCAGCCTCCTAACTCTTTGGAGTCCATTCGATGACAGAAGAGCACATGGCCTCTTCCACCCAGGGCCAGTGGCAATGCTGGCAAGCAGAGTTTGGGGCTGGAAATGCCTCACCTGAGCAGCACACCTGTTCCCACAGCCAATTCTATAGGGGCGCTGTTACAAAAAGAGCCAGGGTGGAAACGAAGAGAGTCTGGCAAGAACTGAATGACACATTGGTCATCAATTTGCTGACTTATGGTGAATATGGTGCGTAAAGTGAATTGAGAATAAGGTTTGTTTGTTTGTTTGTTTGTTTGTTTTAAATCAATTATTTACCGCAAAGAAAGAAAAGGATAGGGGTTTTTTGTTTTTTCAAAATTTATAAATCACCCATTTAACCAGTGGGGTTCTATTCTGCTCAAGGGACTGTTTGTGTCAAAAGGTGGGGGGGAGGGTTGTTCTGCACACATCTCCATTTCAACCAATGGCAGGCAATTCTTACAACCAGGTCAACTTCCATTGGCGCAAAAAAAAAGGATGCATTTCCTTGCCTGACGAAGAATTCTGTGCCATTGGAAAGCTTGCCTACTCGTGAACAGCACCAAAATCAAAGGCGCCGCAATGCCCACTTGGCATGTATTTGTTATGAAAAAGCCAAATGTTTTACTGAGGCAGGTAGTGAAGTACACTGATTAAGTCCCAGGGAACCCTTCCATTTCTTGAGAACATGAGAACCTTGGCTTTTGCATGGAACTAATGATTAAATATGAACTCAAGTTCCCCTTTGCTCAGCCATTATTTTGCCATCAGAACATGCCCCTAGATGCGGGAGAACTTGTAGTCTTGGCTGGATCCTATTGCATTCTATTCCAGATCTCTTCAGCCAACAAGCTGGGCTGTGGCTGTGTCTCAAAAGAGCCAAGCCAGCCTGTTCGCTGCAGCCCAGCCCAGTGCAAACTGCTGGAGCAAGGTGAAGAGGAATGCAAGCATGCCTAGGTGGGCTAGTGGGAATGGAAAGGAAGAGCCTTGGGAGATGCATGCAGTTTGGTCTCACTCTCTCTCTCTCTGTGTGGTCCTCCAGCTACATGATGGAATGGGAGACAGGAGCTTACCTTTGCCCACAGTTGCTGGCTCAGCAGGTACCAGTCACGGGAAGACATTGGGGAGGGGGGGGATCAGATGGGAAAGGGACACAGGGCAAAAGGATATGGCCAGTCGATCAGCTTCTTGGCGTATTTCCTGACAATGTTGTCTTCCCCAAAAATGAAGAGAGATCTGTTGACTGTGAAGCAGTTCTGACGGACGGGTATAGGGTTGTACAGTGCCATAGTCCTGGCCCGTTGGGCTTTGGTTTGCTTGTATGCTCCCGGGGTCCCCCCTGAAGGGGCAGGGGCTCCCTGGCGGTTCCTGTTCTGGTCGGCAGCTCCATCTCCAGATCCCAGCCTGCCAGCCATCGCCTCTCCAAAGCGAGCCATCCTGGAAGGAAAAGACAGAGGTGATCTGATCAGGGCCCCCTCCTTTCCACAAAGTAGCAAGCAGCAGTAAAGGTGTGTGTGAGGGGAGGGGAGGTTTGGCGTTCCCACCACAGCACCTCCTTCTTCCTTTCTCTCTCTCTCTCTCTTGGTGATGCTTTTAAAGCCCCACGTCCAACGACTCCTCCATTCCTCTGGAAGCAACGTTTAGCGGAGAGGCATGCAATCCTTTTAACACAAAACACAAGGCGTTGCAAGAGAATAATGATTTTTTTTAAAAAAAAATCACCCCGACCCAAACCGGCCAACCCAGCAAGCAAAAAGAGCCATGGTGCAATTTGCAGGCAATGTTCAGCTTTCTCCTAAGAAGAAGCAGGTGGTTGCTGATGCTTCAGCTGGAGAGGCGAGCTCAGATTCTGCCTCTTTTTTTACGTGGAGCTCTCTGCACCGAGGCTGGGCTTTAAATCAGGCACGTCCTCCTCCTCCTCCTGGCTTTGTTTAGAGGCAACAAAAAAGAAAAGGAAAGAGGGGGGGCTTCCCCCCCCCCACTCCACCTCCTTGCTTGGACCTCCGCGAAGGATCCAGTCCAGAGGCACTCGGGGTGCTTGTCAAAATCAGACAGCAAAGGAGCTGCGATTCAAGCTCTCCCATCTGCCCATCAGGAAGGGGAGGGGGGGGACTGCAATTGGGCGAGCGCCTATGAGAAGAGGTGGAGAAACAGGTTGCAACCCACTCCAGCCTAGTTAGGGAGCGAAGTGTTTAACTTCCTCGCAATCGGCTCCATCTTTCTCCTCCTGAAGAGAAAGATCATCTCATTTTCTTTTTCCACAAAGAGAGAGAGAGAGAGAGTAGGAGGGGAGCCCGCACCTCCCCCCCCCTCCATATGTACCTCTCCCAAGAGAATTAATCACATTTGTGTTGCGGAGCTGGGAAGAAGAGTGCTAACAATGGGTTTGACTAAGCTTTTCATGCCCGCAAGCTTTAGGAATGGTTGGTTCGCCCCCCCACCCCCACCCCCCCTCTCTCTCTCACACACACACACACACGCACGCTTGCTTCTGTTGAGCAACCAAATTAGTAACGGAGGATGAGAAAGGAGGGGTCTCACTGAACAAAGACATCACCTCGGAGTCCCTGGGTGGCAGCGGAAGATTGCTGAGCAGCAAGAAAACACAGCCTGGCGAGAGTTTTTCTCCTCAGCCGGTCGCTTGAGGAGGCTGGAGTTGCTCCCCCTGTTCCTTATCTGAAAAAACCCCAAGCTCAATACCTAGCTGAAGAGGAAGCTGGGTTAGAAACTGGGATTCAAAGAGCAGCTCCCCTCCGCACCCACAAACTTTGAAACACTCCAGATCTTCCCTCCAGGCTTCCCTGGAGATTGTCTTTCATGGGCTGGTCTTTCTTCACCACTATCCCCTCCCAAGATAGGTTTGGTGCACGCTGCTGCCCCCCCCCCTCCCCAATCTCTCACATGAAGAGCAACATAAGGATAAGGAACTTCGGGTTTTAACAGCTCTGTGCATCTCTGGTCACCTCTTCTATCTATTGTATTTAGGGAAGTGGTGGCTGAAATGGAGGAGCGAAACTGACATGGGATAGAGGCATTCCTCCTGGAAATGACAATTTGGTGTTTACAACCAAGATGCCCTTCTGGTCCTTAAAGCATCCCTTCTCCAGATATACCGGTAACCCTGCTTCTTTCCAAAGGGGGCACTTTGGTATTTTAACGTGGAGTGAACTTTAGTTTGGGCTACACTTGTGAATTCTAATGGTTGATTATTGCCTGGGCTGGTGCTTGGCATTTGAACTTTGGGGAAGGTCTTATCTGTTTGTAATTGCCTTTTGTGTTGTGCTTCTAAATGCTGAGTTCTTCCTTGAGCAAGGTGGAGAAGGTTGCCTATAAACGTCATAATACATCAAGAAGCACGTACATATATCCAGAACTGGCAGAACGGAAAACCCGGATCTCTGTACAAAGAGGTCAGCCAAGAGACAGCCTCTGTTGGCATCTTAGAGCTTCTCACTGCAGCCATAATTTGCTCACCAAAACACTCAGCCACAGATTCAAAGGTTCCTGGAATGAGACAGGATTGGGGAATGGAGCTGAATGGCATTTGACAGCTGACACAGGGCTGGAAGGGACCCTGAGAGGACATCTAACTCAACCCCCTTCCAGTCTTATAACAATATTGTGACATGTGTTTCCATGTGTAAAGTAAATCTTTGTGAAAATGCTGGTTGAAAAGCGGGTTATAAATCTGTAAGTAAACTATAAAAATAAAACGAGCAAACTAGTGCTAAATCTCCAAGATGATAAAAGATGCTAGGGTTCAGAGTCAATGGGCGATTTTAGACCACAGACTTAATGGTCTTAAAAGCATAGTGGGGAGAAGTCTGTGTGTTTTGAAGCACACAACAAACATTTCCAAGCACAATTCAAAGTGTTGGTGCTGATCTTTAAAGCCCTAAATGGTCTCGGTCCAGTATACCTGAAGGAGCATCTCCACCCCCATCGTTCTGCCCGGATACTGAGGTCCAGCTCCGAGGGCCTTCTGGTGGTTCCCTCACTGTGAGAAGCCAAGTTACAGGGAACCAGGCAGAGGGCCTTCTCGGGAGTGGCGCGCGCCCTGTGGAACACCCTACCACCAGATGTCAAAGAGAAAGGCAACTACCAGACTTTTAGAAGACATCTCAAGGCAGCCCTGTTTAGGGAAGCTTTTAATGTTTAATAGATTATTCCATTTTAATATTCTGTTGGAAGCTGCCCAGAGTGGCTGGGGAAACCCAGCCAGATGGGCAGGGTATAAATTATTGTTGTTGTTCAGTCGTTCAGTCATGGCCGACTCTTCGTAACCCACAAACCAGAGCACGCCAGGCACCCCTATCCTCCATTGCCTCTCACAGTTTGGCCAAACTCATGCCAGTCGCTTCAAGAACACTGTCCAACCATCTCATCCTCTGTCGCCCCCTTCTCCTTGTGCCCTCCATCTTTCCCAACATCAGGGTCTTTTCCATGGAGTCTTCTCTTCTCATGAGGTGGGCAAAGTTAATAAATCATCATCATCATCATCATCATCATCATCATCATCATCATCATTATTTCTCACTTCCCTCCCACTGCCATTCCATGCATCCCAACTGCTCCTATGTATGTTAAGGGGGGAAACAAATAAATAACAGATTGTCAATTTATTATTATTATTATTATTATTATTATTATTATTATTATTATTAGAAAAGAAAGAATTCATGGAGTACAGTATTTGCATCCCCCTCCCCTAATTTTCTGCACAAACGCAAGCTTCTGAATGTTTTAAGGATGATCCCACAGGGACCTCATTGCAGCAGCCAACCCACCAATTGACTGCGGCAATACAAAACATGTCACTTTGCCTTATACTCCCAAAAGGCACACTTTCACAACTTGCCACAGTGGAAAATAAAGGGAGGGGGGATGGGGAGAAATAGATGGTGTGCCATTTTGGTAATCTAGAACTGTGGACTATGGGCAATCTTCTGCCCCCTTAAGTGACTCAGTTCCCTTTAAGTCTGTAACTCCTTCTGTCCCAGAACACTTCCATAGGATCACCTCTCTCTCTTTTATCATGCTCACCCTAATCACCTTGTCCATGAAAGCCTATTAATCCTCACTACTCTAATTTAATTAAAGCCTGAAGCCTAGTTCACAGCCTGCAGCAAGGATCCCCATAATAAATAAAAATAAACTCCACACATTTTTTAAAAATAAAATAAAATAAAACTACATGTCACGGAGAAGATCTGTAGATGAGCCTTCTCCCTGACATGCTAGATTTCTACCTGCTGGGATTATACCACCACCCCTGCTCTCCCCCTGCCTCAAGGATGTGTTGCCTCCTAGCTGCAGGCTGAAGTGGAGCAATCCAGGAACAGTTGCGCAATGGCATCTGGTGGGTGAGCTAGATGCAAAGTTTGTATACTCACGCTTGTTCACTTTCATCCCTCACTCTTCCCTTTGTACCCTGTGTCCCTGCGCATTTGCATTGTAAGCTCCTGGGAGGCAGGGACCTCTCTGTTTAAATTATGTTGCATGCACCATGCACACGGATGACACTTAAAAAATAAATGCTAAGCAATCCACCCTTATTTGGCAGGAGTGTCAGATCCACTCGGAGTATTGTGGAATCTGCAATCCGAAGTGGAAATGGCTGTGCAGATTGTCATTTGGAGGAAGCAATGAGCTTTTAACCGCATCTTGTGCCTCTCAGGGTGCTTTCGCCCAGCGCAGTTTTAATTGGCACTCGTGATGAATGCAAAGGTCCTCTTGGTTTCCTGAAAATGTCTCATTTCTGCCTGCTTAATAGCCATTTCTCCTGAGCATAATTGGGCCACAGGGGGTGGGAGTGGGGTGGGAGTTTACAAGCAGCAATAATTTTACAGGTACACAGAAGTCCATTCTTTCTTCCTAAATGTCCTCTAAAAGAACTCTTATCAATGTTTTGACACTTTCAAAAACAACAACAACAACAACACAACCCCATCTCAACTGGAGTTGTATAAATATTTCAAAACTGATTTCTCCTCCCCTTCTCCAGTACGGCAGAATGAGCACTGGTATCCTGTAAACCTGCAAACCAACTGTATGTGCATTCAATGCCAGCCTTTGCATTAGGGGGCTCTGGGATGATGATTAAGCAGCAACAGCAAATGGCAGATACCTTCCCTTCTGTGCCGATGCTGCTGATGCCAAGAGGCTTGGGAGGCTGTAAACTAGGAGTGCAGGTCAATAGTTAAGTCAATCAGGTATTGAGGGTTAGAGCTCAGTGAAAAGCAAAGAGTGGCCAGAGTGGATACAGTAGGCTTTGGGGTTCAAATCCATGCTCCTTCATGAAACTCACCAGGTGATCTTGGGGAATTCATTCTGTTCCTATATAACCTGCATCACAGGTTTGTTGCGGAGGTAAAATGAAAGACCCTCCAAGTATGTCGTCCGTAGCGTCGTAGAGAAAAGGAGATGAAACAAGGAAGGGAGAAGGTGCAGAGTGCAGTAAGATCAGCACTAGCAACAGGAGGTAAAAAAAGGCAAATGACCCCTGGATGGTTAAGTCCAATCAAAGGCGACAATGGGGTATGGTGCTCATCTCACTTCAGGCCGAGGGAGCCGGCGTTTGTCCACAGAAAGCTTTCCGGGTCATGTGGCCAGCGTGACTAGACCACTTCTGGCGCAACGGAACACGGTGATGGAAGCCAGAGTGCACGGAAACGCTGTTTACCATCCCGCAGCAGTGGTACCTATTTATCTACTGGCACTAGTGTGCTTTTGAACTGCTAGGTTGGCAGGAGCTGGGACTGAGCAATGGGAGCTCAGCCCGTCACGAGGATTCGAATCGCCAACCTTCTGATCGGCAAGCCCAATAGGCTCAGTGGTTTAGACCACAGTGCCACCCGCATCCCTTAGCAGCAGGAACATCTGGGTGACTGGAGAAGAGGATTTGTCATCTTCATCATTCCCCAGCATTAACATTTGCTGCTGCTGCTGCTGCCAGCCTGGAGGAGAGATGAGGACACCAACTAGCCTGCGAGCTATTTAGCCTGGAGGGACCTCGCCCATCCTGAACTGTGTTTAAGCCAATCCGCTGTGGCAAGACTGCCACTAGTAGTGTGGGTTAGCTTTATTTTAATTTTGGACAGATGCTTTTGAATTTTGCTCTGTATTATAAGTACGAAGTCTGTGCTATTTCACTGCAATATTGAAATTAGCACATGTGTATTCAGTTGGCCTTATCTTATCTGAATCTACCGATGGGTTTTGCAACAAAATGTTTTCTGTTTTGACCAGCTAAGGTTTATTGTGAGCCATGTTAGACACAGTTTACTGGGTGGGGTTTGGGGTGGGATGGCATAATCCAGTGAACAGGAGGATGGATGGGTTAGGTGGAGAAGGGGCAGCTGTACCTGTGTGAGAAGAGTGGGTGGGATGCTTAATTTAATGTCTGAAATAAGCCAACAGAATAAAACCAAAGGAATTCATCCTCCTGCATATCCCATCCCTCTGCATATTAATTGAATAAGCACATGTTTAAAAACAGGAAAGGATTCCTGGCTGCATCCAGCTTAAGTAGCGCTGGCCACGCCCCCAGGCCGACCAGATTGGTCGGCCTGGCGAGTGACGCAGCCAGGAATCCCCCTATCGCACAGGGGCTGAGCTCCCAGCCCCTGTACATGTGGTAGGGGCATGACTGCCGGCAATTCCACCTCCTCTTCAGGGCGGAAGTGGTTTAATTGTATAAGAGAACATGTTGTTTATTATTTAAGTAGTGATATGCCTCTTTCCCATGGAGTTTTTGTCCATGGAGTTTTCTTGGCACGGATACTGGAGTGGCTTGCCAGTTCCTTCTCCAGGTGGATCACATTTAGTCTAAACTCTCCGCTATGACCTGTCCATCTTGGGTGGCCCTGCACGGCATAGCTCATAGCTTCCCTGAGTTATTCAAGCCCCTTCGCCGTCACGACAAGGCAGTGATCCACGAAGGGCAGATCCTGGAAGTGCTCACTGGAAGGGCAAATCCTGAAGTTGAGGCTCCAATACTTTGGCCACCTCATGAGAAGAGAAGACTCCCTGGAAAAGACCCTGATGTTGGGAAAGATGGAGGGCACAAGGAGAAGGGGACGACAGAGGACAAGATGGTTGGACAGTGTTCTCGAAGCTACCAACATGAGTCTGACCAAACTGCAGGAGGCAGTGGAGGATAGGCGTGCCTGGCGTGCTCTGGTCCATGGGGTCACGAAGAGTCGGACATGACTGAACGACTGAACAACAACAACAACAACAACAACAACAACAACAACACACCTCTTTCCCACTTTGCAAAGCAGCTCACAACGAAGCAATTGCATCACAAAGCAGCCATGAAAACCAATCCATGCACCCATAAAACAGAAACAGCCAAGAAAGGGGGGGGCAGGAAAAGAATCTACTTCATAAAAAGCAATCAAAAGCAGCAATCATAAGCAGCAAAGTGCAAAATATAAGAAAACAGCAGATTACAGACCAGATGCTAAATGTTCTGCTGAATTAAAAACAACAACAACAAAACCCTTTTAACCTGCCGGCTAACTTAAGCCACTTTCGGAGACTCCTTAATTTATCTAAGTAGAGCATTCCGTAAGTGGGGTGTCACCACAGAAAAGACTCTCTCCATGGTGGCTAACCAACTGTTCCTGGAAGGCAAGTTACCCAAAAAGGATCTCTGCTGCAGGACCTCTTAAAGTTCCATGACATATTGTGACATGCCACCCCAGTCGCCACAAGCAGTGCAAGATTCCAGGGTGCCAAGGCATGCTTACCCAGGCTCCGTGCTTCCTTTTGGAAAAGGAGGCACTGCAAAGACTGTGGTGCCTTTATAACACACAGTTTCTTCTCACATATATGCAGCCTATGTGCACGATGGCGGGGCTCACAGCGTTCGCAATCCAAGTGGGTCCTGCTTCTCCCATAGTCACAGCAGCCTTGAGTTCAAAGAGACACCAACCAAGTGACTCTTCCTCTGTCTCCATCCCTACCCTAGGTAGTGTCCAGAGTTGCTGGGTTATACAGTGGTACCTCGACTTATGGTTTTCCCAGTTGTAATGTACGGAAGTGAGAGCTGGACGATCAAGAAGGCTGATTGCCGAAGAATTGATGCTTTTGAATTATGGTGCTGAAGGAGACTCTTGAGAGTCCCATGGACTGCAAGAAGATCAAACCTATCCATCCTCAAAGAAATCAGCCCTGAGCGCTCACTAGAAGGACAGATCCTGAAGTTGAGGCTCCAGTACTTTGGCCACCTCATGAGAAGAGAAGACTCCCTGGAAAAGACCCTGATGTTGGGAAATATGGAGGACACAAGGAGAAGGGGACGACAGAGGATGAGATGGTTGGACAGTGTTCTCGAAGCTACTAACATGAGTTTGGCCAAACTGCGGGAGGCAGTGAAGGATAGGCGTGCCTGGCGTGCTCTGGTCCATGGGGTCACGAAGAGTCGGACACGACTGAACAACAACCTCGACTTACGAATTACTCGACATACGAATTTTTCGACTTACAAATGAAAAAAGTGCCCGCCCGCCTACGAATTTTTCGACATCCGAAGGACATCCATTGGCGGTTTTAGATGGGGTTTACTCGACTTACGAATTTTTCCGAATTAAGTTTCCAATGCATTCCTATGGGAAAATGGCTTTTTTTGACTTGCGAATTTTTCGACCTATGAATGTGCATTTGGAACGGATTAAATTTGCAAGTCGAGGTACCGCTGTAATGCCAATGCCCACCAGCATTGAAGGAAACATACACGGCAGTCCAGGCTGACCCAGGGTGTGGTTGCAGTCCTCCCAGCTGTTGCTAGTTCTCTGCTATGTATATGGCTGGTTGGAAGTATTGACTGATGACTAAATAGAGTGATTTATTCCTTCTGGGCCCAGATGCTGCCGTAAACTAATCAAATGTGGTCTGTAGAGGTCTCCCCCCCCCTTCTCTCCCTCTCTGCCCAGCACATTAAGAATGATGGTGTAGATCCTGCCGCTGCAACTCCTAACATTTATGTTAATTAAGCTTGTAGCGTGGCCAGGTGCCAAGTAACGATCCCCACTCCCAGCCAAAGTCTCGTTTCAGCCTGATAGCATCCCAGTCTCCCTGGCTTGATATGCCAGCAGGCACCAGTGCTAGCGTTGCCTCATTCATTTGAAGTCAGCAAATAAGATTTCTGTGCACCGGGAGCGAATACAGCCTCCCCTGCAAAACAGACACTTTCTGTTTATTAACCGCAACGGCCTTTGGTCAAGGCGATAACCGACGGTCGCACACCCAAATACAAAAGGTCTTTCTAATAATGGACAATGGATAAAGGCATTTAAAAAAAAATTAGCATCCCTCCGTGAAATCTTGCACTTTTCCCCCCTTTCCTCCAGTATACGCAGCTACTGTGATTAATGTTGCCTTGTCATTAAACATGTCATTGAACAAGAAGGTTAATTGGGAAGGAGTAGGCACATAGGCTACAATATCCAGAGTGGGCCCAAAATAAATGATTCTGACCTCAAGCTACTAGGAAGAAAACCATGTATTTGGTTCATATTCCCCAGTTCACCCAAACTCAAGTCATGTGTCGTTGTCTGAAAAAGTGTTGCGTGGCAATGTCCCTCCCTCCCGTGAAGAATAACGACACATGAGACATTGATATCGAATTAAATGGGCGTAAAGGCCACAACTTTATTGGTTACGGATGTTGAGCGGTATTGGCTTAGGCATTGGACCCTATCAGCTATATCCGACCCCAGCCCGGGTGTTGGAAGTCCGTGAAGGGTTAACCACCAAGGAGAGCCCAACTGATGCTTATCAAGTAGAACTCCCCTTGTGATCACTGTTGGGGTGTGCCTTAGGCCCTAACCTCCCTAGGCTTCGGACAGGAGCCACGCCCCCAGAATCCTATAACGGAATACCCTTCCAATGAGGGGCAGGTGATGGCGCTACCTCCCCTTTTTACCTCTATTGATGTTGTCAAATGCCTAACCGCCACTCGGGCCTAAAGGGCTCACCGCCAATACACTCACACCCGCAACCAATTCCTAATACCTCTTATTATGTCTGCCAACAAAATGTCATTCCCCATGTTTGATAGATGCACGCCATCATCACGGTAAAGGTACGCCTCGCAGCGCTTTATGTTGGGGTGCTGGGTAACCTGACCCTTCAGCGTTATAACCCGACGCGCGACCGCACTGTCCAATGCGAAAAGGCTGAGGGGGGAGGGGAGGGAAGCTAATGCTGCAGAAACATTGGGGTGAGAAGGTAGGGAGTGTGCATGACAAAGCCACTTCCACTCATGAGCAGGAGGTGGCGTTGCGGGCGTCACACACTAAGCACGTGTGCGGGGGCTGATTCACAGCCCCTGCGTGATTGGCCAGATTCCCGACGTTCAACCCCACACTGCCTTTCCAAAACAGGGTAAGCGAGGAATCAGGCTTTGTTAAGGAGGCTCTGGCAGGGTCCTAGAGCCTGGGAAGGTGCTAAGCAGGCTTTGCGAAGGAGGCGCGAGGACTTTAGGATCCAGACAGAGCTCTTGGGCCCCCTATCCAAAGTTCAGTGCCTCAACCAGGTTTGGGAAAGCAGCATGAGGGCTGCAGGGTGTGTCAAATGTTGCAGAGGGCTGCCAAACAAGCCTTGAGGGTTGTGCATTAAATCAACCTGCTCTATGCAGTCACCTGGGAGTCAGTTCCATTGAATGAGAATCATAAAACTGTAGAGTTGCAAGGGACCTCAAGGGTCCTCTAGTCCAGTGTTCCCCAACCTTGGGCCTCCAGCTGTTTTTGGACTACAGCTCCCATCATCCCTAGCTAGCAAGGCCAGTGGTCAGGGATGATGGGAGTTGTAGGCCATAAACAGCTAGAGGCCCAAGGTTGGGGAACACTGCTCTAGTCCACCCACTGCAAGGCAGGAATCCTGACCACAGCAATTCCTGGGTGGGCTCGAACCATCAACCTTCTGGTTAACAGCCAGACGCACTGACCCATTGCACCACATTGTTTGTGTCCTTCAGCTGGCAGAACATGGCAACTAATGCTGGCTTCCTTAGATTTACTTTTCAAATATGCAAGGTGGTGGCTAGCAGGCATTTCTACAATAAGTCCAACAACCATGTATTACTGGGGTGAGGAGCCTTTGGCCCTCTAGATGTCACTGGGCTGCAACATCCAGTATGCTTGACTGTGCTGGCTGGGGCTGATGGAAGAAGTAGTCCAACGGCACCTGGAGGACCATAGGTTCCCACCCAGGGTGGATCTTCTATGAAACTGATGAAGCTTAAGTTTCAGGGTCCCCGATCACAAGACGGGACCCAGAAGTGACTTTCGCCCACATTGCTTAAATGTTTTGGTTCTACTAGGTCAAGTTTGAGCCGCACAACTCAAACTGATTAATCAATCTTTTGTTGTATATACTTCAATAATCCCAAAGTTGGAGAGTCAGTAGCACAGATGTTGCAAAGGCAGAATGTTGTGGTAAGTTGGCCGCTCTGCTGCAGCGAATGCATTTCCTCCCTTTTAAACAGGGGCCGAGAGGAACAACAATGAGATCATGAAAGCACTCCAGCGGATACCGAAAAAACACACACAAAAATTGTGGCGATTTGTTTTGGAAGAACCGATGGAAGAAGATACATAGCAATGGTTACCCAGACCTTGTTGCTGGTTATGAAGGGGCCCCCATAACAGTTCAAGCTTCAGGGTCCCCAAAATGTAGGTCCACCATTGCTACATTGGATTGTCAAAGAGAGAACATGCAACTCAAAGTGATTGACCTTCAGTCATCTCACAGCTTCAAAATACTGTCTCTCTTTCTCTCAATTCAGAAATGCCTTCTCTCTCTCTCTCTCTCCTGCCAGGGAATTGCCCGATTGGTAATGAAGAAACCTGGACAGTCTTTTGCTAAGTCGCCTTGACGGTGGTGATCAGCCCCAGTCAGACTCCCAAAAATATATGATGACATGCATCCTCCAGCATGTTAGCTCCCCGCCGACACAGAGATAGAGTTCATCACTAACAGCAGAAAGAAGCCCACACGGAATACTCATTGATATATACTGCGTTATGAACTATATAAACTAAAGGAGGGTGGGAGGAAGGATATTAATCATCTCCACCTGACTTTCCCTTCCTTACAACAATACGACCCAAGTAGGCCCCAGTTACTTCTGCATCCTGGGGCTTCATCTCTGGGTTCTACAACTCTCTCTCTCTGCTACTATTTTCTACCATAAAGAACCTGAATGCTGTAGGTGGATCTGATTAACTGTTGGATTTTACATATTTTCTAAAGTGGGGGATTCTAGCATCCCGAGATGTAACCAGAAGCTTGCACAGTACCTAGGGGGGCCTAATCTGATTTTGGCTGCCATCCTATCCTCAGTGGGAATGGCCCTTGTTGCACGAAGGACCCTTCCTTTCGTCTTACAACTTCGTCCTCTCACTTATTAAAAGAACTAACAGGGCTTTCTTAGGTAAAACTAAACTCCCACTTATCCCTTTAGCCTTTCTGTAAACCTTTCTCTTTTTTAAATAAAAGAGAGTCCCTTTCTAGCATCAACGTGGCCAGGTATACCCTTTTAAACTCTAGGCCAAATATGAGACTATCTCTTGTGTCCACAGTATGAGGGGTTCAGCCACTAGAAGAAATCCCCTCATGTAAAAGCTCACCTCTTCCCTGAGGTAACTTTGTGACACCCTGGGTCTGTCTGCCTATTTCGCCCTCACAGTGCACCTCGAAGACGCACCCTCACAGTTCCACTCTTGAAGGAAGTTTTGTCTTTTTAATGAGTGTCCACACAAATGAGTTTCATGTACCTTTGCTGGAAAATAACACAGGCGGCTTTCTGACTGGCACTTTAACGATGGAAATTTATTTGCATAAGATCGTAATGGTTGCATTAAGGTTTTGTTATTGTTTTCTGCGTACAAGCTTAGTTTCAGTGATAATATCTTTGTTAATCATATAATATATAACCTTATAACTACCTAACCTAAACCTACTCTCACAGACCTTCTTTTCAACCACCCCACATTCCTCTCCCAAGCACCCTCTCAACTGACAAAACGGCTGCCCATTCTAGAACAAACAGTGCAAAAACGTCACAACCCTGAGGAAACATGGTGGGACTTATTTCTGAGCAGACGCATGTAGGATTGGACTGCAAGTTTTCTACCTCTCCCTATGCTCCAGCTTAAGACTGAGGCCAATGCAAATATTACACCTTTAGCACCAAAAGTAGCTTTTTTCGCTCTCCCTTCGCAACCTGCTATCTCGCAAAACAACCAGACTGACAGAAGAGCTCAAAAGCTTACTCACCATATTATGTGCTTTTCGTTTATCGTAATAAATGTATTGCCCTATGGTGGATTTTGGAACTTTCTCCTTTAATGATGCATATCAACAACGACATCATATTAATAACCAATGTCTAACTCTCTAAAACAAAGGTCCGTATAGTTAAAGCTATGGTTTTCCCAGTAGTGATGTATGGAAGTGAGAGCTGGACCATAAAGAAGGCTGATCGCTGAAGAATTGATGCTTTTGAATTATGGTGCTGGAGGAGACTGTTGAGAGTCCAATGGACTGCAAGAAGATCAAACCTATCCATTATTAAAGAAATCAGCCCTGAGTGCTCACTAGAAGGACAGATCCTGAAGTTGAGGCTCCAGTACTTTGGCCACCTCATGAGAAGAGAAGACTCCCTAGAAAAGACCCTGATGTTGGGAAAGATGGAGGGCACAAGGAGAAGGGGACGACAGAGGATGAGATGGTTGGACAGTGTTCTCGAAGCGACTGGCATGGGTTTGGCCAGAGTCGGACACGACTGAACGACTGAACAACAACAAAACTCTCTAAAATGAGATTCCAAATCTGATCAAGCATTAGGCTAATAAAAAAGCATTAGACTAATAAAAAATGAACATTAATATTAATTATATCCATTACAGCCCCAAAATATGTCATTGAACAAGGTCATTCATTTCCTGTCATCTAAACTACCCATACACGCACAATTACCCATACTAACATGCAACATAATCAATATATTTAATCCCATCTCCTAAAATATTAAACATATTACAGCAAAAAAAACTCCAGTATTGCGATTTACTTAAACATATATTACACAGCTACAACTGCAAATCCTACATAATAAATGACATCAAATTTATTTTGCTCATAATTTAACTCAGTCTCATAAATACCATGATGCTCCATCTCACATATTTAACGAGTATTGACCCTATATGACTCATCCTACTAAAAGAAATGGCAAGCAGTGCTATTTCCCAAGCAGCTCATCTTACAGCAGAACTTGACAAAGCATTTGAACATATTTATCTTCATGGGAAAATATATCCAATTACATTGGGTGCTTCCAAACGGTACTCTCCCCATCTGAAAGTACAACTGACGTTTCCCACTTCAGAGGGCATTTTGCACGTACAGCCACACTAATAGGTGTCAATCAAGTTTTCAAAAAAAAAAAATTTTTCAAATTTGCACAACACCGCAGCATCATTATAGATTACTTTAACATTTCATAAAGGAAATTGGGGATTTGAAATCCGCAATTTTATGCAGATGTTCTTGTTATTCAGTAATCCAGATCTGAAGCCC
Source organism: Lacerta agilis (assembly GCF_009819535.1). NCBI lineage: Eukaryota > Metazoa > Chordata > Lepidosauria > Squamata > Lacertidae > Lacerta > Lacerta agilis. The sequence goes on along the minus strand of NC_046317.1, from coordinate 6,993,554 downwards.
ACACAGTGACGTTCCCCCCCCCCTCAACAGGCACCGTGAAGGAAGAAGAGGCTCCTCTCCACCCCGCTGTAAATCCAAAAGGTCTTGGTTCCTTCCTTCCTGCAACTAAGGTGCCATCTACTGGCTATGTTCAATAGCATCACTGAACGACAGCCAAATCGACCTGCAAAATCCAATGGCTGGGAAATGTAAGGATCGTGCTGGTTAATTGAGAGGTGTATATCAAGTGGTGCCTCTGCTGAACTACAACCTCCATCATCCCAAGACCAAATTGCTGATGGTCTTAGGAGTCGACCACATCTGGGTGGTAGAATGTTGCCCACTCCTGCTAAGGTCAGAACAAAGAGAATGAGTTTGCAGGCGCACATTATCCAGCCCAATTTGCATAATGTGGGTTGAATAATATGCAACGATGTGAACAAAATCTAGAGAGTCGCAATTTTAGATTGTTCCCTGGATAATTCGCCCGGGCTAATGGAATAATGTTTCCAATTGCATTTAACATTTCAGGACCATTATTTTTACATTCTTTGTTCCTATCGGTCTCTCGCAGAGACGGCGTTTTCTGACCTTGCTTGAAAAGATTCTCATGAAACTTGCAGGCATGAGATGGCCTTCTTGTGGCCCAGCTGTAGCATCTCAGCAGGCCGATGAGGAAAGGCTTAGGCACCGCATCAAATTATCCCTGTGCTAAGGAGAAGGCAGAGTTGGAGCATTAATGATGGGGGAAGTCTGGTTGAATTTGTGCATGGCAAGCCAATCATCCACAATGGTTAGCATTGGGGGGTGGAGATAATGAACGTGTGAAGTGAACATAGTTCAGGGCGCATGGATGGGTAAACATCAAACTTCAAGAAATGGCCAATTGAGGAGAGACTAGAGAAATCCAAAGCTTAGAAGAGAAATTTCGCCAAACAATTGAAAGCTAACCATTACACAGATGAAGCATATTATCAAAGCAACCATGGCTCTAGAAAATAATAAGGAAAAGATAAAGGACAACTGACAGTTAAGTCCAGTCACAGACGACTCTGGGGTTGCGGCACTTATCTCACTTTACTGGCCAAGGGAGCCGGCATTTGTCCGCAGACAGTTTTTCCAGGTCATGTGGCCAGCATGACTAAGCCGCTTCTGGCGAAACCAGAGCAGCACACGGAAACGCCGTTTACCTTCCCGCCGGAGCAGTACCTATTTATCTACCTGGAGGCACAGGTTAATTCTGTGTCCAGGGCAGCTGTCTACCAACTCCATCTGGTCCGCAAGCTGAGACCCTACCTGCCCGCGGACTGTCTCACCAGAGTGGTGCATGCTCTGGTTATCTCCCGGTTGGACTACTGCAATGCGCTCTATGTGGGGCTACCTTTGAAGGTGACCCAGAAACTGCAATTAATCCAGAATGCGGCAGCTAGACTGGTGACTGGGAGTGGCCACCGGGACCACATAACACCGATCCTGAGATATCTACATTGGCTCCCAGTACGTTTCTGAGCACAATTCAAAGTGTTGGTGCTGACCTTTAAAGCCCTAAACAGCCTCGGTCCTGTATACCTGAAGGAGCATCTCCACCCCCATCATTCAGCCCGGACACTGAGATCCAGCGCCGAGGGCCTTCTGGCGGTTCCCTCACTGCGAGAAGCAAAGCTACAGGGAACCAGGCAGAGGGCCTTATCGGTAGTGGCGCCTGCCCTGTGGAACGCCCTCCCATCACAGGTCAAGGAAATAAACAACTACCTGACATTCAGAAAATACCTGAAGGCAGCCCTTTTTAGGGAAGTTTTTAATGTGTTATATTTTTGTATTTGATTTCTGTTGGAAGCCGCCCAGAGTGGCTGGGGAAATCCAGCCAGATGGGCGGGGTACAAATAATAAATATTATTATTATCTACTTGCACTTTGATGTGTTTCCAAACTGCTAGGTTGGCAGGAGCTGGGACCAAGCAACGGGAGGTCACCCTGTCATGGGGATTTGAACTGCCGACCTTCTGATCGGCAAGCCCAAGAGGCTCAGTGGTTTAGACCACAGCGCCACCAAAATGTTGCAATTCGGTGTGCTTAGTGTCCCAGACAGACATAAATGCCCTCTTCCAGAATTCTTCATTTCCAGCTTGCACCCATACCCACTCAGCATTCTGTGATCAATGAACATACTCAGTTCACAATGCGCTGTTTGGGATTGTTTTGAAGGCAGGGGAGGGGGTGCCTCTTTTGGGGTCCATCCCCCCCACATATATGTGTGATGTAGTGGTTAAGAGCGGCAGACTCGTAATCTGGGGAACCAGGTTTGCGTCCCTGCTCCTCCACATGCAGCTGCTGGGTGACCTTGGGCTAGTCATACTTCTTTGAAGTCTCTCAGCCCCACTCACCTCACAGAGTGTTTGTTGTGGGGGAGGAAGGGAAAAGGAGATTGTTAGCCGCTTTGAGACTCCTTCGGGTAGTGAAAAGCGGGATATCAAATCCAAACTCTTCTCCTTCTTCTTCTTCCACAAACCTTGTTGTTTCCCCCAAAGTGGGATGGTACCTCCTTCTTGTCTCTGTGACTCTGTTTTGTTACAAGGCCATAGGCTCTCAGCAGCGCTGGAATTTGCTATGAGAGGGAGTGATTATTTTCTAAGGAATAGACAAAACCGATATGTAGTCTGTGCCATTAAGAAACCCAAATTTGATTAGTTTTATAACAGGAGCGGTTGGGTAATTTAGTAACTCTGCTGTTAAAAAGTTCAATGCTGTAATGAAAATGGGAAGGGAACATCTTCTCCTTCCCATGAGATGTCCACATGAGAAGAGCTCGGCTGGACAGGATCAAAGCTTTCATCTAGTCCAGCTTTCTAGTCTCCAGCAAGGAAGGATAATTACTAAACAACAAATCCTCTCCTAGTGCCTATTTCCATTCTCACAGCCTGGTATCTCTCAGGTTCAGAATCTGCTGAAAGTCTTGACACTATAAAACTTTGGGAGCAGGTGAGTGGGAGAACAATGGCTTGACAACTCAAACTATCTCACTGATTTGAAAAGAAGCTACAATGACCTGAAGGCAACATTTCCCTAGCTGAGATTGCAACCAGCTTCCAGAATTAGAATCCAAGACTTGTTGGCATTGCAAACCCCAAGGCGCACTGGCATGCCTGGGCTGAGGAAACTTGTTGCTAAGTGCAAAACAGAAGGGAGGTGTGAGTAGCCCAGCATGATGAGAAAAAGGCCCCAAATCCTACCTTTTGTCACACTTTTTTTTAAAAGTAACAGTGGGCAAATGTTTCTTAAGATGCGTAAGGGCTGACGTCAGCAACACAGCAGGCAAAATGTTACTTATTGCTGGACCAACTAATGGTTTCATGAGTGCAGCGAGCTTGATCTCCTTGAAATTGTCAACAGACATAGGTTTTCCGAGCAATTTAAACAACAGATTTTGTTACGCGTTCTATTTTAAAAAAAGAAGAAGTCGACAGAGAGCAGCAAAGCGCAGATGGCTAGCTGCCTAGGGGGGTCTGCCCAGAGAACGAAAAAGAAGCAAGAAAGAACACACTCGGTAGGTTTGACCGCAGTTCAGCTTTCCTGAGACATAAACACCATTTTCCTGGCATTTGTGGATCACACATTTCAGCTGAAAAGGTATGGGTCAGTTCTCTCTAATCCATCTATGCATGACACCTGCTGCCATCATTCAACTAGCAGGTGGAGCTGAAGGGGGACTTAACACAGTATGCCCCCCGCCCCAATATAAGGCATTGGCACCATCTTGTTGGTCAGAGTCGTGCCCGCAGGGCTAGTAACACACACACAAGTCCTAAATTGAGCCTCCATGTGGTCAAAAGATTCTGGGTGATTGTGGCAGTCTTCTGTCCCGAAAGCTGATACAGCTGCCCAGAGAGAATCCTCTTCCAGCCTGCTCAACAGCACTTCTGGCAGCCTCTGGCACCACCCATCTTCTCCTGGCGGCACAAAGGAATGAGGAAAGTGTAATGAAAGGGGAATAACAGAAGAAGCCAGGCAATGCAGAAGGCCGAGAAGGCAGGCAGCAGCGGTCCTAGCTGTGCTGAAGGCTGGAAGGGGTTACCCATGGGAAGCGCTGTTGTCAGGATGGGGCTTTTGTCAGACCCCTACCATAGACGAATGGCGGCAAAAAATGGTGGGTTATATGGAAATAGCGAAATTGACTGCTAGAATTCGGCAATCAGGAAGTGAAGCATTTGAAAATGAATGGGGAAAATTTATGTTATATCGGAATAGGACGTGTGGGTTTTGAACTGTGGAATAAGACTCATGGCTTAACATATAATTCTTTATTGGTGGTATAGAATTTATAATATAAAAAGATGATATGAAGATCATAAATTAAAGACATAATTTAGATTATAAGATTGAAACAATAAAGAAGTGTAAAACCGCAAGAACTAAGTAAGAAGAAGAATAAAACAGAGGAAGAAGGGGGGAAGTAGGGAGGGGCGAGGGGGGGAGGAAGGAGGGAGGGGATGGGGGGGTTAATTAGTTTTGTATGTTAAGGGGAATTCAAAGTATAATAATGTAATTTAACAGTACTGTATAAGTTGCGTTTTATGTTTGTGTAAGAAACCAATAAAAATTATGAATAAAAAAAAAAGGATGGGGCTTTTGAACAGGTGGAGTTTCTGCTGAGGGCTCCTAAATGAAGGGCAAATAGTCCTTGACCCTATGAAAGCAGTCTGTACACAGTCCCCTAGAGCAGCCTTTGCCAACCTGATGCCCTCCAGATGATTTCAGGACACTGCTCCTGAAAGATCTACATTGGCTCCCAAGTACGTTTCCAAGCACAGTTCAAAGTGTAAACGGCCTCAGCCCAGTATACCTGAAGGAGCGTCTCCACCCCCATCGTTCTGCCCGGACACTGAGGTCCAGCTCCGAGGACCTTCTGCCGGTTCCCTCACTGCCAAGAAGCCAAGTTACAGGGAACCAGGAAGAGGGCCTTCTCGGTAATGGCGCCGGTGGCAAAGCGCTATGTACAGTGCATGTGTGGTGTCGCACGCATGCACTGTATGCATAGCTGTCAACCTTTCCATTTTTGCGGGAAATTCCCCTATAAGTACTATGGTCTATAGTATAGTACTGATAGGGGAATTTCCCGCAAAAAAAGGGAAGGTTGACAGCTATGGCTGTACGTAACAATGCCGCACATGCGATGTACGTAGCGGTTTGTCGCCGGCGCTGCTCGAGCGCTGTACGGATGGTGGTGGGATCCCTCCGCTACAGCTGCAAATGGAGGATCCTCCGTTCGCGGCTGCAGCCACAAGCAGAGGATCCCAGCACCGTCCGTATGGTGCTGGAGCGGCGCCACTGGCAAACCGCTATGTACAGCGCATGTGCTGCATCTCTACATACGGCACATGCGCTGTACACAGCGGCAGCGCACATGCACCGTACATAGCAGTTTGCTGCCCCGGGTATCACGATGCCTTCGTTCGCCCCTGGGTCACCTTCAAAGGGAGCCCCACACAGAGCGCATTGCAGTAGTCCAAGCGGAAGAAAACTAGAGCATGTACCACTCTGTCGAGACAGTCTGCGGGCAGGGTCTCAGCCTGCATACCAGATGGAGCTGGTAGACAGCCGCCCTGGACACAGAATTGACCTGCGCCTCCATGGACAGCTGTGAGTCCAAAATGACTCCCAGGCTGCACACCTGGTCCTTCAGGGGCACAGTTGCCCCATTCAGGACCAGGGAGTCTGACTATGCCATAGCAAGACCCTCCTTGCCCTATCTGGGTATGCCACGACTGCTGCTGCTATGTCTCTCATGCCGCATTTCAATCACTCCTGTGATGGATTCAGCCAGCCTTGCCAACTGTAGGTGAAAAGAAAGTAATGCGATATTCTTTGGCGGACTCATTTCTTCTGTTGAAAGGGCGTATAAAAGCATTATGCTTATACTTAAACCGGCATATCGGAATCTAAAGGACTTCCATATGCCAGCCCCAGCATGTGGTATATACCTAACGCAACACAGCAGATGTCCCAATGGTAACTACGTGGGTGAAATCAAACAGGCCTGAAGTCCTGAGCAAACTCAAACCAGATTTTATTTTGTTTTTTTAAAAACACAACAGATTATAGAGATGAACTGCTTGCTAGTCTGTGGGTGAGTCTTTTTTTTTTCCATCTCCATTTTACTTTTCAAACCACAACTCAACGCAGCCATTTTCTCCTACGGACGATGCAGTCATGTTTAGATTCTTATCGAGGCAACACGTGAAAAACTGTGTTGGTCTCCCTAGCAAACAGGGTTCTGAAGGAATCACCTCTGGTGCAGAGCTCAAGTCTTATTACACCCGCTCTCTCAGTGGCTCAGTCACCTTGCAAGGCAGGCTGATGTTATCCCCTTATTACAGGCAGCGGTCTGCACACAGGTTAGAGTCTCACAGGGCCTTCTCGGTAGTGGCACCCTTCCTGTGGAACACCCTCCCTTAAGATATCAAGGAGATAAATAGTGATTTAGATAAGATACACTCAAGTTTCTTGAGACGTATCCTGGGGCTCCCAAATTCAATCACGTATGAGACGATGTGTGCAGAATTAGGTATACACATGAGGGACTATGTCCCATGGACTGCAAGAAGATCAAACCTATCCATTCTCAATGAAATCAGCCCTGAGTGCTCACTAGAAGGACAGATCCTGAACTTGAGGCTCCAGTACTTTGGCCACCTCATGAGAAGAGAAGACTCCCTAGAAAAGACCCTGATGTTGGGAAAGATGGAGGGCACAAGGAGAAGGGGACGACAGAGGATGAGATGGTCGGACAGTGTTCTCGAAGCTACTAGCATGAGTTTGGCCAAACTGCGAGAGGCAGTGAAGGATAGGCGTGCCTGGAGTGCTCTGGTCCATGGGGTCACGAAGAGTCGGACACGACTGAACGACTGAACAACAACGAGGGACTAGCACTATAAAATAGTAGCTGCGTTGTCATTTTCATTCCCAACCTTCGAGTCTGCTTTCCGATTTACTTAAGGGCTCCTATAAATCCAGATGGCTCCAGCTCATACACAGCAAAATTAGATCTATTGGTATTGACTTGGAATTATTGTATAATTCTAGTGAGCAAAATATATTTATCCCAAATATCCAAATCAGATTAAGGGGTATTGGGGGAGGGAACCATTGTCAGCTATAAATAAAATCTGCTCCCCCAAGTTTTATGGTTTAAATACAACCAATAACCAGTAGGAGAACACTTCAATCTCCCAGGACATTCTATACAAGATCTCAAAGTAGCTGTCTTAATACAAAGGAATTTCAGAAATAGACTGGAAAGAGAAGTTGCTGAATTGCAACTCACTACCAAACTCAAAACCACGGAGAGACCTGGTCTGAGCAAAGACATTGGATTCTTATCTCATTATACATGACAAAGCTATCTTTAGCCATCTCACCACTTGCTTTTGCCTTTAGGACTAATTGCAGTCGTTAACAGTCATCAACAGGTTTTTCACACCCATCAGTCAATCCCCCATTCCCACCACCCTTCTGAGTAATACCCTCTCCCCACCCTCTCACTATATATAAGGGTCTGGTGACTTCTGTTTCAGTGTATCTGAATAAGTGTGCATGCACACGAAAGCTCATACCAAGAACAAACGTAGTTGGTCTCCAAGGTGCTACTGGAAGGATTTTTTATTTTTTTTTATCTCAAAGTTAATCATTGCAGCCCAACGCAGGGAATTTATGTGAGCCCGATTTAACGTTTTCCCCTCAGCTCTTCTTAAGAACAGATACTTAAACATCCCTAGAAATGATAGACATTGCAGATGTTATTTGAGTGTGCACAGACACCATAGAACAAATTCTTTTCTACTGTCCACTGCACAACCAGCCATATAATATAAACACACGTTTTCCTCCTTTTTGGGTAGTTTAACATCATGGCACAATGACAATATCAGATCCTACCTATCTGATATGAACCCAGATGTAACTGCAAGGGTGGCTGATATTCTGTCAATAGAGTGCTGAATGGCACCATTTAGCAGGAAGACACTCCAATGAAAAATTCTGCTACTATATATCTTCTATGGCTGCTTCTTTGTATATATGTATTTTTAAATTGTATATGGATGTTTTAAGATGGTCGATATCTGTAATGCAGGGGTCAGCAAACTTTTCAGCAGGGGGCCGGTCCACTGTCCCTCAGACCTTGTGGGGGGCCAGACTACAAGTGAAACTCGAAAAATTAGAATATCATGGAAAGGTTCGTTTCTTTCAGTAATTCAGCTTAAAAGGTGAAACAAATATATGAGATAGACTCATGACATGCAAAGCAAGATATGTCAAGCCTTTATTTGTTATAATTGTGATGATTATGGCGTACAGCTGATGAGAACCCCAAATTCACAATTTCAACTTTGGGGTTTTCATCAGCTGTACGCCATAATCATCACAATTATAACAAACAAAGGCTTGACATACCTCTCTTTGCATGTCATGTCTATCTCATATATTAAACTCCAGTAGCTAATGAAAACAATTGCTTACATAAATGGACTTTTCCACGATATTCTAATTTTTCGAGTTTCACCTGTATATTTTTTTTTGGGGGGGGGGGGAAATGAACGAATTCCTATGCCCCACAAATAACCCAGAGATACATTTTAAATAAAAGTACACATTCTACTCATGTAAAAACACCGGGCAGGCCCCACAAATAACCCAGAGATGCATTTTAAATAAAAGGACACATTCTACTCATGTAAAAACACGCAGATTCCCAGACCAACCGCGGGCCGCATTTATAAGGCCATTGGGCCACATCCGGCCCCCGGGCCTTAGTTTGGGGACCCCTGCTGTAATGCCTAATAAAGGTTTGGAGAAAGGAGAAGAATTGCACAACTTTTAGAAGACATCTGGAGGCTGCCCTGTATCAGGAGGTCTTTAATGCTTGGTGTGTTTATTATGTTTTTAGATATGCTGTAAGCTGCCCAGAGCGGCTGGGGAAACCCAGCCACAGAGAACCTCCCAGTTCACCCACTCCATTCTACTGGTTCTCAATGTCCTGGACCAAATTCCATGCAGATCTCAATTCAAGATTTCAATGGTGATGTTTGAGAAATCTGTTTTCGTGTGCTCTCAGGTCATTTATCCTAAAAGCAAACTTGAATATCTATGCATTCATAATACTGTGGGCATTCATATTTTTTCATCTCAGGGTCATACTGCTGCTCAGTGAATTCTTATCTATAGTCAAAGCATTGATGGTTATATAATTGCGTGACCAAGCGTTGACAGCCCCAGCCTCCAGGGATCATAAGGAAGGAACAAAGACTCTGACAACGTTATATGGAATTAAAATTAGGCCACAACTTCATTAAACTTCCGAATATCACCAAATCACCAAAGACCCCAACAAAGGAAGAATGGATAAATAAACTAAATGCATATTTGACCTCAGCCAAATTAACAGCGGCAATAAGAAATCAGTCTAATCAAAAGCTAAGAAATGAATGGAAATATTATGAAGATTATTTGGCAAAGTATTGCTCCAAAAATAATACACTAATGTGCCTAGATTAAAAACATGAAGTATAGAAAGTAAGCTATAAAATAGTACTTAAAGGAAGTTAAAAGTATGCCATAAAAGGGGGGGAGGCTTACACACTTTTTCACAACTAGAAAGTGATCTTATAAAAGCAGATCGAGGTGTCTCTTACTTGCTCTACGCTCTCGTGCTGATGCTAACCTCCTCCCCCCACCCCCCGCTGCCGCCACCCAACCACCGAGATCAATTGAATCATGCTACAAAATAAATAAGTAATAATGATCATAGGATCAGTGGTGAACGCTCAGGTTAAATGCTGGCACTGGGAGCATTAAGAAGCCCACTCCTTGAAAGAGGAAGAGCGCGCATCTTGAGTGAAAACTGGGCCCCTAAACAAGTGACTATTTCACATACCAGAACCTTCAGCACCCTCCCCAAGTGCTGAACAATAAAATGAACAAGCCAATAGACGTTTACTCCACAAACGTGAGCTAATTTGCTTTCAAAGAAAGGGAATCGGACACCACCCGGCATCACTACCACCTTCGAGTGCCATTTAAGTTCCAAGGAACAAAACAGCAGGCAGGGATAATGGGTTTGGTGGGTCTGTTGTCACCCTGGGCTCCCAAACAGGAGGAGGAAAGGAGGCTCACAATTATGAACCTGCAGACAGGTGGCTCCCTGCGTGTCCTTTTAATCATGCTTGTATCCAGAATCACAGCCTGTTTAGCTCACAGGGGTAAAGAGCGAGTCATAACACAGTATAAGGGTGAGCGGGGCTATGAAAGTCTTGCTGTTCTGAAAATGTCAAAATATTTGGGGGCTGTGTTTCCATGAAGCTGTCAAGGGGCAAATGCCAGAAGCCATTCTTGCCATTTGACCTGAAAGCAAGAAACCTTTGCTTCGTAATTCTAATTTCATAGGGTGTTTAAAAAAACTTAAAAAACACCCTCATATTATTTCAGAGCTATTTTTTAAAAAAATATCTTCTGATTCTGGACTTTTCTCTGCCACAGACACTCCCTTCTCACTAAGCCTGGTTACCTCTTTAGCTTCTGACACCTCCTGGTTTTCTCCGGGAGGAGAGCCAGTGTGGTGTAGTGGTTAAGAGCGGTAGACTCGTTATCTGGGGAACCGGGTTCGCGTCTCCACTCTTCCACATGCAGCTGCTGGGTGACCTTGGGCTAGTCACACTTCTCTGAAGTCTCTCAGCCCCACTCACCTCACAGAGTGTTTGTTGTGGGGGAGGAAGGGAAAGGAGAATGTTAGCCGCTTTGAGACTCCTTCGGGTAGTGAAAAGCGGGATATCAAATCCAAACTCTTCTTCTTCTTCTTCTTCTTCCCTCTGACCAGTCATTGCCGTTCCACCACCAATCTCTGGGCTCTGAGCCTTCTTCCCTTGGGAGTCCCCCAGCTGATGTCTCCCCCCTTTCCTCTGTGTCCAACCAGCCAAGGGGGTAGCAAGGGGGGGCGTAGGGGGCGGACCGCCCCATGTTCCATAATGGAGGGGATGACAAATTGTCAAGGAACAATTACTGCCCTACTAGGGCGGTTCATAAAAAAACTTTTTTTGGAAAATGCCTGCTCCAAAGGTCTTATCTTACTATACTAGGGATTATATAGTTATATATGAAATTTCATGCATATCGGTTAATATCTTGACCTTCCTCCACCAAAATAGCTGTTTACTTGGCTGTTTTCCTATGTCATGAAGGCTGAAAGTTCAGTTCAGTGGAGCACTTACTGTTCCCAACCCTAACCCTGTGGAAAGCCATCTAATTAGACTTTAATTTGATTTTGAGATGTTTTTAGGAGGTAATTTAATTATTGTTTGATTTTATACCAATGTTATGTATCTGATGTTAGCCACCCTGAGCCCGATTTCGGCCAGGGAGGGCGGGATATAAATAAAAGTGTTTTTTTAATTATTACTTGTTATTATTCCTTTGTAAGAAAATATGAAATAACGTAAAACCATTTTTGCGGGGGGGGGATCAATGGGGGGGGGTTGACAAGAGGTTTTCCGAACCGGGTACCACCTGACCTCCCTAAACCTCTGCAACCAGCCAATGACACTTGGATCCACGGCTAGAAAACATGGGGGAAAGTGAGAAACTTCTCAGACTCAGTGTTTATAGGCACGGGACGAGGGGAAGTGAGGATGAGCCCACAATTCAAACAACCAAACATGCAACACAAACAGCTAAAAAACATTGTGATGCTAAATCCATTGTTACAAACCGTATGACATCTGGATCTAGCCTCTGTCAGACTTGGTATGGGCTGCAGTGTCTGACAATTTGTCAATGGCCACCATCTGGAACTAACAGAAGGCTGCTCTCACGCAGAGATGGCATATGGCTCCTCCGATCACCTAAAAATATTTGTCATTTCAGTTGATTGACACAATATTCTCAGCTCCATCTCCTGGAAAACACAGCAATTTCCTGGGCTAAGCCTTAGGCAAGTGTGTTTCAGCACCATATCCAAGGAGGCACAAAATAATCACCCATTATTTAATATATTGTCTGATGCCCCATACTTCGCTTCGGAACTGTCAGTCTATAAATAGAATTATCAGAAATGCACCTGCTGTTGAAACTCACATGCATACATACTGAGAATGATAAATTCAGAAGGGGGGCGGGATACAGTCTGCACAAATGAAACAGGTGTTGGTATTTTAGGAACGTCCTGCTAACACATACCTACAGCCCTACATACAGCCCCAAAAATGATTTCTAACAGCTATGTAACAGGAAGGTTTTTATGTAAGACTCTGTACAGTATCGGATCACTACAATTCCTGTACACTGAGGACAAGCAAGTCCTGAGCTGTACACTTTGGCTCAGATTCAGTGTTTTCAGATTGCCAGTGTTAAGGCGATACATATGGAATCCAACACAACAGCTGCACTAACAGAAATTTGTTGTGCAACCAGTTGTGCAACAGCAGATATTGGGGATACAGCAAAAGGTTGTGCAACCAGCTACAAGAACCATGTACAAGCCATTTCACCAGCGCAACTAGTACACCGTTAAGGGACTTTACTGCAATGTTGAATCCACCCCTGAGAGTGTGATTCTCAAATGATGCCAAATTAAGATACATTTTTGCCTCCAGGGACACCACTGTTGTCACAAGATAGTTCCCTTCCTCCCCATTTTATCCTCACAGTGTGGTTTTGCTGAGACGGAGGCTGGATCTACACTGATCTGTAAAAACGCTATTAAAGGCTATTTTAAAAAGTTATATAGCTCTCAATGCAATTTCCCACTGCTGATGGATCACTGCTCTGCAGCACACCCTGGTGTCACATTTTTATAACACATTCTTAACATTATAACTGACTAGTGTAGATTTGCCCTGGCCCAAAGCCCACCTACCACCAAGTTACATAACCGAGTAGGAAATGAACCCCGGTCTACCAGTTTCAACACTAACCACAGCACCACACTGCATTTGCAATCTTATTTCCCTACAGATGCAAATATAATAATGCTTTTTGCTTTTGCTTTTGCTTTTGCTTCACTGGACGCTTCTTCTTTTCCACATTTAGTTTCAGATTCTGTTCAGTACTTTTAAATGTGTCTGCTCTCTAACCCTATTGATATTACTCCTCTGATTTTTCTGTATTCTCTTTCTTGGTTTTTGCACCTTTCCAACACTTCGTTGCTTATTAAACACCATACTTCTCCCTCTACTTTGCACTGTTGTGCCTTTTCTCTTTACCAGCAGCTATCCTTGACTGATTCTGTTTTGAAACAAATGTCTAGACTTATTTATTTCAACTAGTGAATGCCTAATTATGTTTGGCCTTACCCTCCTCCCCCGGTTTCTAGTTTTGTGATTTTATTTTTAGCATAGTGTTGACATTACTGTTGTCATATAAATCAAGCAGGAGGCAGGGCCAGTATATATTTATGCCTTTTCTACAGCACCTATAAGGACGCGGGTGGCGCCGTGGGTTAAACCACAGAGCCTAGGGCTTGCCGATCAGAAGGTCAGCAGTTCAAATCCCCGCAACGGGGTGAGCTCCCATTGCTCGGTCCCTGCTCCTGCCCACCTAGCAGTTTGAAAGCACGTCAAAGTGCAAGTAGATAAATAGGTACCACTCTGGTGGGAAGGTAAACGGCATTTCCGTGCACTGCTCTGGTTTGACAGAAGCGGCTTAGTCATGCTGGCCACATGACCCGGAAGCTGTACGCCGGCTCCCTCGGCCAGTAACGCAAGATGAGCGTTGCAACCCCAGAGTCAGACACGACTGGACCCCTTTACCTTTACAGCACCTATGGTTTTGTGTTATTGTTGTTTTAAACACCATGTAAAGGTAAATGTAAAAGGACTGTTTATCTTCCCGCTGGAGCGGTACCTATTTATCTACTTGCACTTTGACGTGCTTCCGAACTGCTAGGTTGGCAGGAGCGGGGACCGAGCAATGGGTGCTCACCCTGTCATGGGGATTTGAACCGCCAACCTTCTGATCGGCAAGCCCAAGAGGCTCAGTGGTTTAACCCACAGCGCCACCCACGTCCCATGTAACGTATTGCAATTAGCAGCATGTGCATTTGTGTTGGTGGAGGCAAAATTGATTTCCTTGGAGACCACACATTTAGCATGCAGAAAGTCCCAGGCTTCAGCTCCTAGCATCTCCAACTAACTGGTTAGAGAACTAGGAAAGAAATCAGACTGAGACTCTAGAAAGGTGCTGGCCTTTGGAGCAGACAGTCCTGGCCTAGACAGACCAATCCTCTGACTTATGAACAAGTCGGCATCCTAAGCTGGCATACTAAGCATGCTCATCTAACTCCAAGACTGCAAGCAACGAAAGTCCACCGAGTGCATTTCATGCACTGTTCACTCATTCGTTTCTTTCATATTCCACTAATGCAAACAATACGCACAAACAGAAAAGCAGTATTAACAGACCCTCCAAGTGTCCCTATTTTCCAGAGACAGTCCTGGATTTACAGAACTGGTTTCTGATTTGATCCCAGAATGTCCCGCTTTCCCTTAAGATGTCCCTGTTTTCATTGGAGAAATGTTGGAGGATATGTGTTAAGCATCAGTTGCTATCATTTTCTTATTAGTTAACAATCATAAGAATGCCTCAGATTTAAGCAAGGTCTTGCTGGTTGAGAATTATGATGATGATGATGTTGTTGTTGTTCAGTCGTTCAGTCATGTCCGACTCTTCGTGACCCCATGGACCAGAGCATGCCAGGCACGCCTATCCTTCACTGCCTCTCGCAGTTTGTCCAAATTCATGTTAGTAGCTTCAAGAACACTGTCCAACCATCTCACCCTCTGTCGTCCCCTTCTCCTTGTGCCCTCCATCTTTCCCAACATCAGGGTCTTTTCTAGGGAGTCTTCTCTTCTCATGAGGTGGCCAAAGTACTGGAGCCTCAACTTCAGGATCTGTCCTTCTAGTGAGCAATCAGGGCTGATTTCTTTAAGAATGGATAGGTTGAGAATTATAACATTGACCAAATAGGTGCTCCTGGGAATTTCACAAGCAGGCCAAGGCTGGGGGAGACAAGCCCCTGTTTGAGGACCTCCAACAAGAGAGAGCCTTCTCCTGCTTCTTGTGTCCCCAGTATCCGGTATTATTCAGAGCCAGTTTGCAACAGTGGGGAGAGTATGACCCATATGGCACAGCTTGCAGGATGCTACTTACTAGGACCCAAAGAAGTCAATCAGCAGCAAAAATCAACATTCTATAGCACACAACCACCCTTTTTGTAGAAGAACGGGGATGCTTCCATTGATTTCAACTGATGACTTCTGCTTTGATGGCAGAAGTTACCTAAAACAGTAAGCCACCGACCGGTAGCAACTTAGGAGTATTTTTAATCATCCAAAGGGAGGGGACAGATGAAAGTGTGGACACATCAGGAGTTCAGCTGATCTGGCTTGTTCTTACTAGACCAGAGGGCACAGAACAAAGCTGGTGTCATCTGTAAGATCTGATATCATCATCAGAAAAATGAAAAGCTCTACTGAGAGATTTGGTACCTTTCCCTGGGAATTTTCCAGCTCTGGGGGATTGCAGCCAAGCTAAACATTACTTTAACATAGTATTTAGCTGATTAAATTCTGTCTTTGGAAACCATGGGCAGCGATATGAATGTGACATGAATACCAAAATAGGGAGGATATAATGGCCATAACTCTTGGTAGCTGAGACCAAAAGGCACTTACTGTCCAAATAATGAAAGTGTGGTCTGCTCTATTAATTAGATCATTTATAATAGCCATGACCATTAAGAGTAGAGTACAAGAGCATGACCTGGATACTGAACTTTGCATTGAAAGGGTTGTTTTCCATCTATCTGATATACAGTCGTACCTTGGTTTTTGAACAGCTTAGTACTCTGAACTTTTCGGCTCCCAAACGCTGCAAACCTGGAAGTGACTGTTCCGGTCTGCAAACTATTTTTGGAAGCCGAACATCCGGCGGGGCTTCCGCAGCTTCCTGCAGCCAATCAGAAGCTGCACTTTTGGTTTCCAAACGTTTCGGAAGTCAAACGGACTTCCGGAACGAATTCCGTCTGACTTCCAAGGTATGACTGTACTGTGAAGGCCTCTTTATGTATCTCTTTGGATATAGCAAAGGCAATTTAAATGCCGGGCACCTAAAAAGGTAAAGTGTGACTGTATTTGAAAACATACTGACTGTGAACTCCATTAGCAAAACTATGATGAATTTTTCAGAAGGATTGGCTGTGCTTTGTCTGTTGTAGCAAAGGCAACAAAAAGTGTTTTTACAGTCTCACCCCTATAAACTAAGGATGACACTTCATACGTCTGGTGAAATGGACTGCAGTCCATGAATGCTTATGCCATAAGAGTTATTAGTCTTTAAAGGTGTCACAAGACTCGTTGTTGTTTATGATGAAGATTTATGCATATTCGTCCCCCAGTGCCTTATCCCTCAAGGAATGATAGCAGGACATGTGAACTGTCCCCACGAAAAGTATTTTATTTCACACATTACAGAATATGAAACTATCCTTGGTGGTCCTTGATCTACAGCGGCTGTTTCACGAGAAGAAACTGCCACTGAACAATGCTGCAACCAGCAAGTGATGAATTGTGTGGATGCACTTTCAGAGGTGTGCATTCTTATCACTCCGGGGCAGAGGGCAGGTCTATAGTTCAGAAGCAGAAGACATAATTCTGAATGTGGAAGATCCCATGTTCAATTCCTGGCAGCTCCACTCACTGGAGGAGGAAGGGGTGAGGTGGGGGCAGCCCTCCCCGGGTGTCATCCCTGGGGAGGGTCACATCACTGTGCAACCCCCCTGGGACACTCACCACAGGCAGCACTCCCCTGGGATGCTTGCTGTGGGCAGCAACCCCCTGGGACGCTTGCCGCACCCCCATGGGCAGCTAGCCCCACCCCATGGGCTGCTGTGCACCGCTCCGGGTGCTGGAACAGCTAGCTCCGCCTCCGGCTCCACTTAGAAGGATCAGATAGCAGGTGATGTGAAAGATGGCTCTGCTTGAGACTCAGGAGCAGCTGCTGCAGGTGGAAGTGGAAAACTCAGGTTTAGATGGGCAAATAGTCAATCTGTTATGAGGCAACTTCCTGAGTTTCTATGGGGATATATTTGTTGTTGTTCAGTCGTTCAGTCGTGTCCGACTCTTCGTGACCCCATGGACCAGAGCACACCAGGCACCCCTGTCTTTCACTGCCTCCCGCAGTTTGGTCAGACTCATGTTGGTAGCCTCGAGAACACCGTCCAACCATCTCGTCTTCTGTCTTCCCCTTCTCCTTGTGCCCTCAATCTTTCCCAGCATCAGGGTCTTTTCCAGGGAATCTTCTGTTCTCATGAGGTGGCCAAAGTACTGAAGCCTCAGCTTCAGGATCAGTCCTGGGGATATATACTTAAGAGTTTCGTTGAGGCGTCTGATTGGCAGAGGTGGTCAGGCGGGTGAGCGACTGTGGGAAATCCCCCCCCCCAAAAAAGCTCTGGACAATCTCCCCCCATTTCCTTAATTTGAAATCTCAAAAAAATAGGGGTCGTCTTATACACGGGGGAGTGTTATACACGAAAAAAATCCAGTACTTCATGGGTGCAAAACTTACTGGAGATGAGCTGCTGTGCTCATTAGGCCTGACACTCCTGTGCAGACCCTGGTTTTGCTAATAAAGAGTTAACTCCACTTTCTTGGTGTGATTTACTGCTGGCTCACTCCTGTCATAACAGTGATAGATCTATGAACACCCCCAAATGATGCAACTATTCCTTCCAAGGGAGTACAGCCCAATTTGATCTTGCACACAATGCAATTCCTGGACCTGTGAACTGCCCTTCCATAGGGTCTCAATCTGGACACAATTCTGCTGAAGTTTATTAGCCCTTATCCGGAACATGACTGCATCCAAAGCACCAGTTTAGGACATACACAGCTTCTCCTGTTTCAGGCGTTAAAGAGAAATAGAGCTGGGTGTCTGCAGCATATGGGAGACACATTGCCCCAAATCTCATAATGACTGCCCATGGAGGCTTTATATAGATATTAAATAGCATTGGGGACAAAATTTTACTCTGTGGCACCCGGAAGATCAACTGTCAGGGGATCAAGATACATTCACTCAATATTACAGTCTGGAACATGTAGATAGGAGCGAACCTGCCATAAAATGATTCCCCCCCCCACTCCATTAGGATACTTTGGGGTCAATGGTATCTAAAGCCACTGAGAGATTCAGGAGAATCGACAGGATTGAACACGATAATCCAATGCTGTAAAAACACATTGTGTGGGCTTACACTGATGTAGAGAGTGTGATGTGTGTAAGCAAGCTGAATGTGTGTACACATGTGAATCTATTTTTAAATATTACTGTATTCCTTTTAAGCCAATCGCTTGCTTTTTGGAACAGATGGAGCTACTGAAGTTGAGAGGTATCTAGGCCAATACTTCACAAAAGCTAATTGCTCACGATTAATGCAATTTTTTTAAAAAAACACACGTTTATACATGGTGTGGGAAGCATCTTCATCCTTGAAGGCCGGACAAATAAACTTATCACCGGTGGAAGAGCCATAGCTAGCCTTTACATTCTTTTTGCATGCAGTTAATATAAACGGGCATGTTGCTGTCATGAACAGGTAACATCCTTGTCACAAATGGTACAGCTTTTCGCAAAAGTTACAAAATGGCCGTCCTTATGGCAGATGAAGCAATGATTCTGTGGGGATGCAGAGAAAGACCTGACCCATGCTATGCAGCCTACAGCCTGTCCAGAGCCCTGTAAGCCTACACCCTGTCCAGAGCCCTGGCAACAGATCTTTATGACTCAGGGAAGGCCCACCGAGACCTTAGGCATTTGGTGAACTTCCATTCCCACCTGAATGCAACCTCCATAATGTGTCTGGAGAGCTAGAAATTCTAGGCAACCCTGGCTCAGGCTGGCTGTTTTCTTTGTGGAATTTATCTTCTAAGTGTAGTGGAAAAAAATCCATTTTAACTGAGGCAGAGATGGTCTTTCGAGCAGTGTGTTCCGTTATCAGGTATCTGTTCCTTCACCATGCACTGCTGCCAACTGCTTAACCCCCAGCCCCTCAAAATCAAGTCGTATTTCCTTCACAGTGCCTTGGTTCTATTTAATTCCCTTTGCTCCTCCTCCATCCCTTACAAAACCTGAAAGGGCCTATGCACAGTGGTAGGGAATTAAATTCCTGCTTTGCATACAAATGGTCCCCAGTTCATTCCCTGGCACCCTCCATGTCGGATTGGGAGAGACCCATGTCTAAAATCCTGAAGAGCTGCTGCTCTCCAGGGTTTCCCAAACTTGGGGCTCCGGCTGCTTTTGGACAACAATTCCCGTCATCTCTGGCCACTGGTCCTGCTACCTAGGGATGCTGGGAGTTGTAGTCCCAAATAAGCTGGAGGCCCAAGTTTGCGAAATCCTGGTGTAGGGCTTTGATGGCCTGACAAGGCAGCTTCCTATGCAACAAACCCCAAACTCCACTCAGTAAAAAAACAAGCCATTCCAGGGCACTGGAGACCTGTGAAGCACCACAGCAATTAAGCTTCTCCTTTGTCCTTTCTGCACACTAACAATGAAGGAGCTGCTCTCTAAGGTACATCTTTGAGTTGGCCTGCAAAGTCAGTGAGCCCACAAGCCAAGTGCCGTACACCAGCCACGTATTGTGTTTGTCACTCACATACCACAATATCCCTCCCCCCACACACATGTACCATATATGGCAACGAAAGCTGACTTTCTGAATATTTGGTGGGCCTTCTAAGTCTGCCTGGTGAGTCACATTCATGTCAGTGGATCACAAGTTCTTCAATTCTGCATTTTCCACGCCGTGGAGATGCACAGATGCCCCTAATCAGGCAGCAAAGACAGTTGATAGATCTCATGAGTATCAAACAGGATGACAGGGTGTTAATTAGAGAAACAGCCGCTGTAGGTATTAAGCTGCATATCAATGAGTAACCCCCCTTTCCTCTGTCTTCTTCCTGCCATTTATTTATTTATTATTAATTATTATTATTATTATTATTATTATTATTATTATTATTATTATACAGGCTTCAGTCCTGTATACCTGAAGGAGTGTCTCCACCTGCATCATTCAGCCTGGACACTGAGGTCCAGCTCTGAGGGCCTTCTGGTGGTTCCCTCACTGTGAGAAGTGAGGGTGCAGGGAACCAGGCAGAGGGCCTTCTCGGTGGTGGCACCCAGCCCGTGGAACACCCTCCCATCAGATGTCAAGGAAATAAACAACCACCTGACTTTTAGAAGACATCTGAAGGCAACCCTGTATCAGGAAATTCTTCATGCCTAATGTTTCACAGTTTTTTATGTGTTGTAATCCTCCCAGAGTGGCTGGGGGAACCCAGCCAGGTGGGTGGGGTATAAATAATAAGGTGGTGGTGACAATGATGTCATTGGCTCTGACATCACCGAGTGCTTCTCTCCCATCATTCCCAAGGGACACCAGCCGCCGTTGCGAGGAAATGCCCAAAGAGAATTTTTGCCTGAAGCAGCTGAGGTGCCCCATGAAAAGGGAGTCCTTTGGGGTTGAGGGCTGTGCTGAGGTCAACTGCAAAGCCCTGGAGGCCACACGAAGCCACAAGGCTTCTGGCTGTCATGTGTGTGTGTGTGTGTGTGTGTGTGTGTGTGTGTGTGTGTATTCACAACCCCTGTTTAAAAGAGTTGCCACGGTCTCCAGGGGTTGAGGAATGCAAGTTCCCAGTTGCCTAGCAATGCTTGACGACGGGGGTGGGGTGGGGTGGGGGTGTTCAGGAGCAACTCTCTCTATTTGTTCCCCGGCGCAATTAGGGAGAGGGGGCTCTTTCCCCCCCTTCTGCTCAAGGCTTGACTTACTCAAGGCAAAGCTGCCATGGAGACTGCCTCTTGCTTGGCAGCTAACGTCAGCGCAAGCAGACAGATTCCATGGCACCCTCGGAAAGCTTTCTCGAAAGCAGGAATCAATCCCACCGGAGCGCTTAGACCACACCGATCCCACCTCCCCAGAAAGCTGTCAAGTTGTGAATGGCACCCAACCCAACCCCGCCGCCTACTTTGGGTTATGGGAGGTATGTGACCAGGATCCCTTTCATGCCTTTTTACCATCAAAGAAGATGCCAGGAGGGCAGTTATGAATCAGGATTGTGGCGCTGAGAGAGGAGGGCGCTTACCCTTTTTCTACACAAACCATTTCCCCAACCGAACTCCCTTCTACTAAAGCTGCCATTTGCCCTGCAGGGAAAAAACAAAACAGGATTCATGGGAACTTGTATGTTTCCCCCTGCACATCAAACAACAACTTTACTTGAAGCGTAAACTTTCAGAAATCATTATATAGGGTGGAATTCAATGCCATGATATTAGGAACATTTCAGCCCACAGTATGACCCACTCCCCTCTGCCCACCTGTATGCTGTTCTGGGGTTTCTCTTGACCCCCTCCTTGAGCCAATTTGGAGGGGGGAGAGATGGATTGAATAAGTGCAAGTCCTTGCACAGGCTTCTGCTGACAGAGCTTCTTAGGTGAATCCCAACTATAGCATATTAATTATCAATATATTAGTATAGAATATATCCTATGTATATTATATACAGGGGACATGAGTGGCACTGTGGTTTAAACCACTGAGCCTAGGGCTTGCCGATCAGAAGGTTGGCGGTTCGTATCCCTGCGATGGGGTGAGCTCCCGTTGCTCGGTCCCAGCTCCCGCCAACCTAGCAGTTCGAAAGCACGTCAAAGTGCAAGTAGATAAATAGGTACCGCTCCAGCGGGAAGGTAAACGGCGTTTCCGTGCGCAGCTCTGGTTCACCAGAAGCGGCTTAGTCATACTGGCCACATGACCTGGAAGCTGTCTGCGGACAAACACCGGCTCCCTCAGCCTATAGAGCGAGATGAGCGCCGCAACCCCAGAGTCGTCCGCAACTGGACTTAACTGTCTGGGGTACCTTTACCATTACCTTTTATGTATATTATAGAATTATAGCAAACATCCTATATATAAGTGGCAAACACAATCCTCTGAATATGGATCCTTATAGCAGCAAAATAGAAAGCCACCCCCCACTAACAGGATATATTAATAGACTTGGGCATGCCAAAAGGCTTGAGGTGAAACAATATTTAGGAAAGTACTGTATTTTTCGCTCCATAGGGCACATCGGACCATAGGGCGCACCTCGTTTTTAGAGGAGGAAACAAGAAAAAAAAATATTTTTCTGGTTTTCCTCCTCTAAAAGCCCTGTTTTTTTGAGGACCAGCTAAAAGTTTTGCAGCTTTTTTGTAAAGGGAAAAGCCCTGTTTTTTTGAGGGTCAGCTAAAAGTTTTGCAGCTTTTTTTGCAAAGGGTGAAAAGCAAAGCTCCTTTTGCAAAGGGGGAAAAGCAAAGAGGAAAAGCCCCATTTTTATGGGGTTCAACTCACATTTCTGAAAAATCTTAAGGAAAGGGAGCTGTTTCTACTGTTTCCAGACAGATAATCTAATCAGCCAGTCACATGTCGCTGGGGAAACAAACAACCTCCCTCTGCAGCACATTCAACAAAGGAGGCCTGGGCAAGGGGGCGGGGCTGAAAGGGAGCCGGGACTCTTATCTCTCTCCCGATCTCTTGCTGATCAGCTGCTGAGTGGGGTCCTTTCAACACCCCCTTTTCTCTTTGTAAAATAAAAGGCACAATCTCCTTTTGGCCCCTGGGCAATTCAGCTCCAAGGACCACCATTTGCTCCATAAGACGCACAGATATTTCCCCTTACTTGATGAGAACTGTCCATGCTGGCCGACCATTGGAGGACAGGCAATGGAGAAATGAGGGGACTGAAGAGCAGTGGCTGACTGGACTGATCAGGAACATTTGGGGAGGGGGGGCTTGTTTGTGCATGTGTGTAAAATACTCCTTCCCTCCCTTATGAAGCTGTCTGTGCTGTCTCCAAAGCTTTCCAAGAGTTGAGTGCATTAGATCAGATCAGAACTCAAATCCATCCAGCCTGGGAAATGTTTTGCATTTTTTGTTTGTTTGTTTCAAAATGGGAGCATAGGGCACCAGAGCATTCTGCATCCTGCCCTCGCAATGCGAAAAGTGGCAGATTCAACCCTTGGCATCTCCAGTTAGGGCTAAGAAATCCCTGGAGAGCCCCTGCTGGTCAGTGCAAATACCAAGCTAGCTGGCCCAAATGGTCAGATTCAGTAGATGGCAGCTTCTAGGGTGCTCTTAGAAAGCTGTGGATGGAGCTTCAACTTCATTCTGAGGATGTTGGCCAGCTGCCATATTTTTGGCACAGCTTTCTACGAGATCACTGACCCCAGGTTGAGTGCAGACAGAGAAGACTAGGTGGGGAGATGTGAACAGGAGTTGCATTTTGATGCGATGTCCACATTGGTCAGACACTGAAATGAAGAAGGTCATGGAACTGTAGAGTTGGGAAGACTCCAAATGGTCCAACCTCCTGCGATGCTGCAGGTTATCACCTGAAAACAAGGAGTTGTCCTCCAGTGACTTCTTGCTCCCTCCCGCCTTGCTATCACCATTATTAAAATTTATCGCATGCTTTTCTACTCAAAATGCAAGGCAGCACACAATGAAGAAGAAGAAGAAGAAGAAGAAGAAGAAGAAGAAGAAGAAGAAGAAGAAGAGGAGGAGGAGGAGGAGGAGGAGGAGGAGGAGGAGTTTGGATTTGATATCCCGCTTTTCACTACCTGAAGGAGTCTCAAAGCGGATCACATTCTCCTTTCCCTTCCTCCCCTACAACAAACACTCTGTGAGGTGAGTGGGGCTGAGAGGCTTCAAAGAAGTGTGACTAGCCCAAGGTCACCCAGCAGCTGCATGTGGAGGAGCGGAGACACGAACCCGGTTCACCAGATTATGAGACTACCGCTCTTAAACACTACACCACACTGGCGTAAAATCAGTACTCAGGAAGCTTCCTTAAACCAAGTCAGGCCATTGGCTCATCCAGCTCACTATTATCAACACTGACTGCCACAGCCACTCCAGGTTTTCGGGCAGCCCTGCCTGAATTTGACCAGGGTTGAACAGGGGATAATTTGCACGTAAGGAATCTGCTCTACAAAAAGTAGAACTTAACAATCCAAATACTGTACTAAATAAACATATTGTGACTCCGTAGCAACAGTAATATCAAGCAAAGCCAGGTACCCATACAAACAGTCAAGTTGGAATTAAATGGTGACATGACCTCTTCCCCACACTCCCAGGCAGGGGGCACCAGTTCAGGTACCGGGAAGGGCTGGACAAGATATCATCCAAAAACGGTTTGAAATCTGTATCATGATATCAGTTTCATAGTTTTTAACCTGGTGATATATTGCAAATCATGACATGTGTATGTGGTGTTTGTGTGTGTGCTATGCAAAAACCACAACGTGGAAAAAGCCATGAAACAAAGCCAATGTTTCTACATAGCTCCATCCTTAGTTCAGACATTGTGATATACAGTACTTTTTTTCTAGAAATAGAGATGCCAGAACTCAACATGAACACCTCCCTTTGTTCTCTTATAGTGGCAATGGTGCCCACCTGAGAGGTGCCAGAACTGAGCTCCAACGAGTTCCAGCTGGGGGGGGGGAAGCCCTGGTGATATATCAATATATCATGATGTTTAGCTGGTGATATATCACAATGTTGAAAACCAGGTATCGCCCATCTATAGTGCAGTCGTACCTCGGAAGCCGAATGCCTTGGCACTCGTAGGTTTTGGCACCCAAACGCCGCAAACTGGAAGTGAGTGTTCCAGTTTGCAAACGTTCTTTGGAACCCGGACGTTTGACGCTGGGTATGTTTAGCCTGGAGAAGAGAAGGTTAAGGGGTGGTATGATAGCCATGTTCAAATATATAAAAGGATGTCATATAGAGGAGGGAGAGAGAGGTTGTTTTCTGCTGCTCCAGAGAAGCGGACACGGAGCAATGGATTCAAACTACAAGAAAGAAGATTCCACCTAAACATTAGGAAGAACTTCATGACAGTGAGAGCTGTTCGACAGTGGAATTTGCTGCCAAGGAGTGTGGTGGAGTCTCCTTCTTTGGAGGTCTTTAAGCAGAGGCTTGACAGCCATCTGTCAAGAATGTTTTGATGGTGTTTCCTCCTTGGCAGGGGGTTGGACTGGATGGCCCTTGTGGTCTCTTCCAACTCTATGATTCTATGACACAGCTTCCAAGGCTTCCGATTGGCTGCAGGAAATTCCTGCAGCCAATCGGAAGCAGTGCCTTGGTTTCTGAACATTTTGGAAGTCGAACGAACTTCCAGAACGGATTCCGTTTGACTTCCGAGGTGCGACTGTACTGAGAAGGCCCTGCTCCAAGCTGCCACCAATCTCACCTTCGGAAAGGAGAGGACCCAGAGCACAATTCCCTGCCAATCTCAGAGGACGGGGAGGAACAGTCTGTGACCTCGGCCATGTACTTACTCCCACTCCTTCCGCCTCGCCTGCGGCGTGCTCTGCATCTTGTGGGCTTCATGCGCCTTGATGATATCCCGCTGTTCAATCAGGCCCCCTCGCCGGCGCTTGATGACTTCTGGGCTCACGGGGATAAGCTGGCTCTGCCCTACATCCAATGTGCTGCCACCCTCCAACCCCAAGCTGGATTCCCTCTCCTGGGAGTGCAGTTCGTAGAGGCCGTCGAAGCTGGTGGTGCGCGAGACGAGCGTGTCCGTCAAGGTCTCCGGCTCCAGCAGGCTGCAGGACTGAGCGGGCTGCATCAAACCCAGCCGGTGTTTCCGCCATGCCTCTTCCTCTGGCAGGGCCAGCATGCACCTCTGCGAGTCGCTGTCCAGTTCAGGGCTGCCGCCGGGAGGGTAAGAGCCTGATTCGGGGAGCATGTGAGCGCTGAGAGAGCACGTGCCAAGGCTGTACATCATGGACGCCGCTGCAGAACATCACTCTAGGAACAAGGAAACAAAGGGCAAGAAAAGTTTACCAACAGGCTTCTTTCTGGGACCTGTTCTGAGCGGGGTGGGGGGTGATTCAATTTGCAGAACTGGAAGTGGACGCTGCCCTCTTTATAAATTGTGTCCCTCAAAAAATATCAACCCAAACCAGAAAATAACCAAGGATCAAGGCCCTGTTTGGTTGAAATGCCACAGTCATTACCCAGCACCTCCAGTAGAGTCATATGAATTGTTCTCTAGCCTGCAAGGGTTAGGAGAGGACATACATAGGTTCAGGCACACACACACACACACACACACACACACACACACATACACACACACACACACACACACACCATCCCACAAATGTAGTTGAACACAGAATTTGTATCCCACGTTCCATGTTTTGCATGCAAAAGAGTTCAAGTTCAACCCCCTGGCATCTCGCCAGAGTAGGGCATGCTCTAGTTATCTCCCGCTTGGACTACTGCAATGCGCTCTGTGTGGGGCTACCTTTGAAGGTGACCAGGAAACTACAATTAATCTAGACTGGTGACTGGGAGCGGCTGCCGAGACCATGTAACGCCGGTCCTGAAAGATCTACGTTGGCTCCCAGTACGTTTCTGAGCACAATTCAAAGTGTTGGTGCTGACTTTTAAAAAGCCCTAAACAGTCTCGGCCCAGTATACCTGAAGGAGTGCCCCCATCGTTCTGCCTGGACACTGAGGTCCTCTTCCAAGGGTCTTCTGCTGGTTCCCTGGCTGTGAGAATTGAGGTTACAGGGAACCAGGCAGAGGGCCTTCTCAGTTGTGGCGCCTGCCGTGTGGAACGCCCTCCCATCACATGTCAAGGAAATAAGCAACTATCTTACTTTTAGAAGACATCTGAAGGCAGCCCTGTTTAGGGAAGTTTTTTTAATGTTTAATGCTGTATCATGTTTCTAATATTCGGTTGGGAGCCACCTACAGTGGTTGGGGAAACCCAGCCAGATGAGTGGGGTATAAATAATAAATTATTAGTATTATCTTCAGGTCAGGTTGTGAAGGTCCCTTATCTGAAACCTGGAAGCACAACTCCTAGCCAGTGCAGGCAATTCCGAGTGAGGTGGACCACAAATAGGATTCTATGCAAGTCAGCTTTGTACAACACCGTAAGTCATGGGCAGGTCATCTTTCTCCACCTGAGAGACCCATTCCTTCCAGGGCTCACATGCCACTGATGGGAGGGAGGAGAGGCGAACCTGAACAGAGCAGCAAATGTGAATTTTGCCTTTTTACAACAGGCTGGTTTGTCCCCACTGACACATGCCTCTCAATCCTTCATCCAGCACCAGATTTAGGATGGTTCAGGAAGTTCTCCTGCACAGAGTGACGAGCCAAGGGACTGCAAGTTTCAACTCAGAAAGCAGTATCATCAGTACCATGCGTGCCAAAATGAATGAATGTGAGCATAAGAAATAGGAGCACATGGCAAATTTTGTCCTCACTCAGGACACCACATCACCAAAATCTGCCCCTGCCCCCATTCGGGCAAACAAGACGCATTACCAATGGAAATGTCATATATTATCATTTATAGAGCAAGTTGCTTCCTCGTGGGACTATGTGTGGCTCCTTCAAGTCAACAGAACCTGAAACCTTTGCTCCTCCAATTAAGTTATCTGGGGGGAAGCTGTCTACCAAGAGGGGAGAAGAAACAGATTATGACACACAAACCTGCTATCAGGGTTCAGTGAATTTGTGAAGGGACTATGTGGCCTGGATCACACCTTCTTTCCCCCCCCCCACAAAAACCTCTGTACATTCCGCTGTATGTTTTCTGCGCCTGATAAAAGGCGGGATTTCCCATCTCTCTGAGAAAGGTGACCCAGTGAGTTCAATAGCCTTTTCTAATGTGGATTTGGGGTGGGGGAGAAGAAAATGGATCTATGGGAGCTGAGCTGCATCTTATCAGATGTGTTTTGGGGCTTAAGTGAGCTTCAATTCAGCGGGCGAGATAGGAGTTTCGCAAGGCACAGCCACAGAACGACAACAGGCAGGGGAATTAATCAGTACACAACACAATCCAAATATGGGCCATCCAAAAGTGTGGATAAGCCCTAGTTTAGGTCCATTAAACATAGTTGGATACAGCTTATCAGCAGCAGCAGCACCGTTAATAAGTCATAAGGTGATTAGCATGTCACGTTTCGATGATCAGAAATGACAAAAATTTAGTTGGGGGAGGCAAGGGATGGGGCTGCAGACCCCCTGGGTGCGTTCCACAGACCCCTAATTGTGAACCACTGATCTAGTCCAACCCCTTGCAATGCAGCTGTCCCTTAAGGGTATCGAACCTGCAACCCACAATCCAAGTAGTTGAGCTACCCTTTCCCCCATGCTTCCATAGACAGCCCCACCACCGGTGGGGTCCTCTGTTGATGCAAAACAGATAGATAGAAAGATAGATAGATGATAGATAGATAGATAGATAGATATAGATAGATAGATGATAGATAGATATAAAGGTAAAGGGACCCCTGACCATTAGGTCCAGTCATGTCCGACTCTGGGGTTGCGGCGCTCATCTTGCATTAATGGCCGAGGGAGCTGGCATACAGCTTCCGGATCATGTGGCCAGCATGACAAAGCCGCTTCTGGTGAACCAGAGCAGCACACGGAAATGCTGTTTACTTTCCCGCCGGAGCGGTACCTATTTACCTACTTGCACTTTGACGTGCTTTCAAACTGCTAGGTGGGCAGGAGCTGGGACAGAGCAACGGGAACTCACCCTGTCACGGGGATTCGAACCGCCGACCTTCTGATCGGCAAGCCCTAGGCTCTGTGGTTTAACCCACAGTGCCACCCACGTGCCCAGGTAGAGATATAGCACCCTGCAATAAAGAGTTCCAGCAGTGAACATATAAATTCAGTTTGATGAAGTGGTCAGTTAAATCAGGCGACCTGGAACATAACTTTCCAAACCTTTCCCAGCGATAATTGCTTGCTCCCTTACTGGTGCCTCTCTGCTCACTGACACCAAATCTTTCCGACGTAGCAAAGTTACCTTAAACGCTGAAAGATGCAAGATGGTATCTCAAGCAGTAGGTGGTGCTGTACCTCAAGATACAAAACTCTCCCCTGTTACCTGTAGCGGTTTGTTTTGGTTCTTGTGTACTGTGGGATCTCATTCCCCCACCTGAGCACATTTGCAAGGACAACACAGTTAATGAGTCAGCAAGTTTTGGAAAGAAGTGGGACAGAATGACTCTTTGTGGCATTTGATTAGCTTTTTTAATGCAATGGAGTAAGGAGCAAGGAGCATGAATCTAGCAGGACTCCTCTGAGCAAGAAGGCAGCTTTCCACCAAAAGAAGCCATGGAACTAAGCCAGATCAGCCATAGGGTCCAACTAGCTCCTCACGAGGAGGCACTGCATGAAGACCAGAAGGCTCCTGGTTCAAGTCCCAGGTTGTGTCTGCAGGTGGGTGGGATGCAGACCAGGAATTCCTTGGCAGACAACACAATGCAGGAAAGGTTACTTAGAAGTTTGAGGGTGGTGTGTGCTGCTGTTTCCCAAAGTGTAGAGATTGGCTGTACAGCCCCAAAGGCCTCACAACCTTTTTGGTAGAATGAAATGTCACCACTCTCGGGAGCCTCATTAAGCTAACTTGACATCCAACCCCTGTTCATCTTTCAGACATCCAGTCTGCACATTTTAGCATGTGGAACCAGGAGTCATTGTAAACAAGGACGCTCCTAACTTAACCCAAAAGCACAAGTGGAGCAAAACCCAAATGTTAACGCTGATATGCCAGCCTCACTGTCACCACTTTTACTGTCCTATTAGGTACTGTCTAGGGATGCTTCCCTGGTGAGGAAGAAATCTTATCGTACGGATGTCCCTTTGCTGCATCTTCATCATGAAAAAGATCATTCAGAGGCTAACTCTCCCTTCTTCCCCAAAGCAACCATTGGAAGGACAGGGAGGAATGAGGGAGGTGGTCAACCCACAACTTGAGCAGTGCAGTTTTTAACTCCCCCTTAATCATACTGCATTGCCAGGGAGGTGTTGTTTCAAGGGTGGTTCCGCACACTGGCGGAGGAAGAGGAGTGCGGTGGGGTGCCGTCGCGGCTGCCTCCCCGCCCGCACTGGGCACCACGCCCTGAAGGTGGTGCACCACACCCCCCGGACGGCGCGTCATGACCCAGGACGTGCGTCAGCCCTGCCCCCGCCTGCTCTCCACCCACACCTCCACCCCCACCCCGGTGCTGGAGCATGAAGCTCCACCACTGGTTCCACAGGGCTAACTAGGTCCCCTGTTTCACCATAAATTGCAATATTCAAAAAAACTGCGGGGAGGGGGGGTGGCACAACACTTTGACCGCCCAAGACACTCCGAAGAATCACCACCTTCAGGTCAGTTGCAAAGAAAGTGCAATATGGAACTGCTGAATTTCAACAGATCAAGAAGTTGGGCGCTATCACTTGTCGATTGAATCGGTACAACTGTTTGTGTTAATTTCCTTGCCTATGCCAGGACGTCGGCGTTATCAGCAAGTGTTATCAGCTACGCATGCGCCGAACGTAATGACGTACGGGCCGTACGTAGCGACGTTGCGCATGCGCGCTACGGAGTGACTCCGCCCCCGGGTTTGCCGCCCCGGGTGGCGAAGCGGCTTCCTCCGCCCCTGCTCCAGGTGTACCCATCATTTTGTCTCGCCTTCTAGAATGTATGGGATTATGTGGCACACTTGGTTGGCGATGTAGTATATAGTTCTATGTTGGGGATTCCCCACCCTCCTACTGAGCAGCGGAGGTGTAGGTATTTGGGGTTTATTCCTGGGTTTTTTTGTGGGGGAAGATAAATGAGTGTAGTTTTTTTCTGCCATTTGCGGAGTTGGGCTGGGGGGGGGATCCAGATTGCGAGGGTTTGGACCGTTTGGGGGGGTTTGAGAGTAAGTGTTGGTGCTGACCTTTAAAGCCCTAAATGGCCTTGGCCCAGTATACCTGAAGGAGCGTCTCCATTCCCATCGTTGCAAGAAGCAAAGTTACAGGGAACCAGGCAGAGGGCTTTCTCAGTAGTGGCGCCCGCCCTGTGGAACGCCCTCCCCTCAGATGTCAGAGAAATAAATAACTATCTGACGTTTAGAAGACATCTGAAGGCAGCCCTGTTTAGGGAAGTTTTTAATGAATGATGTTTTAATGTATTTTTAATCTTTTGCTGGAAGCCGCCCAGAGTGGCTGGGGAAACCCAGCCAGATGAGTGGGGTATAAATAAATTGTTGTTGTTGTTGTTGTTGTTGTTGTTGTTGTTGTTGTTGTTGTTGTTGTTGTTGTATTACTATTATTATTATTATTATTATTATTATTATTATTATTATTATTGGAATAGGTAGATTAATTTTGGGAGGATGACCACTAATGGTGAGCTAAAATTGCCTCCCCATGTTCACGCGGCTACCCCCCCCCCAACATACACGTTCCCAAATACAGTGGTGCCTCGCAAGACGAAATTAATTCGTTCCGCAAGACTTTTCGTCATGCGGAAATTTTGTCTTGCAAGGCACCATTTCCCATAGGAACGCATTAAAATTTAATTAATGCGTTCCTATGGGGGGGGAAGTCCGGGGGCCCCTTCCCACCGGCACCGGAGCTGCGCGGCGCCACGTAAAAACGCGGCGTCGCACGGCTCCAGTGCCGGCTTACAGTGGTACCTCGCCAGACAAATTCGTCTTGCGAAAAACAGCCATAGACGAATTCGTCTCGCGAGTCAACTAAAAACTCGCAAAACCCTTTCATTTTGCGAGTTTTTCGTTGTGCAAGGCATTCGTCTTGCGGGGTACCACTGTATGCCAGAGGCTTCCCCAACCCTGCCATAGGCAAGAGTTGTGAATCATTCTTTCCCAGAACACAGCTGAAAGAGGGAGTTGCAGCAGCAACAAGAAAGGAGAGGACAATATAATTGCACCCGCTGCTTACCCAGTGTGGCCGGGGGGGTAATAAAGGGCTGGCGGTGGAAAGCCACAATCTAGCACAGCAGCGGCTCCTCTTTCAAGCAGGCAGAGCCCTGCTAAGTTCTCTCCTCCATGCTAGAATTCTGGGGCATGCCAGGAAGCAGTTAAAGAACAGCTGCGTCGCTTGCCAAAAGGAACACCCTGAGCATCTTCAGGCTTAGCTGTCAAAGCCCATAAAGGATTAATGATGCTGTCTTGTTATCTACAGGAGACAATTGGCAGAGGGTCTGAGAGAGGCACCACCAGCTTTCTTGTGCGAGAGACACCCTGCGTAGCGGCAGAAGTTAAAACAGCTTCGGCGCCATCTGCATTTCTTAGCCAGGTGCCGGAAGGGGAGAGGAGCACCGCGCACATCAAGAAGGGCAGCCTGGTGTATCTCTGAACCACTTCAAATTGACTGCAGCAATGGCAGCGGTTCGGAGCTGAAATAGGGCCATGCGGCTTTGTGGAATCGCACCTACTTGCGTTGGCACAGAGGATGCAGCTGGAGCTGTAAACTGGGCCTGTGGCGAAGCAACAACAGCCAAGATGAAATGGACTTGGGAGAGCGCCACTCAGCAATATCCCCTTGCGCTTGTTTGTGAGTGTCGGCCATCAAAGGCAGGTTTTAGCACTCACATTTTTCAATCTGTGCACAGAATTTTCACTTCTTCTGCTGTGGGGGGACTGGGGGTGGCAACTATCTGGATTTGATATCCCGCATTTCACTACCCGAAGCAGTCTCAAAGCGGCTAACATTCTCCTTTCCCTTCCTCCCCCACAACAAACACTCTGTGAGGTGAGTGGGGCTGAGAGACTTCAAAGAAGTGTGACTAGCCCAAGGTCACCCAGCAGCTGCATGTGGAGGAGCGGAGACACGAACCCAGTTCCCCAGATTACGAGTCTGCCGCTCTTAACCACTACACCACACTGGCTTTGGCCACCTCATGAGAAGAGAACACTCCCTAGAAAAGACCCTGATGTTGGGAAAGATGGAGGGCACAAGGAGAAGGGGACGACAGAGGATGAGATGGTTGGACAGTGTTCTTGAAGTGACTAGCATGAGTTTGGCCAAACTGCGGGAGGCAGTGAAAGATAGGCGTGCCTGGCGTGCTCTGGTCCATGGGGTCACGAAGAGTCGAACACGACTCAACGACTAAACAACAACAAATCCCTTAGGTGGCGAACTTCAATGTGCCGACTAAGGAGTCCATTGCCAAGAGGGCCTCTTAACACTCATTATGCCATGAGTGCAAGTGTCCGTGGTGAACATTAGTCAGCTGACTCGGTACTTAAAGGCTGTTGGCTCCCTCAGTCAGTATTGCGGGGCAGCCTAGCCAGAGCTGCAAAATGGATGTCAAAGGTCATGTAATATATTGACAATTAAAATAACATTACATTCTGTCAGGTTTTCTCTTTTGTTTGGAATAAACAGATTTTCTATGTGGTCAATGAAACTCGGCCCTCCAGATGTTTTGGGACTGCAATTCCCATCATCCCTGACCACTGGTTCTGTTAACTAGGGACGATGGGAGATGTAGTCTCAAAACATCTGGAGGGCCGAGTTTGGCAACCACCGACTTAGAGGCTTGGTGTCAGGGACTGGACATAGAGGAATGGTGGAGACTGCCTCCCCATCCTGACCCTTCCAGGGAGGAGGAAGAGGAAGACAGTGTAGATTTACAACAGGGGTTCGAGGGAGGTCACAACTCAGAGGGAAATGAGGGGGAAAGTTGGGAAATAATGGGAGAGAAGGAGAAGCAGGCAGGAACAGGGCAGCAGCTGGCTGACACAGTGTCATTAGAAAGCACTCCAGACCCCCCATCTCTGAGAACCTGGCAAGCCTTAAAAGTAGGAGAGCAAAGAGCTCAAAGGCAGAGGGCACATAGAAGTGATGAATGAAGATGTGGGAGAGATGGGGGTGGAGATTCACTCGGGACAATGCCATTGTCCAAGAGGTTGGGTTCTATGGCCTCCCTCTGTGAAGACTGAAATAAAAAAGGACGGTAAGAAACTTTTCCTTGTCTTTATACTTTCCTGGGCAACCAGCCGGGAGCCCCCGACAGCACCCTGACACATGGTGTGAGCAGCAGGTCATGCAGAGCAAAAAGAGTACAGCAGTTGTCTAATAGCAGGTCCAGACACCCAGTGGGTCCCCAGAATATTGTCTTATGTTGTAATACAGGCACCCCCAAACTCGGCCCTCCAGATGTTTTGGGACTACAACTCCCATCATCCCTGACCACTGGTCCTGTTAGCTAGGGATGATGGGAGTTGTAGTCCCAAAACATCTGGAGGGCCGAGTTTGGGGATGCCTGTTGTAATACCATCTGTGGTGAAATAATGCAACAGACCTTTAAGGCCCTGGGTGGTTCCAAGCACAAAAATCTGCCAGAGAGTTTCCTTGATAATTAGAACAAAACGAGTTTGGAATAAGCAGTATGGGATAATCTGCTTTGCAAAGGAGAAGGGAATTATCAGAAGGCCTCTACGGTACCTATCAGATTTATTCTCTTTTAAAGGCAAGAGCAAAGCTTAGCACACACGTTCAATTTCTGCTCTTTCTCTGTTCTCACATTCGTGAGGCACGGAGCATGCAGAATGGGGCAAGAGGGGTTCAAAGCCTCTTGGGAGAACATAGCTTGGGCCACTTCAATAAAGTTGCAAACCTAAACACACTTGCCAGGGTAGAAGACCCCTTAAAGTCTGAAATACGTGGCACATGTTTCTGAACTGCAGTCCGATGTTCCAAGGGTATTAAGAATAAAAATTACCAGTCTTCAGAGGAGGCCACTCTCTGAATTTCATTGTACAGGGTGCCTCCTCCTCAGGAGGAGGAGGAGGCAATCCCAGGGCAGGGAGATTCAGGCTGATACAGAACGTACAAGCTCCTCAGAGGATGCTGTCATTGTTGCGTCTCTGTTCACTCAATCTCCCCCCGTTGCAGCAGAATTACCCTCCATCATGCTTAGATGCAACAGGCTGTAGGGTTGCTGCTTGTGCATTGGCTAAAATGAGAAAATGCATCAGCGACAAAGGGGGGGTGGGTCAAAAGAGGACACAGTCATATATGCACAACAGTCATTTATGCTAATTTATACATAGAGGAGCAGATTTAGAAATTATTACTGTGCTTTAAAGGGAAATACATCTCAGCCTATACATCTCAGCCTAGCGGGGAAGACTGGGATCAGGGGTGTGCCTGCTCATCTTGCTGTGAGTTGCTCACTTATGGGGCCCCCTGCACCCCATAAATTGATAGAGATAAGATGTTAGATTAGGATTAAGAATAATTGTAAAATAAGAGTTAAAGTAGTTACAAAGTTACTACAGTAAAATTGAACTGAACGCAGAAGAGAGGACGGGAGGAAGTCCCCTAAGTAAGATTTGAAATAAGGTTATAATAATAAATTGCTGTGTTCCTGTGGTAGGTGGGTTGTCAGGTAATGTATTTGTTTCTTTTGTTTGTTTTGTGTATTTTGTAGTTTGTATGTATTTTTTATGTATTTTTTGTAGTATGTATGTATTTGCTTTGTTTGCTTTGTGTTGAAATACCAGTAAATTTCCTTTAAAATAAATAAATAAGTGTCACCATTTTTCAGCTGGCCTGGGGCCATTCAAACAGAGGACTGTCCTCTGATTGTGCTTCGAACAGAGGACACATGGCTGCTGTTATAAGAATTTTAAAGTCTCAAATATAGAATAAATATTCATAAATGCACACATATCTGAATATATGAACCATGTGTCTGAAATAGTATGGGAGAGCAATCCTGAAGCCATTTTGACTCTCCTAATGACCTCAAATATTCCTCTGCAGTAAGGGAGGCAAATGGGGAAAGCCACCCCATTGTCTTTTTGCTTGCAAATCCTGTCTTAAGGGCGAATTTGTGTATGAATAGGGAAGAAATATCAACAACCTCAGATATGCTGATGACACAACCTTGATGGCAGAAAGTGAGGAGGAATTAAAGAACCTTTTAATGAGGGTGAAAGAGGAGAGCGCAAAATATGGTCTGAAGCTCAACATCAAAAAAACTAAGATCATGGCCACTGGTCCCATCACCTCCTGGCAAATAGAAGGGGAAGAAATGGAGGCAGTGAGAGATTTTACTTTCTTGGGCTCCATGATCACTGCAGATGGTGACAGCAGTCCTGGAATTAAAAGACGCCTGCTTCTTGGGAGGAAAGCAATGACAAACCTAGACAGCATCTTAAAAAGCAGAGAC
The DNA here is from genome assembly GCF_009819535.1 of Lacerta agilis. Classification (NCBI taxonomy): domain Eukaryota; kingdom Metazoa; phylum Chordata; class Lepidosauria; order Squamata; family Lacertidae; genus Lacerta; species Lacerta agilis. Next base: position 6,957,480 of record NC_046317.1, on the reverse strand, counting down.
ATCTCCTTGCCGATAAAGGTCTGTATAGTTAAAGCTATGGTTTTCCCAGTAGTAATGTATGGAAGTGAGAGCTGGACCATAAAGAAGACTGATCACCAAAGAATTTATGGTTTTGAATTATGGTGCTGGGGAGGACTCTTGAGAGTCCCATGGACTGCAAGAAGATGATGAAACCTATCGATTCTTAAGGAAATCAGCCCTGAGTGCTCACCGGAAATTCAGATCCTGAAGTTGAGGCTCCAGTACTTTGGCCACCTCATGAAAAGAGAAGACTCCCTAGAAAAGACCTTGATGTTGGGAAAGATGGAGGGCACAAGGAGAAGGGGACGACAGAGGATGAGATGGTTGGACAGTGTTCTCGAAGCGACTGGCATGAGTTTGGCCAAACTTCGGGAGGCAGTGGAGGATAGGGGTGCCTGGCATGCTCTGGTCCATGGGGTCACGAAGAGTCGGACACTACTGAACGACTGAACAACAACAACAGGGTGAGACTGTGATCACAAAAGAATGGCCAGGCTGCCCAGGTAATGCAATCAGTGACCATTATCAGGTATCCTGGCAGATCTGTTGTAGACCCGCCTCCTGTGATGTATGTATGATGATTTTGGGGTGGTCTTTTGCTAAGGGGGTTGGGCAATGTCCAAAGTCTTTTAAGGTTCCTGCACACTTTTGTTCAGGGTCTCTCCCTCCTTGGAAGGAGGGGAGGGAAATCTGTTGCAACAGAAAAATAAGTACCTGCCTTGCTTTCCGCTGGATCCTGCCTCCATCCATTCTTCTCTGACCGATCATGGACTTAGGGGACTCAGAATCCCATGGGGAGTTGGGCAGCAAAAGCCAAACCCCAATTTTTACATCACTACCTTAAACTGGGCTGCCTCCCCCTTCGAGGTGGGTTCATTCCTTTGGACTGAAAAGAACCTTTAAATCGTTTAATGGATTTTCTTCATGCAGCAGCACATTGGCTGCTCTCCTCAGTCATGCAGTCTGGGAATTACTGGGGAAGGTTTGAATGTTTATTATTATGGCCAAACAGCCAGCATAAACTGAAGAAGGGATATCCACCTTCTCCGTTCTGGCTTTGAGTGGCTTTGGAGCAAACATCATTAGCTGCCCAAAGACTAGCAGAACAGATCTGCTTAATCTTGCTTGGATTTTTCACAGAGACAGATGAATACACAGTCATTTCCATCCTCAAAGATGCAAATCCAGCCTCTCGGATGAGATTTCTCACAACAAAAGAAGCAACCCTAGGGAAGGATCTAATAGCGTTGGGAAAACAGTGCATGCCTGAACATGGGCGTACCCAAGGGGGGGCAGGAGGGGGCACCTGCCCCCCCAAAAGCAAAAAATAATAATAATTAAGTGGTTATCGGCAGCCTAAAAGGGAAAAAAGCTCTCCTAAAAAGCTCAACTACCGGTCTTTCTCCCCCTCCCAAAATCTAAATAACAATTGAGCTCTGCTGACCGGCAGCCGGCCACTGTGTGTATGTGTGTGTGTGTTTGGAAACAGTTCCCTTGCATGGTGAGTTGTGATGGCTGAGGATCCTAGGAAATTGAGTTTTTCAGCCATTTGGGGGCTTTCTGTTTGGGGGGGGAGTTTTTTTTCTGTTCTTTGAAGCTGCTTTTGTTTGCTGTTTACATAATATGGTCAGTAATCTAAAAACGAACTGAACCCCTAAAAAACGGGGCATTCCTGCACTGCTCCAGAAACTCAACCGTTGTCTACTTTGCTGACTAATCCAAACTGCCAAATAGTTGCTCTCCAGCCCTACCCAAGCAGCTGCGGTATGCGCAGCAGCTGGTAGCTACCAGCCACAAGTGTTCATCAGAGCAAACATCTTTCTAGCCACTGAGGCTTATTAAATAAAATATCCAGCTATTAACCGTACAAAGAGGCAAGAGCGAAAGTCCATTCCCTCGGTGTGCCTGGCCACAAATTACATATAAAGGCTGCGTCAATCTCTACCTCCAGCCACCTAGGGGTGGTGGTCTACTATGTTGTGGAATAGCTGGTCAGGACTTCATTGGCACCTCCAGACAAACAATTTATTCAGCATTCATCCTGAATGGCTTCCACAAAGCTTAAAGAGAGGTTAGACTATATCCAGTCTTTATTAAGAACTTCTGATTTGTTTTCAAGGGGGTTATATGCAGGGGCGGAGCAAGCCAATCTGCCGCCCGGGGCAGCAAACATCAAGGCAGACATCACGACGCGTGCGCTGCCTCCTGGGTGGACTGCGCATGTGTGGACATGCGCAGTCCACCCAAGATGGCGGGCGCGATCGGCCGGCACCCCTTCCGACTGGCACCGGGCTGTGCCATGCTGCGTTTTAAGGCTGCAGCGAGCGAACAGGAGCGCTGCTGTTTGCCCGCTGCTGCCTTAAAACGCGGCGCCAGTCGGAAGGGGTGCCGGCCGATCCCGTCTGCCATCTTGGGTGGACATGCGCAGTCCACCCAAGATGGCGGGCGCGATCAGCCGGCACCCCTTCCGTGTGGTGCGGCAACCTTTAAGGCTGCAGCGCGTGAACAGCAGCACAGACGCTGTGCTGCTGTTCGCGCGTTGCAGCCTTTTAAAAGTGGCCGCACCATCGATCGCGGGGGTGGGGGCCTGCCCCCAGAGTGTCACCCTCCCCAGGGCGGTACCTGGGGCAGACCACCACCACCCCGCCCCCTTGCTCCGCCCCTGGTTATATGACAATAAAAATTCATCCTCATTTGTTATGGGGTGTTCATATATCTCCCCATTAGTCATTTGTGCAACCCATGCTTTCCAGTGCTTTCCCCACCACTTTCCAAACCTCAAAAAGTCCCATTCTTTTAAAAAATCAGATTTGTTGTGCTTGGGCGGCAGAGCCCTTTAATCCATTTTCACTGCACAAACCGCAAGTTCCGAACTGGGCCTGAATTTCTGCCGCGAATTGCTGACAACCTGGGGGAACCCTGTGTCAGGAAATAAGGGATCGGTGTTAAAACTGGGGAAGGAGAAAAGGAAGGAAGGAAGGAAGGAAGGAAGGAAGGAAGGAAGGAAGGAAGGCAGGAAGGAAGGAAGGGAGAGAGAGAAGATTGCTGGAATGGATTGATTAAGAAGATAGCAAAGCTGAGAGAATATGTCATCAGTCAAATTACCCAGCCTTGCTAACCAAAATGGTACCAGATCCATCACCTATAAGGGAGCAAATGGGGCGAACAGCGCAGCTTTCGTTTACTGCAGTTCAAAAGAAAAATGCCACAATTTGGAAAATCAGGTTTCTGGAACTTCGAGCACAATAAACAGACACATTTGCCGAACGGCTTATCTTTCGACCTAATAATTCAGTTAAACAGCTCACGCAAAACTGTCTTGTTCATGCTAGATTAGGCGTTCTAATTGCAAAACAGGTAAATGTAGGGTAAGGTTACCAGATTTTTTTCCGATGAATCCAGGGACGCTTTTCAACTTCAATGGATTTTGTATGGGGACTGATTTGTAAATACGGGGACTGTCCCCGGGAAACGGGGACATCTGGTACCCTTAACGTAGGGAGAGAATTGGTACTGGACTGCCCCCCTCCTTTGCCTAGTGTTGCTGGATTGCAACCTGTGGGAATATGTTTTTAAAGGTGCTACTGCACCTGTTTGTTTGGGTTTACTTTAGGTGTCCTTCCGCATTTGGTAGGAAGGACAAAGGATCCTGCAGGGAGTTTCACTGCATGGATCCCTCCGCGTTTGGGCGAGGCGCGCCAATTTGGCCAATATAACGGTCAGTAGTTAGTTTCCCGCCCAAAGCTAGCATAGAAACAAGATTGTGATTGGTTAATGTAACTGTTATGACGATGTTTGAGTCTTCAATAAATAGCCTCCGCTCTCTGCAGCGAGTGTGGAGAACGCGCGAGACAAGCTAGAGAGAACATCGGTGCGTGGCAAGCCAAGAGAGAAACCAAAACCAAAACCAGCCGCACAGAGCAGTTGAGAGCTTCTTCACCAGACTGCAGTCTCCTTTGTATTCATTTCATTTTATTTAAAAGCTTTTATTTGGCCGTCTAATTTTTGGCCACTACCTAGTTTGGTTTATCTTCTTCTCCGGAGACCTCCGGAATCTTCGGACCTTACAGACGCCTGCAGAAAACCTTCAGAGGCAACCAACGACCTTCCGAACTCACAATCTAAACCTTCAGATCATAGCCAGCGGACCTTTTCACGACACAGTGGGAGCAGGAACTCCGGCATTACTGGCGGTCCCATCTGCTGGCTATCACCACAGCAACCCAATAATTTACTTGCCCACCAAAGCAGCTTCTACTTTACTAGTACAGTGCACTTTGCACCCGCCTTTGCCAACCTTGCGCCCTCCGGATGTTTCGGACCACAGCTCCCATCAGCGCCAGCCAGTCACATGCATATGTGTTTGAAGCTGGCGGTGTCACCCTCAAACCATGTCACCGCTCTTAAAATGTTACATCTGCCTTCACCCTCTGAATGCCTGGACCTGTCTCCTGCCACTCCAGAATTTCTGCTTGTCTCTCAGCTGTCTAAATCGCTTCACTTCTCCACTATATCTTGGGCCAGGTAATTATCAAGGCAGCTAATCTATTTTTCTGCTCCCCGCCGCACATTCTATTTGAGCATACAGCACATTAGTCACTGGTCACAGGCAGGTGAGAGGAAAGGGAAGAGCTCATTTAATGATGCAGAACGAGAGGGGAAAGTGCTCAAAAGGGTGAGACGGATAAGAATGAATTAAGTCCAACAAGCCCCTACAAAAGAACTGGGCCACCGCAGGGCCTCTTAGGCGGCTGATTGACTAAGAACTGTTCTGCTAGACTTCTTATCTTAATTTTCCGAGTTGTAAATTGCCCTGTTGTGCCTGGGCTTCCTAGGGAGGCTCCAGCAGCAGGGGGGCTGCTCAGAGCACAACTGCACACAGCTATTTGGAAATGCAGAGCTGTTATTTGCATTGTGCATCCAACCCAGAAGCAGAGAGCCTGTGGCAGGCAGCTGCTGTGCCCGGAGGCAAGAGTTCAGGTTGGACTAAACCTGGCAAGTGCTTTCAGCCAGAAAAGCAAAACAAAGACACAGCAGATGAAAAACAGGGACGTCATACCTGACCAAGTGTCCCTATTTCCCACGGACAGTCCTGGAATTACGAAAGCCAGCCCAGCTTCTGATTGATCCAAGAATGTCCCTGTTTTCCCCACCAATGCCACTGCCACCAAACTCAGGGAAGAGGAGAGGCTGCTAGTGTTTGTCCTCAGCAACTGCAGCAGCAACAGTGCTAGTTGCTAAGAAGCTTTGCCGTTGCCTCTCCATGGACACTGCTGATGGCCTCCTCCTTTGGGCAGTTCATAACAGCTGCTGGAGAGTGGGTCAGGATGGGGAGAGGCTACCACCATTAAGGCCCCGCCCCGCCATGATGTGCCAACATGGGTGTCAGGATTTACGATGCCCCTCTCACACCAAAGACGCAGTAAGCTGGGGGATTTATTACGCTTAGGGTGGCGCTGTGGTCTAAACCACTGAGCCTCTTGGGCTTGCCGAGCGGAAGGTCGGCGGTTCGAATCCCTGTGACAGGGTGAGTTCCCGTTGCCCAGTCCCAGCTCCTGCCAACCTAGCAGTTCGAAAGCACACCAGAGCGAGTAGATAAATAGGTACCACTGCGGCGGGAAGGTAAACGGCATTTCTGTGCGCTCTGGCTTCCGTCACGGTATTCCGTTGTTCCAGAAGTGGTTTAGTCATGCTGGCCAGACGAGACACTCTATGGGGAGGGAATTCCACAGCTTAAGGGCTGCCACGGGTCACAGGTAGCAGCCGCCGATCAGCAAGCCCTAGGCTCTGTGGTTTAACCCACAGCGCCACTCCAGACTGAGCCTTAAATACAAGGCAGATCCATCTTGGTAATTAATTCCATCACCAGCAGGAATGTGGGAATACGTTTTTAAGGTGCTCCTGCACCTGTTTGTTTATGTTTATTTAAAAGGTAACCTTCCGCGTTAGGAAGGAAGGGCAAAGGATCCAGCAGAGAGTTTGCTGCATGGATCCCTCCGCGTTTGGGCGAAGCGCGCCAATTTAGCCAATGTAACGGTCAGTTGATAGTTTCCCACCCAGAAACTAGCTTAGAGACAAGGTTGTGATTGGTTCTTGTATATGTTGTGAAGATGTTTGATTTCTTAATAAATAGCCTCCGCTCTCTGTAGCATGGTGTGGAGAACGCGCGAGACAAGCCAGAGAGAACATCAGTGCGAGACAAGCCAGAGAGAAACCGAAAGCAAAACCAGCCGCACAAAGCAGTTGAGAGCTTCTTCACCATTGACTGCAGTCTCTTAGTTTTTATTTCTTTTATTTCAAAAGTGTTTATTTGGCCTTCTAAGTTTTGGCCGCTACCTAGCTTAGCCTATCTTTCCATCTGGAGACCTCCGGAATCTCCGGAACCTTCAGATACCTGCAGAAAACCTTCGGAAACCTTCAGTAACCTTCAGAACTCACGACAACTACCTTCAGAACATAGCCAGCAGACCCTTTCACGACGCAGTGGGAGCAGGAACTCCGGGATTACTGATCATCCCATCTGCTGGCTATCCCCACACAGGAAGAGCCTCTTCAGTTTACAGTTCAAACAACCATTTGCTCCTAGGGCATGGGAGACAGCTAGAGTCCTCATACATTGGAAAATTACTGGCAGAATGGTCTCCTCCTGCACCAGTTTCAAGTGGAGACTCCTAAGGCAATTCACTCTCACACACCTTGACTGTTGTTCCACCAAAACCATGGTCATAACCAGGAGTCAGCAAACTTTTTCAACAGGGGGCCCGTCCACTGTCCCTCAGACCTTGTGGGGGGCCGGACTATACGTTGCCATGATTATGACCCGCATTTATGGCAAAAACCCTTATTGGGACCAACCCTAACATTGCCCAAATGTGTTTTTTTTGGGGGGGGGGCGGTGTTCCCTCATGTACCCACGCTGCTTCCTTTGCGTTTTATGCATTGACAGATATTATTTCTCTCGTAAGGCAGGGTGGGGGTGGGGGGCTGAGGTAAGCGCTCCATTCCTCTCAGCCCTGGAGAGCGTTGCGCATGTGTGGGGGAAGGGAGAAGCCATTGGCCACGTTAAGTCAGGCCGGCGCCGCTCAAGCAAAAGCGTTCTTTTCCCTGCGTGAGGGAAGATGAGGCGGCGGCTGTTTACCTTTCCATGGCTCGCACCGTGTAGCTAACAAGCGGCCTCCCCAGCAGAGCGCAGAACTGATTTGGAGTGCATCCACCCAGGCGCTCCCCACTTCCTCTGGCGGGGAGCACTGCCGCCACAGACACAGGCGGGCGTCGCTCCCGAGGCGCCTCTGACCCCCGCCGCCGCAACTGCCCTTCCTGAGGTCAGTCGCCGGCAGCTCCATGGTGGAAATCCAAACTGTGGCTCCTTTTCCCTCTTAAGGGAAGAAAAGATTGTTGCTTGTGCGCGACAGACAGAGAAGGGGCTTTTCTCAAGCAGCCGCCCACCTCACTTTTGACCCCCAAACCTGGCTGAGTCGCAAAAACCATTGCCCCCGCACGCACTATGCCAGCTGCCTGGATTCACGGCCCGTCCGCGGGCCAGATCTAGAAGGCAATTGGGCCTGATCCAGCCCGCGGGCCTTAGTTTGCTGACCCATGGTCTTAACCCACGAGGAGGATGTTAGAGTCACGACAGAGCACAACATTGTAGAGGAAGATCATTAGTGGTAGATTAGCAATCTTTCAGCTATTCCTTTCTTTGAGGTACACTTTGCAGGCTTCCAAACATCCCATATTCCCTAAAAAGACTTCTGCCAGTAGCATATAATATATGGCAATATCTGATGGTTGGCATGCAATAACGTTTGCCCATATTTGAAGCTGACATTCTGCAGCATTTACTGTTTTGACAACATTTGATACATACCACGCAGCGATAATTCAGTTCACATTTATTTGTCTTGGACACAAACCACAACACAGTGGTAATTAACATTTGACAGTTGGCAGCTTATGAGATGTCATTTTTGAAACCTGCCAGTGTAAAAACAATCAAGAGAAACAGCAAGTCTAACACATTCAAAATTTAAACTCCGAGGTATCAAGTTGCAAATTTGCCTCGACATTTCTCAGTCAAAAAAATGCCGCACAAACAAAATTAGGAAATTGCCCAGTCCCTGAATATTTACAAATATTTGTTTCAGCTATGAACAGGGGTCAGAAAACTTTTTCAGCAGGGGGGGAGGTCCACTGTCCCTCAGACCTTGTGTGGGGCCAGACTATATTTTGGAAAGAAAAGAATGAACGAATTCCTATGCCCCACAAATAACCCAGAGATGTATTTGAAATAAAGGCACACATTCTAATCATGTAAAAACACACTGATTCCCAGACCGTCCGCAGGCCGGATTTAGAAGGCGATTGGGCCAGATCCGGCCCCTGGGCCTTAGTTTGCCTACCCATGAGCTATGAAGCTGACTAAGTCTACAAGTGGGCTCAAATACCAGCAAGGGCCCTTTGGAACTCAATGGGATCAACTTCCGAGTAGGCATGCACAACATTGTACTGTGAAACCGTTACACTTTGTGCAACGTAAAGACTGTGTAATAGAATCTTACAGCTCACACTGGAGAATCATTGAATTCACACTGTTTATGCTCCATGAATTTTTAGCTGCAACTCAAAAACCATACAGGACAACTTAGAGGGATGCACATTAGTGGCGCTAAACACCAAGTTTCTTCCCCCCCCCCTTCCTCCACGCTGTGTTTCAACCCATGGTTTACATTGCTGTACACATCATTACCGGACCTGTTTTCCTGCACTTGAAATAATGCCAAATGGCTATTCCATGCGTATTCAACTTCGAACACCAGTAGTGAGAGTGCACTGGGAAAGGAGTAAATGCTTATGTATGCACATGAATAGGCAGTTATGGGGGGAATGGAAGACAACGTGGGTTTTCCCTCACAGAGAGCACGTGTTGCGGTGGGGGCCAGCAAGCCCCCTCCATTGCTGTGGGCGGAATAGTATAGATGGCCACAGCTCCGATTGGGCTTGGGGGTGTTGTTAGGGAGATTCACATATATCAAGTTGTGATGGACACATATGGGTCAGCCTCGTGAGTGACCTCCCTCTTGGCTGTTTGCTGTGGATCACCCACCCTCCCTCCCTGTGTTTAGGCCTCTGTGTTGACAGCCAGCCAGTGTGGTGTAGTGGTTAAGAGTGGTAGACTCGTAATCTGGGGAACCAGGTTCGCGTCTCCACTCCTCCACATGCAGTTGCTGGGTGACCTTGGGCTAGTCACACTTCTCTGAAGTCTCTCAGCCCCACTCACCTCACAGAGTGTTTGTTGTGGGGGAGGAAGGGAAAGGAGAATGTTAACCGCTTTGAGACTCCTTCAGGTAGTGATCAAGTGGGATATCAAATCCAAACTCTTCTTCTTCTTGCTATGCCTGTCATGGGGTCGTCTGCTTTGGGGCAGGGGCCTGGTAGGAATTTTGGCAGTTGGCTGATTGACTGGTGCCATCTGGTTTTTGCCTACTGCGTAGCAACTAGTCACAACTTGTAAGGTTGGCGGTTAGGCATTGGTCATTATGTGTGATTGGAGGGGCGGTAGTCCCTCCAAATGGTGATGGTGTGCTGGGAATTCCGTTTAAAAAATCCAGGGGCTCATATGCTTTTGTCCGAAACCCCGGTAGGGGTCAGGGCCCACGCGAGAGCCCCTGGGACCCACTGGGGAGGGAGAGGGTTCTGCGTACCAACCCCCAGATCTCTCCCCAGATGGGATTTCCCACTGCTGACATGTGGTCAGCTGTGTCCCGTCAGACAGCTAGTCTGGACCAATGCCTATGCAACCACTCACATTGATTTGTAATTTAATAAAGTTGTGGCCTAAATTCTGCCATAAACCCAAACAAAATTATGTCTCATGTCTGAATTATTTTGGGGGGTGGCGTTGGGGACCTCCACACGCAACCTATTTTGTGGCACATGCATTTTGTTTTTCAACGATATACAGTACAACCCAATGCATGCTTATGCAGAAAAACCCTACAGGTAAGTGTGGTTAGTTCTGTAGCTTGTAAAGCGACCAAATTAAGAGCAAGCCATCATGAATAACATAATTTGAAAGCAAAGAGCGTATTTGTTCTTTTGATTAAGTAAAATATATGCTAGAAAAATAGAGATTGTCCCACAATATGCTCCCCTACTTATGAATTCAAAAGAACAAACCAGCTGCACGGTATGAAACACTGCCTTATTGTTCACGGCACTTGCATTTAGATGAGATAAAGTCAGGCTCAATCTAGGCCGTACTCAGAAACCTGGAGGATGGGGCTGAAAACTGAAGCTCTTGTGTATGCACATGAAACTGTGTGAAGCAATGTACAAAATCTCCCCTAACATACAGCAAGGACAAAACACAAAACACTGTTAGCCAAGGGAAGATCTCAGAAGACGAGAGTCTGGCCTTGGTAACATGAGGGTCATTGGTACACGTGCATACTGTTTTCCTGCATTTGGGCACCTGCCAAACCTCAGAAAGAATCCAAAAGAAAGACTTAAGCTCCTTCCTCTAGTTCTGAAGACCCCACAGTGAGAGTCTGCAATCAAATACAACTAACAAGCATAGGGCTAGTTAGTGCATGAAGGGGTTAAGAAAGTAGAGCTGTGTTACTAGACTCCCAGTAAGGGAGGAAGTGAAGTCTTATCTTCCTGTTCCCTCTCTCTCCCTGCCATGTAACTGACCGATGAAGATGTCCCCAAGCAAGCTCCAAGCTTATTTACCACGTTTGACGCTATCCCTCTGCATCTTCTATCCAAAGAGTAATCTGCCTGTGTTCTCCTTGCTGCAGCTTGGATAAATGCATGAATCAGACCTTTGAAATGTTTTGTAAGTAAGCCATTTTAAACTTACTTAACAGTGAGTGGTCTGTTCAATGCTAACTGGGGTAGAAAGTGGAGCCCACTTTGCTAGTGGACTAAATGGGATATGTAAAAGGTTCAACAGTCTATATTCCTAATGCTTTAGTGCGCTGCTTAACTTTGTGAGTTTAACCCTTGCTACTGGGGGCTTTCTCCTGCTGGGGAGTCAGTTTAGACCAGGGCATACAGCCGATGTGGGTCATGGGGGTTCATATTTTCCTCCCACACCTACTACCTGGCATGATTAAAGCAAAGCCAAGGAAAGGAAAGGAAATAAGGTGTTTTAATTCATTACATCATATTAAAATTGAAACCACTGAAATCTTCACATTGTCCATCTACAACCCGCTTTGCACAAGTGATCTTTGTGGGAAAACATTGTTTTTTAATATGAATGAGTGGGGGGTCTTAGTGCTGGTTGGTTGTCTCTAAATATAATGCCAGGATTCTTTCCAAGTAACGGCAGGTTCAGTCTTAAAAGCAGGACTACCTTTCAGACAGAGCATAAGATTCTTTGAAATTTTCCTCTGTGTAAAGAGAAGTATTTTGTTGAAACTGTGGGTAAAGTGAAACATGGGTGAAAGAGGAGAGAAGTAAAAAGGCAAGGTGTGTGTGTGTGTGTGTGTGTGTGTGTGTGTTTGTGTGCTTTTTTCCTGGGGGGGGTGCAGGGGGACACATACCCCAAAACATTTTGTGAATTTAAGTTTGGCCTCGTTGGGGCACAGTATTTCAATATGAGTAGGGAAATGAGACTACCCCTAAACATTTTTTAAAGAAAAAAGCACTGTGAATATACAGTGGTACCCCGTGTTACGCACACGATCCGTTCTAGATCGCGCTATGTAACACGGGCGTGTGTAACCCGGACACCCCCTCCAAAAAAGAAAAAACCCAGAAGTAGCGCGATTTGAGCGCTTTTGCGCATGCGCGAAGTGCACAGGAGCATTCTGCACATCCGGGGGTCGCAAGCAGATCATGCACGCTCCGGAAACGCTTCTGAGTTGCGGGCGTTCTTAACTCGAATGTCCGCAACCCGGGGTATGGCTGTATATAATAAAAGCAAGTCCTGCTAAGCTCTTTAAAAAGCATTTGTGGAGAAAAAAATCCTTCAAGGGTTGTCTCTTACTATTGCTTCTTTATTGGGAATAATATTGTTATGAGTTCGGGATGCCAGACTCCCCCTCCCCCCATGCGCCAAGTCCTGGGTCCAGTGGGAATTAGAATTTCATCAATGCTTGGAGTCTTAACCTGGGTTCCAGACATAGGATGGAGTGTTGACAAATAAAACAGGCCAGCTTCCTGCGTTCAGGAAATCACCCAGGAAAAGAGCCATTAAGGAGAACAAAAGGAAGGTAATGGGCCATTAGCAAAGGAAAGACTGCGCTGGATGGCAGAGGAGTGAAGCCCTGCCCTGAGCTCTGGGTTTGTTATCAGAGACAAAGTCACAAAGCAGAGAGCAGAGAGTTTAGGATGGCAGTTGGGGATGATGTGCACTGGAGGAAAATAGTTGCAGGCTGCAAGTCTGGAGGCAGCGGGAGGAGAGAGTATGTTTGTTTTCTGTTTGAATCTAACGCTGTTGTGGCTATGGGAGAAGACTCTTGGGGTGTTAATCCTGTGAGCCCCTCCATCAGAGGCTCAGGTTGTATATACAGTATGTGTAAGTGAACAATCTATCCTGAACCATCTATCCAAAAGGAAACACAAACCCTGGGAAGGCGTCTGGAACTCCTGGAATCTCAGACTGGGGTGGCGCATAAAAATATTATTCTCACGCTCCCCCCCCCCAACAGTGCAATCATTCAGATCTTCTTATATATTCATTTGAAACATTTTTTTTAAAAAAAAAAACTGCTTTCCAGCCAAAAACTTTTTCCAGTGCTGCAAGCCTACAGATGCCAGGGACATTGTCCCTGCCTGCAGGCTTACTAATGAAAAGGCAGGATAGAAAGGAAAAGGAGAGACTGGGAGGAATAAAAAAAGCAAGCCGAATATAGTTTTACCACCTTCTGTTGGCTTTTTTGTTTTTTACTGTTACTACTGGTTTTGTTTTTAATTAACTTATTTTTCAGTTTTGACTGTATGCCACTTTGGAAGTTGGAAGCTGACTAAGAATATTAATATATTAACTTCCTAATTGCTTTGTCAATACGGCAAATTCGTTTTCTATCTTATTAACTGTGTGCTTGGATTTCTTAGGCTGCATAATTTTTATTTATTTTTATTTTTTTGCCTTCAATGTGCGACATGGGAAGCTATTTAATACAGAGACAACATCAGAGGCTATAAAATTTGTAATAAGACTCGAGGAACAAAAGAATGTATTTAAATCGAGAAGATCATTATAGGTAACTTCTCACCCATTTCTCAGAAACTTCCGCGATACCAGTACTTGTGATATCAAACACACTTTTTACATCAACAATTTTACGAGTAATTTGTATTTTGGAAATTAATAACCATTTGAAGGGATTTCAGGATTTGAACAGAAAGGAATCTATCATTAAATATTGTTACAAGGTTAAATGCAACAATAATTTGCTGTGCTTGGCTGCATGTGTTCCACAACCGCAAAGTACTTCCTGCTCGATGGCAACAACTTTTTAATAGAATCCATGGGTTGTCTTCAACTAAGTCCTACACATAGTAAAAAGGTAAAGGGACCCCTGACCATTAGGTCCAGTCGTGCCCGACTCTGGGGTTGCGGCGCTCATCTCGCATTAATGGCCGAGGGAGCCAGCGTACAGCTTCTGGGTCATGTGGCCAGCATGACTAAGCCGCTTCTGGCGAACCAGAGCAGCGCACGGAATCGCTGTTTACCTTCCCACTGGAGTGCTACCTATTTATCTACTTGCACCGTGACGTGCTTTCGAACTGCTAGGTGGGCAGGAGCTGGGACCGAGCAACGGGAGCTCACCCCATTGCGGGGATTCAAACTGCCAACCTTCTGATCAGCAAGCCCTAGGCTCTGTGGTTTAACCCACAGCGCCACCTGCGTCCCTTACACATAGTAGACCCCCTGAAATTAATGGACTTGTTAGAGCAAGTTACAGGTGGGTAGCCGTGTTGGTCTGCCATAGTCGAAACAAAATAGAAAATTCTTTCCAGTAGCACCTTAGAGACTAACTGAGTTTGTTCTTGGTATGAGCTTTCGTGTGCATGCACACTTCTTCAGATACACTGAAACAGAAGTCACCAGATCCTTAAATATAGTGAGGGAGTGGGGAGGGGTATTACTCAGAAGGGTGGTGGGAATGGGTGATCAGCTGATAGGTGTGGAAAGCCTGTTGACGACTCTTAACGGCTGCAATTAGTCTTGCAGGGAAAGGCAAGGGGTGAGATGGCTAAAGATAGCTTTGTTATGTATAATGAGATAAGAATCCAATGTCTTTGTTCAGACCAGGTTTCTCCATGGTTTTAAGTTTGGTGATTAGTTGCAATTTAGCCATTTCTCTTTCCAGTCTATTTCTGAAATTTCTTTGTATTAAGACAGCTACTTTGAGATCTTTTATAGAATGTCCTGGGAGATTGAGGTGTTCTCCTACTGGTTTCTCTGTCTTGTGATTCCTGATATCAGATTTATGTCCATTTATCCTTTGGCGTAGGGTTTGGCCTGTTTGTCCAATATAGAGAGCTGAAGGGCACTGTTGGCATGTGATTGCATACACAATGTTGGAAGAAGAGCAAGTGAGAAAGGGCCATTTGTTTCCAGAAACTGTGAGAAGATTCGTGAAGATTCTCAAAGCATCGAGGTGTGAGATTGTTTAGTCTACAAGTGTTATGAATAGCTGTGGAGCACTTATGTGGGGACATGCACGATGCCTACAGGGGAGAAACTGCTGAGTTGTATACAGGCAGCATGAAGGACTGAAGTGTGTCTTACTATCTGTGGGGTAGTAAAGTTGTAAATAGTCTTCTACTGACAAGGTAGCTATTGCCTTCCAAGTTAACAATGCTTGACTGAGCTTGAGTGCTGCCATGAGTGTTTCATTGCCATTGGCTGTGCACAACTTGATCCTTCAACGCGAAGCTGTGTGATTACTCTGCTGGACCACCCTCAAGATTTACGGCTGGAGATCGTGAAATCTTCTTCAAGTTAGTCATGTGTCCATTAACTTCAGTGGGTCTGCTCTGTGCAGGGCTAGTATTGAACACCACTCTATCGGTGCAACCAAATCGTTTCTGGCCCTGGAACCACCATCAGAACATTTGTGTTCCTGAGAAGAGAGCCATTGGCCACCCCCAGTTTAAAACAGAAATAGAGTGCCAGTAAATCTCACTGAGCTAAGTCTACTTGAGTTAGCCATTTAGATGCTTGAGGCAAGGTCTCCATCCAAGACAGAATATTTCCCCTTGGAGTTTTTTCATTCACTTTGGTTTATGAACACCTCTGGCCTGAGACGTGGAGAACAAATTAATCAAGTTCAATTTCCCCCTTTGTTATTCTCTATGGAGCACTTTCTGGCCGAAACAGACATTTCTTAAGACTTGCCAGGAAAGAGTAGAGACATCACAAACATACCCGCACTATTAACCAGGGGGAAACCATATATTTCCAATTACCTGTAAACTTACTAACAACATGCAGTCCTCATTGATTACAATTCGTTCCTAGTAAGATGATAGAGGGAGCGGTCTCAGCCAACGACGAAACCACTTGGCAACCACTCCAGAAACACCGAGCCACATTCCTGCCTTCAATCTTGAAAGCATCTGTCTCCAAAGATGGCCACATGTCCTAATTTACAGAGGACACGTGTTTGAGGGTGCCCCTCCATTGGAGGGTGTCCTCTGTTGTAAATAAAACACTGGTCCCAAGACTCATGGTCCCGGGACCCTTAAAATAAAATCTGAGCAAAGTTGGTGAGGCAGCAAAGAGTTTTTTGATTTTACATTCTTGCAAGGATGGGTGCCTGTCCCAAAGCAGGCACACCCAAGTTCAGTACAGTAAAACACGGGGCGGTGGCGCGGAGGCACCCCCTGGAGGTGGGGCGTCGTGACGTCATGCCGCACGTTGTGGTGGGCTGCGCATGCAAGGAAATGCCATGCATGCACAGTCCATCCAGCCCGGCGCCCCGTCTGTAAAGCAGAACGGATGGGGCAGCCCCACAGGCCGCCGCTTGGTCGCTGCAGGAGCAGCGGCACCGACTCGGATGCGCTGCGCATGCCCAGAATTTCCGGGCATGCGCAGGGCATCCTGCCAGGTGCTGCTGCTCCTGCGGCGACCGGGGGAGCAGCAGCTAGCTTGTGGGGCTGCCCCGGCCATCCGTGGAACAGCACGGACGGGGTGCTGGGCGGCGGGGAGTGGCAGGAGGGGCCACCAAGTGTCACCCCCCTCCCCTGGAACCCGGGGCGCCCCATCGCCCGTTCCTTGCTACGCCACTGTCATGACCACTTAATTAAAATGTTAAACTCTCAGCTCCTGTTTACACCTCCCATTCCCCTGAATTTAGGGATCATCGCCCTCAATTACTTTTGCCCAAATAAGGAAGCATGTTCCTATGCTCTCACACATTTACCCCAGCGATAAAGCCACACGTACGTGAGTTCTACCCTGCTAAAAGCGTCTCGATAAACCACATTCTGGCAGCAAGCCACCCTGTTTTTCTGAGTCCTAACCACAAGCTATCCTAAAAAGAAGCTCCTAACATCTGCGGTTTTACTTCTGTTGCAACCTTTTAACCTCTAATGAAAAAGCAGCAATTTCATTCTTTACATCCTCCATTTGAAGGGCTGTGTGGTCCAAGTCTGGCTTAAAGATAAAGAACTATTTTTTTTATTAAAAAAAAAGTGAAGCATAACTTCAGGGACCTTGAAACTGCCCGTGGTTATCATGAGGCTTGGGCCCTTCCCTTCCTCCAAAATACAGTCACGTTCTGCCCAGTTAGTTGCAGAAGCAATCCACTGTCTTTTTTATTTTCAGCACTTTGGTTATTATACTTCCACCTACAATCAAGAACAATCCCAGTCTAACGCCACTGATCAAGAAGTACTATGAACCGGCAAGATCGAGTTGTGTGTTGTGTCCTGTGTTCTATAGCCCATGGAACAGGTTTTCAACCTTTTTGAATCCACAGCTCACTTGACCAACCACTGTTGTAACGTGGGGATCATGATTCAGCAAGTGATTTCAGCTCTGACATAGCAGGCAGGAGACAGCTTCTTCATGTAACACTCTTTACTCAGACAAACAAGACTGGGGAACTGAGGAGAGGGATGCTACATTTATAGGGACAGAAAGACTGGCTAGAAAGGATACATTTTGGAGGGAACAATCTCAAGCAATCACAAAGCTGCCTTTTGGTGGGAACCAATAAGACTGAGGATCCAAATGCAGCAACTTGAATGAACCAATAGTAGCAGTTACTTTCCCCTAATGTGAATACAGACAATAGTAGTACAGATTTTATAACCCTTGAATCAATACACAACAACCACATTCTTTCTGCAGCTCTCCTAAGCGCACGACTAGCAGAGTCCAAACAGAATCTGAGCCTTGAGCTGTAACATCTAAGCCTAATTTATTGCGCACAAAAATAAAGCGGAACGTAACAAAGAAAACATGGCTTCTCTCTGTGTCTTTCTTCCTCGGAGAGAGAACTGCAAAAGCAAAAGCTATATAGAACGGAACAGGGTGTCTCAATTTCCGCTCACAAGACTCCAACAATCAGGTTAGCAAGGACTTTGGCCCTGGATTAAGCCTCCAGAGGGGCACCATTGAGGCTCCCAGTCTGCCAGCCATTTACTGTCTGGGCTTCAGGCATTTGCTTGCATGCCCAGCCTTTGCCATTCCTTTCCCCGTGAAGCAGAAGAAGGGAATGTCCCTAGCCCATTTTCAAGGGGAGGCAGAGATAGGGAGAGACCATTGGAAAACCCACGATCTCTGACTAGTAACCATGCTGGCTGGGATTGATGGGAGTTGTAGTCTGGAGGGCGCCATGTTGGCTAACCCTGAAATATAGCATGGAAAGCTACACCTGCTGAAGTTCTTTCTCCCACGCAAGCGTGAGAAGGTGCAGGAGCCCTGCCTTCTTTTGCATGGTGCGGGGGCCAGATCCAGCCCAATTGCCTTCTAAATCCTGCCCGCAGACGGTCCGGGAATCAGCATGTTTTTACATTAGTAGAATGTGTCCTTTGATTTAAAATGCATCTCTGGGTTATTTGTGGGGCAAAGGAATTCGTTCATTTCACACACACACACACCAAAAATATAGTCTGCCCCCCCCAGGTCTGAGGGACAGTGGACAGCCCCCTGCTAAAAAAGACCCCTGGAGTAGATGGTCCTCAGGATTCACTTCCAGCTCTACAATTCCATGATTCTATGATTCATTCAGGCATTTGCTTGCATGCCCAAATCCTGAAGTTGAGGCTCCAGTACTTTGGCCACCTCATGAGAAGAGAAGACTCCCTGGAAAAGACCCTGATGTTGGGAAAGATGGAGGGCACAAGGAGAAGGGGACGACAGAGGACGAGATGGTTGGACAGTGTTCTCAAAGCTAACTAACATGAGTTTGGCCAAACTGCGGGAGGCAGTGAAGGATAGGCGTGCCTGGCGTGCTCTGGTCCATGGGGTCACGAAGAGTCGGACACGACTGAACAACAACAACAACACGATTCATTATCATACAAGCATCCATTAAACATTTCATTAACTGCTACTGTGGGAATAATCTGATGTTACTTGCTTAGTAGAATAGATGCCGTCTCCCTTCCTTCCAGGAGATAGTCCTCTACGACTGCAAAGCTCTCGTCTTCTCTCACCAGCTCCACCGCACTCCACCCCCTGAAGATGCCAACAAAAATCTAAACAGTTTGAGTGTAACAGGGGAAGGTGGGGAAAGAACTCAGAATCTCAGAATATTTTTTTTTCTTTTTTTTTAATCCAATCTAAGGCTCTAATTAAACACGCAACACTCTGGGAGTGAGAACAAGAACAAAAGCTCTCTGCAAAACCGACCACCCCTTCAGGCTTCGTTCTGCACTTCTTCCTTGCAGTCCTCATAATCCGCCGGGACTTCTGTCTGCTCTTTCCATGTCTGCCTCCTTCCCCAGCAGAACTCCCATACTGTTCGCACAATTAATAACCACCATCATCATAACAACGAAGTTCTTATTTAACTGTGCGGAGCCGTCTAGGACACGTTCTCGTTGCAATTGTTGCCGTTTGCCACAGTGACTCACAAGCCACAATATATGTCATTCCTTAGATCGACCTACTAAGGCAATTATGAGATCATGCAAACATCATATTCAGCACGCCAGAGTCAGGAGAAGACATTGGAGAGGCTAGAACAATAGGATCCCATAGAAACGGAAGCTCAGAGGGGTTTGTGCTGGGAGGAGCACATCTTTCTCTCCAACAAGGCTTTTATTGTGCGGGAAGACATCTGTAAAAAGGCTTACCCTACTCCAAAGTCCCCTGCGTTTTTCATAAAAGGCTCACTAAAGGCCCCGTGCCTATCAAGTTTCAAGGAGCAGCAGGAGAGGCATTCACTTATATGGAACAAAAGTTCTATAAAAAGATAGCAGACTTTGTTCCATGTATCTCAATGAGGGAGCACTGGAAACCAAGGCAGAACCTCCCTTGAGAGTTGGGTTCAGCAGCCTTTGGAGGCAGGTAGGCACGGGTGGTGCTGTGGGTTAAACCACAAAGCCTAGGGCTTGCTGATCAGAAGGCCAGTGGTTCGAATCCCCGTGACGGGGTGAGCTCCTGTTGCTCAGTCCCAGCTCCTGCCCACCTAGCAGTTCGAAAGCACATAAAAAATTGCAAGTAGATAAATAGGTACCGCTCCGGCAGGAAGGTAAATGGCGTTTCCATGTGCTGCTCTGGTTCGCCAGAAGCGGCTTAGTCATGCTGGCCACATGACCCGGAAGCTGTACGCCGGCTCCCTCGGCCAGTAAAGCGAGATGAGTGCCGCAACCCCAGAGTCGGACACGACTGGACCTAATGGTCAGGGGTCCCTTTACCTTTAGGCACATGCTTGCCTTTATGATGGACAGAGAGGGGTCATAGCAGAGGTAGGGTCTGTATCAGAGCTGACCCAAGACATTTTGTCACCCGAGGTGAACCACAAAATGGCACACCACCTCCCCCCACCAGGGAAGAACGGGTGAGTGAAGATCTCTATCAGGGACAAGTGGGGAGTACTGAAAGGGGTTAATTAGCTAACCTGTATATATTTACCTGAATGTAGTTAGTCCAGAAGTATAAAAGAACTTTTTAAGCTTTTCTTTATGAAACTTCTCTGTAAAGCTGTGAACTTTGATCTGCATTGCATTTCTTTCTGGCAAGCTATGACTAAGAGTCTGGAGATAACAGTAGAAGGCTGACCTTGCACAGAGAGGAACTGTTGTCTGGGTCAGAGATAGGATGGCCTTGCTGGAGTGTGCATGAACCAACTCAGGGCTAAATGTCCTTTTGCCTTATATGTACAACAGGAAATGTTCCTTATATGGACAAGGACAAGATTCTTGGGGTGGGAAGATGAGCCAGGGAACTGTCTATAAGAACGGTCTGAAAATTGACTCTTTTTGTACTTGCTTGGCTGTCTGAACACCGCAGGTACCTCTGCATGCAGAGAATAAATCTTTCTCTCTCTGAAGCCAGCAGCCTCAGGTGTCTTTTCTGCTTCCATGTTTTCTCACTGGGCGCAACCGTGGGAACCCATAGGGGCAAATAAGGCTCCAGTACATATCTACATCGGGGTCTGCTGCCCCTTTGGATACTGGGGCCTGAGGTGGTTGCTTTATGGGTGGGCCGACTCTGGTCTGTATACTGTACATCACCAAGAGAGGGGTACGCGCACCCAATAGCAGACAAAGACAGGTTTTGCTCCCACTGCAAAAGGGTCCTCAAAGTACACGACTTTATCTCTTACCATAGGAGTGACTGGCAGATTGGTGTGAGGGAATTAATATACAGGGATGTGTACACAGGGATTCAGTTGCGGTGGGAAGCAAGTCTACTTTATTCTCCTGCTGAAAAGACAGAGGGGAGGGCATTATTTGTGGTAGCCCTTAAAGGTAAAGGACTCCTGGCAGTTAAGTCCAGTCGCGAACAACTCTGGGGTTGTGGCGCTCATCTCGCATTACTGGCTGAGGGAGCCGGTGTACAGCTTCCGGGTCATGTGGCCAGCATGACTAAGCCGCTTCTGGCGAACCAGAGCAGCGCACAGAAACGCCGTTTACCTTCCCGCCGGAGCGGTACCTATTTATCTACTTGCACTTTGACGTGCTTTCAAACTGCGAGGTTGGCTGGAGCTGGTACCGAAAAATGGGAGCTCACCCTGGCGTGGGGATGCGAACTGTCAACCTTCCGATCAGACCTTTGTTTGGGGACCCCTGGGTAAGAACATCGGTGGGATTGTTGTAATAAACTGCAGTTTCCTAAGAGTGTATATTTAAAGTAGATGAATAAATGAACAAATTAAGTCAATTTGGATATGCAGAAGACGTCAAAAATAAATTTAAGGTAGCGCAGAAAGAGGGGGAAGGAAGTCATGTTTTGAAATGTTAAAATGATTGTAAAATTACTGAAATGTATAAACCTGAAAATCATAAAAAATTATTTTTTATTTTTTTAAAAGGGGGAATTCAGCCATTTGTGACTTCTTTGGAAACTGGAGTACTGGGAGCTAGCGACTACATAAGAAGGCAAGGGACACCCTGCTGAATCTGACCAATCTCGTCCAGCATCCTGTTCTTCCAGTGGTTAACCACATGGCTCTGGGAAGTTCCACAAAAAGGACCCGAGTGCAGCAGCACTCTCTCGGCTTACAGTTTCCAGTGACTCAGAGGCGTAGTGCCGCCAGTAGAACACAGCCATGATGGCAAGGCAGTCTAAGAGGTAGAGAACCCCTGGCAAGACCTTGGGGAGTTGCAGGGGTGCTGGAACTAGGTGGCCCACTCGCTGGCTGGAGGCTTCAGGCATTTTCCAAAGTCTGCTTAACCAGCCTGAATGCTGCTGAACATACAGTTCCAGAATTGCAGCCGTGAAAACTGCTGTATTCCCCTAATTCTTGCCCTGGCCCTTCAAGGGATGGCTACTGCTCTGGCCAGTCACCTCTTCCATCTCTCACCACGGAGCCTCATGCACATAATTAGGCAACTCCGCTTCTCAAGTCTGCAGCTTTCATTTCCCTTCTCACTCTCTTTCTTCCACCTCCTGTTGCGTTCCCTCCTGTCTCGGTGCAATTTGCCACTGATGAATAGGGGATTCTGTTCTTTCTGCTGACGCAGATACGAAAAAGAGCTCGGGCTTTTGAAAAAGAAAAGAGCCTTCAATCCCTGTTTTATCATATCCTCAGCATTGTTCACTACGAAAATTTTGTGGGGGGGGGTGGAGAGATAAATATGCATGAGAAGACAACATTTCAGCAATAATAATTCCATTTAAAGCAAAGCATTTGTAGCTGCAGCAAAGGTAAAAAAAGCAAATGCCAATATCAAGAGTACATCTTCAGCACCTTCTGCTACATCACGAATAATGAGACAATTCTGAGATAGCCACTCAATGATACACAGTGTATAAAGTGAAAGCTTCTTTGGTGCTGCCAAAATGGTTTGGAAGTTTCTGACTATGGATCCATGATAGTCTAACATGTTGGCTACCGCTGCTTAAAGGTAAATATTGCCCGGATTCATAGACTGTTAATACAAAACGTATTCTATTATACAGGTGAAACTCAAAAAAAAATAGAATATCGTGGAAATGTCCATTCATGTAAGCAATTGTTTTCATTAGCTACTGGAGTTTAATATATGAGATAGACTCATGACATGCAAAGCGAGATATGTCAAGCCTTTGTTTGTTATAATTGTGATGGTTATGGCGTACAGCTGATGAAAACCCCAAAGTTGAAATTGTTAATTTGGGGTTCTCATCAGCTGTATGCCATAATACCACAAAGATAACAAATAAAGGCTTGACATATCTCACTTTGCATGTCATGAGTCTATCTCATATATTAGTTTCACCTTTTAAGTTGAATTACTGAAAGAAATGAACCTCTCCACAATATTCTAATTTTTCGAGTTTCACCTGTATCTCTCTCACCCCTGCAATAATCCTTTGCCAAGGCCTTTAGCCCCTCAGCAACTGATAATATCATAGGGCCTTGGTCCTGTATACCTGAAGGAGCGTCTCCAACCCCATCATTCAGCCCGGACACTGAGATCCAGCGCCGAGGGCCTTCTATCAGTTCCCTCACTGCGAGAAGCAAAACTACAGGGAACCAGGCAAAGGGCCTTCTCGGTAGTGGCGCCTGCCCTGTGGAACGCCCTCCCATCAGAGGTCAAGGGAATAAACAACCACCTGACATTCAGAAAATACCTGAAGGCAGCCCTGTTTAGGGAAGTTTTTAAACTGTGATATTTTAAATGTATTTTAATATTTGATGGAAGCCGCCCAGAGTGGCTGGGGAGACCCAACCAGATGGGCGGGGTACAAATAATAAATTATTATTATTATTATTATTATTATTATTATTATTATTATTATTATTATTATTATTGGGTTGCATGTGGCCTGGAGCAGCAGGCAGTACGCAAGCAACAATTATCCACACACAGACCTTGAATGTGCATGAATAATGAGCATCAGGGAATTTTAGCCAGAACAATCCCAAATACACCAGACATTGTATCAATTCCCACTGTGCAGGCCATAGCCGTTGCAAAGGCCGACAAGACTCCGTGTTTCTTGTCAGGGACTAGCATGATGCTAATGGGTGCGCACCGGGAAAAGGGGAGCTGGAATCTTGACTCAGAAGAGATAGGCGGTAATTTGTGGGGACTTGTACCAGCCGGGAGACAAGATTTAGAGGCAAAGGAAGCATCAAAGCTGGAGGGCGGAGCACAGGATGGGCTGGAGGAAGAGGAGGAAGAGGCAGGTCAGGTAACAGAAGGGCAGGATGCTTCCGCAGCCTCTCCTGCACCACTGTCTCCCAGAACTAGGGGTGGAGGAAGGGGGCGGTGGTGGCGGTTCGCACCGGGTGTCACCACTGAGGGGGGTGACAAAATGCCAGGTGGCACTCACTGCGGGGCCTGCAGTGCGCCCAAGCATAGCTGTTAACCTTTCCCCCTTTTTTGCGGGAAATTCCCTTATTATAGCATTGGGAAACAGCAGGGAGGGTTGACAGCTATGTATATACAGGTGAAGCTCGAAAAATTAGAATATTGTGGAAAAGTCCATTTATGTAAGCAATTGTTTTCATTAGCTACTGGAGTTTAATGTATGAGATAGACTCATGACATGCAAAGCGAGATATGTCAAGGCTTCATTTGTTATAATTCTGATGATTATGGTGTACAGCTGATGAAAACCCCAAAGTTGAAATTGTGAATTTGGGGTTCTCATCAGCTGTATGCCATAATCATCACAATTATAACAAATAAAGGCTTGCCATATCTCGCTTTGCGTGTCATGAGTCTATTTCATATATTAGTTTCACCTTTTAAGTTGAATTACTGAAAGAAATGAACCTTTCCACGATACTCTAATTTTTCAAGTTTCACCTGTAGCAGTGGGGAACAGTAGGGAGGGTTGACAGCTATGCGCCCAAGCCATGCGTCTCTCCTGGGAGTGACATGGTGGCTTGGGTGCCCGCAGGCTCCACGCTGCCCCAAACGGTCCACCCACCACCTCCCCCTCAGCTGTAGGGCAGCTGAGTGGGAAGAGGCAGGCAGACTCCTCGGAGGCCCCGTGGAGCGTCCTGCCCCGGCGCAGGGCACACGTGCCGCCCCAGGCACCCGATTGACTTTCTCCGCCGCTGCCCAGAACCAGGAGGGGATTGAAGAGGGGTGAGCAGAGGACACTTCTACGCAGGCGTAGTCTCCAGTTGCAAGTGCACAGCCCACCAGTGGAAGGTGCATAAACTGGTGGGAAGGGAGGTGGTTCTGTGTTTCTGCAACAGACGTGGGGATAGCTGCCTAGAAGCTAGATTGCTGAGCATAGGTATTCGGAGCTGTAGAAGCAATTGCAATCTTTGACAATAGTTAACTATCTGCCATGTTCATTTCTTTGGCCAGGAAGCACACGTGACATAGTGAGACAATGATATTGGTGCATGCCAACAATGCCCTGCACATGACAAGCTACCCACAAGCCATCCGAATTTCCTCTAGTTACTTTAGCTATGTTATCCGTTTTAAACTTATTTGGCATCAAACAGACCGTACATTTAGGGCACATTCCCCCATCCACAAGAATCAAGTAGCAAAATATAGGAACAGTGATTCACCAGGCAGAGGCACTAGAAAAATCAGACTTGTCCTAAGCAAAATAGAGACAACTGGAGAATATGCTACAACAGATTATCTAACCTTGGCTTCCCCATTTATTCAGCTCTGTGAAAAGATAAACGGCCACCATATCTTAAAACATGCACAGTATTAAACTCTGGCCTGCCCTACGATTTTGCGAGGAGGTTATTCTCAAAATTTACAGAATTCAATCTTCAAGTAAGCACTCAGTCGCTGATCCCAGGGGAATGTGCCGTTGTGCATTCACAGGATAACAAAGAAGCAAGATATTTAGCTGGTATTTGCTTCAGCATAGAGACATTCCCTATCGTTTCAAACACTTGGCAGCCATCCCGGCAAAGCTCAGCTAGTTCTATTACAGCAGGAGTTTGCAACAAATAAGATTGCTCAGCACTGCAGATCTTTCAAGGGTAGAATCCTACAGTTTTTGTTTTGCCCTTCCTAAATTCAAGTCACCACACCACTTGCGACCCTCCAAGTCAAACACACCTCACTGGCCATATATAAAGTGCCACAGAGGGTGTTAAACAACTGCCTGCCCAACACTGCAAAGGATAGCAAGTGTGTGTGTGTGTGTGTGTGTGTGTGTGTGTGTGTGTGTGTGTCTGTGTGTCTGTGTTTTACATAGATCAGGAGATCACAAGTTGTGTGGGTCTGCTCTCAAACGCAGCACTACCAATGGGCTTCAACTTGGAGCTTCTTGGCCTGAGCTGGGACTGACCTAGAAACATACCTGGGACTCTGTGTGTTCATGGCATGATAGCATGATGTGCTCTTGCTCTCTTCTCTTTTCCCCTTCCCTTCGGCCAATAGACGCTTTGGGCTCACTGCAAAGGATCAGCTGCCCCATTTGACATTAGCAGCCCAACATGTGGCACTAGCAAAGGGTGAGAGAGAAGGAGCAGGTGGATTGTCTGTGTAAATAGGGCAGGAACCTAGAGTAGCAGCATCCGTCTGTGTGCGTGTGTGTACTCAATTGCCTGATCTCTGCATTTAGCATCAGTAGGACATACCTGGCTTCCACAGTGGCATGAAATGGAAAAAGGTGCACTGTGAGGCCTAGAATTTGCGTGTGGAGGTCCCCAACGCCACCCCCAAAATAATTCAGACATGAGACATAATTTTGTTTGGGTTTTTGGCAGAATTTAGGCCACAAAATACAAGTCAATGTGAGTGGTTGCGTAGGCATTGGTCCAGACTAGCTGTCCGACGGAACAGAGCTGACCACGTGTCAACAGTGGGAAATCCCATCTGGGGAGAGATATGGGGGTTGGTAGGCAGAACCCTCCCTCTCCCCAGTGGTTCCCAGGGGCTCTCGCGTGGGCCCTGACCCCTACTGGGGTTTGGGACAAAAGTATATGAGCCCCTGGATTCCTTTAATGGAATTCCCAGCACATCATTACCATTTGGAGGAACTACCGCCCCTCCAATCACACATAATGACCGATGCCTAAACGCCAAACTTACAAGTTGTGACTAGTTGCTACGCAGTAGGTAAAAACCAGACGGCAACAGCCAATCAGCCAACTGGCAAAATTCCTATCAGGCCCCTGCCCAAAAAACAAGACGACCCCATGACAGGCATAGCAAAGTCAGCGCAGAGGCCTAAATACAGGGAGGGAAGGAGGGCGGGTGATCTGCAGCAAACAGCCAAGAGGGAGGTCACTCAATGAGCTGACCCATATATAGGCTGCTGGCTGTCCATCACAAATTGATATATATGAATCTCCCTAACAACAGCCCATGGTCCCATCACCTCCTGACAAATAGAAGGGGAAGAAATGGAGGCAGTGAGAGATTTCACTTTCTTGGGTTCCATGATCACTGCAGATGGTGACAGCAGTCACGAAATTAGAAGACGCCTGCTTCTTGGGAGAAAAGCAATGACAAACCTAGACAGCATCTTAAAAAGCAAAGACATCACCTTGCCAACAAAGGTCCGTATAGTTAAAGCTATGGTTTTCCCAGTAGTGATGTATGGAAGTGAGAGCTGGACCATAAAGAAGGCTGATCGCCGAAGAATTGATGCTTTTGAATTATGGTGCTGGAGGAGACTCTTGAGAGTCCCATGGACTGCAAGAAGATCAAACCTATCCATTCTCAAGGAAATCGGCCCTGAGTGCTCACTAGAAGGACAGATCCTGAAGTTGAGGCTCCAGTACTTTGGCCACCTCATGAGAAGAGAAGACTCCCTGGAAAAGACCCTGATGTTGGGAAAGATGGAGGGCACAAGGAGAAGGGGATGACAGAGGATGAGATGGTTGGACAGTGTTCTCGGAGCTACTAACATGAGTTTGGCCAAACTGCGGGAGACAGTGAAGGATAGGCGTGCCTGGCGTGCTCTGGTCCATGGGGTCACCAAGAGTCGGACACAACTGAATGACTGAACAACAACAAACAACAGCCCAGGCCCAATCTGAGCTATGGCCAACTATACTATTCCGCCCACAGCAATGGAAGTGGCTTGCTGGCCCCCACCGCAACACCTGCTCTCTATGATGGAGAACCCGCTTTAAGAGACATACTTTTCTGCATGTTTCATTTAGTGGAGACAAGAGGGAGAGAGGTTTGAGGAGGAAAGGGACCTCTACTCACAGGCAAACTGCAAGCTCAGCCATCCCACTAACACTTGCCAAAATGGATTAAACTAATAAAAATGTTCATGGATTTTATATCTAACACTGCCTGTGTGGCCTTAGCCATCCTGTAAGCGTAGCCATCCTTTCACACAGTGCAAACTGCAGCCTGTGCACCACAGGTCTGTAATATACAAGGCTAAAAATGCTAATTTTGCCTCTTAATGTCTCCCTAATTAAAGGATCCCTTTCTGCGGGCCAAAAGCTTGAATCCAGACACTTTGAACATCATCACACAGCCTGACAGCAGTTGCGTGTCGAGGTCCCCAAACCACCCCTCAAGTAAAACACACTTCACACCAGATATAAGTTAAAGGTTTTTGGCATTAATTTGGCCACAACTTCATGGAATACAAAATAAGTGAGTGGTTGCTTAGGCATTGGTTAAGACTATCTGTCCCTCTGGGGACAGAACTGACATCCACCTGCCTGTGGAGTCAGTATAGGGGAAAACGCTTTGGGGAGAGAATGTGCGCCCGTTCTCCCCAAATGCTCCCAGGGGCTCTTGCGTGGGCCCTGTCCCCCGACCGGGGGAAACGGACAAGCATGGTGAGCCCCTGGATTCCTTTAATGGAATTCCCCTTGCAGCAGCAGCCTTGAAGGGGCAACCACAGCCAACCTGCCCCTTCGCAGCATAGGAGGGGCAACCACAGCCAACTCTGCCCCTCCTCAACCAAATTTATAACCAATGCCTAACCGCCAACCTTACAAGTTGTGA
Organism: Lacerta agilis; assembly: GCF_009819535.1. Taxonomy (NCBI): domain Eukaryota; kingdom Metazoa; phylum Chordata; class Lepidosauria; order Squamata; family Lacertidae; genus Lacerta; species Lacerta agilis. The sequence continues at coordinate 6,928,977 of NC_046317.1, read as the reverse complement.
CTAATTGCTACGCAGTAGGCGGAAACCAGATGGCACCAGCCAATCAGCCAAGTGGAAAAATTCCTACCAGGCCCCTGCTCCAACGCAGACGACCCCATGACAGGCATAGCAAGGTCAAATGCAGAGGCCTAATAACAGGGCGGGAGGGCGGGCGATCCGATGCACGAAGCCAGGTCGGCTCCGACGCTGAGTGCAGGGTCTTTTATAGGCTCTGGACTGTCCATCAACAAGTTGCAACATATGAATCTCTCCAACGACAGCCAGAGCCCAATCACAGTAGTGGCCATCCATACAAACCCGCCCAGCAGCAGAGGGGTGACTTGCTAGCCCCCACCGCAGCACGTGCTCTCCATGAAGGAGAACACGCTTTGTTACCCAGCTTCAAGACACTTCTGTTAGTGACTTCTCGGACTCTGACACCAAGCCAAGGTTGTCTGCCTAGAAATTTGCATTGTTCTTGAATCTATTCAGCCCAGAGTCTGAACTGGTACTCATTAAACCTCTGGCCAATTCTGGGTGGGGAAACATTTCCCTTGAAGCAACAAGTTTATAGCTTGGCGGCACTCCTGCACCCTGCTCAAGGGTTGCAGCTGCGGCTAAGAGTGTTTTTCTCCAGCTTTGCTCAAAGTGCCATCCAGGGCTATAAAGAGCCAGCCAACGTAATACGCGTCCTGATAACCTCTCTAAATGTTGGGCTGATATAATGTGTTTTATGTGGAGTTGCCATGGAGACCAGTTCAGCTGCTGCAACCAGCGATGTTTGGGGAAGAACAAAAGTCCACTGTGCATTTCTACAGAAAGTTTTCAATAGATAAAAAAATGCATTGCCGCATAAAATTAATTGGCAGCGTAACAAATGGATGCAACACTAGTTAAACCAGGCAGGTTCAAAGTTGGGATTAACTTTTTTGGATGACTGTCCCTAAATCACAAAACAATATCTTTTCTCATTTATATAAAGATCTGAACATGATAGTACAGTCAAACCTCCATCCATTTAGGATGCTGGGGGGAAAATTATCGGCAACCCAAGCGGCTAAAACTGGTCCAGAATGCAATAATCCAGTTTCTGAGTAGAATAGGGTTGAGCTGATCATATGAAGCCCAACTTAAAACCTGTACTGGTTGCCAGATGCTTCATGGGCCCATTTCAAAGTGCTGCTTTGGTCCTTTAAAACTTAAAAAAAAAAAAAAAAACAGCTTGGGTCTTGAATAACAAGTCCTCTACTGTCATCTGTGGAGGTTGTATTTCAGGGATTCCCCACTGTTATGTATTTAGTGGCCTGTGTTTGCCTGAGCTTGAGTTTGGACCAGGGGTCCCCAAACTAAGGCCCAGGGGCCGGATGCGGCCCAATTGCCTTCTAAATGCGGCCCGCGGACGGTCCGGGAATCAGCGTGTTTTTACATGAGAAGAATGTGTGCTTTTATTTAAAATGCATCTCTGGGTTATTTGTGGGGCATAGGAATTTGTTTATTTCCCCCCAAAAAAATATAGCCCAGCCCCCCACAAGGTCTGAGGGACAGTGGAGCGGCCCCCTCCTGAAAAAGTTTGCTGCCCCCTGGTCTGGACTAAGGATTATGAGCCCCTGTGTTCTGATTTGATACATGATATCCAATCACAGAACATGTCGGGATTTCAGCCTCTGCCATTGGCCCATAAACTCTGAGTCATGATTCGCAGCTTGGAAGTTTAGACAGCCAATCACGTTGGGAGTGGGAGTGGCCCAGGCCTTCAGAAATGTATATAAGCAGTTCCTTTGCTCCTGTTGTCCAGTTCCGTTAGTTCAATAAAGGTTCTTGCTGTTGTGACTGTGTGTTGCCTTGTGGAACCCACCTACATTTCACCCACCATTTAAGGTACACCACGAAAACAAGGGTGAGGGCCTTCTGGGTGCTGGCACCTGCCTTGCTGAGGGAGAACTCACTTTCAAGGGAGGCACATCAGAACAGCACACACCCCTGTCCCGCCAGTCTTCAGAAACCTAGTACAGATTTACCTCTTCGGGAAAGCATTTGCTGGACCAGGGACGGTTCTGGCTTACCACCTGCTACTTAGCAAAATTGATGTTTTGTCGAGTCATTCTTGTTACTTTAATTAGAGATTGTAAAGCCGGGTCCTTTTTAATTCAGCTGGGTTGCATTTGTTATGGCATGTTAAAACCCTTGCTTAGAGGGCTTCAGCTGTAAAGCCAGATAGGAATTAAAAAATAAGTGCAGGCAGTGATGCCACAGAGTGTGGGGCAGGCATAGGCAAATTCTGGCCCTCCAGATGTTTTGGACTACAATTCCCATCATCCCTGACCACTGGTCCTGTTAGCTAGGGATCATGGGAGTTGTAGGCCAAAATATCTGGAGGGCTGAAAGTTGCCTATGCCTGGTATGAGGTTCCGTTCAGGCCCTGTTAAGGAACATAAAGGGCTCGGCTAGATCAACACCTGACTTCCCCGATAGGTCCTACTTGAAATCTTCCCACACTCAGCATACAGTCTGATCCTGCTTCTATAAGCCAAAATTTGTTCCCCCTATACATTACCTGGAAACAGTTCCCTGCAGAGTGACTCCAGGTGAGGCTCACTAGAACCTACTGGTTCTATCTGAAGAAGTGTGCATGCACACGAAAGCTCATACCAAGAACAAACTTAGTTGGTCTCTAAGGTGCTACTGGAAGGAATTTTTTGTTTTGTTTTGTTTTGATTATGGCAGACCAACACGGCTACCTACCTGTAACTGGAACTATGGAAGGCACCACATTGAGCCGCATGAAATGGAAGTCCATCAACCTCACCAAGAAACTTGCAGGTATCTGAAGAAGTCTGCATGCCCACGAAAGCTCATACCAAGAGCAAACTTAGTTGGTCTCTAAGGTGCTACTGGAAGGAATTTTTTATTTTATTTTGTTTTGACTATGGCAGACCAACACGGCTACCTACCTGTAACTAGAACCTACTGGGTTTGCCTTGGCATCCCACAGCCTCATAGGACAACAGGAGGTCAAATATTTACTTGCTGTGTACCTCAGCCACATGAATTGTTGTTGTTGTTCAGTTGTTCAGTCGTGTCCGACTCTTCGTGACCCCATGGACCAGAGCACGCCAGGCACTCCAGTCTTCCACTGCCTCCCGCAGTTTGGCCAAACTCATGCCAGTTGCTTTGAGAACACCGTCCAACCATCTCATCCTCTGCCGTCCCCTTCTCCTTGTGCCCTCCATCTTTCCCAACATCAGGGTCTTTTCCAGGGAGTCTTCCCTTCTCATGAGGTGGCCAAAGTACTGGAGCCTCAACTTCAGGATCTGCCCTTCCAGTGAGCACTCAGGGCCGATTTCTTTAAGAATGGATAGGTTTGATCTTTTTGCAGTCCATGGGACTCTCACGAGTCTCCTCCAGCACCATAATTCAAAAGCATCAATTCTTCGGCGATCAGCCTTCTTTATGGTCCAGCTCTCACTTCCGTACATTACTACTGGGAAAACCATAGCTTTAACTATACGGACCTTTGTCGGCAAGGTGATGTCTTTGCTTTAACTATTCGGACCTTTGTCGGCAAGGTGATGTCTTTGCTTTGCTTTGCCACATGAATTAGCAAACTTCAAATGAGCCATAGCAGGCTGGCCAAGGAGATCACCTCGCTTCCTCTTCGACAATCTGCCCCCTTGCAAAATAGCCTCAACCGACACACCAACTTCCCACAGGTTAGAGTGGGAAAAGATTTCCACACATTCGCACGCCTCTGTTTTAATTGTAGCCTGGCAACCTGACTTTATAATAAGGTAGGAACGAGACCTAACAATGTAAACACCTGAATGAAAAGCTGTGCCCTTTCAACAACCTGACAGCTGAGGGGCCATGAAATAATCCCAACCACCCCCCCCCCCCAAAACAAAGCAAGCTCAGAACACATTTGCCGCACCAGTTGCTAACCTAGTACCGGCCCCGTTACGGAACCAAGGGAACATGGATCCACCCTGCCACACAGATCCATTGTCAGCAAGCCCTTTTAGGAATGCTAGAAGCTGCCTAGACGCCTGCACTGACTGGCAGCGTCTCAACAAATGGAGGATGAGGAAGAGGAGGGGTACACCAAAACGTACTTAAGTCTTCATTCCACATGCATCTTTCCCTCAGCAAAAGTGATTTCTGCTCAAAAACGGATCCCGTTTCTCTCCCTCAGCTTTTCGACAACCGTTTTCCGGCACAATGGGCTGTCAACCAATTAAAGAATGTTCAGTTAATCTCTAATCGCTGCCTTTCAGTGATATTTTAATTTGCTTATCATCACAACCTAAATATAGGCACTCTGAGATATCGGAGATAAGCGTTAAGCTGGCTTGCATTTATTAATTTCCAAGTTGGCAATCACCAGAAGGGAAATAATCGGCAATATTTTCTTTTTCATTCTCTCTTACGTTTTGTAGCAGCACACGAGAACAGAAACAGACTCAGAAAACCACCTGTAGTCGACTCAGCATCACAGCCCCACCAATTAAAATTGGGTCCCGATTAATCAGCTGAATACTAATTAAGGCAGTTTGGGGGAGTTAACTCATTGAACTAAGTGGGATTTACTTTTGAGTACAAACATGTAGGATCAGGATGCAGATTTAACAATATTATACCAAAGGGAGAAGGAAAGAGGTATAAGCCATTTGGGGATGGTGTGGGGTATTTGGATCTGCTGCACCCAAGGCCTCACCCATGACACTCCCGAGCACCCTAGTTTCGGACCCACCACTCACAGCTCAGCTAGTAGAACAGGAGTCTCTTAGGCTGGATCTAGACACATGAAAAAAAGCATTTCAGGAAAACACGTTCAAAACTTCATAAAGGGAAATCATGTTGGCAAAAGATGGGCCTCCACAGCCCCATCTGGTGTCACAGTGTTAATAACGCAGGTGAGGCGCTTTTTCAGTGTAGCTGAGTCCTTAGTCTCAGAGTTATGGGTTCGAGCCCCACATTGGGCAAAGGACTAATGCATAGCAGAGGGTTGGACTCGATGACACAGATTCGTGATTCTATGGTTCTGAGAAAGGAAAGAGAGCTCACTCCAAACAACATCAGCTTCTGTATGAAGAGGTGAGGATTCCCATTGTTCAGAAGTCTATATTGTACGCTACTCTGAAAAGGTAAGCTGTGGAGATGGAAATGCCAGGGACACTGTTTTGTTTTTCTGCCACATTGCTTGGCACTTTGCTTGGTCTCTCTATTCATTCTGTTCAGTCTGCTTCTCTTCTCCAGACCCGCCCACCTCCCCACAATTTTCTCATTTTCTTTCTGCTACTCAAGCTTTGTCACACTTCCCAAACTGCCAGAAGGCCTCTCCCTAGTGCAGGGGCGTAATGGGGGCCGGAGCCCCAAGTGCACAATTTTTAGGTGGTGCGACCCAGGCCGCCCCACCTGCCCTGCTGCTGGCCTAGGGACGCGGGTGACACCGTGATCTAAAGCACTGAGTCTCTTGACTTGCCGATTAGAAGGTCGGCAGTTCAAATCCCCACAACAGTGAGCTCCCATTGCTCTGTCCCGGTTCCTGCCAACCTAGCACTTCGAAAGCACACCAGTGCAAGTAGCTAAATAAAGTCATTTCAGCGCCAGATGGAAAAAAAAAATGCCCCCCCCCCCACCTTGCACTGCACTGTCCTGGGACGCGAATGGCGCTGTGGTCTAAACCGCTGAGACTCTTGGGTTTGCCAATCAGAAGGTCGGTGGTTCAAATCCCCACGACGGGGTGAGCTCCCGTTGCTCAGTCCCAGCTCCTGCCAACCTAGCAGTTCAAAAGCACACAAGTGCAAGTAGATAAATAGGTACCTGTTATGTACTGAGTTGAATAGGATCCAAACTGCAGCAGTCTGATTGGTCCTAGAACAATAGGATTGAGATTGCAGCAGTCTGACTGGTCCCAGAACAATAGGATTGAGATTGCAGTAGTCTGATTGGTCCCAGAACAATAGGATTGAGATTGCAGCAGTCTGATTGGTCCGCAGGAGCCACCCAATCCAGCTCCAGGTGGAAGTGAATCCGCATTCCGATTGGCATACAGGAGTATCCCGGAATTAGCCAATCACGTGGGGCCCATTGTGTAAATAGTGTATATAAAGCAAACGTTTTGGGGGAACTGCATTCCTCACTACTATGAGCTGAATAAAGAGCATGAAAGTCACACTGGACTCCGAGTATCTTTCAGTACCACTGCGGCAGGAAGGTAAATGGCATTTCTGTGTGCTCTGGGCTGGTTTACATTACGGTGTCCTGTTGCACCAGAAGTGGTTTAGTCCTGCTGGTCACATGACCCAGAAAACTGTCTGTGGGCAAACGCTGGCTCCCTCGGCCTGAAAGCAAGATGAGCGCCACACCCCATAGTCGCCTTTGACTGGACTTAACCGTACAGGGGTCCTTTACCTTTACCATTTACCTATACAGTGGTACCTCTGGTTAAGTACTTAATTCGTTTCGGAGGTCCGTTCTTAACCTGAAACTGTTCTTAACCTGAAGCACCACTTTAGCTAATGGGGCCTCCTGCTGCCGCTGCGCTGCCAGAGCACGATTTCTGTTCATATCCTGAAGCAAAGTTCTTAACCTGAAGCATTATTTCTGGGTTAGCGGAGTCTGTAACCTGAAGCAGCACTGTATTTTGCTCTCCTCCCCACACACCGTCAACACAGAACTTGCAAAACAAATTGTGTCTGTGAGTAAAGCAGAAGTTTGGAAAGGACTAGGGCTTGCTGATCAGAAGGTCAGCGGTTCGAATCCCCGCGATGGGGTGAGCTCCCGTTGCTCGGTCCCTGCTCTTGCCCACCTAGCAGTTCGAAAGCACGTCAAAGTGCAAGTAGATAAATAGGTACCACTTCAGCGGGAAGGTAAACGCTTAGTCATGCTAGCCACATGACCTGGAAGCTGTATGCCGGCTCCCTCGGCCATTAACGCAAGATGAGTGCCGCAACCCCAGAGTCAGACACGACTGGACCTAACGGTTAGGGGTCCCTTTACCTTTACCTTTATTCTTGGTGTGAAAAAAGGGTCCTTGCAATTTTTTACTTTGGTTGGACTGCAACTCGCATCACATACTGTGTCTTAGACACAGAGTTTGGTGAACAAAGTGAGTGTGTGGAGGGTCCTGTTTAAAGCAAAGCCTGGGAAAGTTAATCTGCTTTGTGCTAGTATATCAACTCCTAGCTGTGCCAGATTGCTCCCCACAATGATAGAAACAGGCAGATCTTTCCACCCCTAGTGGGGTCAGGATCTGCCACCTTGCCTTGTATGCCAGACAGGTAGACCTGCACAGGTGATTTTGTATGCTGAATTTAATGCTATGTGTTCCTGTGGATTCTTAAATGTGCTTTCTTTGATGTTGGGGTGGGGGACCGTTCTGAAAATGCAAGAATGTATTGTGGCACTTTAAGGCAGTGTTTTTCAACCACTGTTCCGCGGCACACTAGTGTGCCGCAAGGTGTTGCCTGGTGTGCCGTGGGGAAAATTGAAAAATTACTTTATATATAGTCAATATAGGCACAGAGTTAAAATTTTTAACATTTTCTAATGGTGGTGTGCCTCGTGATTTTTTTCATGAAACAAGTGTGCCTTTGCCCAAAAAAGGTTGAAAAACACTGCCTTAAAGAGTAACAAATTGTATAATGGCATAAGCATTGTTGAGAAGAAAAGGAAATGCATACAATTGTTGTTGTTGTTCAGTCGTTTAGTCGTGTCCGACTCTTCGTGACCCCATGGACCAGAGCATGCCAGGCACTCCTGTCTTCCATTGCCTCCCGCAGTTTGGTCAAACTCATGTTGGTATCTTCGAGAACACCATCCAACCATCTCATCCTCTGTCGTCCCTTTCTCCTTGTGCCCTCCATCTTTCCCAGCATCAGGGTCTTTTCTAGGGAGTCTTCTCTTCTCATGAGGTGGCCAAAGTACTGGAGCCTCAGCTTCAGGATCTGTCCTTCTAGTGAGCACTCGGGGCCGATTTCTTTGAGAATGGATAGGTTTGATCTTCTTGCAGTCCATGGGACTCTCAAGAGTCTCCTCCAGCACCATAATTCAAAAGCATCAATTCTTCGGCGATCAGCCTTCTTGATGGTCCAGCTCTCACTTCCATACATCACTCCTGGGGAAATCATAGCTTTAACTATACATACAATACTATGCATACAGTACTGACTGGCTATGGAATCATTAATACTGGCTAATCACAAGAGCAGTTTGCTACAAGCATAGCAACAACCCCTTTAGCTAAGGTTTCTATCTTAATTTCTGACCTATTTGCTTATTTGTTATACTTGGGGGTGGGTATTTTATTTATTATTTTTTAAAAGGCATGATCTTAGCAACTGTGGTTCATGCTTAATGCGTCATGCTTAATGATGTCACTGGGGACTGCCTGCCCCCAAAGTCTCAGGTTTAGGCCCTGAAATCTCAGGATCTTGGATACTCCTGACCTGGCAACTCCAGAAATGCTCCAGCGTTTTGTGGGAGAGGGCGGTTTTGTTGCAGAGGCCGAAACCTTCCTGTTTTAAACGGGAAGTGTGCTCCCCAGTGCAGAACACAGAGGGCCACAAATCCTTAAAACAGGAGGGGGGGATATGAAGAGTAAGGGTGCAACCCAGAGGCGGCTCACTGCTCTTTAGAAACCACATGGGGTGTGTGAATCTGTAGCACTGGGGTCGCCAACGTTGTCAGGCCAATGGGCACGTTTTTGAATTTTGAGAGAGTTCTGGGGGCACCGGTCAAAATCAGGGGACCTCATGATGTGTCTGGGCCTGGGGACGGGGCCAGAATGAAGAGATGGATCCATGGGGCAGGACCAAGCGGGCTAGCAGAGGCATGTTCCACCCTTTGACATCATACACCCCAACTCAGATACTTCCTGCTGTGGAGTTACCTCCATCACATCCTCCTGTCAGTGTGGAATAAACCGGATGCTGGGTTGACACCGAGGACGCAGAGACACCATTGTCAGGGCGAAGAGACCTGGCAAGCCCCTCCGACTCAGAATAGGGTCTACTTGTTTGCCCAGTCCTGTGGCCATGGTTGCTTGCCCCGCCAAGTGCAATGTCCACCCCATCCTTCAAACAGATGGCACACAGGGAACGTCACTCGCTGGATCAATCCCTTCACTTGGACCTAACCACACATCTATTCCTCTTGCATACCTGCTGAACCTCGCACCCTGCCCATGTACTGCTCTGATTTTGCACGTTAAAAACTTTGGCAGAAACCGAGCTGAGAGTTCGAGTTCTTCGTCCAGCAGTGAGGGCAGGGCAACGTGTACCAAAGGCAGCCCCATTTGAACCCTCCACGTGCTTTCAGGAGGGACTGTGTCTCTAGGGTTTTTGTTTTGTTTTCTCCACTAAAATAATATATTCTCTTTTTATCCTTGCCAAGTTCTGCACTTGGGGACCATAACCGATTGCCTTGTGCTTAATTTAAGTTCCCTTCAAGGCAGGGTCTTCCTCACCAGCCATCCATATTGATGCACACGGACATTTCCGCTCGTGATTTATTTCTGTTTCCCAATAAGAATCAGAATTCAATATTGCTTGGGAATAAGAGCTATAAAACTTCCATATGGCGCCTGTGGTTTCAGGAGACAAACATCCCCCTTATCTACTTAATCTTGTCTGCGGTAATAAAGGAGACGATGAATTATTAAAAGTAATGGATGGATAAGAGAGTTCAGATGACAACAGCTACAAGTTGCGGCTTCTGCTATTAGTAAAGCTGCTAAAAATGAAGACCTCGTGACCGTCTCAGCTTATGACCCACCTAGGCTGCCTTCCAACTGTAGCCACAATGGTCAGTATATATCCACGCACCTTCCTGGCTGCTTACAGCCACATCCATACTTTAAAAGGACTACGATCCTAGTTTACCCTAGCAATGCTTTCCTCACAAGAATTCTGGGGGCTGTAGTTTGCAAAGAGAGCCGAGAGTTGTTCAAAGGCCCCGATTCTTATCCCACCTTTCCAAAAGATTGAGGTGAGATACAACCCAATACACTGGCATGAGTTTGGCCAAACTGCAGGAGGCAGTGGAGGATAGGGGTGCCTGGCGTGCTCTGGTCCATGGGGTCACGAAGAGTCGGACACGACTGAACGACTGAACAACAACAACAACCCAATACAGTATAGTGGTACCTCAGGTTACAGACGCTTCAGGTTACAGACTCCGCTAACCCAGAAATGACGCTTCAGGTTAAGAACTTTGCTTCTGGATAAGAACAGAAATCGTGCTCTGGCAGCGCAGCAGCAGCGGGAGGCCCCATTAGCTAAAGTGGTGCTTCAGGTTAAGAACAGTTCAGGTTAAGAACGGACCTCCAGAATGAATTAAGTTCTTAACCCAGGGTACTACTGTATTCAAATAGGGTGTCCAAGTGTCCTGCTTTACCTGAGACAGTCCTCTATTTGAAGGGAGGTCTGGTCCATCACCAGTGTAAAGAACCATACGACATCAACTGTGAGCACCTAGGCAACAGACTGAACAGCCAGCACAGGTCATCTGGTCACAGCTTTCCTGACTATGGCGAAATGCACTGTAGTTCTACTTAAATTACATTGGTAGTCTAAATTTAGAACCACGTATCTTTTGCTGATACGTAAGCGGTCACCCAATATTCAAGCCAAAACAAAAACACAGAACCGTGCTCTTTCACGGTATCAATAATAAAACCATTTCCAGTTACCCTATCAACTATGTCTCAAGGCAGACCAACCTCCTCCTGCCTCCAAAGGTGAATAAGTGGTGTTCCCCCCCCAATAATCACCTGCAAATACATAGGGGGTGGTATACACAGTAACAGCCCATATGGTGGGGTGGAACCGCTCTCCCCACACCAGCATCACTGCAACATACCTGGAAAGAGTGAAGCATGTGGGAATACGCTTTGGCGCCTCCCGTGTGCGCAGCCGCCGTGCTGATCCTTCCGTGCTGCTGCGCGCAGGAGGAAAAAGAAGATCCGGCCAGGAATACAGAGCTGGAGTCGGGATCCCTCCGCTCCAGCAAAAGCGCGCCAGGAAGCCTCTAGGTTAACGGTTCTTGAGGCTGTTTCCCGCCCGGAAGGGCTTATTATACTGAGTTGTTATTAGTTGGTGTTATGCTGATGACGTTGTATGAATAGCTAATAAATAGCCCCTGCCTCTGTTTGAGGTAGGGAGAGCTCGCTCGCTACCAGTGAGTGCACTTCAAGCTTAGACTGCAGTCTCTTTTATTTTTGGCCACCTTCTGCTGCTTCGGCCGCCTTTGCTTCTCTAGCTGCCTATCGCTTCTTCAGCTCTGAACCTTCTACAATTCCTCCAAATCCTCACGACCTTCATGACCTGCTGGAGCAGGTTACTCCAACAGAAGCAGGGCGGTGGCAAAGTCAATTCTGCATGGGGTCGCTGGAAGGAATGCCAGATCAGCTCTGCTGGTGTGCCTGTGCAGCCCGACCTTGCTCTTAGCTTGGCTCCAGCCCTGTCCAGGTAAGCTGCAATCATAGAATCATAGAGTTGGAAGAGACCACAAGGGCCATCTAGTCCAACCCCCTGCCAAGCAGGAAACACCATCAAAGCATTCCTGACAGATGATGCCAATCAGGAGGCAGGCTCCGCCCCATAACACAAGCTCCTGTGGGTAGTACACAACCACGTTTCGAAGCCCCAGAGATAACCTTTGCTGGAACCATCAAGCCAAATAAGGACTTAACCCAGGCCATTCTGGTCCAACGCCCTATCCGTGACATGGCGTTGGCTTTGATGAAGAAGACAACTAAGACCGAATTTGGTAAAACAGTACACATTACATAGTTATAGATGTAGCAGTGCCCTAAACAAGTTCTTACATCATTTCCCAGACTGGCATTTCTCCACTACAAATTGTGGCTTGGTGCCTCCCCTCCACACCACAGGGTTTCAAACGCTTGTCTTCAGACAAAAGTCAGGTGGGGAGGTCTCTAAGCACTCTTCCAAACACCCTGCTGTTTCTCTGCTCTGTGTTCTGTCCTCCCCAAGTTGCTTTGCTTTTTAATCATAGGTGTCAGGACGCTGTTGCACACATCAGTGTGGAGCATGAAGCTCAGCTCCTTGGAAAGTCGTTTTTTTGAGGCATTGGAGTGCCTGCTGAATATTGCAGATCAAGCCAGCTGCATTGCAAGTCCAAAGAGGATGAAACATTCGAAACCATAAGCAGCAGCTGAAAGACCACTCCACACACCCAGTTTGCTCTCTCAGGTAGCCAACTGGACAAAGATGACTTCCGAGAAGGTTGTTCCATAAATGATGCGCCAGCGCCAAGAGGATGCTGCTGCAAAAAGCACCAACCCATCTCCAGGAACAGGGAGAGATGTATCAGAGATGTTCCTCCTAAATGCAGGACAAAGGCCACCTATTGTTTTAAAGGGCATAGCCACCAGGAAGATCTTTCAAAGGCAGGCTGACATATGAAGAGTCAGACAACAGGGGGAAGAAACATTTAGAAAAGAATGGGGAAAGTTTATGGAATATCTGGATAAGGTGTGTAAGACGTAAAGGATGACATAAAACACATGGCGTGTAGTTATTTTAAAGAAGAGAATAGTAAAGAAATAAGGAAAGATATATAATTTCGAAATGGGATTGTAAAACTAATTGAAATCTGAAAAGAAAAGGAAAATTAAATTGGTGGAAAAACAGTTGATGTGCGAAACATAGATGTATGATTTAGAGAAGACATAAGAAGAAAGAAGGGAAGTGAACGGAATTGTAAATGTAAACGATTAGAGTGGTATAAATCTTTTGTAATATAATTTTTTGTAAGTTTTCTAAAAGTTTTCTAAAACTTTTCTGTTATAATCTTTGTTAAAATTCAGAGGAAAAATCAATAAAAATCATTTACACACAAAAAAGAAAAAAGAAGCTATCGCTTAATATGTAGGTGGAATCACAAGTGCAGCATGAGCCCAGAACCAGATTTAGGTTATATGAGGCCCTAAACTACTGAAGGCAATGGGGCCCTTTATAATCCAGCTTCTTAATTGTATTTCAATTCAACAATTACTTTGATAAAATACATATTTTGTTATGTGCAAATGGCTTTAGATATCTATCAAAGGTAAAGGGACCCCTTACCATTAGGTCCAGTTGTGTCTGACTCTGGGCTTGCGGCGCTCATCTCGCTTTACTGGCTGAGGGAGCCAGTGTATAGCTTCCTGGTCATGTGGCCAGCATGACTAAGCCGCTTCTGGCGAACCAGAGCAGCGCACGAAAACGCCGTTTACCTTCCCGCTGGAGCGGTACCTATTTATCTACTTGCACTTTGACGTGCTTTCGAACTGCTAGGTTGGCAGGAGCTGGGACCGAGCAACGGGAGCTCACCCCGTCGCGGGGATTCGAACCGCCGACCTTCTGATCGGCAAGCCCTAGGCTCAGTGGTTTGGACCACAGCGCCACCCGCGTCCCATGCGTAGTATCTAAAGTCTATCATTTATTAATTTCTAACATTCACTAACTCTTAGCTGTTATGGTTGCCCTTGCAACCCCTAAACTCTGTTGCCCCAGATCTGTAACAGTATTTAACGCTCAGGATTTTTCTTCACCATCTATATATGTGATGAGGGATACTAGCAATTCCTAATAATTATATTGTGCCAAGTACAAAGTGAGAGGCTGCACTGAAAATCACAGATTTCATTGGGGGGATTTTGTGGCTGTCTGCAGCGCTGGCCTGCTCCAACCAAGGCTGGGGTGTGAATTAATGCTTTAATTATCTAAGAATCTTCCCCAAAGGCCACATTCTCCATTTTAATTTGGACTGCGGTGGAAGACACCAGCTCTTTCCCCCTCCTGATCTTGTCATCTGTAATGCTGGAAACATCACTGAGGGAGTAAGAGCAGGACACAAACGAATGAAGCCCTTTTATAAATGCTAAATGCAAGAGAGAGGGGGGGAATGGGGAGAAAGGAGCAATTTCTGTTGTGACATGTCCACATAGTTGGTGTCATTTGGTGATTTTAGCCTCTGGACTTGATGGTCTTATGCAGCTCTCACCTTCCACACCTTCCACAAAGGGGGGTACAAATTTGCATATTCAGATGTCTAGAAGCAAATTTAGAAATTATTAAAATACATCTCATAGTGGGGGGGGGGACAATTGGTGTGCCTGCTTTAGTTGCACTGTACCCTCAAGGCACATTTGAAGTAAATTTCTCCTATAGTTTGTTATGTGTCATTGGGGACTGTAATTTTGTGAAAGGGAAACTACAGTGGCCAGAATACTTTGAGGGTGTGTGTGCTTCAAATGTGCTTTAATGGTATTGTACAAACACAGCCTCTGCGTGCTGTCCGGGTGCTAACTATTAAATGGCCACTTCAAGGCCCTCGGTTTCTATTCTTACGGTTCTTCATCCTGAATAGCTTGACAGCACTTTGAACAGAAGACTGTCCTGTGTAAAGTAGGGCACATGATGGCTGCCCTACCTGCATTCTTTTCAAAAGGTCCACAAAGAGGAAAACTGACTGCAAGACTGTGGAAAACTTCGGGGCCACCACCAAAAAGGTTCTTTCCTTTCCCACAGAGATTCTCAGCATTGTAGAAAACTTTATGGAGAGCAGGGCCTTTCCTGGTGTTCTGAACAGGTGAGGAGGTTACATATCTGACAAACAGAATATGCTTTATGTAAATTTGCCTGTTTCTACATGCACAAAAATTAAGTATTTAAAAGGTTGGGCATCCATTTTATACATTTATTTTCTCCAAAACGGTAATGTCTGCATTTTCTCTCCGCTTTCCACAATCTCAGACAAAACAGCTCTTCCGTTATCTAATCAACAAACAGTATTAAGTGAATCGTCTTCTATTTAATTGTATTTATCACACAATATACAAAACTGCCTGCATAATAAATCAGTCCTCTCCATTCCCCAAAATAAGATATTAACCAGTTTTATGCTGTGATTATTTAATATTTGGCCAAAGGGACTGCCTGCTTTCTTGGTAATGTTCTTGTGATGTTCAATTACAGTGGTACCTCGGGTTAAGAACTTAATTTGTTCTGGAGGTCCGTTCTTAACCTGCAACTGTTCTTAACCTGAGGTACCACTTTAGCTAATGGGGCTTCACGCTGCCGCCGCACGATTTCTGTTCTCATCCTGAAGCAAAGTTCTTAACCCGAGGTACTATTTCTGGGTTAGCAGAGTTTGTAACCTGAAGCGTCTGTAACCCAAGGCACCACTGTAGTAGCATTTTTGCTTTCTGGCTTCTGTGATATAGAATTACACAATACACAAAACTGTAGACACCACATAAGTTACCATGTTGTTGTTTAGTCATTCAGTCGTGTCCGACTCTTCGTGACCCCATGGACCAGAGCACGCCAGGCGCGCCTATCCTTCACTGCCTCTCGCAGTTTGGCCAAACTCATGTTAGTCGCTTCAAGAACACTGTCCAACCATCTCTTCCTCTGTCATCCCCTTCTCCTTGTGCCCTCCATCTTTCCCAACATCAGGGTCTTTTCCAGGGAGTCTTCTCTTCTCATGAGGTGGCCAAAGTTCTGGAGCCTCAACTTCAGGATCTGTCCTTCCAGTGAGCACTCAGGGCTGATTTCCTTCAGAATGGATAGGTTTGATCTTCTCGCAGTCCATGGGATTCTCAAGAGTCTCCTCCAGCACCATAATTCAAAAGCATCAATTCTTCGGCGATCAGCCTTCTTTATGGTCCAGCTCTCACTCTCTTCTAATTTCGTGACTGCTGTCACCATCTGCAATGATCATGGAACCCAAGAAAGTGAAATCTCTCACTGCCTCCATTTCTTCCCCTTCTATTTGCCAGGAGGCGATGGGACCAGCAATGTAATATAGTAAGATAAAAAATAAGAAGTTCTGAAAGGGGCATACAGGCATACATATAGTATTCTGCCGCAGTATTGAAGTCAAAGTCGCATCTATTTGGAAAGAGATCTAAATTTTGTGTGGACAATTGTACACACAGGGGTTCTCTCCAGTTCTGACAAATATATTTAGGCTGGCGTATAACCTGCCATCACTGAATTACACACACACCCTTCCACTCTACACACATATTCATTATCATAATGGGTCATCTGAAAGGGGACACTTTCCATTTTTTAGGTAAACACCTAATGTAGAATGTGGTCCAATACCTGTGGTACTTTGTTGACAGTACTTTGGTGAGTAGAGTGTGAAAACACTCATTGTGTGGATTCCAACATCATCCCTGTATCCCTTCAAAAACAGGAGAAAGGTTGAACAAAGTCATACCTTGGTTTTCAAACGGCTTAGTTCACAAACAACTTGGAACTCGGACGTTGCAAACCTGGAAGTAGGTGTTCCGGTTTGCGAACTTTGCCTCGGAAGCCGAACGTCCAGCGTGGCTTCCGCAGCTTCCGATTGGCTGCAGGAAGCTCCTACAGCCAATCAGAAGCCACGCCTTGGTTTCCGAACGTTGAATGGACTTCTGGAACGCATTCTGTTTGAAAACCAAGATACGGGAAGAAATCAGAATTTGGCTAAGCATTAATAAAGTGATAAAAATGCACATACAACTTGTGTTTTTCACTAATAAATCTGCCAAGTGATCTTGATGTAAGTGTTGCCTCACTGGGTGATGACATTTTTCTAACGAACCAACATGGCTTCCCACACTGTGTGTAGATCTAAACCATTGCTAACCAATTAATTTAACATATGCAAAACACACACACACACACATTCAGAGAATTGGCACTCCAGCCCCACTGCTTCCCACCAATTCCTTTCCAGATTTATCTCTCCCTAGCCCCTCACAGGGGACGCGGGTGGCATTGTGGTGTAAACCACTGAGCCTAGGACTTGCCGGTCGGAAGGCTGGCGGTTCGGATCCCCACGACGGGGTGAGTTCCCGTTGCTCGCTCCCAGCTCCTGACAACCTAGCAGTTCGAAAGCACACCAGTGCGAGTAGATAAATAGGTACCACTCCGGCGGGAAGGTAAACAGCGTTTCCGTGCGCTGCTCTGGTTTCGCCAGAAGCGGCTTAGTCATGCTGGCTACATGACCTGGAAAAACTGTCTGAGGACAAACACCAGCTCCCTCGGCCTGTGAAGCGAGATGAGCGCCGCAACCCCAGAGCCGTTCGCGACTGGACTTAACTGTCAGGGGTCCTTTACCTTTACCTTTTCAGCCATCCTCACAGCTGACTGACAGCCCTGATGACTCTTGTTGCAGGCTGACTCTCTAGGTCCAGAGGGAAGGGTCTTGCTTCACACAGTATGCGCTGGCCCTTGGGGCTTTCTTCCTGCCTCCATTTCCCTGCAGGTTCAGCAGACAAGAGATCTCCTTCCAGGTAGGGTCTTCTGTCACAGAGCTTTTGCAGGTTTCAGACAGAGCCCTCCCCAGCTCACTGTTTTCAACCATCACTTTGCACTTTCCCTGCTCAGGGGTCTCTCCCAGTTGACCTCTCCTCCTCCGATTTCTTCTGTTCCCGTGGCAACCAGAACCTAGCCAGCAGCCTGCCTTTCATCCTGGATTAATTCGTAGCCAGCCAATCCTTGCACAAGGTTCACTACAGCCCTAAACATTTGTAATTGGAAGTCTGACTCCCTAGACGCAGTACTTGGGACCTCAAACTTGTCTCTTCCCTAAAATGCCCCACCAACCCACACTGGTACACATGCACAAAATTCCATTGCAGGCAAAGAGATTCGGATGGGTTCTCAGCAAAAACGATAATCTTTGCCCTGCCCTTAGAGCACCCAGAGCAGCTTATATTAAATGGAGTGCAATGCCTTTAAAATCAAAACTCATAATTTCAAAACAATACAAATGAATCCGAAGGCAACAATCAAATTAAAAAACAGTTTAAAACAACAGCAGAAGTTGCCCGTCTAAAGCTTGTCAAAAATAAACATGTTTTCGGTTTCGGTCTAAAACAGACCAGGAACCCAGCAAACGTCAGCCAGGAAGGTATTCTAGAGTCACCAGTAAGAAGGCCCCGTATCTTTCTCATTTGCCTAGCAGTCTGAAAGAATTACACCGTGAGCAGGCTCTCCGGGGCATATCTTTAGAGGCAGGTCTTTAGAGTTGAGAACCAGCACTTTAAAATTGAGCGTAGAAATGAATAGCAGCCAATGGAGATGAAATACAATTGGAGCTTTATGCTCCCAATTGGTCAGGCACCAAACAAAAATCTAGCCACCACATCTCAGAACAAATTATTAATTTTTGAGCTGTTTACAAGGGCTGTGCCCCATAGTAAACACTGTAGCAGCCCAATCTGGAAGTAACTTAAGCACTCAGGGCTGTCAAGCGTATGTGGTGCCAAGGTGCAAAAATCTGCCTGGCACCCTCCTGCAGGTTGCCCACAGTTGTCAACCATTTTTTAGCGGGGGCAGCGTGATCTGGGCCAGCCATCAAGCGCGCAGGCAGGGCAGAGCAGGGCACAGAGGAGCGCGAGGTGGCGGTGCTAGGCCAGGTGCCTTGTCAGGTGGGCAGCACGCTCTGGGCAGGCCTCTCCATGGCCCTATGCCAATCCCAGGCTCGCAGCAGGGCGGGGCCGGCCAGCCGCCTCAGCGCCTCACTGCCTCGCTCATTGCTGAACTCGCAGCGCAGAGCCGTCCACAGCGGAAGAGCCCGTTGCGGCACTCCGATGGGCGGACTCTTCCCCAGACTCCAACTCTCAGGCCCCAGACTCTCAGCCTGGTGCCCCTGAAAACCCAGCGCCCAGGTGCCCTGCACCCCTAACGCCTATGGTTAAGACGGCCCTCTAAGCACTGATAGTTTACACCAGGCCCATCTTCTCTGAGAGAGGTCACAACTAATGAATCGGCTGAGCAGCCAAGGGAAAAGTCGGACCCAAGTGTATCCCCAATAAGTTTACACAGCTGAGCCTTCAGAGGGAAGAAGAAGAAGAAGAAGAAGAAGAAGAAGAAGAAGAAGAAGAAGAAGAAGAGGAGGAGGAGGAGGAGGAGGAGGAGTAGTAGTTTGGATTTGATATCCCGCTTTATCACTACCCGAAGGAGTCTCAAAGTGGCTAACATTCTCCTTTCCCTTCCTCACCCATAACAAACACTCTGTGAGGTGAGTGGGGCTGAGAGACTTCAGAGAAGTGTGACTAGCCCAAGGTTACCCAGCAGCTGCATGTGGAGGAGAGGAGACACAAACCCGGTTCACCAGATTACGAGTCTACCGCTCTTAACCGCTACACCACACTAGAGTGCAACCGAATTCAAAACAGGCTGCCAGAATACCAGAACCCCCTCATCAACAATGCCTCTGTTTTGCCTGGTTTAAGTTCCAGCTTGTTCGCCCTCATCCACTCCACGTTACCGACGCTGATTTATCACTTCCATTACATCCCTGGAACCAAATGATGGAAACAAGACACAGAACTGTACACGTCATGGGCTGGGACCTCCTAGCAGGGTGCTGACTCTTTTCTTGAGTCCCTGCACAGTCATCCTCCACCCACATGGAGGAGTTATTTAAAACAATATCCCAGCCACGACATGTCACTGCAGCTCTTGGGCAAGGGCTGGGGACTCGAATACAGCTAGGGAAACATTTCGAGGGTCCCACAGATGGGTCGGCTAATAAAGCTTGATACATCATCCTCTTCCTCTTAGCCAGGTTTGGTTAAGAGGCTGAAGGCAAAAGATGTCTTAGCACTGGCAGGACTGCCTAGCTGTGAGCCCAGAGAAAAGGAACAGGGGCAGGAATTCTTAATGTATTTTCATCTCTGAAGCAGCCAGGTCAGTCTGGACTTAAGATCAAAATTAGACCTGGCACTTGCACTGAGAACTCACTTTTGGAAAATGCAAATAGCTGCTGTTGGGGGGTGGAGTGGAATTTGCTGATAATTAGCCAGATTGCAGCTGGCAGGGAGCAGGAGTTTAACCCTTCCCCTTTCCTGCTGTGTTAACTGGTTAGAATTGCTTCTTCAAGTATGCTTTTAGAATTGGGAGGAGAGCTTCAACTGATGTCAGTGAGACCTTTCCTTCCAGTAGGCAGAGCAGCTTTGGTGGAGTTATTTTAGTCAGTTACACAGCAGGAGAAGGAAGGGGTTAAACCCTGCCTGCCTTAAATGCAAGGAAGGAAAGATTAAACTGTCAGATGTAGTTTGGCCCTTAGCCAGCACCTGGATAGGAACCCTCTGCTCCTTGACGAAAGGGTGAGGTATAAATGCAACAAAAATTAATAGCTCTCTCCATGCTGAGATTGTCAGTGGAAGGAAATTTAGCTAGGACAACTGTGAGCAGGGAATGGAAAGAGGGAAATGTCTCAGGAAACAACAAGGTAGGACGCCTGTTTTTGCCAGTTTCACAGCGGCTAGGCTCCCTGCTCCAATATCTTGTCTGCAATGCTTCTTTGTCCCAGTTTCCTTTGGTGGCGGCACCTGCAGCACTGGGCACATACTGAAGAAGTCCTCAAAGGGCTTCCTTAATCATCCTCTTAGACATTTCTGCCTCTTGCAGCAAAACCAACTGAGAGCATCGTGGCACCTTAAAAGGCATTTTATTGTGGCATAATACCTTTTGTTAGTCTGTGGCGCTGTGGGTTAAACCACTGTGCCGCTTGGGCCTGGCGATCGGAAGGTCGGCGGTTCGAATCCCCGCAACGGGGTGAGCTCCCGTTGTTCGGTCCCAGCTCCTGCCAGCTTAGCAGTTTGAAAGCACGTCAAAGTGCAAGTAGATAAATAGGTACCACTCCAGCGGGAAGGTAAACGCCATTTCCGTGCGCTGCTCTGGTTTCGCCAGAAGCGGCTTAGTCATGCTGGCCACGTGACCCGGAAAAACTGTCTGCGGAAGCGGACAAACAGCGGCTCCCTGAGCCTGTAAAGCGAGATGAGCGCTGCAACCCCAGAGTCGTTCATGACTGGACTTAATTGTCAGGGGTCCCTTTACCTTTAAGGTGACACAAGACATCTGTTGTTCTTCCCCCTTAAGATTGTCCCCTGTTGCAGTCAAGTGAATGTCTGGCCCTTTAGCAAAGATACCTCTCTTTCTCTTCTCCCCATGCCCCCTTTTCTTTTGTTTAACGCTGAAAAGGAGTTCTGTGAGAGCAAACTCACTACTAGGGAGCTTTCAGTTAGCCCTGATTAATGCTAGTCAACATTAAAAAAAACTAAGATCATGGCCACTGGTCCCATCACCTCCTGGCAAATAGAAGGGGAAGAAATGGAGGCAGTGAGAGATTTCACTTTCTTGGGTTCCATGATCACTGCAGATGGTGACAGCAGTCAGGAAATTAGAAGACGCCTGCTTCTTGGGAGAAAAGCAATGACAAACCTAGACAGCATCTTAAAAAGCAGAGACATCACCTTGCTGACAAAGGTCCGTATAGTTAAAGCTATGGTTTTCCCAGTAGTGATGTATGGAAGTGAGAGCTGGACCATAAAAAAGACTGATCGCCAAATAATTGATGCTTTTGAATTATGGTGCTGGAGGAGACTCTTGAGAGTCCCATGGATTGCAAGAAGATCAAACCTGTCCATTCTTTAGGAAATTAGCCCTGAGTGCTCACTGGAAGGACAGGTCCTGAAGCTGAGGCTTCAATACTTTGGCCACCTCATGAGAAGAGAAGACTCCCTGGAAAAGACCCTGATGTTGAGAAAGATGGAGGGCACAAGGAGAAGAGGACGACAGAGGATGAGATGGTTGGACAGTGTTCTCGAAGCTACCAACATGAGTCTGACCAAACTGCGGGAGGCAGTGGAAGACAGGAGTCCCTGGCGTGCTCTGGTCCATGGGGTCACAAAGAGTCGGACATGACTAAACAACTAAACAACAACAAACAAATGCTAGTGCTGCTGTTTGAGTGTATCCATAGTATAGCTCAGCTGGTAGAGCATGAGACTGTTAAAACCCAGGGTTGTGGGTTTGAGCCCTTCATTGGGCAAAAGATTCCTGCAGGGCAGGGGGTTGGACCAGATGACTCTTGGGGTCTCTTCCAACTTTACAATTCTGTGATTCATATAATGAAATAAAAAAAAATCACATTGTTATTATATGCTATATCTCACTTTTCCTCGGAAAAGCTGTTGCCAAGCTTTTCCAAGGAGGATATTGGTGAGCTGGAACATGTGCAGAGGAGGGTGACCAAGATGATCAAGGGTTTGGAAACAAAGCCTAATGAGGAACAGTCGAAGGAGCTGGGTGTGTTTAGCCTGGATGAGAGGAGACTGAGAGGAAATATGATAGTCATCCTCAGATATCTTCGGGGCTGTCACATGGAAGACAGAGCAAGCTTGTTTTGTGTTGCTCCAGAGCAGGGGTCCCCAAACTAAGGCCCGGGGGCCGGATGCAGCCCAATCGCCTTCTAAATCCGGCCCATGGATAGTGTGGGAATCAGCGTGTTTTTACATGAGTAGAATGTGTCCTTTTATTTAAATGCATCTTTGGGTTATTTGTGGGGCATAAGAATTAGTTCATATTTTTTTTCCAAAATATAGTCCGGCCCCCCACAAGGTCTGAGGGACAGTGGACCAGCCCCCTGCTGAATAAGTGTGCTGACCCCTGCTCCAGAGGGTAGGACCCAAACCAATGGATTCAAATTTCGACTAAACATCAGACAGTTGAACAAAGTTCCCGTTGAAAGGTGGTGGACTATATCCAACGTTTCAACTTTGATGTTAAATCTTGCCGACCCCCCCCCCCCACAAAGCCTGAAATGGCACCCCTGACTCAAAAACATTTGCTCAGCCTGCAACTCAAGTTTCCTTTCTAGATCAGTCATCAGACCCCTGACTTGGGCAATTCTGCACGTGTTTAAAAGACCCCGAGAAAACACCCAGCCACTTGGAAACTGGTGATCACACCAATCCCAGTGACTTGCGAACAAGCCTGTATTAGGTGCTGCTGTGTTCCCATTTGTAAGCAGAATTTGAACCCCTAGTGGGTGAGATCAGACAAGTTCAGACTCAAAATAAAATGACATTTCATACACACACACAAACAGGAGGAGGAGGAGGAGGAAGAAAGTTAACTGCCTTCCTAGAGAACACATTTCAGTACTCCCATGGAAATTTTCCTATCCTGTAAACCCAGAAATAAGTCAGATCATCATAACGGTCCTTTGTTTCTTCGTGACTTTACAAAGAGACAGTGGTGATAACAGTGGCATTTGAGTCTTTGCTGCATCATCTTTACAAGCTATATCCCATATGCAAGCTTTCCAGCCCCCACTTCCCTCTCACTCAAGTCGCATTTCAGTATGTACGCAAGGTTTCGGAGCAGAAACTCTTTTCTTTCTTCCCACGGCCTGTAATGGTTGTTATTGCAAAATGACAGCAAACAAAGAAATGTGGCTGCGTCTTCTCCTGAAAAGGCTGGAGGGCAGCACCACGAAGAACGTGCAGCGCAAACACAGCCCCCTCAGAAATGCTCAAAGGGAGCAAGCCTAGGTTTTTAATTCAACAAGTACGTGTGTGGCAGGTGAAAAGTTTGGCTTATCCATACAGCAGAATCAGAAGTTATCTATGCTTTCCTTAGGCTGTACCACTTCAGTCATCAGAGGAGTCAGCATGTTTTAATTAATTAATTAATTAATTAATTAATAATTACTTTCATTATTTATTCCCCAGTCACTCTGGGTGGCTTAAAAGGTAAAGGGACCCCTGACCATTAGGTCCAGTCATGGACTACTCTGGGGTTGCGGTGCTCATCTCGCTATATTGGAAGAGGGAGCCGACATACAGCTTCCGGGGCATATGGGCAGCATGACTAAGCCACTTCTGGCGAACCAGAGCAGCGCATGGAAACGCTGTTTACCTTCCCGCCGGAGTGGTACCTATTTATCTACAGTGGTACCTCGGGTTAAGAACTTAATTCGTTCCGGAGGTCCGTTCTTAACCTGAAACTGTTCTTAACCTGAAGCACCACTTTAGCTAATGGGGCCTCCCGCTGCCGTTGTGCGGCCAGAGCACAATTTCTGTTCTTATCCTGAAGCAAAGTTCTTAACCTGAAGCGTTATTTCTGGGTTAGCGGAGTCTGTAACCTGAAGTGTCTGTAACCTGATGTACCACTGTACTCAGGTCAGCGGTTCGAATCCCCATGGCAGGGAGAGCTCCCGTTGCTCAGTCCCTGCTCCTGCCAACCTAGCAGTTTGAAAGCACGTCAAAGTGCAAGTAGCTAAATAGGTACCGCTCCAGCAGGAAGGTAAACGGCGTTTCCGTGTGCTGCTCTGGTTTTGCCAGAAGCGGCTTAGTCATGCTGGCCACATGACCCGGAAGCTGTACGACGGCTCCATTGGCCAATAAAGCAAGATGAGCGCCGCAACCCCAGAGTCATCCGCAGCTGGACCTAATGGTCAGGGGTCCCTTTACCTTTAAACATTCACAAGCACATGCTCCAGCGTCTTTCTTCACACACTGACACCTGCTCAGGCATCAGAGCCGCTTCTCACCTTTCTGTTCGCATTAACAGAGCATGGCAAAAGCAGCCACCAAAAAATATAAACGTAACAACCATCACAGGAGTTGAGCTCTTTGAGGAAGGTATGACAACCCTGCCTGCAGACTACATCAGAATTCCTTTCTAACCTCGGAAAAGCTAAAGAAAAGAAAGAAAGCTTTTCTTGACTGAAGTGACAGCTATATAGATGACTGTCGAGGCCAGGTTAACTCCGAAGTGATGTCACCAGTCCTCACACACACACACACACACAGCCAGAGCAAGTGGGAACATGTTCAGGCTCCTGGGAGCAGGGAGCAGGGAGAGAGAGAGAGAGGTGGCCTTCAGCCACTCTTTTTTAAGGGCCAGGAATCAATTTGCACTCATTAAAAGGAATGAAGCTAAAAAGTCTCTTCTGTTTACCCACTTAGTAATCCCCTGGGCAAGCAAGGAAATGCCATTTAATCACCTCAGTTCAAGGGGCTGTTGAGTGATATAAGCACATCCCTTGGTTGGCAGGGCACCTGTTTTCGATCTGACGCTGTCATTCCTTTTCCCCTCTCCTTGCCACCTGCCTGAAATTAGGCCGAGTCGATGGTCTCGGGCTAGCTAGCTGCTCCGGCACCTGGAGCGGCGGGGGTGGGGTGATCCGTGCATGGGGTGCCGCGGCGATCCGCCCAGGGGGACGGCGTGGCGAGCTGCCCACAGAGTCTGCCTGGTGGACGCAAGCACTACGCTGCTGTTTCGGGCAGCGTGGGGCCCCAAGCCACTTTGTCACTCTCATGAGAGACTAGGGCGCACCGCAGGCCAGGCCCCATGGTAAGTGCCCCCCAGTGTGCCATTTTGTCACCCCCCTCAAGGATGACACCAGGGGTGGACCGCACCACCCCACACACCCCTTCCTACGCCCCTGGTCCCAGGTTGCCTTCCACAGCCAACATCCATACGCCTCTCTCCAGACTTGATGGCAAGGAACCCGCTTTTCAAAATGTCTTTTGGGGCATCTATGGGCTCTTTGACACGCTACGTTACACACAAAGGCACGTCATGATAACCCAACGTCCCCTTTCAAACGGAAAAGAAGCCATTTGGGGAGAGGAGGAATTGGACTGGAGAAGAGGCAGGGGGAAAGTTCCTGACCCTTTCCCCTGCTCACCATTTTCATGCCTCCCAGGACCTCTTCCCCCCCCAAAGAAAATGTTCCAAACATACATGACGGGAATGGTGGGTGGCAAAGAATTAAGGACCCCATGTCCCCCAATTCTCCCCCAATTTCAATCCCTCCCAAATGGAGTTGTTCGAGTTTAAAAGGGGCACTGGGTTATATGGCAATTGGCTCTCAAGCTCTGTGGTTCTCATTTCAGTCCACCAACACCCCTTTCAGGTAACTGTTGTCTCTTTGGAGCCTTCTAGTCCTGAAGTTTGGGGGAGGGGTGGCTTTCCATTTCATGTGAACATTAGAATCATAGAATCATAGAGTTGGAAGAGGCCACCAGGGCCATCCAGTCCAACCCCCTGCCAAGCAGGAAACACCATCAAAGCATTCCTGACAGATGGCTGTCAAGCCTCCGCTTAAAGACCTCCAAAGAAGGAGACTCCACCACACTCCTTGGCAGCAAATTCCACTGCCGAACAGCTCTCACTGTCAGGAAGTTCTTCCTAATGTTTAGGTGGAATCTTCTTTCTTGTAGTTTGAATCCATTGCCCCGTGTCCGCTTCTCTGGAGCAGCAGAAAACAACCTTTCTCCCTCCTCTAGATGACATCCTTTGTTATATTTGAACATGGCTATTGTGTATTGTCCTCAGATTGTGGGTCCGCCTATTTTTTTTTAATTAAAAATAAATAAAAATAAAATATGTACCACAACAGCCTACACCCTTGAAGCAGCTATCCAATCCCAATTTTGTCTAACCTGATGGACAGAATCTCTTCAAGGTCTTACTGGTAGCTCAGTATTGCAAGATCCTTTTGATGAGATACGCAGGGGACTGGACTCGGTGGTTCTTGTGTATGGCTTTCTCCATTTATATACAGTGGGCGCTCGGGTTGCGAACGTGACCCGTGCGGGAGGCACGTTCGCAACCCGCAGCGCTGCGTCTGCTCACATACGGGTTGCGATTTGGCACTTCTGCGCATGCGCAAAGTGTGATCCAGCGCTTCTGGTACGCAGGCTGAGACCCTACCTGCCTGCAGACTGTCTCGCCAGAGTGGTACATGCTCTAGTTATCTCCCGCTTGGACTACAGCAACGCGCTCTACGTGGGGCTACCTTTGAAGGTGACCCGGACACTGCAATTAAACCAGAATGCGGCAGCTGGACTGGTGACTGGGAGCGGGTGCCGAGACCACATACCACCTGTCCTGAAAGACCTACACTGGCTCCCAGTACGTTTCCGAGCACAATTCAAAGTGTTGGTGCTGCCCTTTAAAGGCCTAAATGGCTTCGGTCCAATATACCTGAAGGAGCGTCTCCACCCCCATCGTTCAGCCCGGACACTGAGGTCCAGCTCCGAGGGCCTTCTGCGAGAAGTGAGGTTACAGGGAACCAGGCAGAGGGCCTTCTCGGTAGTGGCACCCGCCCTGTGGAACGCCCTCCCACCAGATGTCAAAGAGATAAACAACTACCTGACATTTAGAAAATACCTGAAGGCAGCCCTGTTTAGGGAAGTTTTTAATGTGTGACATTTTAATGTATTTTAATATTTGTTGGAAGCCGCCCAGAGTGGCTGTGGAAACCCAGCCGGATGGGCGGGGTACAAATATTTATTATTATTATTATTATTATTATTATTATTATTATGTGCATGCACGAGCGCCAAAACCCAGAAGTAACCCTTTCCGGTACTTCCTGGTTCGGCACAGTGCACAACCTTGAAACCGCACAACCTGAAGCGGCATAACCCGAGGTATGACTATATAGACATGCTCCTAGCTCCCTCCTTTTAAACATATTAGCTTTATTAAAATGTTATAAATAGTTTAATCAAGCTATCTTATGAGTCATCTTGACATTGCGGACAAAAATCAAATAACGCACACCAGCCACTTAGAGAACATCAAATAAACCATATTGGTTCTGTTCAGTTCTATATTAGCTGCCTATTATTTCGGTACAGAAGAAAAGACAAACAGCAAAAGAGGGTGGAAACAGCCAAGCAGAGCTATCCTTGCAGTGTGGAGCAAGCCAAAAAGGGCTGTTCAGTTTCCACATAATTGCTTTCCCTCTGAATAACCTCTCCCCCCACCCCCCCACCCCCCCGTCGCCCTCATTGGAAGCTGGAAGACTGACAACTCCAGGAGCCAAGTTTTATAACTCAGGAGAGACCTAGATTTCCAAGCCCTTAAAATAATTTGCTTAACAATTAAGTCAGACCTGATAAGCTTTCTGATTAATACCAGGGACCCAAACGGCTGGGAAACATCATAATATAAGATGCGGTGCAGCTGCAGGAACACATAATTTATCCATCTAATCATGCCTTCTCACAATGAGTAAATTATTTACAAGTCGACAGCATATGTAACAAATCTGCCTCTGGGGCATTGGAGTGCGAAACAGGAAGCAGATTCAGTTACTGGAGTCCTAACCAGTAGAAATGGCTTAAGACCTAAAAATACCTCTGCTGTATGAAGCATAACCAATGATATCTAACCTAAAGAAGGGTGTCCACCAAACCCTCCACTCCACACAAGCTGCAAAGATTCAAAGCTGAAGAAGCATTCTTTTGGCATCCATCTATATTAAAAGATGCAGTGGGTCCCAAAATGAATGGAATACTTCCCTAGCAGAACGAAGCAGAAGAAAGATCAGATATGGCACATGAATCCAAATTTATCAAGGCAGATGATAAATTTGAATAAATAGTGTACTGCTATTATGCACCATCAAAGAAAGCTGCACAGGCAGCTATCCGATGTAGATCCCTCCTTCTCCCCCTGCCTCCCTCAAGGATGACACCCTGGCGGGCCGCCCCCACCACACACACCCTTCCTCCACCAACTGCCTCCTTCACCTCGCTTACTGCAGAAGCATGAAAAGGGGGCACTGCTATACCTTCTTCTCAAAGGGGGGGGGGAACAAAATGCATCTCCCAAATAGCTCAGGTACTTCCACACCTTATCCATCCTTAAAGAAATCAGCCCTGAGTGCTCACTGGAAGGACAGATCCTGAAGTTGAGGCTCCAGTACTTTGGCCACCTCATGAGAAGAGAAGACTCCCTGGAAAAGACCCTGGTGTTAGGAAAGATGGAGGGCACAAGGAGAAGGGGACGACAGAGGATGAGATGGTTGGACAGTGTTCTCGAAGCGACTAGCATGAGTTTGGGCCAAACTGTGGGGGGCAGTGGAGGATAGGGGTGCCTGGTGTGCTCTGGTCCATGGGGTCACGAAGAGTCGGACATGACTGAATGACTGAACAACACAAATTATGCACCATCAAAGAAAGATGCACAGGCAGCTATCCGATGTAGATCCCTCCTTCTCCCCCTTCCTCCCTCAAGGATGACACCTGGGCGGGCCACCCCCACCTCACCCCGCCTTCCTCCCCCACCTCCCCCCCTTCCTCCACCACTGCCTCCTTCACCTCGCTTACTGCAGAAGCATGAAAGGGGGCACTGCTATACCTTCTTCTCATGGGGGGGGGGGGGACAAAATGCATCTCCAAATAGCTAAGGTACTTCCACACCACTAGGAAATGGAGAAAAAATTAAAAATGTTTTGACTATGGCAGACCAACACGGCTATCTACCTGTAATAGGAAATGAACATTTGGTAGTACATGCAGCTGAAGATAAACAGTGTACTAAAGGACACGGCAAGCCTTCAAATGCAGAGGCCTGTGCACTCGTGCAGAGAGTGTGCTAGAGTCAAGCACAGCCAGGCGAGGACTAGAGAGTTCTGTTTTCCCTTTCCACATTCTAACAAGTCTCAGGTTTGAAACGTCCTTCCTGGAGCATCTAGGAACTTGCAGAATGGAGGCTGTATTTACCACTAAGCCTGAAGACCCATGGGCTTCCTTGATTGCTTGTCTGGTTCACTGATGGGGATGTCAACATGGTTGAAATGCTTCCCTGACTGAAAGTTAAGATTTGGTGCATGGGAAGTCGGCACAACACACCTCAAATGCTAGAAAGGTGTGAAAACAGGATATTATTTGCCCCCGGCCTCCTTTGGAACTCAACTTTAGGACGCCAACAAGTTGCGTGCTGAAGCGCAGCAGTCAGGGTCAGATAAACCAAGGTCGAACAGTCCGGGTCAGAAGCCAACCGAAGTCAGGTATTAGCACTGGGGTCAAGAGAAGCTGTGGTCAGGAACAGTCCAAGGCAGGAATCAGCCAAGTCAGGAACAAGCCAAGTTAGGAACAAAACCAGGAGTCAGGAACAAGCCAGGAGTCAGGAACGCAGGGACAGGACGAGCAACAACCACACGCCCAGCACAGCAGTTGCAGGCGCTACAGAATGGGCCAACCAGCCTTCCTTAAGAAGCTGGCTCACTCCAAGCCTCTTGTGGCCTCAGCTGTCTCTAATTGCCGTCTACGCTTCTGTTCTGGTCTTTCCCTAACCTCCGAAGCTCATAGATATGCCTTCATAAAGGCAAGATTCAATACCTTCCCATCCAATGTGTTGGGAAACAGATTTTCCAACGGACAGATATCGCTCTTATGTGACTGTAATTGCGGAGCACCAGAATCGTTGCAGCACATAATCCTCGGGTGTGCTTTTCACTCATCGGCCAGGAATACGTTTCTTGCTCCGTATCTAAAGGAGAATTGCAGAGGATTTGAACGAACCAAGCTGAGATACCTGCTGAATGATGAAGACCCTTTAAGAGCACTTTCGGTTGCTAGATTTCTGATCAGCGCCCTATCCCTAAAGAAGAAAAACGGACTTCCGTGCGGCTCGGATAACCCTTTCAAATTATGATCCACGATGCAATTATGCGATACCATAATGATTCCTGTACATATTTCTGAACAGAGGGAATGTTTTATCTCGCAAATTCACTGTATTGTACTGTACTGCATCTTCCCAAGTTTTGGATGTTTTAAAGCTGGAAGTTTAAGTGTATTTATATGTTGTCTTGAGAAGTTGTTGTATGATGAGCCAATGGCCGTAATAATAAATATCATATCATATCATTCTTCCCCTCCCTATCAGATTCTTCCTCTTCCGAAGAGTGCCTGCCACCAGTCTTCCCAGGTATGAATTCCTCAGATTCTTCTGTGGGTGCCGTCTCATCGGGGGGGGGGGGGCTTGCCACCACTCCTCCTCATCTGGCTCAACCCTGACACTCAACACAGAGCATACCCTCCAAGTGTCCTGATCTTCTTGGGACAGTCCTGGATATAAAAGCCACCCCAGCTTATGATTTGATCCCAGAATGTCCACTGTACCACAGAGGAGGAAGATGAGCCAACACTTCTCCCAAGCACCAGCAGTGGCAGCAGTGGAAGCTGCAAGGGAGTACCCCGTTGCCTCTCCATGGCTGCCGCTGCTGCCCCCCTCTCTTGGCAGCTTGTAGCAGCTGCTGGAGAGCAGGATTAGCCAACCAACAGCAAGCCCAGCCTCGCATGATGCGTCCACTCTGAGGGGCAGGCAAGAAGAAGAGAAGAGAAGAAGAAGAAGAAGAAAGAAGATACTGGTAGTAGTAGTTTGGATTTGAATATCCCGCTTTATCACTACCGAAGGAGTCTCAAAGCGGCTAACTTCTCCTTCCCTTCCTCCCCTCTGTGAGGTGAGTGGGGCTGAGAGACTTCAGAGAAGTGTGACTAGCCCAAGGTCACACAGCAGCTGCATGTGGAGGAGTGGTAGACTGCGAACCCGGTTCCCCAGATTACGAGTCTACCGCTCTTAACCACTACACCCACTGCCCTGGGTGGGAAGAAAGGAGGAGCGAGTGGGGGCCCAGGGGTCTTAATTTCTTAAGGAAATGCTTTGCATGCCCACATCTAATCTTGCCCCTTTCTAAAATTTATTTATTGGTGTCTGTTTGCCGGAAGAAATATCAACAACCTCACATATGCTGATGACACAACCTGATGCAGAAAGTGAGGAGGAATTAAAGAACTTTTATGAGGGTGAAAGAGGAGCGCACAAAGTATGGTCTGAAGCTCAACATCAAAAAACCTAAGATCATGGCCACTTGTCCCATCACCTCCTGGCACGCACATGCACACACACACACACACACACACACACACACACACACAGAGTGGCCAACTGCCTCGGCAAGAGCAGAAGAGCTCAATTGTTATTGAGATTTTGGGAAGGGGAGAAAGACCAGTCTTGAGCTTCTTTTCCTTTTAGGCTGCCAATAACCATTAATTATTTTTTTTGCTTCGGGGGGGGCCGCTGCCCCCTGCCCCCCCCCCGGGTACACCCATGTACTGGTAGATCATTGGCTCCCCACAAAGAAGCTGAACAACTGTGGCTCCCCTTAAAAATAGCTCAACATTTTACCTCCTTCCCGAAAAAACTCAACAACATTGACCCAACCCCCCCAAAAAAA
The DNA here is from genome assembly GCF_009819535.1 of Lacerta agilis. Classification (NCBI taxonomy): domain Eukaryota; kingdom Metazoa; phylum Chordata; class Lepidosauria; order Squamata; family Lacertidae; genus Lacerta; species Lacerta agilis. The sequence goes on along the minus strand of NC_046317.1, from coordinate 6,897,150 downwards.
ATGGGCTTTCCTCCTTCCTACAAAAAGCTCAACAACTTTAACCTGAACCCCAAAAAAGGGGATAGATCACTGCCCGTTTTTAACTTTGTGAGTAGATCGCAGTCTCTTGAGAGTTGGCCATCCCTGGTTAGTGCATGCACAGCCAGCTAAAGTAATCTGGGCCATCTCTCTCTCTCTCTCTCTTGCCCAGGATGTCAACTACTTAGCACAAAGCTGAGAAGTGGGGATAGGGGGTTAATGGGAGCTCAGTATCAGACTGGCAGCTTAACACACATTCCTCTGCACACGTGCCTCTCTTTCCCCCTGCAAACCAAGCTTGTTTCTCAGCCTAACGCACACCTCCATGGCAGTTCCCTGGGCAGGAGGCCTCACAGCTGTGACTAATGGAATGTTTTGACACCTCCGAATTATTCTAGCGGTTCTTTTCAGCTATAGGGAATAGGAACGGAAAAGGGGAAGATGCAGCGATGGAAGGCCCAAGGAGCCACCCCAGTGCTAGGAGCGGTCTTGCTTGACAAGACACACACAGCAGGGGCATGCACACACAACAAACAACAACACACAACACATTATTATATTATTTTATATTATTATTATTATTATTATTATTATTATTAAAAGAAAAAATGTCGAGGGACAGAATCTCAATCTCCCCTGCTCCTCCTTTCTTCCAAAATTAGAGCAACTGAAAGCAAAGAAGGACAGTCCAGTTCATGGGTAAGCAAACTAAGGCCCGGGGGTCGGATCTGGCCCAATCGCCTTCTAAATCCGGCCCACAGATGGTCTGGGAATCAGTATGTTTTTACATGAGTAGAATGTGTCCTTTTATTTAAAATGCATCTCTGGGTTATTTGTGGGGCCTGACTGGTGTTTTTACATGAGTAGAATGTGTCCTTTTATTTAAAATGCATCTCTGGGTTATTTGTGGGGCATAGGAATCCGTTCATTATTATTTTTTCAAAATATAGTCCGCCCCGCCCCCACAATATCTGAGGGGCAGTGGACTGGCCCCCTGCTGAAAAAGTTTGCTGACCCTGGCCCAGTTCCTTCAGCTTTCCGGCTGTGGGTATTTCAGGAGACAAGCTATACCTGCCCCAAATCCCTTTTCCACAAGAGTGCGGTCATGTATCAGCTATTCCCTCACAGTCTTCACCATGCACATGTGCGCGCGCGCACACACACACACACACTGCAGGGAAAGCCCAATTTTACAAGAGTTGATACAGGAGGTGCCAGGATTTAAGAGTCACCGGTCTACTTTCAAAAAACCGCAAGCTGCGGGAGGCACACACAATGCCCTCTGCTCCAGGACCTCGGGACAAAAGGGGAAGGGGTGGTATAGTGGTTAAGAGCGGTAGACTCATAATCTGGTGAACCGGGTTCGCGTCTCCGCTCCTCTGCATGCAGCTGCTGGGCGATCTTGGGCTAGTCACACTTCTCTGAAGTCTCTCAGCCCCACTCACCTCACAGAGTGTTTGTTGTGGGGGAGGAAGGGAAAGGAGAACGTTAGCCGCTTTGAGACTCCTTTGGGTAGTGATAGAGCGGGATATCAAATCCAGACTCTTCTCTTCTTCTTCTTCTGTTATCCCTTCCACAACTCCTCCCCCCTCCTCTGTCATTCACTCACCAAGGGTGGGGGGAGAGGGAGGGCTGCAATTGTGGGGGAAACCTTGAACAGAGAACACAAACCACTTTTCCAGCGTACTGAAGATTGTGTGGTGGGGGCAGCAACAATGATTTTTGCCTATGACAGCATCATAAACTAGTCTCCTCCCACCCACTAAGTACGATGGAGGGGTGGGTGGCCAATGCTAATGACCTACGTTGCAGAGTTGTAAAAACTACCGAAGGAATGCGTGCGAGAAGTGTTATATAAACCCTGACAATGACGGGGATGGTCGTTGTTCTTGTTGAAGCAGGAACTCCATCCTACTCTGCATCTGCTTGTTGTTGTTCAGTCGTTCAGTCGTGTCCGACTCTTCGTGACCCCATGGACCAGAGCACGCCAGGCACGCCTATCATTCACTGCCTCCCGCAGTTTGGCCAAACTCATGTTAGTAGCTTCGAGAACACTGTCCAACCATCTCATCCTCTGTCGTCCCCTTCTCCTTGTGCCCTCCATCTTTCCCAACATCAGGGTCTTTTCCAGGGAGTCTTCTCTTCTCATGAGGTGGCCAAAGTACTGGAGCCTCAACTTCAGGATCTGTCCTTCTAGTGAGCACTCAGGGCCGATTTCCTTGAGAATGGATAGGTTTGATCTTCTTGCAGTCCATGGGACTCTCAAGAGTCTCCTCCAGCACCATAATTCAAAAGCATCAATTCTTCGGCGATCAGCCTTCTTGATGGTCCAGCTCTCACTTCCGTACATTACTACTGGGAAAACCATAGCTTTAACTATACGGACCTTTGTCGGCAAGGTGATGTCTTTGCTTTTTAAGATGCTGTCTAGGTTTGTCATTGCTTTTCTCCCAAGAAGCAGGCGTCTTCTAATTTCGTGACTGCTGTCACCATCTGCAGTGATCATGGAACCCAAGAAAGTGAAATCTCTCACTTTCTCAGGGTGCATTTAGCAAGAACTGTCCTGGAAAAACCACTCAGGAGAAAGTCTTAACCCTGCTCCTCTTCTCTAAGTTGTATCTGTGACCTATATTTCAACCTGCTTTTATTGTAAGCATGTTCATTGCCTAGTTTGAGGCCTCTATATCGCACACGCGTTTCCACAAACATATTATGCCAAGCAGCTCCATGACCGCTGATGTAAAAATTGGGGTTTGGCTTTTGCTGCCCAACTCCCCATGGGGCTCTGAGTCCCCTAAGTCCATGATGGGTCAGAGAAGAATGGGGAGGCAGGATCCGGTGGAAAGCAAGGCAGATGTTTATGTTTCTGTTGCAACATAGTTCCCTCCCCTCCTTCCAAGGAGGGAGAGACCCTGAACAAAAGTGTGCAGGAACCTTTAAAGGTTTTGGACATTGCCCAACCCCCTTAGCCAAAGACCACCCCCCAATACATCCATACATCTGTCTACAGCAGAAATTCTGTCTGCCAGGATACCTGATAATGGTCACTGATTGCATTACCTGGGCAGCCTGGCCATTCTATGGAGACGGTTAATACCTTAGTTCCTGAACTCAGGTCACAGGCTCACCCTATTCATGCACAAATATGCCCTTAAGACAGGATTTGCAAGCAAAAAGACAATGGGAAGGCTTTCCCCATTTGCCTCCCTCACTGCAGAGGAATATGTGGAACGCCCTCCCATCAGAGGTCAAGGGAACAAACAACTACCTGACATTCAGAAAATACCTGAGGCAGCCCTGTTTAGGGAAGTTTTTAAACTGTGATATTTTAAATGTATTTTAATGTTTGGTGGAAGCCGCCCAGAGTGGCTGGGGAGACCCAGCAGATGGGCGGGGTACAAATAATATTATTATTATATATTATTTATTTATTTATTTATACCCCGCCCATCTGGCCGGGTCTCCCCAGCCACTCTGGGCAGCCTCCAACAAATACCAAAATACAATACAAAGTCACAAATTAAAAACTTCCCTAAACTATTATTATTATTATTATTATTATATTATATTTGAGGTCATTGGGAGAGTCAAAATGGCTTCAGGATTGCTCTCCCGCACTATTTCAGGCACCTGGTTTTTTTATACTTTTAGATATGTGTGCATTTATGAGCATTTATTCCATATTTGAGACCTTAAAATTCTTACAACACCACAGTGCAGAGTGTCTTCCTTTGCACTAGATTGTGAGCAAGGGGCCTTGGAAACAGGAGCCGCGTGGGTTCATGTGGCTTAATTGCCAGAGTGACTCCTCTTCCCGACAGAGAGAAAACAGCATGACTGGAAGGCAAGAGGCCAGCCCTAGCGAGGCCCAGAGCCTCATCCTGCAATCCAACCCAACCTGACAGGGGCACAGCTGGGGGTGCAATGAGCACAGCATCGAGCCAGCGCACCCCCTCCAAGCTTGCTTGCTCCTCCCCCCCCCCTCCTGCCACTGGAGTCTCTGGAATCAAGCACAGTACGAAGGAGTGGGGCGGGGTGCTATGCCTGTTAATTAACAAGCCTCTTCTCCTTGTGAAAGCCTTACGTCCGGTCCCAGGAGGCAGGCTCAGAGCAGAGGAACAGAGTGCTCCAGCCACCAGCTGAGCAGCAACTGACACCATCTGGCGTGGCAGCAAACCTGAGGGGAGGAGGGGGGTTAAAAAGAGCATTCAAGAGCATTTTAGCAGCACTGGACTGGCAGGAGGGGAGGGCATTTTTGCATGCTAGAGCAACTGGTAAGGCAGGAATGGAGCGTTCCACTTGATCAGCAAGATGGCTTTTGTCCGGGGACATTTTCTCTTGCGCAGGGAAGCTCCTTCCAGGGCGCTTTGCAAGAGACAAGACCCTTTGCTGCAGATAGGTAAAGGGGCCCCTGACTGTTAGGTCCAGTCGTGTCCGACTCTGGGGTTGCGGCGCTCATCTCGCTCTATAGGCCAAGGGAGCCGGCGTTTGTCCACAGACAGCTTCCGGGTCATGTGGCCAGCATGACAAAGCCGCTTCTGGCGAACCAGAGCAGTGCACGGAAACCCATTTACCTTCCCGCCGGAGCGGTCCCTTTGTCTACTTGCACTTTGATGTGCTTTCGAACTGCTAGGTGGGCAGGAGCTGGGAAGAGCAACGGGAGCTCACCCCGGCAGGGATTGGAACCGCCGACCTTCTGATCGGCAAGCCCTAGACTCTGTGGTTTAACCCACAGGCCACCTGTGCTGCAGATAGTGGGTACCAATATTCAATATGCGCACGTGCTGCCTCTCCAACCACAATGCCAAGCAGGTTGTGGCAAGCGTTAAAAGGATCCTTCCAAAGCGGATCAACTTGGCGACGGAAGAGCCGATGAGATTCAGCAGAAGGGAATGCAAGCAACAAAAATAATCCTAATTTCACATTCGTGCTTCTTGGATCTAATTTGCCTCTAAAATATGAACAGCGTGCACAGGAAAAATTCATATCTCTCTCTCTGTGTGTCTGTCTGCTAGACCTGCAAGTCATCTAATGAATGTGACTGGCAAGTGGGCAAGAGGAAAAAAAGGTAGTACTTATTCATGCAATGCATAATTTGATTATGGAAGTCATTGCTACAGAATGCAATAATGGCTACTAGCATAGATGGACTCGAAATAAGGACTCATTGGTTAGCATCCAGATCAGTCATGGATAAGTAATAATGGAAGCTGCACACTTAGAAACGGTGAGCTTCTGAGCAGCAGATTTAGTGCATGAACTAAAAGCGCAGGAAACAGTCTGGCCTGCTCTTCTGCTTTTAGGAGTGGCTTGATATGTGCAGAACTCCACAGGTGAAGCTTTCAATGGCACAGAGACTAAGCATTTGTCACCTGCTGGTGTCTGCCGTTAAAGGCACAGCAACAGAGGCCAGGTGAATATGTGCCAATCCTAGAACTAATGCCACAAAAAGGTAGCATGGGGTTACCTGAAATTTTGCATTTACGTGGTAGTTTAGAGTGTTCAAAGCACTTCAAAATCTCTCATTAACTCTTACAACGACCCTGTACAATAAGCTACTGCCATCACCTCCATATTGTGTGGGGGGGGGAGCAAGTCCGAGAGAAAGGGTAGCTTGCTTAAGGCTAAGGTTCAAGGTTGAGATTTGAAATCAGTCGCTTTCCCAGTTTACATTCTTACCACACTATCCTAACCATGTCAACTCAGAAGTAAGTCCCATTGAAATTACTGGCCAACGTCTACAAAAGACAAATTTATTTCAAGGTGGAAACGTGAATGTTCACTTTATGTCATTAACTGGATATTTTGGAAGGGATTGGAAGGGGGAACTCTTATGATATGGTACCCAAGGTGTGGCAGACTGCTTTAAATGAAAATTTACAAATAAGCTAAAAATGGCAAGAAGAAGAAGAAGAAGAGTTTGGATTTGATATCCCGCTTTTCACTCCCCGAAGGAGTCTCAAAGCGGCTAACATTCTCCTTTCCCTTCCTCCCCCACAACAAACACTCTGTGAGGTGAGTGGGGCTGAGAGACTTCAGAGAAGTGTGACTAGCCCAAGGTCACCCAGCAGCTGCATATGGAGGAGCGGAGACGCGAACCCGGTTCCCCAGATTACGAGTCTACCTCTTAACCACTACACCACACCACTACACAAGAAGATATAATACATGGATAAACTTATGGCAAATGGTACAATTTTATTACACACGAACAAGCCATGCAACAGGGGGCTTCCTATGGCATAAAATATTTTGCCTGTTTTGATTTCTGATACTGAGCTATTTTTCTTTTCTTTTACCGGTAACTGGATTTTGTACTTTCTTTAATTATGTTCAATAACATGGCTATATTTTCCATTGCATCATAGTTATTGAGGAGTGGAGGATTCGTGTGTCGTTGTTTAAGCTTTACAAAGAAAAGCAATACGTGTATTTTTAATAAAAGTACTGTAAGTCCCATTGAATTCAATGGGGCTTACTGCCAGGCAAGTGGGGTTAGGACTGCAGCCTAAGCCAGGACCGGTGCTAGGGTTTCTTGCGCCCTAGGCGAGACCACCTTCTGGCGCCCCCCCCGCCTGCCCCCGCCAAAGCCTGCTTTAGCGGGAGGTGGGGGTGGTGGAGAGGCAAGCAGCAGTTTCTCCGCTGTAGCGGAGAAGCTGCTGCTCCCGTCCTGCCCCCGCCCCCGCCAACCTGCTTTAGTGGGAGCCGGGGTGGTGGAGTAGGGGGCAAGCAGCACCTCTCCTACAGCGGAGAAGCTGCTGCTAGCCTGTCCTGCCCCCCCCCCCCCCCAAGCCTGGCCAGCGCCCCCTCCATTTTGGCGCCCTAGGCAATTGCCTAGTTCGCCTTAATGGACGCGCGGCCCTGGCCTAAGCCACTATATTGTGCTAGCTCTCGGTTCATAAGAAAAGTCCAGCTTCTCAGCCTGTTGTATGAACTTGTGGTGATCAGTGCCAGTCCCTACGTAGCTTGTGGCTACGGCTTGTGCCAAGTCAGAGAAACCCTGCATCTGAAAATTTTCTTCCCACGCATTTTGGCGATGCTCAGAGATCTTCCTCCCCTCCCAAGAAAGCATCTTTTTGAATGGAACCGTATTTATTATGCAAACTGAAGTCTCTCGGGTACAATGAGCATCCTCCCAGGTGCAAGGTCTTTTAAAGAAACAAAAATTGGCAAAATAAAAAATGTGCCTTTGCAGGGCTGGGAAGGAAAGAGTTAACCGGCTCAAAGCAATCACAACATTAGACAGTTAAAATGGTGTGGTGTTTAAGTGTCAAAGTGTGCTGCTCAGTGAGATCTCTCGTCTTCTGCAAGTCTCTCTGAAATCTTCTAGATTTGTAGGTGTCACCACAAAAATGCCAGTTCGTTTGGGACAAGAGTCCTCCTATGCTTTTAAGGCATAGGAGGGAATTTTGATGGAGTAGCTTCTCCTGCATGAAGAAACACTACAATGAAAGGACTTGCCCCAGTTTATCTGCTGCATTTATTCCCTGCCTCTCTCCAAATGTCTGAATTTATCTACTACCAGATGCATATCTGTAATCTTGTAAAGAATACAGTCATACCTCGGGTTGCGAATGCTGCGGGTTACGTTTTTTCGGGTTGCGCTCTGCGCCGAACCCGAAACTACCGGAACGGGTTACTTCCGGGTTTCGGTGCTTTGCAGATGCGCAGAAGTGCCAAATCGCGACCTGTGCGTGCGCAGACATGGCACTGTGGATCGCGAACGCTGCGGATCGCAAACGTGCCTCCCGCACGGATCACGTTCGCAACCTGAGCGACCATGTAAATACAAATTCACTTATGGAATTCACTGCCAAAGGCAGGTTGAAGGCCACTCATTTGTAGGGTAAAAAAAGGGGGTGGGGAACAATTCCCTGGAGGGCGGAGCTAACAGCTCAATAGATTCTCCATATTCAGAGGATAGGATGCAGGGTGTGTGGAGAAGGAGGCTGTTCCCTTTTATGCTGCTCAAAAGCTTTCCAGACCAACCCGGCCCAAAACATTTCGCTGCCTGAGGCAAAGGGCAAGATGTTGCCACCCAAACGCCACCATTCCACATACAAAAGCCAATTGGATTGGCAGAAGACTCTTACTTCAACCATGGCAACAGGACAACGTTGTCCGCTGCAGTTGAGGGCAGCAGGCTATTTTAGAGGGACGCCAAACAGACTCTACTGCACAGATAGCTCTGTCCTTCAGGACCTCACCAAGGCTCCTTGCCCCTCAGCATTTTCTGTCTCAGTCTGCCGAATGGTAGGGCCGGCCCTGTTAGATCAGATCACCTTTGGCTTGATAAAACAAGACCTACCTTCAATCAATCAATCAATCAATTTATTTATTGCATTAGCCCTATGGCCATAGCACATAGTAAAAGACCAGGCAGTAGCCTGACACGATTATGCAGAGAATACAACAGATACAGTTAAAACAATTGGAAGTAAAATCGTACAGGTTAAAACAAATAAAATAAAAAGCACTAGCGGGCATGACGACAGTCTCCATGTTGGGAATATACATAAGACGAAGGCTAAGGGAAGTTGGCCAAAAAGGTGGTCCTGAGTTTCAGGGCCTGTAATATGCAGATGGCCACTCCGCGTGAAACCAAGGGGTTGGCATCCACCAGTAGATATTTCATGCGGTCATCGTCCCTGGCGATAGTCGGCGGGATTAGAGGGAGAAGCCTGGATCTTATTGAGGCATATAGTGGGCAGTAGAGGAAGAAGTGAATAAAGTCCTCTATCTTTCCATTGTTGCATGGGCAGAGTCGAAGATCCAGAGGGGTATTGGAAAATACACCCTGTAGGAATGCTGTGGGGATGGCATGAAATCGAGCCAGTGTAAAGGCCCTTCTCAGCGTAGGATCCATCAGATCACTCAGATATGTCTGTTTCTCCCTCTTCCTGTTACGTATGTTATTAAAAGGAGACGTCCTGTCTAGAATTGACTCTAACAACTACCCTTACCCCAACGTGATCCTTAGCAGCCATTCTGTCATGCCACTTAGCATAAAGCAGCTCTGCTCCTCAACTTCTTTTCTTCCCTGCAGAGTAAAAGGTTTGCCATAATGCAACCAGCTGACATCAAATTTACCCTTACGACACTCAAGCCCAAGAGAAGGAGCTCTTGACATTATGGGCACAAGACAGCATTCATTACAGCGCTGCTCTCAAGTTATGCTCCTGATGGGAAGTGCATCTTGGGAGATGCTGTCCCTCTTCCCCCCATGTCTTCCGTTTGCTTTATGTACAAACAGAGATAGGGCTCTGAGAGAAAGGGGGAAGGGTAGCTTAAAAATAATAATTGTGTGGCTTGAAAAAAAATAAAATTAAGCTGTCACTAAAAAGTCATCAGTGTCTCGTTGAGTGAGTGAGTGATTCACACCCCTGTATGAAAAGTTTCTGAGTCATTGTATGGGATTTAAGTGGGTGGGCTGCATTGACTCAACCTTCAAGCGGGGGTGTGGGGTGTTGAGAGACGTTCCAAGTCAGTATCAATATAAGAGATATTTATATTGGATAAGATATTGATGCCCTCCCACTGGGCAGTATTCAGTTCAGGTCCTGGGCTCCAATATTTATTATTATTATTATTATTATTATTATTATTATTATTATTATTTTGGACCACAAAGCTCTGCAGGGTGAGCAAGACTGAAAATGGGAGGGCAAATCAATCCAGACATTGGCAAGGGGGTGTCATTATTCGGTTAGGGCTATCTGGATCTCCTCTACTTCCAGCCCTCTGCCAGATACTTCATCCATGTATCCCAGGCTTATGTTTCATTTCTCTCACTGCAAATCCCTCAATAGGAACAGTGATGTGAAGCCCAATCCAGAGTGCTGGTTTTGACATATTGTTGTTGTTGTTGTTCAGTCGTTCAGTCATGTCTGACTCTTCGTTCTGAACCGGGTTCGTGTCTCCGCTCCTCCACATGCAGCTGCTGGGTGACCTTGGGCTAGTCACACTTCTTTGAAGTCTCTCAGCCCACTCACCTCGCAGGGTGTTTGTTGTGGGGGAGGAAGGGAAAGGAGAATGTTAGCCACTTTGAGACTCCTTCGAGTAGTGAAAAGCGGGATATCAAATCCAAACTCTTCTTCTTCTTCTTCGTGAACCCAGGGACCAGAGCACGCCAGGCACCCCTATCCTCCACTGCCTCCCGCAGTTTGGCCAAACTCATGCCAGTCGCTTCGAGAACATCCATCTCATCCTCTGTCGTCCCCTTCTCCTTGTGCCCTCCATCTTTCCCAACATCAGGGTGTTTTCCAGGGAGTCTTCTCTTCTCATGAGGTGGCCAAAGTACTGGAGCCTCAACTTCAGGATCTGCCCTTCCATTGAGCACTCATGACTGATTTCTTTAAGCATGGATAAGTTTGATCTTCTTGCAGTCCATGGGACTCTCAAGAGTCTCCTCCAGCACCATAATTCAAAAGCATCAATTATTCGGAGTTTTATTTGACTCTGGGTCTATGATACCTTTCAGACCACCTTTCCTCACGTGAGCTGGCCTGACCCTCATCACTAGAGGCCCTTCTGGGGATGCTTCTTCCAAGAGAAGTGAAGAAGGGGGGTGGTGACAAGAGAAGGGGTCTTTCCATTGGAAGCCCCACACCCCCAATTTGTAGATCATTCACCCATGGGAGGCTCACCTGGCCCTGACATTGTCATCTATTTAGCACCAAGTGAAGAAGGCTTTATTCTCCCATGAGTTTGGAACGGGATATTGTTCTGGTTGTCATCTTATCTGGCATCAGCTTGTGTTTACCCAGTTGTGTTGGGGGGGGGGTTTCCCCTGCCTTGAGAGTGATTTTTGTGGCGAATTCTTCAGTATTGTTTTTCAACAGGTATATTCTATGTACAGTATTGTCATTAGGAGTTTTGCTACTTCTTTTAGATGTTTCATTCATTCGCTCATAAATACAAATATACAGGTGAAACTCGAAAAATTATAATATCGTGGAAAGGTTCATTTCTTCAAGTAATTCAACTTAAAAGGTGAAACTAATATATGAGATAGACTCATAACATGCAAAGCGAGATATGTCAAGCCTTTGTTTGTTATAATTGTGATGATTATGGCGTACAGCTGATGAGAACCCCAAATTAACAGTTTCAACTTTGGGATTTTCATCAGATGTACGCCATAACCATCACAATTATAACAAACAAAGGCTTGACATATCTCACTTTGCATATCATGAGTCTATCTCATATATTAAACTCCAGTAGCTAATGAAAACAATTGCTTATATAAATGGACTTTTCCACGATATTCTAATTTTTCGAGTTACAGGTGGGTAGCCGTGTTGGTCTGCCATAGTCAACACAAAATAAAATAAAATAAATTTTCCAGTGGCACCTTAGAGACCAACTGAGTTTGTTTTTGGTATGAGCTTTCGTGTGCATGCACACTTCTTCAGATACCTGATATTTTATTTGTTTTGACTAATTTTTCGAGTTTCACCTGTACATGCGTGCATGCACACATCAATGTTTTTCTTTCAGAAGTCTAATATGTGGGACAAAGCTCCCTCTGAAATACACTGCTTTTTCTACCCCTTAGTTCAAGGAGATTTTTTTTCTTTCCTGGAAGCAATTAACACGGAAATGACTGCTAAACTTCCACTATATTTCCAGAAGTGCATTTTACATCATGTGAAAGATAACATGAAACATGAGGATTATCTGGTAAGGAAACACCAGGAAAACTGAATAAATGCTGTCTGGATGCAGCCAGCGGCGGAGCAAGCCAATCAGGTGCTTGGGGCAGCGCGCGTGCCCTGTGCCCAGCGGCAGGGTCAGCTGCCCGCAGGACAGGACGAGCCAGGGCAGGACGCTCTGTGGGGCCTCCGAGGAGTCTGCCTGCCTCCTCCCACTCAGCTGCCCTACAGCTGAGAGGGAGGCAGTGGGCAGACCGTTTGGGGCAGCACGGAGCCTGTGGGTGCCCAAGCCACTGTGTCACTCCCAGGAGAGATGCGTGGCTTAGGCACGCTGCAGGCCCCAGCATTTTGTCACCCCCCTCAGTGATGACACCCGGAGCAGCCTGCCCCCACTGCCCCCCCTTCCTCCACCCTTGGGTGCAGCCTACGTTTACAAAGTGCAGACCTGCCTGAATGGGACATCCTTAGAAGGCAAGGCAAAACATTCGCCTCTCATGAAATCACTTAGTAAAAATTGTTTGAGGAACGTTTAGCTCTGCAAACTGAGCAACTGCTCTTTGTGCTAGGAAAGAAACACTAGCCACGGGAGGAAGCACTAGGCTGGAAGCTGTACCTAGGATCCGAAATGGATGCCCGGTAAGAGCCACCGTGGCAAACATAAGCCATAGAAACCCTTCAGCAACCACCACACAGATATTTTCAGCAGGAGGTAGAAACTTCTTCTAACTTGCCAGACAACTCCACTGCAAAATACAGGGGTATTTGCTGAAGAAAAAGTGTAATTATTCAAGCTGGCCCAGTTCCTAGATTACAAGCTGCAATTTCACATCCCATTGAACAGCATGTGGCCCTTTAGCACATACCAGAACAACTGCCTGGTTACTAGAAAAGTGGTCCTTTCCAAAAGTGCAATACTTTATCCACTGGCAGGATATCCATGTCTCCCTATACCCAACATGCTCCAGCTCCTAGTTCACACATGGACATCCAATTTTGGAATCCTTATTTAAATTGTCCAGTTCTACTTTTAAAATCTTTTCAGTTTATCTTACACGCTGCAAAATGAGCATTCTGTTGGCAATTGGTCTCCTTTAACAGATGCAACTGGGGCAACTGGACTGTTTTGTGGTATTTATTTAAATAGTAATAACAACAACAAGAAGATCAAACCTATCCATTCTCAAAGAAAGAATGGATAGAAGATCCATTCTTTGCAAGAAGATCAAACCTATCCATTCTCAAAGAAATCAGCCCTGAGTGCTCACTAGAAGGACAGATCCTGAAGTTGAGGCTCCAGTACTTTGGCCACCTCATGAGAAGAGAAGACTCCCTGGAAAAGACCCTGGTGTTGGGAAAGATGGAGGGCACAAGGAGAAGGGGACGACAGAGGATGAGATGGTTGGACAGTGTTCTCGAAGCTACTAACATGAGTTTGACTAAACTGTGGGAGGCAGTGAAAAATAGGTGTGCCTGGCGTGCTCTGGTCCATGGGGTCATGAAGAGTCGGACACGACTGAACACAACAACAACAACAACAACAACAACAACAACAACTAACACCGTAACACATATGCAGTTTTGGAATGCTTGAAAATAACCAGCTCAGTTACACTGCAAAATGTAGAATGCTGCATCTAAGATGGGCCTGGTTCTCACCAAGTCAGAAAACCAATGCCAGGGCTGTGGGTAAGCACTCCGGGGGGGGGGGACGGCAAACAACCCCCAGCGCCTCTGAGCGTCTCCCATTAGGCCTGTCTCTGGAATGGCATGTCCCTTCTATCCAGAGAGCCTTCTGTGACACTTCTCATATGAAAAGTGCACACAAGTCTTCTGGCATCACGCAGCAAGAAGAACGAGACATCCGTAGATCTAAACTACGTTTTATTCACAAACCTGCCCCACCCTCCAGTCTCTGCTTCTCAATTTGTATTGCATTATTTTATGCAATGTGGCTTGCCGTTGTTTTATTGATCTAAATTATTTATTATAATTGTTAAAAGTGGGTTTCTGTTTAATTTTTATATGCTGATATTATTCTATACTGTTCTAATAATTGTTGAATTTTAAAGCTATGTTTTATTAACACATTTTTGTATTGCATTAGATTGTTATAAGGTGTACATTCCTTGTTTCTTCAGCTTGTAAACTGCCTTGAGTATTCTAAGATAGAAAGGCAGAATACAAATTAAAAGTGATGATGATTATGATGAATATATACAGAGAATCCATCATCACGTCTGTGTTCTCCAAGCTCTGGCAGCAGGGGCATAGCAAGGTAAATTGGTACCCGGGGGCAAAAAAAAATATGTCACACCCCACAGAGGCGTAGGAAGGTCAGGTGGTACCCAGTGCAGAAAATTTCTTGTCACTACCCCCCATTGATTCCCCCTCCCTGCAAAAATGGTTTTACGTTATTTCATATTTTATTACAAAGGAATAATAACAAGTAATAATAATAAAAAACTTTTATTTATATCCCGTCCTCCCCGGCCGAAGTCGGGCTCAGGGTGGCTAACATCAGATACATAACATTGGTATGAAATCAAACAATAATTAAATTACCTCCTAAAAACATCTCAAAATCAAATTAAAGTCTAATTAGATGGCTTTCGACAGGGTTAGGGTTGGGAACAGTAAGTGCTCCACTGAACTGAAATTTCAGCCTTCGCGACATAGGAAAACAGCCAAGTAAACAGCTATTTTGGTGGAGGAGGGTCAAGATATTAACCGATATGCATGAAATTTCAATATATAGCTATATAATCCCTAGTATAGTAAGATAAGACCTTCGGAGCAGGCATTTAAAAAAAAGTTTTTTATGAACCGCCCTAGTAGGGCAGTAATTGTTCCTTGGTGATTTGTCACCCCCTCCATTATGGCACATGGGGCAGTCCGCCCCCTATACCCCCCCTTGCTACGCCCCTGTCTGGCAGAACAGAAAGCATACAGCGAAAGTGAAAGTACAGTACAATAACACTCTCAGACAGAAGAGATAAGACAGACTAGGAATGAAGCACACTGTATGTTTAAAGCACATTCAAAGCACATTCCTCCAGCCTCAAAGAATTCTCAAAAAGCCAGAAGCATATCTGTTAGGCTTAATAACCAACGATATCCCCAAAGACAAAAAGGATATATTCCTCTATGTGACAGCAGCGGCTAGATTACTAGTGGCAAAAAAATTGGAAAACAGGAAAAATACCAGAATTATCAGAATGGAGAATTAAGATCTGTGAATTTATGGAGACGGCAAAATTAACGGCATCAATTAGGGGCTGCCCCAAGCAAAAAATTAAGAGAGAGTGGGAGTGTGTAGAGATATATATGAAAAAATATGGATATGGAAATTAAGTTTAATATAAACATAAAAGGAAAGACTCGCAAGGATATAAGATGATATTATAAAGGATATGACTATTAAGTATAAATAACTGCTAACACAACAAGAAAATAATACAAATGCCAATAAGCTCTCACATGGGTGAGGGAAGTCGGGGGGGGGGAGTAGAGGGTGATATTTGGAAAATTATTGAGAATGTGATATAAAAGTAAAGTGATTGTGTTAGAAGAAGAAGAAGAAGAAGAAGAAGAAGAAGAGAAGAAGAAGAAGAAGAAGAGAGAAGAAGAAGAAGAAGAAGAGAGGAGGAGGAGGAGGAGGAGGAGGAGGAGGAGGAGGAGGAGGAAGAAGAAGAATTGTGGGCAATGCAGTTCACCCCTCACAGAGCCAAATTTCCAGCCACTCTTAATGAACTATGGTGCCCATAATTCTCTGAGGGGGAAATGTGCTTTGAATGTGTTGTAATGTATAGTGTATACTGCAGCCTTCTTTCTTTCTTCTTTCTTTCTTTCTTTCTTTCTCTCTCTCTCTCTCTCACTCTCTCTCTCACACACACACACAAACTTCTGTAAAATGTTATTACCAAGAAAATGTGTGAAATACACTGGTACCGCGGGTTACAGACACTTCAGGTTACAGACTCCACTAACCCAGAAATAGTACCTCGGGTTAAGAACTTTACCTCAGGATGAGAACAGAAATTGCGCGGCGAGAGCGGGGGCCCCGATTAACTAAAGTGGTACCTCAGGTTAAGAACAGCTTCAGGTTAAGAACGGACCTCCAGAACGAATTAAGTTCTTAACCGAGGTGCCACTGTACCTTTAAGAGGGAGCAGTGAGAGAACATCTCTAGAAGCGCAGAGGTGTTGCAGGAACAACTTTTTTTCTTGACGGGCACAAATGGGGAGAGTGGTAAACTTCCACCCCAGAACTCAGGTCACAAATTGCAACGGCAACTATAAGTCAGAGGAGTAGCACAGCACCACACTCCACAGTTCAACTTGTGGTGAGGGCCGGTGCTAGGGTTTTTTGCACCCTAGGCCAGATCACCTTCTGGCGCTCCCCCCGCCAATCCCTAGCACCAGCCCTGCGGAGCAGCCCAATTTCAGGCTGCTGCCCCCTCCCCGCCACTCTGCCACTGGCGGAGGGGGTGGAGAAGCCCGATATCGGGCTGCTCCCCCCCCCACCACTCTGCCGCTGGCGGAGTGGCACCGGGCAGCGGCGGGGGCAGGCTGGCCAGGGCCCCCTCCATTTTGGCGCCCTAGGCAACTGCCTAGTTCGCCTAAATGGACGCGCCGGCCCTGCTTGTGGTGCAAAAATTGTGACAGGGGCTGGGGGGGGAGTGCATGACCCTTTGGCTCAAACCACCCCAGTATTGTGGGTCCAGTTCTGTTGAACACCCTCCAAATGGTTAACGGAGAGACCCCCATTCCTGTTGAATTTTGTGAAGACTTTTGAAATTTCAGCAGTAAGCTTTTCTGATTTTATGGTTACTCTTAACTCATTTGTCTCTCTCTCTCTCTTTCGTAACCTTGTTGAATGCTCCATGGAAGCTACACTGTTGTGAGTATATAAATGGTTTAGATAAATAAAAATAGAAAGTAGCTTTTTAAAAAAGAAAATAAAAAGTAAAATAAGCAATATGAAAACTTTGGTGCTGTTTTGGGAGATTACATTGTCTGGACCACTGATAACAAATGAGTGACGAAACATGATTTGCATTTGGGGAAAGCCTTCCTCAGAAAATAAGAGAAAATCTTTTAGACTCCCCACAGGTCTTGTCTGCATTGTTAATGTGGGATACTAGAAAGTGCACAAGCATGCCGTTTGAAATTTCTAGCAAGTATACAGTGTACATTCGAATTTCAGACACGGGCAATGCACCCTACATTGTTGGTGTGAATGTGCCTATAGCTCTTTTTTAAGAAATAAATAAAAAATAAACAATTTTAAAGTGGCTTGGATATAAAGGCCTCAGCTGCTCTCCGTGGTGCTGAAATTCTGCCTCTCTGCCCCACATATCAACTTACCCTTAGCAAAGAATGAACTCTTCTTCCCTAATTCATTGATTTTTAAAATAAAGAAATATAAATTCCCACACACCCCGTCGCTGCCGCCAAAAAAAAGCCAAAGAAATTGACAAAAGTTAGAACCCCTTTCAAAAATACTTGGGACTGAGCCTCAAGGATTCGTGTGAAAACCATTTCCCAAGTAAACATACACAGTTTGGGGCTGCATATCATGGAGTTAACCAAGTTACGCAAATATACCCAATTTACATAATTATTTCAGCTGCTGCATTTTTATAGCGTAGTCTGAGAATTTTGGTTACTTTAGTACAGCATTCCAGAACTCCCTAAATGTGCCTCAGTACCCCTAGCCAAATTAGCCTACATAATGCATATTCGTAATGGGCGCATAAGCAGAGAGGTTGTGTGAGCAAGATAAGCTAAACCCTTTGTGCCCCCGGGGCAAAGCTACATTTTACATGGATCTCCATATTCCAATAAGTCAAGAGAAAGAGGGGTAATGTGCTGCAGCAGGGAGAAGGAAGAAAAGGGTATTTCTCATCAAACGCTGCTTTGTAATGGAAGATACAGGAGCCAGGAAAGTTACAGAATCAGAATCAACATCTCAAGGTCCCAAATCTTGGGATCAGTTATTCAGACCAGCATAATTCAAGACATCCTAACTAAGGACTCTTCCCTTAGTTAAGTCTTGCAGGAGCAAATAGGGAATGAAAAGGGACGTCAAATAAAAAGCTAACTTTAAAAAAAAAAAAAAGTCTGGGAAAACAGTATCACTTTGGATATAGAAGGCTGCTGTATTGACACTGTATTGACACATGGTAATGCGGATCAGATTCTGCCATGAGATCGGAATCTCTTAAACTGATGGAGACAGAACAGATTACAGGAGGGGGAGAAGTCAAGCTCATGCCTCAAGGTTTCCACAGCAGCATATTCCTTAGACGTAGCCAGTGATCTGGTTGCAGTGAACACCAACCCTTTCTGTGTTATGAATCCACCAACCCACTTTTGCCAGGTCTAAAAAGCGGGCACTAAAGTAGATTCATGATAGATAGATAGATAGATAGATAGATAGATAGATAGACAGACACACACACACACACACACACACACACCACGTGAAACTTGAAAAATTAGAATATCGTGGAAAAGGTCCATTTATGTAAGCAATTGTTTTCATTAGCTACTGGAGTTTAATATATGAGATAGACTCATGACATGCAAAGCGAGATATGTCAAGCCTTTGTTTGTTATAATTGTGATGATTATGGCGCAAAGCTGATGAAAACCCCAAAGTTGAAATTGTTAATTTGGGGTTCTCATCAGCTGTACGCCATAATCACCACAATTATAACAAATAAAGGCTTGACATATCTTGCTTTGCATATCATGAGTCTATCTCACATATTAGTTTTACCTTTAAGTTGAATTACTGAAAGAAATGAACCTTTCCACAATATTCTAAGTTTTTTGAGTTATACACACACACACACACACACACACACACACACACACACCATATACAACACCGATAGATACACAACACACAAACACTATATTAACACCCACACAACATGCCCCGGATATAGATAGATATGACGCCAATAGAAAAACTTTTTAAAATAACATGCTGAAGGAAAATGCTGGGCAGCTCAAGGTAGCTAGTAGGTGTGAGCAAAGTCACATTCACTGTTATCATTTGTGCTCTGCGTATTCCGAGAGACACATTTTCTCTTGCATAGGCTGAACTTTTGGCCTTGCTTTGTAGTTAAAATGACCAACTTCTCTCAGAACCAGTGTATTGTGCCTGTGCATGGAAACATGCATCTGACGGAGTGAGCTGGTGTTTTGGTGAGATTTACTTACTAATAAGCGCGTTTAGGATTGCAGCCCCAAATCTGCCATTGCTTGTCTGCTCTCTTTGCTAAAGTTAATTGACCTTCTTTCCTGACTATATGCAAATCTCACCTGGCTCAATTTAATCAGATCGCAGAAGTAAATTCTTACACAGAGATCTGTAGCAGCTCAGTTCAAAATGAGGCGAGGACGCCATCACGGGCGGTCGTGGGTCGCTTCGGCAGCGAGGCGACCCAGGCCGGCCCGGGGGTTGGAGCCCCGCTACCGCAAAGTGGGGCTCCGGGTAAACCTGCGGTCGAGCGTCCCACGGCTAGGGCTCTCCAGCGAGCCCGCTATAGCTCCAAACCCTTCCCTCGCTCCCCCTGTAAAGTAGATAAATAGGTACCACTCCAGCGGGAAGGTAAACAGCGTTCCGTGCGCTGCTCTGGTTCGCCAGAAGTGGCTTGTCATGCTCCCTCGCCAGCTCCCTCGGCCAGTAAAGCAAGATGGACCGCCGCAACCCCAGAGTCGGACACGACTGGACCTAATGTCAGGGGTCTCTTTACCTTTACCTAGATATTGCCCACCAGTAATATACTGTAGAAAGGCAAATGATGATCTTCAAGGCCCCCCAAAAAGACAAAATAGATCTTCTCCTCCCTTGGCAAGTTTTAAGAATTCAGGAGCTAGTACAGCAGGCAAAGCAATCTGATTAGAGGAAGAGGTTTAAAAAAAAAAAAAAAAGCTTCCCTAATGAGTGCCTCAAGGGTGTGTGAAGCACTGCACAGATAAGCACACTCAACATAAGTCTAACCTGAATCTAGTTTAGGAGTCAAATAGCTGAGGACTGGGGGGGCAATAGCAGCCATGGAAGCTGAAAATGCAATGGCTATTGGCAACAGTCTTGTAGGAAACCTTTCGGTACATAATAAGATGCTACTGAATTTGACTATCTATCCCATAAGTGGGAAACCTGTGGCTCTCCAGGTGTTGCTGTACTACATGCAACTTCCAGCATCCTGACCATTGGCCATGTTGGTCGGTGCTGATGGGAACTGGAGCCAACAACATCTGGATGCCAAAAGGTTTGGCATTCGTTATCTCTAGCCCATCGTTATCTCAACCTTGGGTCCCCAGATGTTTTTGGGCTACAACTCCCATCATCCATAGCTAGCAGGACCAGTGGTCATGGATGATGGGAGTTGTAGGCCAAAAACATCTGGGGACCCAAGGCTGAGGAGCACTGATCTACACTGTGTGGCAGAGTGGCTCTCAGGTAGAGTCACAACCTTGCACCCAGAGCTTTTTTAAAAAAACAAAAATGCCAAGGATTGGACCTATGACCTTCACATGCAAAGGAGAACTGAACTGAAACTTTATTCGCATAGCCAGCAGCCATTGCAACAAAAGATACACAATGTACAGTTAAAAACAACAGTAGGTAAAAGATCGATCAAATGGTTATGATTGTCGTTCAAATAGTGGCCCTTACTCTCATTGCGCCCTCAATAAATCTAGCAACGTTTGTTGTTGTCAGCTCATTTTGATCCGATAAGAGAAAGAACAACATATTCGCAGATGGACGGCCTGGATAGTGAGTAAGAGTGGAGTAATAAATTCGAACCTCAGATCTTCATAGAGGGAGCATGACAGGAGGACATGATCCACTGCTTCCAAGTTGCCGTTTCCGCAGGGTCAGAGTCCTTTTTCGATTGGGATCTTTTGAAATCTGCCCTCAAGTACCGCTGAGGGCAGCACATCCAATCTAGCTAGCGCATGCAAAGGAGATTCATTTCTCTATCATTCAGATATGGGCTCCCTCTGATCAGCCATGGCCATTAGGCACTGCTGGGCTGTCCACCACAGGCACCCAGATGTCTCTGGTAATCTCTGAGGTCCTCTACAGGTCTAGCTGTTCTTACTGGCATAGGCAGGATGGGGAATTTGTCAATTCCAACTAGAAATTTGCCACAACTATTACCCTTGAGCAGCCCTGCTGAAAATCACCAGGACCTTTTGTGCGGCAGAATCAGCAAGGCCTTAAGGAGCTGCCCAGCTACATCATTCTCAAAAGAATTTTCCCGATTTTGTTGGGGCTCCTAGGCACCCAACTCCTGCTCAAAAGCACTTGATGTTTTGATTTTACAAAGGGTTAAAAGGCAGGTCAAAAGGTTTTAGAAGAAGGTTGGTCATCTCATTTG
This sequence comes from Lacerta agilis, assembly GCF_009819535.1. Classification (NCBI taxonomy): domain Eukaryota; kingdom Metazoa; phylum Chordata; class Lepidosauria; order Squamata; family Lacertidae; genus Lacerta; species Lacerta agilis. Next base: position 6,876,072 of record NC_046317.1, on the reverse strand, counting down.
GGAGGAGAGCATTATAGATTGCGGTCTATCAGTTGCCATTTTGCTGTGCAAACTGACTCCTCAGAAGTGGTCTGGCTCCAAAATAAAGATTGTGCCATCTGCCCATTTGGAATTCACAATTAAGAAGAACATGTGTTCAGGCATAGCATTAGAATAAAAAAATCAATGAAGAGATTCAAGACTAAAACATACAAGATCTGTGTTCCTTTAAAAGTTTGCCTGCTGTTTGTTGGGGGTTTTTTTGGGGGGGTGCAACCATTCCTTGATTAAAATTGATGGTGTTGCTAGGGCCAGATAAAAACTGCCCCATGGATTATGGTAGCCAATTTGCCTATCCTGGTTTATTTAATAATAATAATAATAATAATAATAATAATAATAATAATTTATTTATACCCCGCCCTTCCTTTTTTTTTTTATAAGAATTTATTGGCATTTTTCTATAAAACATATACCCACAACCCACACCTACAATTAAACAAATGCAAAACACATAGAACAAATACAAACAGTGTCAAGTTTTCTTATTGCATCTTTCTAGGAAAAAAAAAAAAAAATTCTATTTCCGTATCTTGACTATTGACTTCCCCTGTCTTTTCACCTTCGAGTTTATATCTTAAGTCTATTTTATAACCATTTCTCCTAACAAAAAAAAAGAAGTTAAATTCAGTTGTATAATTACAATCATTATATCTTCAACATTTTACTAAAAATACATCACTACATCTTGATCACAATCCTCTTATTCCATAAACATAATCCACTTAGATTTACTTTACTTATACTCCACCTCACTGATCTTCACAGCTTATTCGATCAAATCTATCTCTTCTATCCTTAAGATTGCTGCTAATAACATGATAACTTGAAATATCTCCTTTCATGTTCAAATAAGAATATAACAGAAAATTGTTGACAGTATTCACCCTCCGATTTCAGTTTACCATATCAGGCTACCTTAAGTATTACTTAATACTTCACCCCCACACCCCCTCTGTCCATTATTCTTCTCCTGGTGTTTCAACACTAAACTTCCATGTAGCTTTCCCTCTCCAAACGTCCACAGATCCAGGCACAGTCCAAACCTCTCCTTGCCACAAGTTCAGAGGTATCCATCTCATCATCTCTCAGCTTCTTCGGTTCTTTGTAACATTCCTTTTCTTCTTGTAAATACCTTAATTCTCTGTCCCTGGCCCCCGAGCTCACACCTCGGGGACTGTATATAAAAAATCTTGACGTCGCCTTGGGGCTGCCAACCCCCAGAAAGCGAATTTCTTCTCCGAAGTAGCTCACTCATTCAGCCCTCTCAGCTCATTGGCAAGGGATTCTTCCAAAGTGTCAAAAGTTTTAAAAGCCTCCTCTGTGGGCAATTGGTTCCATTTCAGACCCCCACACAAGACTTTGACTTTTCTACAAAGCAATTCCACCTTCAAGGCAGTGAGTCTCTGTGCATCCGTTAATCCAGAGTTCAATACCAGTTCAAGGACGAAACCCAGCATACTGGCAGAGGAGGAGGAAGTGGGTATCATATTTCTACTCCCCTCTTTGTTCGTCGCCATTTTCCTGAGCTGGAGCGCAAATACCGCAACTTTAAATGGAGATATTTTCCTCTAATTAGCTTCCCGAAAGAAAAGTTTGCCAGTCTCATGTGTCAATTTTAAATACATTATAGCCAGTTCTGTAGCAGCAATCACTCAGATTGGTTAGATTCTTGAGCTCGAAGGGAGGGAGGCAGGCTGCCCTTCTCCTTCCCCCCGGATCGTCCCAAAAGCACGATTTCACTCAGATTCTTTACTCACGACCACCGGGTTCCTTTAGCTCCATTCTTCACAGGTAGAACTTGGACGCTCACCGCGGGCTCTGTCGCCGCATTTGCATCCCGGTTGGGGCATGTCCCCGAAGCCCGGCTCCGGTTATCCCTTCACCCCCACTCCCCCTTTACAGGGGGCAGGGGAAGGGTTCGGAGCCTCCGCGGGCGCAGCCGGGGAGCCCAGGGTGCGGGACGCTCTTCCCGCACCCCAACCGGAGCCGCGCGCTGCGGTAGCGCGGCTCCTAACCCCCGGGATGGACAAGGCGCTTCGGACCCGAAGCAGCCTCGACCACCCGGCGATGGCGTCGCCGCCGGAAGTCCATACCCCGCCCTTCCCAGCCAGAGAACCGGGCTCAGGGCGGCTAACATCAATTAAAATCACAACAAAAAACATAAAAACGATCAATTTAAAATAACAGATTAAAATACAAATTTAAAATTCAATTAAAACTGCAGGTCTCAATTTCAAAATAACCCACCAATAAAAGATGAAGCATAAATATTAAACAGAAACCAACCCAAAGGCCAGGTGGAACAGCTCCGTCTTAAATATCATTTAAATGATATCGGCCCAATTGTAGGGACTTTGCAAATTCTCCTGAGGTTACTGGTGAGACCAGCATCACTAGCCAAGGAGCCAACATAAACTTCTTGAATTTTCTGATACTAAGGAAGACCAGAGTGAGTCAATTTTTTCTAATGAATAACATTTCATGACTCTGCTGCTGTGACTACAGAATATTGCAGTTGTCAGAGCTTTTTATACAATCGTCCCAAAGAACGGTGCTCTCAAACCTATCCCTAATTGTACTGAGAAGAGGGTGAGATCGAGAAAAAAAAGCTTTCAGAAAACTGATTCACCCAACGAAAGGAGAAATGATTCATGTATGGTGTGATGGGAACACTTTCACAAAGCACATGGCTGGAATGTGACATGAATTGGCTAGGAAGCTCTCTCCAGGAGCCCCAATGAATGGAGATCCAAAAAATTGTGAATGGAAACAGATGATGACAACTCCAACGTTAACAGGGCAGCAAGTAAACAACTAAATTGCTGTGTGGTGAAATATGCAAACCAATATGATGCTATCTTAATTGTGCGGTTGGAGTGGGGAAGGAAAAAACTAAGGCATAAGAATTCAAGCAATTAAGGGAGGAACCATTTCCCCCATACACCCTGCAAGTTCTGAAAAGGGTTAACCGGCCGTCCATCCACCTGTGACTCTGGTGGGATTTCTTAGCTGCAGCTCACCTTAAAAGGATCCACCTTAAATGAACGTGTAACCTCCAAACGTAGGAAGGCTACCTTAATAAAAACTTTCTCCAGCCAGAGCAAAGCATCTTCCTTTCAAAAGTTCCACTTGCAAACTTCGGGTGGGGGATGAAAGTACAAGAAAAATCTACCTGTAAACGAAGCCGGGATAAAGCAAAGCCCCGAGAAACACATGGCCAGTATAAAACACAAAACAATACTCCTAAGGATTGCAAAGAACCAGTTCTGACCAGGCTGCTGTACCTCTTAATCAATATTAGCATCAAGAACCTATGCATAATTCCAAAGTTCCTAGAATTGCCATAAAGAAATGACAGCACAAAAGCCAAAAGGATTGGGGATGGAATTCTGCAACGGTTAAAATCTATTCTTTAGATCAAAGGCAAAATGTAGCAACAGGGAAATTGGGGAAACTGGAAGCCAGGCAGCCCTTCCTCCCCAACAGGTAGCAGCATTACACGGAGATTAGCTACTCCTCTAGGATTCCTTCTTCTGCAAGGTATAAAACACAGAACGCCAAACAAGAGGGGTGGGGGGAATTAAAGAAGCATTACCTACTTTTAGTAAGCTAGCAATCTACCCCAGACAGCCATTATTGCAAACAGAAGATCTAAAATAAGCTCTTACCTTGAATAACATGCATAGCTCCTGGAACTAGGCTGTGGTATTATTCCAGAGACATGGCTTGTAATAGAAAGATAAAATAAGGCTGAAGGAAGGAGGAGAGACGGAGGGGAAGAGAAGAAGGTGGAGGGAAATAAATAATGAGAAGAGGACTGGGGAAGGAGCGGAAAGGGGAAAGGAGGAGAGGTGGGAAGGGGCAAAAAGGAAAGGAGGAAAGGGGAGGAAATGAAGACAGAGACAGTAAAAAAAAAAATCTGTCTCCTGCCCACACGGTGGAAAAGAAATTTCTGACAAGCAGAAAGAGAGAGAGATAGAAAGTGAGAGAGAGAGAGAGAGAGAGAACTCGCACACATACCAGAGGGGGCAGACAGGGGAATAACAAAGCAAAACAGGGGAATCAAGAGGAATCAAAAATGGTAAGACAAATGTCTAGACCTAAAGCATACCAGAAGAGATGGGGGAGCGTGGAGAGAGAAATTGAGGGTTTGTCAGGAGTGCCATGCTATTTTGTATAATTAGAGTAGTAAACAGCCATGTGTCTGGCAATTTAGGTCAGCTGAGTTGTCAAGAATGTGGGTGAATTTGACAAGGAGCAAGGGGGAGCGTGGACCGATCCAGCAACACACTAGACATCTCAAGAATAAAGAAGAGAGGTCATGTTGAGCCTCTGTTATTTGGCTGCAAGTTGCAAAAAGGACGCTTGAGGCAGAAAAAAGTGCTGCCTCTGGGAGAGCTCTCCATAATGGGCATGCACAGGTATAACTTGCTGTGCAAAATCTGATATTGCTACAATACAAAACAGTGTGGCTAACCAAACGCTCCTTCAGCCTAAATCTAACCCTTTGTTGCTCACGTTGTGTCCACCCGTAACACATCTGTGGCTCAGTTTGTCAGAGAGAGAGCACACACTTGTTGCTTCCACAAATTTCCATGGACATTTTCTGAGAGCAATTTTCATTTCCTTTTGATCTTATTTTTATTTTTGAAGCTCCTATAAGTACAGGTGAAACTCGAAAAATTAGAATATCGTGGAAAGGTTTCTTTCTTTCAGTAATTCAATTTAAAAGGTGAAACTAATGTATGAGATAGACTCATGACATGCAAAGCGAGATAGGTCAAGCCTTCATTTGTTATAATTGTGGTGATTATGGCGTACAGCTGATGAGAACCCCAAATTAACAATTTCAACTTTGGGGTTCTCATCAGCTGTACGCCATAACCACCACAATTATAACAAGCAAAGGCTTGACATATCTCGCTTTGCATGTCATGAGTCTATCTCATATATTAAACCCCAGTAGCCAATGAAAACAATTGCTTACATAAATGGACTTTTCCACGATATTCTAATTTTTTGAGTTTCACCTATATTTGAACAAAATGAAGCAACATGTTAGCCCCAGGATACTTAAGAGTTTTATGGGCCATTAGCAGTTGCAACAGCAGCTTGAGATGAACCCAGAAGCCACAAGGGACCTTGCAGCTTCCTTCCGTTAACAAATAGGATTCAACCATCCAGTTGGAGTGATAAAGCAAGCAGAAACGTGATATTACCTCCCTATGGCCATCTGATTCTCAGGACCAGGATTCTGATCTATTCCAGTTTGAACTCAATGCAACAGAGAGCAGTTGTGTGCATCAACGCACAACCATTCTTCAGAAGGTGGAAGGGTTGAAGACATGATATGTCCCAACTTCTCCTATTTGATCCACAAATGTTCCAGGGGGAAGGGGTGTTGTTTTTCTTTGTGTCCACTGGGGAAGCATTGTAAACAACAAATAAAGCAGAACGACGTGTGAGTGATCCCGTATATACCACTTATGCACTATTATTGTGTAAATGACTTATTGTGGAATATACCCACATGGAAAACACCAGTCTGCTTTTTACTTCTGTCTCTGCTGACATTAGATTCTTACTTTGCTTTTTATTGTGTTTCGAGTGCTCTTCACAAACAAAAAAGAGTGATAACTGTACACACACACACACACACACAACTTTGGAGGCTGACAATTCTCCCTCATGAACTGAAGTTTCATCTGACTCTGGTTGGTGGATCTTGGGGTTCTTGGGGGGGTTGGATGGCAAACGGATCCAGCAAAGTTGAAATCTGTCCACTCTGATGTGCATCAGCCAATCAGGTGTGCAAACTCTTGTCCTCTGAGGATCAGTGCCCTTTTAGACCCACCCAACTGTGTTGAGGCTCCAGTACTTTGGCCACCTCATGAGAAGACTCCCTAGAAAAGCCCCTGATGTTGGGAAAAATGGAGGGCACAAGGAGAAGGGGACGACACAGGATGAGATGGTTGGACAGTGTTCTCGAAGCGACTAGCATGAGTTTGGCCAAACTGCGGGAGGCAGTGAAAGATAGGCGTGCCTGCCGTGCTCTGGTCCATGGGGTCACGAAGAGTCTGACATGACTGAACAACAACAAACTGTGTTAACTGCTGCACACATACAATTGGTCCTTAATTTTATTTTTATTTAGTTATGTTTTAAAGTATTCCACAGACTCAGGGCAGATTGCAGCTATTTCATCAATAGTTTTCCCCATCTCCAAAGGGTTCTCAATTTAGATTTTAGATTTAGATGGCTTAATACTAATAATATTTGTACTCCACCCATCTGACTGGGTTGTCCCAGCCACTCTGAGAGGCTTCCAGCATATACAAAAACATAACAAAACATTAAACTTTTTTTTAAAAAAAGCTTACCTATACAGGGCTGCCTTCAGAAGTCTTCCAAAGGTTGTATAATTACATCTCCTTGACATCTGATGGGAGGGCATTCCACAGGGAGGGTGCCACTACCAAGAAGGCCCTCTACCTGGTTCCCTGTAACCTCACTTCTGAGCTGGACCTCAGTGTCCGGGCTGAATGTTGGGGGTGGAGACGCTCCTTCAAGTATACAGGGCCAAGGCCATTTAGGGCTTTAAAGGTCAGCAACAACACTTTGAATTATGCTCAGAAACATACTAGGAGCCAACATAGGTTTTTCAGGACCAGTGCTATAGGGTCCCTGTGTCCGCTCCCAGTCACCAGTCTAGCTGCCACATTTTGAATTAGGAGGACAGCAAATAACCATTCCTTTCCATTCACAATTTTCTTGTACCATACCCCTCCTTTTCTCCCCGAAATCAGCCCTCGCACAACATACACTTTGTTCTAATTCCATTCACCACTACCAGCTTTGCTTCTACAGAGCTCGAGGAGAAACATTTGGAAACGAGAGAGATGGCATCAAGATGTTCTATGAGAGAGATGTGATATCGGGGGAGGAGGAAGAAGGCAGCCCTTTGAAATAAGGAAACACTTTTAAAAATAAAATACTTCTGACTCCTTTCCTGGTTCTTTCATCCAAGGGTCTTGAGGCAGTTATTCCATTTTATCCTTGCAATAACTCAGCGGTGCAGTGCCCAAGACAACCTTAGCAAGACTTGTGTCCAAATTGGAGTTTGAACCCGGGTCTTCCTTGTCCAACTTCAAGACTACTAGCCCATGCTAGGCTGACTGGGAGGGGGAGAGAATATTGGTCCCCAACAGTAGCTGTGCACCTTCTGTATTTTTCAAATGTCCTGATAAAAAGCACAGTCTGCTCTTGCAACTGTGCACACAACAACAGCTCAGACCCTCCCACCCCCCATGCTGTGAGACATGTCAGAAGCCTCTGCAGATCTTAACAACAGTTATCTGTGTCCTGTCACTCAAAACAAACAGAGAGAAGAATAAATAAGATCTCAAAGTAGCTGTCTTAATACAAAGAAATTTCAGAAAGAGACTGGAAAGAGAAGTGGCTGAATTGCAACTAATCACCAAACTTAAAACCATGGAGAAACCTGGTCTGAACAAAGACATTGGATTCTTATCTCATTATACATGACAAAGCTATCTTTAGCCATCTCACCCCTTGCCTTTCCCTGCAAGACCAATTGCAGTCATTAACAGTCGTCAACAGGTTTTCCACACCTATCAGCTGATCACCCATTCCCACCACCCTTCTGAGTAATACCCCTCCCCACTCCCTCACTATATTTAAGGGTCTGGTGACTTCCGTTTCAGTGTATCTGAAGAAGTGTGCATGCACACGAAAGCTCATACCAAGAACAAACTCAGTTGGTCTCTAAGGTGCTACTGGAAAGAATTTTTTATTTTATTTTGTTTTGACAGACAGAGAGAGAGAGAGAGGACAAAACAGGACGTAGCATTTTGCATCGAAATATGGGACAGGTGGCAATCCTATCACCCTATGTTACTGGACTCCAACTCCCATCATCCCTGACCATTGGCCAAGCTGACCGGGGCTTAGCGTTGGAGTCCAATGACATCTAGAGGGCACCACACTGGCTATCTGTGTATCAGAGACACTCAGTGCATGCAAACACCATATGTGCTTCATTTTAAAGAGCGGTTTGGAGCACTCTTGAGTAAACTACTGTTAATCTGTTTGCCTACTCAGGATCATGAGGGGATGCAGAAAGGGATCTGAAAGCTGCCCCTTAACTTGGAATTAAATATCTCTCCCCTCATTTTAATTGGGAAGAAGCCATCACCGGGTGGGACGGGTCCCTGGTTGAAATGTGTGACACACGCCATGCCCTAATTCTCCTCCTGCAGTTTGTTTTGTTCAGGACTTCAGAACACATCGGAGTGAAAACACCGTCTAGGGGCAAAGGATTTGTTCTGAAACTTCAAGAAGGAATTGGAGTAAAGGAGGGTTCAAGTCACCCTTCTGCCATGAACGTCTTCTAAAGCGCTGACTCCCCGGTTGAATAAAAAATAATAAAAAATACCAGGCATCAAGAGAAATTGAGGGAGGTGGGAGGAATATACCATGTTCAGAGCTATCAGCATCCAGAGGTGATTTTCTTCCTATTGTCTTTCAGATTCCACAAAAATAAGATGCATACATGGATTTCAAGATATTTGGAAAATTAACCTTTCCTTTAAAAAATTAAGTTATCTACTCTCAGCAGCCAGAAACATCATAACCAGACACTGGAAAGACCTGTCAGGAGCAAGCATGGATCAATGGTACCAAGTAGTATGGGAAACAGCCCTACTAGAAAATTTAACCAGCAACCTAAAACTAGCACGAGGACAAACAGAAGAAGATACCTTCACCCCCATATGGTCCCCCTTCATCACACACACAGCTCAACAAGATAATGACAAAAACCTACCGACAGCATACAAATCAATATGGCTAACCTGACCCAAAACACCCACCCACCCCACCCACACAGAAAACCAAAGATCAACACAGCCAGCCACAAAGGAACAAGCACACCCTACGCCAATCGCGACCTCTCACCGCCAAAGAAACACAAGCGAGCAACAGAGAACCAACACAACTGATGCTGACACCAAATCCTACATACACTAAGGAAAATAGAAACATCGCCTCCCCACCCCACCCTCCCCCCACCCCACCCACCTCCTTCCCCCCTCTCTGCCTAATGTCTCAACAACCAAAATTGATCTGTAAAAATGTTACATGGAAAAATGCGAGAGACATTTTGTAAAACAAGAAAACGACTGAACGACTGAACAACAACAACAAACAACCTGTGCCTGAAGGTTGTCTCCTGCAAATGCTGCTCCTGACACTCTCCCCCCCCCCAAAATGGCTTTTTTCCCCATTCCTGGAGATGGAATGATTTGGTGGGTGGGTGGGGGGTTATTAGCTAAACACACAGAGGAGAAGAAGTGGGTGATGAAAACGTTAGGCAAACCACTGGAACTGCCAGGTGTGTCCTACAAATGCCCCCATACCTCTATAAGACAAGCATAGGGTCAGGGAAATGCTAACAGGGTAAATAATCAAATATGTGTGAACATCACCAGGGCCAGATTTAGGTTTGAGGCCCTAAGCTACTGAAGGTAAGGGGGTCCTTTATATGTGATATTTTAGGGAGCAGGCTAGCAGGCAGGGCCCATTACTTACATCATAGGACCCTACACAACACAAACCGCTGTTGCTGTATGTAGGTTTTATTTTATTTGTACATATTTTGGAAATGTACATCCACTTTTTTTTCTTTCAATTTTTTGGGGGGACCCCAAGAGAGTGGGGCCCTAAGCTATAGCTTTTTTAGCTTATACGTAATCCGGCACTGAACGGCATTGAAGGAGCGTGTTCAGCCTGGACACTGAGGTCCAGCTCCGAGGGCCTTCTGGCTGTTCCCTCATTGCGAGAAGCCAAGTTACAGGGAACCAAGCAGAGGGCCTTCTCAGTAGTGGCACCCGCCCTGTGGAACGCCCTCCCACCAGATGTCAATGAGAAAAACAACTACCAGACCTTTAGAAGACATCTGAAGGCAGCCCTGTTTAGGGAGGCTTTTAATGTTTAATAGATTATTGCATTTTAATGTTCTGTTGGAAGTCGCCCAGAGTGGCTGGGGAAACCCAGCCAGATGGGCGAGGTATAAATAATAAATTATTATTAAATTTATTATTATTATTATTATTATTATTATTATTATTATTATTATGTAACTGGGTTTCCTCCAAAGAAGCAAGAATCAGGAAAATGATTGGATCCCTATTCCCACATCTGTTGCAGGGGAACCCAGGCATTTAAATGTGTGTGCACAATTCACAATTTATGGAACCGTTTTAAATTTTCATTTCATTATTATTATTATTATTTTGCCATTTAAAATTAGATGCTATGAATTAGCTGTTAGTTGGATTATATTGCACAAATGTCAAACTTGGCTTTGACTGAGTTGTTCAAATCCCTTGCAATTTATTTTTTCAGAGAAATTTAGATTCACCCGTGTGATTTTTCCTACGAATAAATCTTTTCATCTGGGTCAAACACAAAACTGCACAACTACACAACTTCCATTGGAGCTGGTGATCGCATGGGCCTCTAAGGAAATTTGACATTGCTCTACCATCTAGGAACCAAAATTGAAAATCTCTTCTACCTGCACTCTCAGAGGCAGAATCTATTTATGTATTCATGGAAGCTAAGGCTATCGAGTGTTACTAGTCATGTGTCAGGGACGTGGCTGAATCGAACGCCTGTAAAGAGTCCGACTCTGGAGACAAAGGAAGGCAGTCACAGACAGAGCAGGAGTGAGTTAGTTCGGCTCCCCTTCATCAAGAGTTCCCAGACTCAGATCGAGCAGCAGACTCGGAAAGCTCGCAGGCAGAGGGAGGGGAGGAGATAGACAGTATTGAGGGGGTTGCTATGCAACCAGGAGGGAGGCAGCATTTAGAGGGGTTTCGTTTGAGAGCGGGGGGGGGAGTTCACCCACCGTCTCGCCGAACCAGAAGAACTGAAAGGGTTAAAATGCAACTGAAGTACAAGAGAGGAAGGACTGGACTTTGGCGCCCTTCATGCTGCGAAAGGGGCAGAGGCTCAGAGTGACCAACTCGTAGCTAAGAGCGGCAGGCTTGGAGCCGCGCTCTGGATATTAATTGTAAATAAACGTACCATAAAACTGCCAGAGACTCATTAATTCTTATCAGAGCTTGCTTGCCTGTATCATGATGGCTGTGGTCAGTGCTATATTTCTAGAAAAAAAGTGGTGCCAGAACTCATCATGAATGACTCCCTTGTTCTCTTATAATGGCAATGATGTCCACCTGAGAGGTGCCAGAACTGAGTTCAGGTGAGTTCCGGCTGGGGGGAAGAAAGCTCTGGCTTTGTTTCAGTTTCACTGTGAACCAGTCACTGAGATTTACAAGTGGAGTGTATGCTGCTGCACTCAGCTCCTGCTTGGAATAATAGAATCATAGAATTGTAGAGTTGGAAGAGACCCTGAGGATCATCTTGTCCAACCCCCTGCAATGCAAAATGCACTTGACTGTAACACAAACATTGTTTAGTATACAGCCTTGGTCCTGTATACCTGAAGGAGCGTCTCCACCCCCATCATTCAGCCCGGACACTGAGATCCAGCGCTGAGGGCCTTCTGGCGGTTACCTCGCTGCGAGAAGCAAAACTACAGGGAATCAGGCAGAGGGCCTTCTCGGTAGTGGCGCCCGCCCTGTGGAATGCCCTCCCATCAGAGGTTAAGGAGATAAGCAACTACTTAACATTCAGAAAATACCTGAAGGCAGCCCTGTTTAGGGAAGTTTTTAATCTGTGATATTTTAATGTATTTTAATATTTGTCAGAAGCCGCCCAGAGTGGCTGGGGGGACCTGGTCAGATGGGTAGGGTACAAATAATAAAATTGTTGTTGTTGTTGTTGTTGTTGTTGTTGTTGTTGTTGTTGTTGTTATGTACAATATTCTCCTTGGCCATAGTAGAAATCATTGTTCAATTAAAAAAAACCCAAAAGATATGCCAATTTGGTCAGAACAGGAAAAAGGCAAAGGAGCAAAGAGACAATTGTGTATTGACACACAAAAGCACTCATAAAAGAAGTACAAAGCCCACACCATAGACCTTGTGGGGAGGTAAATGAAGGAAAGAGGGAGGTAACTAAATGGCATCCCTCTGCCATTCCCTAAACACACACAAAACATACCTGAAGGAGTTGGGTCCATCATTTCCCCCAGGCTCCCCAAAGCAAAATATCAACAAACCATCTTAAGTCTTTAACAAGCAATCTGCTTGGCCAAGAAATGGCCGGCCAGCAGCCTGGAGAATTGCTGGGGCACAACCACATAACACAAATTTCCCTGTGCTAATTTGTATGGTGGGGAAATAGGCAATAGCTCTGGAGCCATTTTACCCAGCTGGGCAGCACCAGGATAGAAATAGGCTGGACATGGGCAGGCAGACCTCTGCAAACCAGCATCTCACGTGAATAATTTCTAAAAATCATTCTGGTTTTGGGCTGCAACTAAGAAACACAATTGCCCTACACCCCTTTTATCCATTTAGAAAACTAATTAAATTAAATTACTGTTACTGTATTGTTATTGTTATTATCCTGGCTTACTCCCCAAACTGGAACTCAAGGCAGCTGGAAAAAATATTAAAACAAACATGGATAAAACACAGAAAGCTACAAACATATAAAATATAATAGCTGAAAAGTAATTAAACTTCAATAAAAAAATGAGATAACAACAGATCTATAATACCAAGTTAACGAATCTGGTAAAAACAAGTATCATGGCACTCTGCTTCTATATTCACAAACTGAGGCGGAAATGACTCGCAGGCAGTTTTAGTTGGAACAGGTTATGAAGAGCCAGATTTGGCTCTGCTACCTGTTGCAGGTTGGTTGCCAATGAATGAAAGCAGGTGTATTGTTCAGCGGGACACGGATGGCGCTGTGGTCTGTCTTTCCTTCACGAGAGCCCACCACATGAAGCAGCCTCACTGTTACAGCCTAGGGCTTGCCGATCAGAAGGTCGGCGATTTGAATCCCCGCGACGGGGTAAGCTCCCATTGCTCAGTCCCAGCTCCTGCCAACCTAGCAGTTCAAAAGCAAGTCAAAGTGCAAATAGATAGATACTGCTCTTTTGGGAAGGTAAATGGCGTTTCCGTGCACTGCTCTGGTTTGCCAGAAGCGGCTTATTCATGCTGGCCATATGACCAGCAGCGTCGCTAGGGGGGCGGGGGGTGGTCCGCCCCGGGTTCCAGGGGAGGGGGTGACACTTGGGCCGCCCCGCCCCACCCTGCCGGCGCCCCCTGAGCAAGCTGCGGAGTGAGGCTCGTGCAGGGCCCGCCTGCCGGCACCGCTATGGGGCTGCCCCGCCCCTGCTGCACAAGCCACCACGGAAGCAGCAGCGCCGGCCCAGACGCAAGTGCACACGCACGACATTTCACACATGTGCATTTCGTCTGGGCCGGTGCTGCCGATCACATGCGGCAGCCCCACAAGCCGCCTTTTCACTCAGAGGGCTCACAACGTTGCTGCAGAAGCCTTGGCAGTGGTGGGAGACCAGCGACGGAGTGCGCATGCACGAGATGTCGCGCGTGCGCACTCTGTCTAGGCCGGTGCTGCTGATTCCGTGGCGATGTTGTGAGCCCGCCAGGTGAAAAGTAGGCTTGTGGGGCTGCTGCGCGTGATCGGCAGCTCCTCACAAGCCGCCTTTTCACCTGGCAGGCTCACAACGTCGCCGCAGAAGCGGTGGCGGGGGGCCAGTGACGGAGTGCGCACGCACGACATTTTCCACGTGTGCACTCCATCACGATGTAACGTCAGGACGCCCCGTCGCCATCCCGGGCACTGCGGAGTCTTCCTCCGCCCCTGCATATGACCCAGAAGCTGTACGCCGGCTCCCTCGGCCAATAAAGCGAGATGAGCGCCACAACCCCAGAGTCGTCCGCAACTAGACCCAACGGTCAGGGGTCCCTTTACCCTTTACCTTTATTGTTCAGCTGTTTCTCTCAGCCAGAGCAGTATGGAGTGGTCCGCGGGCAACGGCAAGCAGAATCCAGAGCACACGTCTTCAACTAATGTTGAAGCTCACAACAACGGCACCACCAACACGATAAGAAAGTCTTGATGTGATCATTCATTAACATCAGCATGAATGGGTCTATGTGCCTCATTTCTTAGGGTAGGGGATATGGTCAACTCAAACTTATAAATCTGTGTTAGAGAGGGGAGGCAGAACTAAGATTTATTTATTGACAAAGGGAATCTCTATAGCGTGTGTGTATGTGTGTGTGTGTGTGTGTGTGTGTGTGTGTGTTTTGTATAGTGCCTTTCATCAAAATATCTCAGGGCAGTTCACAACATAAAAATAGTTAATATTGGAATGATAGAGCTTCAACCTTCTTGAGAGGGATTTTAATGATAGCATGTACACACACAAACACACATACACTTCCTTTCTCTTTAACGTAATTGGGTTTAATTTAATTGTAGGCAAAAAATTTTAAAAAAAAAATTACCTTGGATACAGTGGTTGTCGACGGTTTTCCGGTGTGTATGCCGCTCTTAATCACCTGTCATTGTTATTCTGTATGTGATATGCGTAATGTGAATCACTCAATTTAAAAGTTTGTGGGGCAGAAATGAAGATACGAGTCCCCATATCCATGTTTGAGCTACAGGTGGGACCTGGGTCTTTTAAAGGGTTGGAGACAGTCACGGCTTCTCCCAGAAAATTCCAGGAACCGGAGTTTCTTGAGGGTGCTGTGAGTGACGTCACATTGGGGCACCCATAACCTGGGGCGCAACTCAGCACCCCTGGTTTAAAGGGAGAAGACACAGCTCCAAATGTGTGGTGCAAGGGAGGTCCCTAGTTTTTCAGACTCCAGCACTTACTACCTAACAGAGGATGGCTTTATGGATTGGACCTTGGGTAGGCAAACTAAGGCCCGGGGGCCGGGGCCGGCCCAATCACCTTCTAAATCCGGCCCGCAGACGGTCCGGGAATCAGCTTGTTTTTACATGAGTAGAATGTGTCCTTTTATTTAAAATAATAGTTATTATTATTATTATTATTATTATTATTATTATTATTATTATTATTATTTGTACCCCGCCCATCTGACTGGATCTCCCCAGCCACTCCGGGCGGCTTCCAACAAAAATCAAATACATTAAAATATCACACATTAAAAGCTTCCCTAAACAGGGAAGTAATGTTTAATGTCCCTAAACAGTAGTAATGTACGGAAGTGAGAGCTGGACCATCAAGAAGGCTGATCGCCGAAGAATTGATGCTTTTGAATTATGGTGCTGGAGGAGACTCTTGAGAGTCCCATGGACTGCAAGAAGATCAAACCTATCCATTCCCAAGGAAATCGGCCCCGAGTGCTCACTAGAAGGACAGATCCTGAAGTTGAGGCTCCAGTACTTTGGCCACCTCATGAGAAGAGAAGACTCCCTAGAAAAGACCCTGATGTTGGGAAAGATGGAGGGCACAAGGAGAAGGGGACGACAGAGGATGAGATGGTTGGACAGTGTTCTCGAAGCTACTAACATGAGTTTGACCAAACTGCGGGAGGCAGTGAAGGATAGGCGTGCCTGGCGTGCTCTGGTCCATGGGGTCACGAAGAGTCGGACACGACTGAACAACTGAACAACAACAAAAACAGGGCTGCCTTCAGATGTCCTCTAAATGTCTGGTAGTTGTCTATCTCTTTGACATCTGAAGGGAGGGAGTTCCACATTTAAAATGCATCTCTAGGTTATTTGTGGGGCATAGGAATTGGTTCATTATTTTTTTTCAAAATATAGTCCGGCCCCCCACAAGGTCTGAGGGACAGTGCACCGGCCCCCTGCTGGAAAAGTTTGCTGACCCCTGGATTGGACCAATAAAATACTAACTCTGTGGCAACCACAAGCAGCAGGGAACAAACAGGCTGCAAATGAGGGACTTGGACCTGTCAAGCCAGCACACAATGGAAAGGGGGGGGGGGGAGAGAGAGAGAGAGAGAGAGAGAGAGAGAGAGAGAGATAGAGAGAGAGAGAGAGAGAGAGAGAGATGCGTGAGAGAAAGCTTCCGAAAGAGCGAACGCTTCTCTCGGCAGTCTGGCGAAGGCATTTTCTACACAAGCAGCACCACCTATCTTGACTTTGTTACAATGGCTCCGAAGGGCAGGCCCGGTTTAATAATTCAGCACATGGATTCCGTTTCAGTAGTCATGGAAACCTAGCTCTCTGACATCCAGTTGTGGGAAAGGGGAAAAGGGGGGGGGAGCGACAGAGAAGACACACACGTACATGTGATGGTAAGCGAGGCTTCTCTGCTAACATGGACGGCCTGATTGCTCATAGAATTGTAGAGTCGGAAGGGACCACGAGGGTCATCTAGTCCAACCCCTGCAATGCAGGAACCTTTTGCCCAACGTGGGGCTCGAACTCACAGCTCTGAGATTAAGAGCCTCATACTCTTCCCACTGGGATAACTCACATGTCTACCTTCCTCATTATTAGCACAACACGGTTCCCTCCAGCATTTCTCTGATGAAAATAGGGACGTGCTATTCTATTAATTATTAATTAATTAATTAATTAATTAATTAATTTTATTTATACCCCACCATCTGACTGGGTTGCCCCAGCCACTCTGAGCCGCTTCCAATATATATAAAAACATAAGAAACCATTTAAAAACTTCCCTATACAGGGCTGCCTTCAGGTGTTTTCTAAAGGTTGTATAGTTACTTATCTCCTTGGCTTGGGGGGTGGGGTCACAAACCCTCCAACGTTTCTCTGGTGAAAACAGGGACGTCCTAAGAAGAGCAGGACATTCTGGGTTCAAATCAGAAACTGGGAAGGCTGCAAAGTATCGCCAAAGAATGCCCTACCCAACCATCAATCCTCCACCACTTTGTTGCCTTTCCATCATTTAAAATCTTAAATATGTTCTAAAGTAGGCCATTGGTATCTCTCTCCTTCTCCCCTCCCCCCAGTGCCGGTTCTCTCACCCATACTGCAATATATCGTGTCCTCCATCATGGAGGGCACGTGTTGCGGCGAGATCACTTAAACTGCCTCCCAGTTGTGGGGCGGGACTGTTTGGATAGCCACAACACCCCATTGGTTGCCCCTCGGTTGCTGGGGCTGAAATTTGGCTAGTTAGGATGTCTATTGGCTGCCATGGGGCTATTTAAGAGGCTGCACGTCGCTGGAGAGCTTCCCTTTCTTGCAACGTGCATCGGATCACCCACACACCCTCCCGATAGTTAGGGCTGTTCTTTGGCCTTGCTATGCCTGTCTAGGGGTCATCTGTTTTGGAGCAGGGAACCGGTAGGAATATTGCCATTTGGCAGATTGGCTGGTGCCACTTGGTTTTTGCCTAAAGGTAATGGTAAAGGGACCCCTGACCATTAGGTCCAGTCGTGGATGACTCTGGGGTTGCAACGCTCATCTTGCGTTAATGGCTGAGGGAGCCAGCGAACAGCTTCCGGGTCATGTGGCCAGCATGACAAAGCCACTTCTGGTGAACCAGAGCAGCGCACGGAAATGCCGTTTACCTTCCCACTGGGGCGGTACCTATTTATCTACTTGCACTTTGACGTGCTTTCGAACTGCTAGGTTGGCAGGAGCAGGGACCGAGCAACGGGAGCTCACCCCGTCGCGGGGATTCGAACCGCCAACCTTCTGATCAGCACAGTCACAACTTTGTAAGGTTGGAAGCTTAGCATTGGTTCAATGTTTTGCGGAGGGGAAGTGGTTGGCTGTGCCTACCCCTCCATCGCTGCTGCTAGGGAATTCCTTAAAGGAATTCAGGGGCTCGCCTTGCTTTTGTCCGAACCCTGTCAAGGGGCTAGGGCCATGCCAGAGCCCCTGGGAGCAGCTGGGGTGAGCTGTGAGATCGAATCCAGCTTCTCGCTCCCCCAGGATACTCGTTATCTGGGGAACCAGGTTCACATCTCCGCTCCTCCACCTGCAGCTGCTGGGTGACCTTGGGCTAGTCACACTTCTCTGAAGTCTCTCAGCCCCACTCACCTCACAGAGTGTTTGTTGTGGGGGAGGAAGGGAAAGGAGAATGTTAGCCGCTTTGAGACTCCTTCGGGTAGTGATAAAGAGGGATATCAAATCCAAACTCCTCTTCTTCTTCTTCCCTTACTGACATATGGTAGTGCCCAGCATCAGTCCTGTTCCTGCCACCGTGCAAATTCTGGTACTCTAAATTCTCTGTCTGTTGTGTCTTTATTTTGGGGGTGGTTTTGGGGGGTCTTCACACGCGAATGGCCAGCCCAAACGCCCTTGTAAGTCATCCCACAAAATATCTAAGTACAACAAACCACCCTCTCATCATCATCATCATGGCCTTGGCCCCTGGGTTCTTTTGAAATTATATTTACTATTGTTTCTTTTAGAGTTGCTCAGGGACTAAGCAATGCTCTGGAGTATGAGGTTTCCATGGTTACTTTGTGTAGCAAGAGCAGGGGGTAA
This sequence comes from Lacerta agilis, assembly GCF_009819535.1. Taxonomy (NCBI): domain Eukaryota; kingdom Metazoa; phylum Chordata; class Lepidosauria; order Squamata; family Lacertidae; genus Lacerta; species Lacerta agilis. Next base: position 6,857,592 of record NC_046317.1, on the reverse strand, counting down.
TTGAACTCTTGGGGTTCAATGCTGAGCCTTTGCATATCGCCCCCTATAATAACTTTGGGCTTTTGTATATAAACCAATATGAATTCTCTTTTTTTATATAAATCATTTTTCTTAAAGTTTCCAAATTAACAATTCAATCAAATCATATTAAATATACCAAATCATACATATGCAAATCATATAATCCAAATATTCTGCCAAATTATAATTTATTTTTGGGACTCCCCACGCTTCAAGTTTTGGAAGGGTCATCATCTTCTCAATTCAACTGCATGTCATATTCAAACCAATATGAATTCTCTGCTCTGTAGGAATGACCCAGAATGTTTCGCTTTTTCTCCCACAGCCAACCCAGTCCCCAAAATGTTTGCTTTCTTCCCAGAATTCATCTACAGCTGCAAGCCCATGCATAAAACTGGGAGAAATTCACATTAAACTCAATATGGCTGACCATGTGGCACACAGCAAACAAGCATAGGATTGCACTGTGGCACAAGGGAGAGAATGCAATTTCTTACCCATTCAACAGTTGGGTTAGCCAAAGTATTGGTCCTACTTAGCACTGTAACTTGAAAAGTGATGACAAACCTAGACAGCATCTTAAAAAGCAGAGACATCACCTTGCCGACAAAGGTCCGTGTAGTTAAAGCTATGGTTTTCCCAGTAGTGATGTATGGAAGTGAGAGCTGGACCATAAAGAAGGCTGATCATTGAAGATTGATGCTTTTGAATTATGGTGCTGGAGGAGACTCTTGAGAGTCCCATGGACTGCAAGAAGATCAAACCTATCCATTCTGAAGGAAATCAGCCCTGAGTGCTCACTAGAAGGACAGATCCTGAAGTTGAGGCTCCAGTACTTTGGCCACCTCATGAGAAGAGAAGACTCCCTGGAAAAGACCCTGGTGTTGGGAAAGATTGAGGGCACAAGAAGAAGGGGACAACAGAGGACGAGATGGTTGGACAGTGTTCTCGAAGCTACCAACATGAGTCTGACCAAACTGTGGGAGGCAGTGGAAGACAGGAGTGCATGGTGTGATTTGGTCCATGGGGTCAAGAAGAGTTGGACACGACTAAACAATTAAACAACAACAAAACTGTAACTTACTTGCATGTCAGTCCCTAGCAGGTATTAACAGTGCTGAAATCTCTGCCATGACCTTACGTAGACCTGTCAAAAAAGTTCACAGATGCACACACATTTGGAGTGCCTGTGGGAGAGTCTGCCTAGATTGCTCTCCTAGACCTCTAATACAATTATACAACAGCAGAGTTAAAACCAAGCTCATACCTAAATCTACAATATGTTGAACTTCAAAGCTGGGAGCAGGGGCTTCGTGCCAGATTTCAATGGTGACAGGAGGTTTAAAAATAAGGCTTGCTCTTGGAAGGACAGAAGATCAGATCTTGAAAAAGCAAATCGTTTGGATAGCCTCAACACCCCATTGGTTGCCCCTCGGTTGCTGGGATAGAATTTGGTACCTCAAACCAGCATCAATTCAAAAGGAAAAACGCAAGCCCTGTTAAGTTGATATGTGCACATTTAAGAGCGCCATTGCACACGTGCCGATAACAGCGCATGCACAGATGAGTAAGAGTCCAGGGGGCTGCAGGGTGTGGGAATATGTGTTTCATAGGTGCTTTTGCACCTGGTTATTTGTGTTCATTTATATTTACTTTGTAATATCCTTCTGCCTTGGAAGGAAAGGTAAAAAAGGATCCGACGGGCAGTTCACTGCATGGATCCTTCCGCAGTTAAAAAAGGCGCCTTAGTTTGAATAAGGTAACGGTCATTAGTCTTCTTCCCGCCTAAACTTAGCACGGTAACAGGACTGTAATTGGTTGTTGTGCTTGTTATGGCGTTGTTTGACCCTTTAATAAATAGCGGCCGCTCCCTGTTTGTGGTGTGGAGAAAGCGCGAGGCAAGCCGAGTAAGATCATCGTTGCGTGGCAATCACAGATAGAAAGAGAAACTGAAACCAACCACGCAGGGTAGCGGTAGGCTTCTTCACCAGACTGCAGTCTCCGTTGTATTTATTTCATTTTCATTTTGAGAAACCTTTTATTTGGCCGTCTAGTTTTTGGCCACCATTTAGTTTAGTTCTTCTTATTTTCCGGAACCTTTTGGAACTCACAGACGCTCGCAGAAAACTTCCGAGGCAACAACATTCGAACTCACAAGCTAAAACCTTCAGATCGTGGCCAACGGACCCATTTCACGGCGCGGTGGGAGCAGGGCTCCAGCATTACCGGCCGTCCCATCCGCAGGCTACCCCCACAGCAGGGACAGGGAAACAAAACATTGGCTGTTGTGCATCAGCTGTAAAATTCATCACCCCCTCTCTGGTGGGTGCAGCAATGTGTGGTTTGATGGTCTCACTGCATTTTAAACCGCTAATGCACACATCACCTTAGATTGCCGAAATGGGTCTAGAGTCCATGTGCCTGTTAAAGCATTTTAAAATGTTGGGTGCAGGGCCGGATTTAGGTTTGATGAGGCCCTAAGCTACTGAAGGTAATGGGGCCCTTTATATGTCCAGCTGTCCTTTGTCAACAACAAATTGTCATTTCGTGTTGAATATATGCTATATGGTAATATATGGACCCAATAGGTATCTAAAGCCATTTGCACATAACAAAATATGTATTTTATCAAAGTAATTGTTGAACTGAAATACAATTAAGAAGTACATTAATAGTGAAATACAATTAAGAAGTTAATGGGGGGCAAGAGAGTGAGACCCTAAGCTATAGCTTGTTTAGCTTATTGGGTGAAGCTTATCACAGATCTCTTGCATCACATCTTATTTGGCCCTTTAATACTCAATTCCCTTTGCCATTTGTTTGGTCACATATTACTCCATATTCATAGGAGGCCCACTGAGTGTGTGACAGCCCTGCAGAAAACCTGCCCTCACTGAGGGCTATAAACAATAGATGAACCCAGGTTTTCTCATTCCATAGGAAGAGTAATTTAGCATGCCTCTTGAGTACTGGGAGAAATTCTACAGAGACCATCTGTATCTGAAAAAAACAATTATTCTTCGAAAATGTACTTCCACTGCTTTTTACAACGGTTCATGTAGAACCTTCTAATTACTTACTTTTCTCTTTTTCTCTTTTTTCTTCCCTCTTTTTCTTTTTCTTTTGTTTCTTTCTTTCTTTACATTTTCTGCTTCGTGCTGTTGCTCTCATACATTTCTTTTTTCTTTTTTCTTTTCTTTATCCTTTTTGTTTTTCATTTTTCCTCTTTTGTGGAACAAGTGGAATCTTTATAAGTCATATTAATTATGTAATATGTTTTTTGTCCTTTATTTGTATCTATTTGTATTTTAAATTTGCAATAAAGCTTATTAAAAAATTAAAAAAGAGTACTGGGAGAAATTGACATACCTGGGTCACTGATAGGATATTGGCAATGAGCGCTGCTCCTCTCTTGCAGGAGTCCACCACAAATGGTTTCCACGCTCCTATGACCTAGGGCAGGCACGTCCAACTCCCAAGAGACTGCGATCTACTCCCAGGATAACAAAACTGGCTGTGATCTACCCATTCTCATTGCCAAGAGTTGATGAGCTTTTGTTGCTTGTGTTTTGTTTTGTTTTGTTTTGTTTTGTTTTACTAACTCAATATTTATTTCATCCTGCGATCGGTTGGACATGCCTGACCTAGGGACATTAAGGTGAAATCCAGAATGGCTGAATGGCACAGCCTTCCATGGAATGGCACATGGTGTGCACACGAATGATCACTTTTTGGCTCCTGTGATAACCAAAGCACGTGCACTTTGGAAAACTGGTGATGTTACTTAGATGGTTGTATGTTATTGCTTTCTATATATCTGATATATTTGGGTGTCAGCGGGTGGTGCTACAGTCTAAACCACTGAGCCTCTTAGGCTTGCTGATCAGAAGGTCGGTGGTTCAAATCCCCATGACGGGGTGAGCTCCCGTTGCTCTGTCCCAGCTCCTGCCAACCTAGCAGTTCGAAAGCACGCCAGCGTAAGTAGATAAATAGGTACCACTGTGGCGGGAAGGTAAACAGCGTTTCCATGTGCTCTGGCTTCCGTCATGGTGTTCTGTTGCACCAGAAGCAGTTTAGTCCTGCTGGCCACATGACCCGGAAAGCTGTCTGTGGACAAACACCGGCTCCCTTGGCCTGAAAGCGAGATGAGCATCACAACCCCATAGTCACCTTTAACTGGACTTAACTGTCCAGGGGTCCTTTACCTTTTACCTTGATATTGCTACGTCTACTCAGATGCAAATTGTGTCCTAATGAAAACTCTAATTGTTGCTATAAATCATTATAAAGATAACAGTATACACATCCTATTTTTTTCTCTCGAGGAGGAGGAGGATATCTCAAGCAAGGCACACAGAGCTGAAAGCTCACATGGCAGTAAATGCTAGAACTAAATTAATGAGGATGGGCAATGTTTTGCTCAGAAGCAGTGAAATGAGACTGCTTGTTCCAGAAACAAGGTGGGGGGGGGCAGGGAGGGGGACGAGAATACTCAATAAAATACGTATAAAGCAGGCATTTATGTGATGAAAAAGCTAAGCAAAGGGCAAACGCTATTTTGTTCTTTTCCTGGGAGATGGATGCCTAGAGCAGGAATAGAAGCTGATTTTGATCACTGTGACTACAGAGTGCAAACAGAAAGCAGAGAGACAACGCTAAACAGGGGAGAAATTAGCCTTTTTGATAACAAAACAAAGGCCACAGTCTCTGAGAAACCAACAGAATTATCTGCATTCAGGCAAGACTTCTGAACTAAAAGTCCACAAGCAGAAAATACAAATGAATAGGGAGGAATAGTTCTACACACTAGGAACATGTTTCTGTTAATATATCGCCAGCTTTGTGCTGACAATATCCTTCTATAATAGCAAGCTGATCTCTTGATTTTAAATTTTTGTTTTTTTTATTATATGATTTTGTGTACAGTATTATTGTATTTTGATTTTTTTAAAATTTAACACATTCCAAAGAGCCCTGCATCATGGGAGGTAGAACCAAAGGAGATGGGGAGAGGCCCCCTCGCCTTCACTGCTTAAGAAATTCAACTCCATTTTCAACTTTAGCTGATAGGGCAGGTGCTCTATCTAATAAAGGTAAAGGGTAAAGGGACCCCTGACCGTTAGGTCCAGTCGTGTCCAATTCTGGGGTTGTGGCGCTCATCTCGCTTTACTGGCCGAGGGAGCCGGCGTACAGCTTCCGGGTCATGTGGCCAGCATGACTTAACCACTTCTGGTGAACCAGAGCAACGCACGGAAACACCATTTACCTTCCCGCCGGAGCGGTACCTATTTATCTACTTGCACTTTGACGCGCTTTCGAACTGCCAGGTTGGCAGGAGCAGGGACCGAGCGACGGGAGCTCACCCCGTCGTGGGGATTCGAACCGCCGACCTTCTGATCGGCTAGCCCTAGGCGCTGTGGTTTAACCCACAGCGCCACCTGCATCCCGGGCTCTATCTCATACTGGCCATCAATTACCTCCGGCCTTGTTACTATCTGAGCTGCTTCCTTCCAGCAAGAGCCCATTGCCTTGTTCAGATACGTTGTGTGGCCATTAAACACTTGAAAAGCAACATCTCTGCAATTAACAATCAATTCGCTCCGCGCTAACAAAGCACCCAAGATCTGGGTCACTGCCTGCTGGTTTTCAAGGCGTGGGGGGAATTGTCTTCGTGTGCATATAGCACACAAGGGGGAGGATACTGCTCTTGCTCAGGATGGCAAATTTGACCATGTGAATCGTAAGCTTCCTTTTATTTTTGATGCCGGGGAGGAAATTTTGCCTGGCAGAGGAGTTTTTATTGATAAACTGACAGCCACCCTATTTTCTTTCCAATGGATATAAGGCAATGCCATCTGGAACAGCCACCCACAATAGAAAGCATACATTAAACCATCGTCGTCATGCCAGTCTCACTGTGGCAAAGGGTACATGCCTCTCTCACGCAATTTTCAACACACTGGAGAAAACCAACGACTGGGAGCAATTCAACCCCCCAGTTGTAATCATGGGAAGAGCCAAGGGCAGCTGCCCCCTCCAAATCAAAAGCAATACAAATCTGAGGTTCTGCACCCCCAACCAAAAGCCTGGCTACGCCCAATCATCAAGTTGTTGTTTAGTTGTTTAGTCGTGTCCAACTCTTCGTGACCCCATGGACCAAATCACGCCATGCACTCCTGTCTTCCACTGCCTCCCACAGTTTGGTCAGACTCATGTTGGTAGCTTCGAGAACACTGTCCAACCATCTCTTCCTCTGTCGTCCCCTTCTCCTTGTGCCCTCCATCTTTCCCAACATCAGGGTCTTTTCCAGGGAGTCTTCTCTTCTCATGAGGTGGCCAAAGTATTGGAGCCTCAGCTTCAGGATCTGCCCTCCCAGTGAGCACTCAGGGCTGATTTCCTTCAGAATGGATAGGTTTGATCTTCTTTCAGTCCATGGGACTCTCAAGAGTCTCCTCCAGCACCATAATTCAAAAGCATCAATTCTTCGGCGATCAGCCTTCTTTATGGTCCAGTTCTCACTTCCATACATCACTACTGGGAAATCATCAAGTACTGTAGTCTAATGGGTGACAAGGCTGGTCCAACCACAGAGGCAAACTAAGCAACATCAGGCAGCAAAAGGGGACGGGCCAAAATTGTAATTCCCTATTGTTAAGCTGTTCAGCACAAGAAACAACTGAAGGGGTGTGTGCACATGGGTTCACATGCATAACAGTGGGCATACAAAACTTTGCTTTGTCTAGGGCAGGTATGTCCAACTCTTAAGAGACTGCGATCTACTCCCACTATAAAAAAAAAACTTTCATCGCCTACAGACAGCCACCCAATCTTAAACAACTCCTCACCCACAATAATACAACAACAGGACTCAACATGGACACTGGTACCAGAGCCTGCAATAAACCCAGATGCCAACTTTGCTGCCACATAAACCCGGACAACACCATTACTGGCCCCAACAACATCAAACATACCATCTCAGGACTATTTAATTGCTCATTTTCCAACATTGTGTATACCATCAAATGCCAACAGTGCCCTTCAGCTCTCTATATTGGACAAACAGGCCAAACCCTACGCCAAAGGATAAATGGACATAAATCTGATATCAGGAATCACAAGACAGAGAAACCAGTAGGAGAACACTTCAGTCTCCCAGGACATTCTATACAAGATCTCAAAGTAGCTGTCTTAATACAAAGGAATTTCAGAAATAGACTGGAAAGAAGTGGCTGAATTGCAACTCATTACCAAATTTAAAACCACGGAGAGACCTGGTCTGAACAAAGACATTGGATTCTTATCTCTTTATACATGACAAAGCTATCTTTAGCCAGCTCACCCCTTGCTTTTCCCTTAAGACTAATTGCAGTCATTAACAGTCGTCAACAGGTTTTCCACACCCATCAGCCAATCCCCCATTTCCACCACCCTTCTGAGTAATACCCCTCTTCACTCTCTCACTATATATAAGGGTCTGGTGACTTCTCTTTCAGTGTATCTGAAGAAGTGTGCATGCACACGAAAGCTCATACCAAGGACAAACTTAGTTGGTCTCTATGGTGCTACTGGAAGGATTTTTTTATTTTATATTTTGTTTTGACTATGGCAGACCAACATGGCTACCTACCTGTAACTATAAAAAAAAAACTGGCAGTGATCGACCCATTGACCAAAGTTTTGAGATTTTGGGGAGAGGAAGACCCAAGGTTGTTGAACTTTTGGGGGGGAGCCACAGTTGTTGAGCTTTTCTGTGGGGGGGGGAGACACTAAGTCATTGTAAGAAGACACTAAGTTGTTCTGGTTTAGGGGGGAATTTTTGGATTGATAGATCAGGGTCACGCAATTGACCAGGATCGACCAGGGACGCCCCGCGATCGACTGGTAGGTTGTGATCGATCAGTTGGACATGGCTGGTCCAGGGCAACAACCAAATAAAAAAAATGTAAGAGGCAAAACCTTAAAACAGGGCTCCATATACTCTGACATGGAAATTTTGATAGGCAAACTAACCCAAATTCTGTAATTATGTAAATCAAACATCCTTGCACATATTGTCTTATTTCCAGTCTCACTGAAAGGGGCAAAAAGTTTCGCAGAACACCCTCTGGATCCATCCCCTGCGTCCTCCCATCCCAGACTTCTGAGATTTTACCACCATGTTCTCATGTTATCAAACACGCTTTCATTTCTTGTGAGCCGGAAACTTGATTTTGCTTGGGTTTTAAAATATATATATATTCTGAGGATATCGAATTCCGCAGCAGTACAATGCAGTCAGGATCTGTAACGGAACACAGTTAAATCATAGCCCTACTCTTAAGAGTATTTCCATTTTGCAAGGAGTAATAGGGCATTGTTTTAAATGAGTTTTGTGGGGAAATGGTTACCTCACCCGTTGAACATTATGGAACAGCTGGGGAAGGCAAATTGTTCTGAGGAGAACACCATATTTGGTAACAACATGAGCATGGAGACCTCAACTCATCTGCATAGTTTGGCTGAAAGTGGTACTTTGCATAATTCGTAGATGCGTTACACGAACACTTCAGATGCTACAATGAGTAGGCACAAAGCAATCAGTTCTTAAAAAATAAAAAAATAATTTTAAAAAAATAACTAGCAATTCTTAAGATACAAACATGTGCCAAATCTTGACTTGACTGAACAATTGCCCTGCTTCTGATGCCAGAGGCCCAGTTTATTCAGCGTTATTTTCCCCACAGTAACTCCACCTGCTTTCCAACAAAATGATCACTTGAGGAATTATTAAAATGTTCATTTTTCAATAACTGGATGAACCGGTATTTGAAAAGGGGTTATACCTGCAGATGATTCTTTTTTTTTACCAAAACACTGTTGCCATATGCAGAGGTACCCAGAGGCAGCAATGGGGAAACAGAATGTGGCCTAACTCCGCAGCTCCATTGTTATGTACTGAGTTGAATAGGATCCAAACTGCAGCAGTCTGATTGGTCCTAGAACAATAGGATTGAGATTGCAGCAGTCTGATTGGTCCCACAACAATAGGATTGAGATTGCAGCAGTCTGATTGGTCCGCAGGAGCCACCCAATCCAGCTCCAGGTGGAAGTGAATCCGCATTCCGATTGGCATACAGGAGTATCCCGGAATTAGCCAATCACGTGGGGCCCATTGTGTAAATAGTGTATATAAAGCAAACGTTTTGGGGGAACTGCATTCCTCACTACTATGAGCTGAATAAAGAGCATGAAAGTCACACTGGACTCCGAGTATCTTTCATCCATATTGCTGGAGGGAACCCGCTGGCAGAAGGAACTGGCTGGACAGAAAAGCATCAAAACAGATAAAGAAGGAGCATGGAGGGAAGAAGCAGATCAAAGACCAATGTGGATTTCAAGGTGGAGCAATCATGGTGGAGCATGAGGAAACCATTAGCATGTGAATCTGAGAAGAAGAAGAAGAAGAAGAAGAAGAAGAAGAAGAAGAAGAAGTTTGGATTTCATATCCCGCTTTATCACTACCCAAAGGGGTCTCAAAGCGGCTAACATTCTCCTTTCCCCACAACAAACACTCTGTGAGGTGAATGGGGCTGAGAGACTTCAAAGAAGTGTGACTAGCGCAAGGTCACCCAGCAGCTGCATGTGGAGGAGCGGGGATGCGAACTCGGTTCCCCAGATTACGAGTGCCGCTCTTAACCACTACACCACACTGGCTCTCAAGAACTGCACCGCAACATTCAGAGAAAGGTGAAATCTAAAGGATAGCTGAATTCTGGTCTGCACATTAGTCTGAGCAGCCAGATCAGATAGTTTGCATTAGGCTTTGCAAGGAGCGGATCCTTCAAGCATCCCTTCACCCGCATGATCACTTTTGGTGAAGAAGAAGAAGAAGAAGAAGAGTTTGGATTTGATATCCCGCTTTTCACTACCCGAAGGAGTCTCAAAGCGGCTAACATTCTCCTTTCCCTTCGCCCCTCACAACAAACACTCTGTGAGGTGAGCGGGGCTGAGAGACTTCAAAGAAGTGTGAGTAGTCCAAGGTCACCCAGCAGCTGCATGTGGAGGAGGGGAGACGCGAACCAGGTTCCCCAGATTACAAGTCTACCGCTCTTAACCACTACACCACACTGGCTCCTTGAACCATTAGGACAGGCATAGGCAAACTCCGGCCCTCCAGATGTTTAGGACTACAATTCCCATCATCCCTGACCACTGATCCTGTTAGCTAGGGGTGATAGGAATTGTCGTCCCAAACATCTGGAGGGCCGGAGTTTGCCTATGCCTGCATTAGGATGTGAATCTGCCACGAAGCACGGGACAGAGAAATGGAATAATTTCTGGAACAACAATGGGATATCAGCTTCGCCCAAGCTATGACAAATAACAGCAACAACAGGGGGAAAGAAAGACATAACATCATACAAAGACAGGAAGAAACACCACAGACAGAAGAACTGCCACACACAGGAAGAACAAGGATATAGTTTTGAGTGCCTCCCTTGTAGTTTTATATATCATTTAATGTGTCAACACGAATAGAGCGGTGGACTCATAATCTGGTGAACCGGGTTCGCATCCCTGCTCCTCCACATGCAGCTGCTGGGTGACCTTGGGCTAGTCACACTTCTCTCTGAGGTCTCTCAGCCTCACTCACCTCACAGAGTGTTTGTTGTGGGGGAGGAAGGGAAAGGAGATCGTTAGCCACTTTGAGACTCCTTCGGGTAGTGGTAGCGACGTGGGTGGTGCTGTGGTCTAAACCACAGAGCCTAGGGCTTGCCGATCAGAAGGTCGGCGGTTCGAATCCCCACGACGGGGTGAAGCTTCCGTTGCTCAGTCCCAGCTCCTGCCCACCTAGCAGTTTGAAAGCACGTCAAAGTGCAAGTAGATAAATAGGTACCACTCCAGAGGGAAGGTAAACGGCGTTTCCGTGCACTGCTCTGATTCGCCAGAAGCGGTTTAGTCATGCTGGCCACATGACCCGGAAGCTGTATGCCGGCAGCCTCGGCCAGTAACGCGAGATGAGTGCCACAACCCGAGAGTCGGACATGACTGGACCTAATGTTCAGGGGTCCCTTTACCTTTTAGGGTAGTCATAAAGCAGGATATCAAATCCAAACTCTTCTTCTTCTTATGGCTGGAATGTAATAGAAATTAGTAAGATTTTGAAACGCAGTAATAAAGTGAATAATCAAACCATCAATTCTAGCACGTGGGGGGAGGCACCTTATATAAATTATACAATTCGGTATTTTAACTATTGGTGTTAATAATTGTAATATAAATTGGTATCATTATAATGAGGCTATTATTGGATTGTAATTGAAAGGTCCGTATAGTTAAAGCTATGGTTTTCCCAGTAGTAATGTATGGGAGTGAGAGCTGGACCACATAGAAGGCTGATCGCCAAAGAACTGATGCTTTCGAAACAAACTACTTTGTACTGGAAGGACAAATCTACTAATAAAGTAATTATTATTATTATTATTTTAAAAAAAGAGTTTGGCCAAACTGCAGGAGGCAGTGCAAGATAGGCGTGCCTGGCGTGCTCTGGTCCATGGGGTCACGAAGAGTCGGACACAACTGAACGACTGAACAACAAGAACAATTGAAAGCTAATAAAAATAATTATAAAAACAGGATGTGAATCTGCCTTGAACCCTGGCTTAGCAGGAAGGAAAGAAGCCTTTTGCGTTCTGTTCTGCTTTCATACCAGCGCAGGCTGTGCACTAACATTATAAAGCAATTTGTGTAAAAGCCGCCTGAAGCCTTACATGTGAAACACCCATGGATTCCCCCTTGCAAGCTTTTCTTGGGGGGGGGGGGTGAGGAGGCAAAAACTAAATTCTCAGAGAGGCTGCCTACAGAGGAAACCATCATGTCAGGAGAAATTGTTCTGTGACAGCCTGTCGGGTCGAACGCCAGCGCAGACTTAAACATGGTAATTGGCTCTCCCAAAGGATACCTGGGAGTTTCGTGGGAAGCAAGGCATCTCAGCAAGTCGAGGAAGTCACAACAGTTATCGAGCGGGTAGGAAAAAAAACAAAACACCACGCACCACATAAGAGGAGCGCTTCTGGATCTGACCCGAGAAGCTATGTAGCCCAACCACATGCAATGGGCGAAAGATGTGGGACATAATATGCAAATGATGGATTGGGAGAGATTATGGAAAATAGATCTGAAATTTATGGCATGTTATTCACTGAAAGAAAATTATATGAAAATGATGTGTTGGTGGTACTTAACTCCAGTAAAACTAGCAAAGGCGTACAGAACAAGTACCAATATATGCTGGAAATGCAAAGAAAAGGAGGGTACTTTTTATCATATGTGGTGGAATTGTACTGCAATTTTAAAATTCTGGGAAAGGATATATAATGAAATGGGGGGAAATGTTTAAATTAACATTTGTTAAAAGACCAGAAGCTTTTTTAAATTGGGAATTATAGGTACCAAGATCCCAAAAGATCAGAAGAAACTGTTTGTGTATGCTACTATGGCCGCCCGGATGTTGCTGGAAGGGACAACCCCGACTAAAGAGGAATGGCAAACCAAGCTGATGGACTGTGCCTAAATGGCAAAGTTAACTGGGAAACTCGGGGACCAAGATGACAAGAAATTTAAAAAAGAATGGAAGATGTTTAGAATAGAATAGAATAGAATATATAATATACAAAAATATTGTAAACAGGTCAAAACATTAGCAGAATTCCTTCATCACACACACAGCCCAACAAGATAATGACAAAAACCTACCGACAGCATACAAATCAATATGGCTAACCTGATCCAAAACACCCACGGTATGAGTAATATGGAAAATTTTGGTTAAGACAATGAGAAAATACAGAAGTATTATGAGGCGGAAGTAGAGAAATGTTAAATAGAAAAAATGATGAGATGGATTTTAAATTAGAGTTAAAGTTAAAAAAATCTGGAATTATGTGATAATTTGAAAATCAGTAAGGGGGGGAATGAGGAAGTCACTGTAAGAAGCAATGATGGAAATTTAACTAACTGACCTCGGAAGAGGGTCAGCTCCACGTTATGATTTGGAAAATATATGGTTAAATGTGAAATGATATTTGTTACCTCTGTGAGAGGGGGGTTTAGTATTTGTTGCTCCCCTCGGTGGGAGAGGGGGGAGTCTGGAGTGTTTAACCATGTATTGTATTGCATTGTTTTTAATTCGTTTTTTTAAATGGAAAATCCTATAAATTCTTAATAAATAAAAAAACACCCACCCACCCCACTCACACAGGAAACCAAAGATCACCACAGCCAACCACAAATGAACAATCACACCCTACGCCAACCCCGACCTCTCACCGCCAAAGAAACACAAGCGAACAACAGAAAACCAACACAAACAATGCTGACACCAAACCCTACATATACTAAGGAAAATAGAAACATAGTCACCCCACCCCACCCTCTCCCCATCCCACCCACCTCCTTCCCCCTTCCCTCCCTAATGTCTCAACAACCAAAATTGATCTGTAAAAATGTTACATGGAAAAATACAAGAGACATTGCACACACTTTTGTAAACCAAGAAAATCTTTAATTAAAAAAAAAAAAAACATTAGCAGGATTCTAAATACACTTGTATAGTGAAATATAAAGTATGGATAACTTAGGAAGATGAAATACAGTGGTGCCCCGCTAGACGAATGCCTCGCTAGATGAAAAACTCACTAGATGAAGGCATTCGTCTAGCGGAAGGCTGCCCCGCAAGACAAATTTGTCTATGGGGCTGCCTCGCAAGACGGGAAAAAAAATATTTCCGTCTAGCAAAAACCGCGGTTTGCATTGGTGCTTTGCTAGACGAAAAAACCGCTAGACGAAAATACTCGCAGAACGAATTATTTTCATCTAGTGGGGCACCACTGTAATTGAAGAAATATTGATATGCAGTTAAAATAGAATTTAAGAGGACCCATTGATGGGGGGGAGTCAATGAGATTCAGGGTAATCTCATGTGGAATTGTAAGATTTTTGATGTAAATTTATCTTTTTCTTGTGTTCTTTTTTTCTTTTTATTTATTTTTGGAAATTCAATTTAAAAAATTAATTTAAAAAAACCCACATGCCTCTGAACTGATGAACAAGGCATGTAGGAAATAATTGTCTCCCTTGTCCTTCCCCAGGGTGACAAGCATGCGGTGGCATCCTGCCTCTCAAACTCGGTATAAATTTGTAGCGCAGTAGATCATTAAACCATTACATCTCAGGATGGTTACAAATCTCAGCCGGGTGATATGTTGCTATTTAGGCTGTAGTCTTGTTTCGACCGATGAAAATAATCACCTCTGTGTTCTGTCAGACCTGTATCAGAGGAGTGACAGGCCGCTTACCCAGCTGAAATCCTATCTCTGCTCGCCTGGGTAGAAACCCTATTGAACTCACTGGGACTTCTAAGGAGGGCCAGACCAGTCTGGCGTTGCAGTCCCTCAGAATTCCACCAGAGGGCTGGAGCCTCTCTCCGATTGGCTACCAAGACAGCTGGTCAGAGGGGGGTGGAGCCAGCACTTTGGGCAGGAGAATAAAAGGAGCCGTTTCTGAGGGAGGGAGTTGGATAAAGCTGGAATTGAGATGAGGGAATAGGAGAGGGGTTGTCTGAGAGTCGGTTCAGATTTGAATGAATGAAACTTTATTTCTGTCAGCCATCGGCCATAGCAACGAAAGAACATTGGGATGTACACAGAACAAAATAAAAAGTCGATTATATAAAATACAGTTTAGGGTTATGAATCAGCAATCAAATAGTGGACCTTATTCTGATTGCCCCAGAGGTTTTCCCACCAATTGGTTTCTATCCCACAGTTTTTACTGTATTCTATTGCCTAATGGTAAAATGCCTGTTGTTGCTGCTGTAAGTAGATTTGTGGTTCCAGAGCACTTTAATCTGCTTTAATTACGCAAAGCTAAGTTCACAGCATGCAGTTGAATGACTTCCACAAAATACCAACAGCCTGGATAATGATCAAATGGGGTCGTTTTATCTATTATACTGTATTAATTTTGTCTGATTTCCTTTTAAACTGCTTAGCTTTTTTTTTAGTGTGTGTGTGTGTGTGAAAAAAATACTACTACTGGAAATCATAACAAATACAATGCTAATTCTTTAACTGGTTACAGGTAGATAGCCGTGTTGGTCTGCCATAGTCAAAACAAAATAAAAAAATAAAATAAAAATTCCTTCCAGTAGCACCTTAGAAAAGTGTGAATCTGAAGAAGTGTGCATGCACACGAAAGTTCATTCCAAGAACAAACTTAGTTGGTCTCTAAGGTGCTACTGAAAGGAATTTTTTAATTTAACACTGGTTTACTACTGTTTTTATCTCTATGGTTTGCATGTCACCAATGGTAGTTTGGTGTTATATTATAATTGGCAAGTTCAGCAGTAGCTTGACTAATCTCTTTCACTGGGCTAAGAGAATATGAGGGACGGAGGGAGGGAGAACAAATGGTTCAGGAATAGAATGTAAGAACTTCTGATTCCCAAGTATAAATAGCTGAGCAGAGAGTTTCCTTTCCAAGTGTCATCCAACCACACTTATTCAATAAAAAGAAAACATAGAATACACACTACTTTCCATCCGGCGGGGGCGGCAGACAGAGAATAGAGAAAGTGTTCACTCATCAATAAAAGGTTTATCCACCAATGAGGTGGCACTGCACAGAAAATATGCGCTTTAACGCTCAAGTGAATGTGAAAATAATTTGGTGCTGTTTAGAAAGCTAGGGGTGAACACATCTAGCTCACCTATTGTGTGTATCTGTATCTAAACAGCTCGAGCAGCAGATGGGACCTCAAGGTCTCTGTGTTCAGCATTATAATTAAGCTATCTCAACGCAACACTCAGCTTTTCACTCTTTAACCACCAATACAGTATGTTATCTTTCGCCAAAAACAAAGAGAACAGGGCCATTCTTCAGCTACTAGTAACTCCTTCAGTGGGCTCATGTGGTCTGGAAGTATCGGTGAACTGCATGCTTCAGAAGTATGGTATTGACATCAGTAATTGCAAGGAGCAAACATATGATAAACAAGGAATACGAGTGGTTAATAAATCGGGTTCTACCCTGAGTAAGAGCACGTGTTGCGATCGGGACCTGGCAAGACACATCCCTTCCTGTGGGGGTGGGGCCGGTAGACGGCCTTAGCAGCTATAGGGCAGAGAGGAGTTACTGGGCAAAAGCAAATGTTGCAACTTGTGATGGACAGCTTAGCGTCCTATATATTCCTCTGCACGCAGGGTGATCTCTCTCTTGGCTTCGGCTTCTGATCACCCATCCCGCCCACCCTCTTTTTTATTAGGCCTCTGCGCTTGACCTTGCAACTGCCTGTCATGGGGTCATCTGCTTTTGGGGCAGAGGCCCAGTAGGAATTTGTCCATCTGGCTGATTGGCTGTTGCCATTTTGGTTTTGCCTACTGCAGTACCAACTTGTCACAACTTGTAAGGTTGGCGGTTAGGCATTGGTTCCTGTGTGGATTGCTGGATTGGGCGGTTCCCATCCAGAATCATGATGATACTGGGAATTCCGTTAAAGGAATCCGGCGACTCTTATGCTTTGTCCGAGCCCCCAGTAGGGGTTAGGGCCGTAGCCGAGTCCCCGGGACCATGGGGAGAGGGTAGCGTGTATGCCCCCCGCTCCTTAACTCTCCTCAGTTGCAATTTCCCAATCGCTGGCTCAAGGTCAGCCTCTGTCCCGCTAGGACAGTAGTCTGAACCAATGCCTACGCAACCACTCACCAAATTTGTATTTAAATAAAGTTGTGGCCTAAATTATTGCCAAAAACCCAAACAAAAATTATGTCTCCTTTGTCAATTCATTGGGGGAGAGACTTGAGGTCCTCAATACGCAACAGGGTCTGCATGTGTGCACAGTATAAACTATGAAGAATTATGCTAGGTGCTTGCCATTTCCTGAGCCTAGTTGGCCAAAACTGCATGGATGATCTTTATACTGTGAAGCTGTTCATGTTTCTTGATGCTTTATATGGGTGCCCCCCCCAGTATGTATGTACAGATGGCAATTACCGTATTTTTCCATGTACAAGATGCCCCCGTGTATAAGGTGACCCCTATTTTTTTAGCCCAGAATTAGAAACATCTCCCCACCCCACCCACCTCCTTCCCCCTTCTCTCCCTAATGTCTCAACAACCCAAATTGATCTGTAAAAATGTTATATGGAAAAATACAAGAGACATTACACACACATCTGTAAACCAAGAAAATCTTTAATAAATAAAAAATAATTGCAACATTTCGTGTATAAGATGACCCCCAGTTTAAAACTTAAAAAATTGGGGGGGGGGGATATAGTCTTTTACACAGAAAAATACTGGTTCGCTTTCCTCTTGCTTCCTATTACTTGCTGGTGCGTACTGGTTTGTACTGGTGCTTACTGGCCTGTACTGGTTTGTACTGGTGCTTACTGGTTTGTACTGGTTTGCTTTCCTCTTGCTTCCTATTACTTGCTGGTGCGTACTGGTTTGTACTGGTGCTTACTGGTCTGTACTGGTTTGTACTATGGAGCGAAAAATACGGTAAGTTTTAGAAAGTTAGTAAGTTTGAGTAAGTTAGTAAGTTTGTGTAAGTTAGTAAGTTTGAGTAAGTTTTAGTAACTAACTTACGCAAACTTACTAACTTACGCAAACTTACGCAAACTTACTAACTTACTCAAACTTACGCAAACTTACTAACTTACTAACTTACTCAAACTTACCGTATTTTTCGCTCCATAGTACAAACCAGTACAGACCAGTAAGCACCAGGAGAAACCAGTACAGACCAGTAAGCACCAGTAGAAAGCAGTACGCACCAGCAAGTAATAGGAAGCAAGAGGAAAGCCAACCAGTACAAACCAGTAAGCACCAGTACAAACCAGTACAGACCAGTAAGCACCAGCAAGTAATAGGAAGCAAGAGGAAAGCGAACCAGTACAAACCAGTAAGCAACAGTACAAACCAGTAAGCAACAGTACAAACCAGTACGCACCAGCAAGTAATAGGAAGCAAGAGGAAAGCCAACCAGTACAAACTATACAGGGAAAAATACAGTACTTCAAGACAATATTGACCACTGGTCCAATTCCTCACTCTGCCAGAAATTCCCCCTACCTCCTGTCACAAGCAAGCAGTCCTGCAGTGAAGATGTCTCTTTATTTATCTATTTCAGAAGCCTTAATAAAGATAACCAATGATTCCAGAAAGAAAGCAGTGGTTAAGTTAGGAGTAAACCCTTTGGTAAAGAAAATGGAAACATTTGGAAATTTCTTTATGGCATTCTTTTGGCAAAAAGTCCCTCACAGATTTGACTACGTCAACAAAATCCTACAAAAACCAGACCTTGGTGTTGTGTCAGAGAAAAATCCCTTCTTCCATCACCCCCTTTATCCATGGCATGTGGAACAACTTCAAGGAACATGAGGAAGTTGCAAAGGAACTAAGTGATCGAGTGGAGCCCACATATTCAGGTGAACGATCAATAGCTCAGGGACACAAATCAGTTTCTGCAGAAAACTGAATGCAGACTAATGGGCTGAGACAAATTCAGGGTTGAAACATATTGCGTGTCGAGGTCCCCAAACCACCCCTCAATTAAAACACACTTCACACCAGATATAAGTTTAAGGTTTTTGGCATTAATTTGGCCACAACTTTATTGAATACAAAATACGTGAGTGGTTGCTTAGGCATTGGTTAAGACTATCTGTCCCTCTGGGGACAGAACTGACACCCACCTGCCTGTGGAGTCAGTATAGGGGAAAACACTTTGGGGAGAGAATGTGCGCCCGTTCTCCCCAAATGCTCCCAGGGGCTCTTGCATGGGCCCTGTCCCCCGACCGGGGGGAAACGGACAAGCATGGTGAGCCCCTGGATTCCTTTAACGGAATTCCCCTTGCAGCAGTAGCCTTGAAGGGGCAACCACAGCCAACCTGCCCCTTCGCAGCATAGGAGGGGCAACCACAGCCAACTCTGCCCCTCCTCAACCAAATTTATAACCAATGCCTAACCGCCAACCTTACAAGTTGTGACTAATTGCTATGCAGTAGGCGAAAACCAAATGGCACCAGCCAATCAGCCAAGTGGAAAAATTCCTACCAGGCCCCTGCTACAATGCAGATGACCCCATGACAGGCATAGCAAGGTCAATGCAGAGGCCTAATAACAGGGCGGGAGGGCGGGCGATCCGATGCACGAAGCCAGGAGGGCTCCGACGCTGAGTGCAGGGTCATTTATAGGCTCTGGACTGTCCATCAACAAGTTGCAACATATGAATCTCCCCAACGACAGCCAGAGCCCAATCACAATAGTAGCTATCCATACAAACCCGCCCAGCAGCAGAGGGGTGACTTGCTAGCCCCCACCGCAACACGTGCTCTCCATGAAGGAGAACACGCTCTACAGTGCCTTAGATAAACTTCAGATGGAAACGGAGAACCACTCCTGTGCTTACGCAGAAATTGTGAATCTATTTGGATTCCTGGCAAGACTGGGCCATTCTTCCTAAAATCATGCTACGCTGGAAAAGGACACAGAAGCTTTAGTGAGAGCTCACCCAAATGATAGGCATATTTTTCTGCTCTCCAAACTCAAATATTTTATTCATTTCTTAGATACTGTATTGCAGAGGTATGTGATGGATCTGAGACTACAGCACATAGATAATTTACAATAAGGATGACGCCTTTCCAAATATTACCACAGCTCTCCGCCTTTATCGAAACCTGCTAGTTTTGAAATGTGAAGGAAAAGAGCATTCTCCAATGCAGACTTTATTTTTTAAAAAAGATGTTATGTTCCACAATACTACAGTCAAGACTGTCATTATCTGTTCTAGCCATAATAATGATGATAATCTCATCTATGAATTTGCAGCAAGGAAAGCAGAGGAAAAAACGAGACAACTTTTAAAATATTCTGAATATCGTTTGCCATTGTGTATAAATATTTTCTATAACTTTAGTCATAAAATCTTTCATAAATCTTAGCATCCTGCTGTCAAATATAGCTGTTTTTTGAAAGTGTAGTATGCACACATTTTTTTCCAGCTGAGGAAAAAAATACCACTGACACAAGGTGCTGTTAGAAGGAGCAGGTACACGAGGAGCTTGGCCTTTAAGTGTCTCTTTCTCCATGCCGGTTCTCCCAGCCTCCCTTCCTCAGTTTAGGGTTGTTTGTGAATGGTATGACCTTGCTATGGATAATGTCGGTCGCCATATTTCAGAGCCGGGCAGGAATTTCCCCATCTGGCAAATTGGCACCAGCCATTTGGTTTTTGCCTACTTCATAGCAATCGTCACAACTTTGTAAGGCAGATAGGGATTGGGTAAACTTAGTTGCTTGATCCATGGACTGCAAGAAGATCGAACCTATCCATTCTGAAGGAAATCGGCCTTGAGTGCTCACTGGAAAGACAGATCCTGAAGCTGAGGCTCCAATACTTTGGCCACCTCATGAGAAGAGAAGACTCCCTAGAAAAGACCCTGATGTTGGGAAAGATGGAGGGCACAAGGAGAAGGGGACAGCAGAGGACGAGATGGTTGGACAGTGTTCTCGAAGCTACCAACATGAGTCTGACCAAACTGCGGGAGGCAGTGGAAGACAGGAGTGCCTGGCGTGCTCTGGTCCATGGGGTCACGAAGAGTCGGACACGACTAAACAACAACAACAACAACAACAACAACAACAACAACAGATCTTGGTTGCAGGGGAGATTGCAGCCTCCACCTGCACTTCCACAGGAAAGGTATCCTGTTAAAAGGATCCGAGAGGAGTGGCTCCTGTCCGACGCCCAGACAGGGGCTAGGGCCATACCACTCCTCCAATGGGGATGACGTGGGGGACGCCCCAATTTGACGTAGGTCATAGGGTGTCCCTTCCAGTTTTCTTTACCTTTAGTGACACTGCCAGCAGATGGGCTCGAGTGTTATAAACAGCTGCTTATCCCAATGACTATGGCCAAAACCTACACATCTGTAACCAATAAAGTTATGGCTTACAGTGGTACCTCGAGTTACAAACGCCTCAGGTTACAGACGCTTCAGGTTACAAACTCCGCTAACCTGGAAGAGTTACCTCGAGTTGAGAACTTTGCCCCAGGATGAGAACGGAAATTGTGTGCCGGCGGCGCAGCAGCAGCAAGAGGCCCCATTAGCGAAAGCACACCTCTGGTTAAGAACAGTTTCAGGTTAAGAACGGACCTCCGGAACAAATTAAATTTTTAATTGAGGTACCACTGTATTTGATTCCATAAAACCAATGTTCTGTGAGCTGTCTAGTTAATCCTTAGGGAACAAGGTCGTCATGGGGTCTTGACACGCAATTATCAATGAGAAAACCATGAAGTCAACATAACTGCATAACCAGAGTGGCTGAAGGTGAGCAACTGAGAGCTCTTCAACACAATGCCTGCTGTTCTTTTTTTTAACTTTAGTATTTTAGCATAATTATCACAAAGTCAAGACAAAGCATTGCAATTGCAAACATACATACAAAATTTTCAATATTACTGTTGATAAAAAGAAAAGCATAGAAAGAAGAAAAGGAAAAGAGAAATGCTGAGTGTGAGAAAAGAAAATGAAAGTTAGAAAAAGAAGAAAAGAAAAGAATAGGCAGAATTTCTTCCAAATTTATTCTACATATATTTCAAATAGTAAAATATCATTGATTGACTTCCACCACTTTCACTGCACTTCCTATAGACATTTTAAACAAAATTATACCTGTTATTCCATATTTTTTTCTCCCATAGAATCCCACATAAATGATCAGGTCACTAAATTCTCTGGGTCTCTCACAAGGTTACTCTAAACACAGCCAAAACCTTGTATTTGATCCTTGTCTGTATAAATAGTCATTTAAGCATTTCCGTCGTTTTTGAATTATAATTTTTGGTTTTGGTCTTATCAAATCAGTTAACTTTGCTAATTCCAAATATTCGCAGTTTGTGCAGCCGTGGCGGGAGAGGCCAGCCAACCACCCAAGTCTCAGGGGAGGGTACTTACCTGGAGGCAGAGTTGGTATGCAAGGTTCAGTCCCGTCCTAAGGTCAGGAGTATCTCAGGTCACGTAGTCAGGTAGTCTGGGGGGGGGGAGGTCAAGAAAGCTGAAGGTCCAAGGTCACAAAAAGCAAGGAACAGCAAAATCTGGCCCGGAACAACAAATCTTCTTTCCAGCAACTGACTGAGGCTGAAAACCCTGCTTGAGAAAGCTGGAGCCAGCTGGTTCCCATCAGGAGCAATGAGGCTGATCAACAGCAGGTGAAGTCATAGAATCATAGAATCTGTAAATGCCTAATAAAGGTTTGATAAGTAAGAATCATAGAATCATAGAGTTGGAAGAGACCCCAAGGGCCATCCAGTCCAACCCCCTGCCAAGCAGGAAACACCATCAAAGCATTCCTGACAGGTGGCTGCCAAGCCTCCGCTTAAAGACCTCCAAAGAAGGAGACTCCACCACACTCCTTGGCAGCAAATTCCACTGTCGAACAGCTCTTACTGTCGGGAAGTTCTTCCTAATGTTTAGGTGGAATCTTCTTTCTTGTAGTTTGAATCCATTGCTCCGTGTCCGCTTCTCTGGAGCAGCAGAAAACAACCTTTCACCCTCCACTATATGACACCCTTTGATATATTTGAACATGGCTATCATATCACCCCTTAACCTTCTCTTCTCCAGGCTAAACATACCCAACTCCCTAAGTCATTCCTCATAAGGCATCGTTTCCAGGCCTTTGACCATTTTGGTTGCCCTCCTCAGGACACGTTCCAGCTTGTCAGTATCCTTCTTGAACTGTGGTGCCCAGAACTGGACACAGTATTCCAGGTGAGGTCTGACCAGAGCAGAATATAGTGGTAATATTACTTCCCTTGATCTAGACGCTATACTCCTATTGATACAGCCCAGGATTGCATTGGCTTTTTTAGCTGCTGCATCACACTGTTGACTCATGTCAAGTTTATGGTCTACCAAGACTCCTAGATCCTCCTAGAAGTTGCTCTGCCTTCTGCTCCTTCAGGCTGCTGCTCAGCAGGTGAAGCCGATTCCTGGCCCATGACAGTGTGACAGCAAACTCTCCATTAAGGCGTGTCCCCTTTTGTAGACATTGCCTTTCCCCAAACTGAGATGTTGCTGGACTACAACTCCCACAATCCCTGGCTATTTGCCTTGCCGATTAGGTGTGATGGGAGTTAGAGTCCAAAAATATCTTGCGGGCCACAGATTTCCCACCTCTGCTTTATACTGTCTGAAATCCCAAATCGGAAGTAGAATTCTAAACTACCATCAGAATGACAACAGCATACAGATACAGAAAGAAGGCAATGTAAAAGACCAAAAGAATTTAATGTAATTCAAATAACATGTTTTACTGGAATCAAAGTGACAATGGATAGCAGGGTTGTTGTTTTTTGGGTTGCACAGAGCACTTCTTTACTCCCTGAGGAATTCTATGGATATCTAAAGATTGTCAGACTGCTCTGTCAAATGTTTGGTCTAATAAAAGCTAACATCTGAACCATTTCTTACTCAATGTGAAAAGAGTTATTGGCAATGTTCAATTTTCACTCTGCTGCTTGCATCTACAGGGTGGCAGATTAGCATTTTTTTTATTTTTTCAGTTTACAATCTATAAATTTCCATTAAGGCCCACACATCGCACAAGCCCTCTTGAAGAACTCCATAACGTTCTTGTCAAAAGCTGTAAAAACTTCATCGGTTCTTACCACTCCTCCACTTAATGGCATTTGTCATAGAGTGCTTGACAAGAGAAGTAAAAATCACCCAGCTGCAGCTATAAACCTGCTCCTCACAGTTAAGCACATCTGACCGTTGTTGAATAACACCCCACCATTTGTCTTTCATTTACCAGAACAGAAGGGAAATCTGCTCAGGTTGTATAGGTGCCCTGAACTTGGAAGAGGTCAAATGTAATGTGTCCGTTAACAGACAATGGAAACAAGCCAGCAAAAATTAATCATGCCTAAAGCGCTAACTAATGTGGAACTGTGCTCCCACATCTATTTTATTTTTTTAAAGCAAACACTCTTTGGGGGAGAGAATTTAAAGCAGAGAATTGGGGGGGGGAGGCTGTTCTTTGCTCTCCCCTTGCCCACTGTTCCACCATTCAGAATTTAAGAATTGCTGCCTCGATGCTATGCACTATTATTAATATTGCTGTTGTTGATCTTCCTTCCTTGAGATATATCACAGCCAAAGGGCTGGCCGCCACTGATGAATTCAATTCATCTTTGGGAGGAGAGCCTTGGCACAGAACTGAAGGGGCTGATTGAACAACAGGATGAAAAGGTATGGCTACTCCGGAGTAATGGATCGTCTTTTGGGGGTGGCAGACCCAGGACGGAGAAAATTGTTATATCTAACTCCCAAGGTGAGAGCTTGGGAGCGAAGGTGAGAACTTTATGTTTATGTCTACAAATAAAAGAAGAATGTGATGATGAACCGGAGAGGCTGGGAGAAAAGGTGCGCACCCTGATGTTCTATGCAAGGACTATTTTGGATTTAGTCTGGATCTGTGGTTATGTAAAGAAAAAGGATACTTCGAGGAGCAGCTCTGGAGCAAGACGACCAAAGAAAATGGACAGAAGGGGGATAGGGTGAACGATATTAAGGTATAAAGGCAAAGAATGTATTATGGTAACCTGAAACCGGTGTGTCAAGACTTTAAGCTTTTAGAGAAAGAAAAGAGGTATTTTAAATTTTTGTTATTAACAGCAGTTATAGTGAATGAAGATATTTGTTATGATGCATATTGAAAATAAGGGGATAAGAACTAGAATCTTGTGTGGAATTAATATGAAGTTATAACATGTTTTGATTTATGTTAAGTTAAGAATGGGAAAATATTGTTTATTACGAAACAGGATTTGTTAAAAAGAAGCTTTTGAATTTTAATTTTTAGATATTTGGATTTTTTAAGATTATGATGGTATAAGATGTTATTAAAGTAATATTTGGGATTGGAACCGAAGGTGAAAAGGCAGGGGAAGTCTGTACCAAGATTCGACCAAGAATTTTTTTTTACAGCATAAGAAGAAGAATTATTGGTATTTGTGTATTTGTTTACTTCTAGTTGGGGGTGGGTTAATGTGGGTGTTATATTTGTATGTTGTTTGTTGTAAAACCAATAAATTCTTATAAATAAATAAAAAAAGAATTCAATTCATCTTTGTACGGGCTCCTGCAATTTAAAAATGCAATAGTTAAACCAGTTTACAACAAAACAAAGTTGAGGCTCCAGTACTTTGGCCACCTCATGAGAAGAGAAGACTCCCTGGAAAAGACCCTGATGTTGGGAAAGATGGAGGGCACAAGGAGAAGGGGACAACAGAGGATGAGATGGTTGGACAGTGGTCTCGAAGCGACTAGCATGAGTTTGGCCAAACTGCGGGAGGCAGTGAAGGATAGGCGTGCCTGGCGTGCTCTGGTCCATGGGGTCACGAAGAGTTGGACATGACTGAACGACTGAACAACAACAACAACAACAACAACAACAAAACAATAGGGTGGGTCCTGAAACTATGCATCTCAGGTGTCAAAGATGTATCTTCCGCATAGAGTAAATGCCTCTCTTTCCGGGGTGCAAGCAGTCCAGCAGTCCACAGTCAAGAAGGCAGTTTCTGCATGTGCTGTAGAGGGAAGTGAGGGGCGGATGGGGCTTGTCCACCTGGAAAGGAGAAGGACATCTCTGATCGTAAACATCTTCTGCCTTGCAGATTATCTTTGGAAGAAGAAAAGGCTAATGAGTAAACTCTACACAAATCCAGAATGGAATCCCTAAAGCAGTTGGGTGGTGCCTTGTGTGCCTCCTTCTGGCGACTCCTGCAGCCAAGATGGTGCCAAACATATCACTCTGCTTTCCTTTGGACCACATTGGCCAGGCCGAGAGGGGGGTGATCTTCTGGGCAGCCCAGGACCTCCCACAAACACTGCCCAGGCTTGAGCCCTGGGGAGATTATTTTGGTGTGGCTAACGCAGCAGTTTGACTTCATCCATTATCTCTCAAGACAGAAAGGTGCCCACAAGACCCAGCCTGTTAATGAGCAGAGCTAGTTCAGTTATATGACATAAATTAAAACACAGTCAGAGCCGTCTTTCCCATTGAGCTTACTGGTGCGTTGCGCCAGGGCGCTGGCCTCTCAAGGGCACCCCAGCGAGTGGGGGAGATGCATGGCTTTGCCAGCGGCCTCCCCTTTCCCTCCTGCACGCCCACCAACTGCGCCCCATCAACCATAAGGCTGGCGGGCGTGCAGCTTCCTTCCCCAGCCCCCGCGGGAGGAGAGCGAACCCCGCAGAGGCTTGGGAAAAGGTCGACAACTCTGGGAAAGGGGGGTTGAGGCGCCGGAGGGATCTTTGCACCACGGCGCCGGATATGCTTAAGACAGCCCTGAACACAGTTCCAGAGGACGTTGCTTAGATGGCAGTAGCAAGCAGAGGCCACTGCTTTAAGGGGAGGGAAAGCAGATTTTGTATCCCTTCCCAACTGTACTTCCGGATGCAGCACTTGCCCCACCAACCTCAGGTTCTGTCCTCAGCGAGCCCACACCTGCCTGCCTTCTTAGAACCAGCAATGGGGTGGCTCTGGCTGAACGGACAGTTGATTTCCTTGCCTTCCAGTCCCTACCAGTCTCAATAGGCACCAACCAGCGCTGCTTCTGCTTGTTCTCATATGCTTCACTGAGAGAGCTGTAGAAAAAGAAAACCACTCAAGTTAGAACTGCTCCTAAGTTTAAAAAAAAACCCAAAACCATCCAACACCACCCTCATTGATGTTTTAGGATAAACACTGCATTGGGTGTTGAAAAATTGTTGGCAAGTGAACAGCAGTTCAAATGACAGCAGCTCTCTTTCGCCACAGACCAGTAAAACGATGAGTGTTCAAAATAAAAATATATGTTATTTCCACCTGACGTGAAAAGTCCAGATTACTTCACTTCTCATTAATGAGAAGCCGGTTTTTGCCTTTTGGAGCAAACACTCAGGTTAAACCAATCCATGAATGACAGGAGAGGAAACCAATATTTATTGAGCTGTCGTGGGATATTTTCAGTTACATGTGGGTAGCCGTGTTGGTCTGCCATAGTCGAAACAAAATAGGAAATTCTTTCCAGTAGCACCTTAGAGACCAACTGAGTTTGTTCTTGGTATGAGCTTTCGTGTGCGTGCTGAAGAAGTGTGCATGCACACGAAAGCTCATACCAAGAACAAACTCAGTGGGATATTTTGTCACTACTTGACATAGCTTAAATTGCTCTCCTGAAACTTGTGCAGCTCCTGGAGAAAGCGAAGAAGAAGAAGCCACTGTCTATGGTTTGTTGAACTAAGTGTACCTGTCTCACTCTCCTCCAAAGTGTACCTAGTGCTGAAGCTTTATTTATTCTGCAGTGTTTTACAGCTACTGTGACTTTCCCTGGAGCTGTCTACATTTCAAGAAAATATCCTCTTTATACTGGCTGCCTGCCAGTTTAAGAGATGTTCCTGGACAGTGGTCCAGATGTTTACAGCTGACTGACTACAGTGCCTTTGCCATGAATTATTTTCCTCTTTCCCTGGCCACAAATCCCTTATTTATTTAACCACAGAGTCTAGGGCTTGCTGATCAGAAGGTCGGCGGTTCGAATCCTTGCCACGGGGTGAGCTCCTGTTGCTCCGTCCCAACTCCTGCCCACCTAGCAATTCGAAAGCACGTCAAAGTGCAAGTAGATAAATAGGTACTGCTCCAGCGGGAAGGTAAACAGTGTTTCCGTGCACTGCTCTGGTTCTCCAGAAGCGGCTTGGTCATGCTGGCCACATGACCCGGAAGCTGTCTGCGAACAAACGCCAGCTCCCTCGACCTATAGAGCGAGATGAGCGCCGCAACCCCAGAGTCAGACACGACTGGACCTGATGGTCAGGGGTACCTTTACCTTTACATACATACATACATACATACATACATGTAGACCTGGTCATCTTAGTTAGCATCCCATGAAGATGAAAGGTTCCTGCTGAACATCTTAACAGAGAAAGTTGCAGATTTCCACAGAGGCACTGTGTGAAGTAAATCTTTCTCCGCAAGAGGCATCATCCCAGCTATGTTCCCATTATAGGTTTACTTTATTCCCCTCCCACTGTCATTCACACAGTCATTCACATTTCACTTCCTTGGACAGAAAACTAAATCTGCAAGCGGATCAAGGGAAAGAGTTGCTATATTTATCCAATGAATAGGTGTGTGTGTGTGTGTGTGTGTGTGTGTGTGTGTGTGTGTGTGTGTGTGTGTTTTCTAAAAGGCATATGTTGCCAAAGCAACTGATGTCTTAAAAGTCCCCTCCTCCAACTCCTGGCCCAAGGAGATTTGTTTCCTTATGAGAACAATATGAAATGCATGTCTTGGCTGATTACAGCAATTGTGATGAACTGCGGCAGGTATATTATGTGTATGCATTCACACATGTATAGCATTTGAGGCAGACATGGCCAAGCTGATGCCCTCCAGAAGTTGGGGACTACAACTCCCATCATTCACAGCCAGCACAGCTGTATGATGCTGGAACAGGTGGAAGTTGTAGACCAGGGGTCAGCAACCTTTTTTAGGCGTGGGCTGGTCCACCTTCCCTCAGACCATGTGGTGGGCCGGACTATATTTTGGAGGGGGGGGATGAATGAATTCCTATGCCCCACAAATAACCCAGAGATGCATTTTAAATAAAAGCACGCATTCTACTCATGTAAAAACACCAGGCAAGCCCCACAAGTAACCCAGAGACGCATTTTAAATAAAAGGACACATTCTACTCAGGTAAAAACATGCTGATTCCCGGACTGTCTGCAGGCCAGATTTAGAAGGCGATTGGGCCAGATACGGCCCCCGGGCCTTAGGTTGCCTACCCCTGTTGTAGACTGAAACATCTGGGCAGGCACAGGGCTGGCGCGTGTCCATTTAGGCAAACTAGGCGCTGGCCAGGCTTGGGCGGGAAGGGCTAGCCAGCCCCATCTCGTCCATTGGGGGTGGTGGCGTGGCGTGCCAGGGCGCCGACCCCCCCAAGGGCACCCCCGCGAGCCCACCAGCATACCAGGCACCCCCTCCCCAACCTGCTCCCACGGGCGGGTGGGCAGACGGGCGCTCGCGTGCCGGCGGCACAGCTGCTGCCGCCCATGCTGCTCCCGGGCGGGCTGCGAGCCGGCCGCCCAGCCCCGTCTTCGAGCGTAACGAGCAGGGAGAGCCGTGCAGCCCCGCCGGCGGCCTCCCCCGCCCCCACTGCTGCTTGCCTCTTCACCACCCCCACCTCCCGCTAAAGCAGGCTTTGGCGGGGGGGGGCGCCAGAAGGTGGTTCGCCTAGGGCGCAAGAAGCCCTAGTGCCCGTCCTGGGGAGGCACCAGCTTGGGAAAAGCTGTTTTAAGGGTTTCTTGGTTTTAAGGGTTTCTTGGGGGAGAAGATCTTTATTGCCTTCTCCCCCCACCCCACCCACAATCAATGTCATGTCTAGAAAAGGGCCCTGCAACTGACAGAGGATGTATAACTTAAAGCACCTAGTCCTAGACAAACATGCCACAGAAAAACATGTCAACCACCCCAACCAAGGGTTCTCCCAGTGGCCTATCTACCTGGATACACTTATTGCCTCACTGAGGACTGGTTTCATGGATGAAAACTATCCTGCTTACAGTTTGCTGGAACGACATCCATTTCAGATATACCACACTGAAGAAAATGGACTTTCAAGCCTGTGTCAATTCCATTCAGGAACTTGGCCAATTGAAAACTTTGGAGACGAATCTGTTACTTGGTATCAATTGTGGGCAGAGGGACAATCCATCAAGGTGATCTACAAAATATGAGCCTTACTGAACTAGTGGAGCATACCAAACCGTTTGATGACAGTACTTTCCCTCCCATTTACAACATGCACACGGAAAATGATCTTTTAGCACTTTGCGCAGGGTGAAGACATGGCTATGCTTGACAATGACTGAAGAAGATCAATTGTCTGGCTTGTGTTCGCTGAGTGTCCATAGTGAAAATCTGGAGAGGTTTACCAGGAATTTAAAAAAATGATGGGAATATCCTTTACTAAAAAACCGGAGATATTTTTATTAAGCATGGTGGATAAAGAAATTTCAAACAAATCAAAAGAAGTATTTCTATATGCAATTGCGGCGGCCCGAATCTTGGTGGCAAAAAGCTGGAAAGAACAAGAACTTCCAAAGATTTCAGATTGGCAGAACAAATTACAGGAATTCGCTGAATTGGCCCTACTAACTAATAATCTCAGAGGAAATTCCCAACAAAAATTTGCCAGAAAATGGGATATAGATAAGAAATATGCCCAAAAGTATAATAATAATTTTACCTCCATGCCAGCTTTTGAGTGCTAAAGGAAGGATAAAGAGTTGGGGAATGATGGATGTATAATGTGTCAGAATGTACTGGAAAATATTTGAACGAAGCAGTACTGTTTGGTTTACATTCAATATTAAGAGAGGTAGATGCAAGGGGATTCGACAGGAAGTCTGATTTGTGAAATCAAATTCTTGTGGATATATGAGTTAAGTTAAGTTTGCTATGTATATGTAGGTAAGAGGGTGTAGGTATATATAGGTATGTATAAGTAAGTCTACGTATGGACTACCTACTTATTTATTTGGCTGTAGTTAATTTTTTCCCCCTCCTTTTTTTCTTAAGATATAAATAATAAGACACAGACACAACAATGTGGGATGTTAAATTTTATTTAGTAACATTATATAACAACAGTTGTATTATCTTGTTACTTCTTTTTCTGTTTGTCAAACAAAATGAATTAATAAATAAATAGATAGATAGATGATAGATAGATAGATAGATAGATAGATAGATAGATAGATAGATAATCTGGAGATCTATCCCAAGGATAACATTACCGTTCATCCTTCTAGTGCATTACTCGGTTACTGCTAAATGGAGAAGTAAAGCAATTTGTTAGCCGTTAGTTCTGAAATGCATAATCCCATACAATGCAGTGGATCACCATTGCTTCTCTTCAGCACCACGCAGCGGTGGGCGGGGTTCGGTCGCAAGTCGACAACCTGTAGTTATAAGCTATAGACCTCCCGCCTCACCCCGAATTGTTTCTGCAGACAACCATGGCTGTGGTTGCAAATACTGCCCCTAAGTCCAAGCTGTGACAGTGTGTTTGCTTGGTGGAAGAACTGCCCACAAGTCATAATGCAACTTGGTAAGAAAATTCTTGGCGATGTGAGACACTCTTTCCTCCCAGCAGCAGCAGCAGCACTCGAGTGGCCGCCATTTTAAGCAGCCCCTCTTCCAGAGCCCTTTCGCACGCTGCTCATCGTCCCGCTGCCGCCCTTGCCGCCCGCAAGACACAGGTGAGCACCCACTGGGGCTCATGGTGCTCTTGCATCACCCCCCCCAAAAAAATATAGTCCAGCCCCCCACAAGGTCTGAGCCCCCTGCTGAAAGAGTTTGCTGACCCCTGACTTAAACATCTACTGTGAGATGCATGCTTTTGTGAAGGATGCAGCTTTCTTCCAGTTAGTCGTAGCGGACAAACCTCTGAATGGAGGGAATTAAGCAGGAAATGTTCCCAAAGGTCTATGTCACTTTACCAGTTTCCTTTAACACAGCAATAACAGCACTGGTACTTCCTTGCAGGGCTATCGTATAAATGATGGAGTTGATTATATACCAGTACATGGAGTATTTTGAATACAGCAGCTATT
Source organism: Lacerta agilis (assembly GCF_009819535.1). Classification (NCBI taxonomy): domain Eukaryota; kingdom Metazoa; phylum Chordata; class Lepidosauria; order Squamata; family Lacertidae; genus Lacerta; species Lacerta agilis. The sequence goes on along the minus strand of NC_046317.1, from coordinate 6,825,856 downwards.
CCATCTGGCTGCTGCAGGTGGGGAGCAAAGCCCACCCCATCAGCTGTGCTGAAAGGAAAAAATGCTTTGGCACAGTGGGTTAAACCACTGAGCCTAGGGCTTGCCGATCAGAAGGTCGGCGGTTCGAATCCCCGCGACGGGGTGAGCTCCCGTTGCTCGGTCCCTATTCCTGCCAACCTAGCAGCTCGAAAGCACGTCAAAGTGCAAGTAGATAAATAGGTACCGCTCCGGCGGGAAGGTAAACGACGTTTCCATGCGCTGTTCTGGTTTGCCAGAAGTGGCTTAGTCATGCTGGTCACATGACCTGGAAGCTGTACGCCGGCTCCCTCGGCCAATAAAGTGAGGTGAGCGCCACAACCCCAGAGTCATCCGCGACTGGACCTAACGGTCAGGAGTCCCTTTACCTTTTATCCCTGAACCGGCTCCATTGAAGCTGGTAAAATCAGCGTGTGTAACATGGAGTGGATGAGGGCGAACAAGCTGGAACTTAAACCAGGCAAAACAGAGGCACTGTTGATGAGGGGGTTCTGGTGTTCTGGCAGCCTGTTTTGAATTCGGTTGCACTCCAGTGTGGTGTAGTGGTTAAGAGCGGTAGTCTTGTAATCTGGTGAACCGGGTTCGCGTCTCCGCTCCTCCACATGCAGCTGCTTGGTGACCTTGGGCTAGTCACACTTCTCTGAAGTCTCTCAGCCCCACTCACCTCACAGAGTGTTTGTTGTGGGGGAGGAAGGGAAAGGAGAACGTTAGCCGCTTTGAGACTCCTTCAGGTAGTGATAAAGCGGGGTATCAAATCCAAACTCCTCCTCCTCCTCCTCCTCTTCCTCCTCTTTGGGAACTCATGCCTGAGTTTTCTTTTTCCTTCTCCCCCTGGCCTCTCGTCTCTGCCCTCTTTCCACCTAGGAGAGCAGACGCCCCACCAATCTGTAGGGAGGTCCATGCTGGGCAAAACATAATTATGATTATTTGCTCTCTTCCCAGGGGACTCTTATGCCATCCACCTGCACACGGCCACCAATTCCTTCTCTCCTCTCCTCCTCTAAATTTGCCTTGGCTACGATATTGACCGATCACCGAGCCCAAGCACTAATTACTTCCTACATGAAGGAGTGGCGCAGGATACAAACCAAGTGGGACACAGCGAGGCAGGGAATAATCTTGCATAAACCATTGAATGCACATGCACCAGAGCAGCTAGAAACGGGGGAACAAATGAGGCTTTGCAGCTGTAATTTCCACGGAGAGTCATAAAAGCACAATAGCCAATTAGTTGATCAGATTCTAAAGAGTTCCGCTTCCCACGAGAGCAAGTATCTAGCCCTCAAAGTGGCAGAAAAGCTATGAGGTGCCTTCTAAAAGCTCCGAGACCAGAAAGTATTTCTGGAAGACTGCGGCCTTAGTGCAAATCTCTACAAATCTCATTCCTTCTTACGAACTTCAGTTCCTTTACCCATCAATGTGACTTCATTTCTTTTTCTCCCCCCAATACCGTATTATTTCAACATGTTTCCTGCATGCTTTGTTTTAATTTAATTTAATTTTATTTTATTTTCAAAGTTTCAAAAAGAAAAAAAAAACCACACACACACACAAACGTTTACATTAAACCATAGTCCATATCAGTACTTTTATGGGGTTCCCTGAACCCCCGGACTTCCCTCCACCCCTCCCTTGGCTTCTAAAAATTATCTTCCTTTTTTTAACTGCGTCCAATTGTATTTATCCAAATTACTGTACTTCATTTTTATCCTTTGTTATTTTAAATCGCAAGTGCTATGGCAATCCTGCTAATGTTTTTAAATTTTTACAGTGTTCTTTAATATATTCTATAAAGTTATAGGGACGCGGGTGGCGCTGTGGTGTAATCCACTGAGCCTTGGGCTTGCTGATCAGAAGGTCGGCGGTTTAAATCCCTGATACGGGGTGAGCGCCCGTTGTTCTGTTCCAGCTCCTGCCCACCTGGCAGTTCGAAAGCATGCCAAAAAGTGCAAGTAGATAAATAGGTACCACTCCGGCGGGAAGGTAAACGGTGTTTCCGTGCGCTGCTCACGACTGGACTTAACTATCAGGGGTCCTTTGCCTTTTTTTTATAAAGTTATGCCATTCTTTATTAAATTTGTTATCCTCTTGGTGCCTGATTTTCCTGGTCACCCTTGCCATCTCCGCATAGTCCATCATCTTCATTATCCATTCTTCTTGCGATGGGGCTCTTTCTTCTTTCCATCCCTGGGCAAATAATATTCTTGCCACTGTCATCGCATACTTAAACAGTACTTTCTTATTCTTCAGTAATTTTCTCCTAATATACCTAATAATAAAAAGGCCTCTCGGTTTTTAAACAAAAGTTATTTTAAACATTTTTTTCAATTCATTATAAATCATTTCCCAGAAGGCTTTAGCTATTTTACAGGTCCACCGCATATGATGAAATGTACTCTCTTTAACTTTACGCTTCCAGCATATGTTGGTCATGTTCTTATACATTTTCATTTAATTCTCTTTTAACATACAGCAGGCGCCTGCTCTTTTCACTAGGCAGCCTACAAGGGTGGCGATTTTTTTTTTGGCTCCATAGGTCAGGTCCTTTTCTGATCATAGTATCATGAGCCAAATCTGTCAGGTGGGTAGAGACAGCCACCTGTCAATCATCTGATGTCACAGTGATATCAGGTGACTGGGCGCTTTGAAGTCTCAGAGTCAGGACTTCAAAGCACCATGTGGGAGTTACAATTCTTTCCCTTGTGAATACAACACTGGGAGAGCTCTTCAAGGCTCCTGACGGTATATCAGCAGCCATGCCTCTACCATAGCTGTCAAGTTTCAGATTTGAAAATAAGGGATCAGCAGTCTCACCTAACCTGGGGACAGTCACATGTCAGTGGTGGGTGGAGCCAGATGCAAAAGTGGGCGCAGTAGCAATGTAAACTCCAAGTGGGCTCGGGCTCGGAGCGGAGCAAAGAGGAGGGCAGCCAGCAAAGAGGAGGGCAGCCATGTGCTCCGCGCAATGGAGCCCCATCGTCTTCTTGTCTGATCCCATCAAAACAGGACAGGAAGCAGCAGCTGCTCAAAGGCAGCCAGGCTCCGCCCGTCAGCTAACCCTATTGGCCGGCTGAGGGGCTCGGCGGCAATGGATAGGGGCTGGTGCAGGGGGAGAAATACACCCCCCTGTAAGCGCAGGAAACGGCTCCCACTTGCTTTGAGGGCTGAGGCTTTTCTCTCCAAGTAGGCGAGGTCTTCCCACCCAGTCCCTGGACAGCAGGGGAGGAGCTGCTTCCATTAAAAACAGGAAATTTAAGGGAAATAAAAAATAAGGGAGAGCAGTGGAAAACTGCTTAAAATAAGGGAGAATCCCGGGGAAAACGGGATACTTGACAGCACTGGCCTCTACCTGCCCCACACCTGATATCACATATGACCAGCGGGTGTAGATTGAGGAAAATGTCCTTGTGAGCCAACTGGCCAAGTTTGGGCTGCAGACCAGAGGTGTCCCCCTGCCCCCACAAGCCCCTTTATAAGATACTGAAACCTCCTACTGGTAGGAGAAGCAGAGAACAACCCCGAAGGGGGCTGGGCACTCCCTTCCGCCCTCCCCATATTGCCCATTCACAGTCTCCCAAAACAGCTCCAGAACCTGCACAGTACGGACTCTGATCTGTGTCTTTTTGCAAATCCAAAGTCTCCTTTTCATTTGCTGAGCTTTGTTGAAGCAAAGGCAGCTCGCTCCTTCCCCCTTTGTCTCGGAAGGTCTGGGGCAAGACAGCGGAGGCTCTTGGTCTGGTCCCTCTGGTCTCTCACAGCAGGCTGCCTTCAACACGCTGACATTAAAGGTCACTTGTTGGACCTTATTATACACGACTGGCGGAGAAAACATCTGGAGCTTGACTTATTTCTCCTTTCTTTCTAACTGCTGGCCACTCTCCTGGGTGCTACCTCTATTTCTGAAACGTCTATGGTCCCCCGTAGCCTCAGACAATGCCTTTAAGAATGGCAAACTTGGCTGGTCGCATTGATTTTTTCCCCTTGTTACTAACCTTTAGAAGCCAGGGATTTAACTCTTAAGTCGATGGTGGTTGCATTATCAACTTTACCAAGACTGCTACTAACAAGCAAGCAGAGAGTTGTGTCTAAGGCATAACAAGTTGGAACCCAGCCTGGCTTGCTGATCAGAAGGTCGGCGGTTCAAATCCCCGTGACGGGGTGAGCTCCCATTGCTCGGTCCCAGGGCCGTCTTAAGGGGATCGGGCGGCCTGGCGCGACGATCCCTCGGCGCCCCCGGTGGGCCGCCTCTCCGCCCACGTCCCTCCCGCGCTGGCCGCCCCTCGGCGGGGGGGTGGGCGAGCGGGAGATGAGGGGCGTGGCGCTGCAAGCCGGCCGCCCTCCCGAGCCCCAGCTGGAGCGCTGGGAAGGGCACGCAAAGCCCCGCGCCGCTCCAGCGCCACGCCCCTCATCCCCCGAGGGGTGGCCAGCGCGGGAGGGAGGTCGGCGAACGGGGGATGAGGGGTGTGGCGCTGGAGCGGCGCGGGGCTTTGCGCGCCCTTCCCAGCGCTCCAGCTGGGGCTCCGGAGGGCAGCCGGCTTGCAGGTCGCCCGCCGGCGCGCGAGCGCCCACCCGCCCATGGGGGCGGGCGCGGGTTGGGGAGGGGGTGCCTGGTATGCCGGCGGGCTCGTGGGGGCGCCCCTGGGGGGCCTGGCGCCCTGGTGCACCGCCCCACCCAGCCCCTATGACAAGAAGTCCCTGCTCGGTCCCTCCTCCTGCCCACCTAACAGTTCGAAAGCACGTCAAAGTGCAAGTAGAGAAATAGGTACCACTCTGGCGGGAAAGTAAATGGCATTTCCGTGCGCTGCTCTGGTTCGCCAGAAGCGGCTTTGTCATGCTGGCCACATGACCTGGAAGCTGTATGCCAGCTCCCTCGGTCAGTAACGCAAGATGAGCACCACAACCCCAGAGTCGGACACGACTGGACCTAACGGTCAGGGGTCCCTGTCCCTTTACCTTTACACACACACACACACACACTCCACCACACTCCTTGGCAGCAAATTCCTCTTAGACTAGCATGAAGCTTCCTTTAGGGCTTTCACAGGTAGAAAGGGAAACGGCCCCGCCATGGTACCAGGGAGTGGAAGCAGCTGAACGAGGCAATGAGGAAAATCATTCGTTTCACTCAAGCCATTCGCCCAGCCTGCAAGCTTTTATTTTATTATTACTCCGGTGGTGGCAAAGGTTAATTCATTGATCAGAGGAGGCTATGTTGTTCCAACAATTAAAATTAATTCTTGCCTCTGTGTACAGGAAAGAGACAGATGGCAAAGATGTAGGAGGGAAGGCGGAAAAAACGCAGACAGGAGAGAGGAGTGGGGGGGGGGAAACAGCAATCAATTTGTTTTATTTTTCAGAAAGAAATATTCCTCAGACTTGAACTAGAGGTGGATGGATTAAAGATCATTCCTCTCAAACCGCTGAGGATAAGATTTGAAGAGCGCCGGATTCGCAGATTGCACACACATATGCAAACGCATATTCCGGCTGCCCAGATTGCTATTTGGAAATCAATTCCTTCCTTCTGTTGCACCTCCCATGTGGTGCTGCCTGAAGCAGGTAGCTTCAGGTGGCCTTGAATATAGGGACATGAAACATACTCTCAGATTACAGAGCTACACATCTGGAACATCTGGGGGAGGGAAAGATGGGGCCAGCAAACCCACCAGGCAATACCATTCCCCAACAAATTTCTGCCAAGGGGTAATATGTGGTAGGTGCAGCAAGAGAGAAAGTGTGCTGGGTCAACTAATCTGGGATAAAAACTGTTATGTACTGAGTTGAATAGGATCCAAAATGCAGCAGTCTGATTGGTCCTAGAACAATAGGATTGAGATTGCAGCAGTCTGACTGGTCCCAGAACAATAGGATTGAGATTGCAGCAGTCTGACTGGTCCCAGAACAATAGGATTGAGATTGCAGCAGTCTGATTGGTCCGCAGGAGCCACCCAATCCAGCTCCAGGTGGAAGTGAATCCGCACTCTGATTGGCATACAGGAGTATCCCGGAATTAGCCAATCACGTGGGGCCCATTGTGTAAATAGTGTATATAAAGCAAACGTTTTGGGGGAACTGCATTCCTCACTACTATGAGCTGAATAAAGAGCATGAAATTCACACTTGACTCCGAGTATATTTCAAAAACTAATTGAGAATGTGGTTTGTTTGTTTGTTTGTTTTTACAATTTTTTAAATCAATGCTGCATTTGGTTATGAAAGGGGGGCACTTTTTAAAGCCTGAAAAAATAAGGAGGAAATGAAAATGAAGGAACTCTGATGGGATGTGTTATAAGAATTTTAAGACAAAAAAAAATCCTTCCAGTAGCATCTTAGAGACCAACTAAGTTTGTTCTTGGCATGAGCTTTCGTGTGCATGCACACTTCTTCAGAATCACACGAAAGCTCATACCATACTTAGTTGGTCTCTAAGGTGCTACTGGTAGGATTTTAAAATTTATTTTTAATTTATTTTTATTTTTGTTTTGACTATGGCAGACCAACACGGCTACCTACCTGTAACAATAATTTTAAGGTCTCAAACATAGAATAAACATTATTTGACATCAGCTTCACTGGACTGGTTATGTTGTGCCTGGTTATCGTCTTCCACAGCAGCTACTCTATTGCAAGCTTAAAAATGGAAAGCATAACGCTGGTGGCCAACAAAAGAGGTTTAAAGACTCTCTCAAGGCAAGTCTTTAAAAAGTAGTATAAACACCGACAACTGGGAAACACTGGCCTGTGAGCGCTCCAATTGGAGAACAGCCATTACCAAAGGTGTCCTGGGCTTTGAAGACGCTCGAACTCAGGACGAAAGGGAGAAACGTGCTAAGAGGAAGGCATGCTTGGCAAAACTTCACAGTGATCAACTCCTTCCCGGAAACCTCTGTCCCCACTGTGGAAGGACATGTGGATCCAGAATTGGCCTCCACAGTCACTTACGGACTCACTGTTAAAACCGTGTTCATGGAAGACCATCTTACTTGGCTACGAGGAATCGCCAAAGAAAGAAGAACAGTATTTGAAAGAATGGATTCCATATTTGTCCGTGGCAAGTCTGTGTTTAATATGCAGGTTGTTCATATGTTGTGAGTTTGTATAAGTCTTCAATCCAGTCGTAGAAGGGAGCCGCGTTTTTATTTTTCCAATTCACCAGCATCAGTCTTTTTGCTGTGGTAAGGGCACAGAGAGTATTGCCCTTTTGTAAGGTTCCATGGGCTGGGTGTATAATTCAAAAGGATATTTTGCTCCGTAATGGTACATTTGGCCTCAGCGATGGGAGTCCAGCAATGAATCATTTAGCCAGTGCAATGGAGGAGGAAGAGGTTGAAAAAGCCAGACTTGCTGGCACCTGTAGCAGCAGCAGCAGCTGGAGCATGGCCTGCAGTGCCACCTGGTGGCCCACCTCGGAACCCATCCCAGATTTAAAGCTTTAGGCATGGGTTAAAAACACACACACAGACACCAATAATTCACAAGCAGGAAATATCCCAATCAAACAGCTGCTCTCCGCAAAAAAAAACAACCCAAAATTTCGCAACATAGGAATAGTGTGAGTGGGGGCTGGGTGTACCACACTGGAGACCCCAGGCGGAGTAGTAGGGGAGTCTCATTCTTTACTTCCACACAGGGGTTACAAGCCAAATCATCTGTCAGGATAGCTATGGCGGTCACGATTTCGCCGAAAACCCGCCATCTTAGGATTCAAAACAAAGCAACGTCAAACACCTGCAAAAGACCCCCCCCCTGAAATGTTTGGCAGTGAAAACCACACATTTCATTGCACCCCCAAAAACGAGCCTTGGGCGCCCTAACTCGCGGGATCACAATTTCTCCATAAGTCAGACGTTGTCCAATTCACTCCGAAGCGGCGCCAAACACCCAGAGAATGGCCCCCTGCAACGTTTGGGGGGTGAAAACACTACGTTTCACATAGCCCCACTAAATGAGCCCTTGACGCCATAACCCATACGGTTGTCAGGGGCTGGACTGAGGGAGAATGGTGGGAGAGTGGGAGGGTGGGAGGGCCCCCCCCTCTCCAGGGCCTACTCCACAGCTCCAATTTATAAAGATTATAATCAGAGCTGTCTTTCCCATTGGTGTTAGTGGTTCGTTGTGCCAGGGCGCCGGCCTCTCAGGGGTGCCCCAGCGAGTGCGGGAGCCTCCCCTTTCCCTACATGCCCGCCAGCTGCGCCCCACCAACTATACGGCTGGCGGGCATGCAGCTTCCTTCCCAAGCCTCCGCAGGAGGAGAGCGATCCTCTCCCAAGCCTCTGCATCTGCTTCCAATTCCAATATTGGAAAAAGAAAGAAGTACCGGCAATTAAGGATTGGCAAGAAAAATTATTTAATTATATAGACCTGGCTAAATTAACTGATAAAATTAGAGGAAGTAGTGACCAAAAATTCCAACAAGATTGGGGGAAATTTGGAGACTATCTGAAAAAGCAATGCCCCACTGTGAAATGCTGACTCCGTTTCTAAGCACTCTGTATTGGGAGCTAAGGTTAGCAAGGAAAATACAAGAAAATAAAATAGAAGAATTACACAAGAGTACTAAAGTAGTAAACTAGAAGAGACAGACTGACAACCTAGGATGAAGACAAGTGGAAGCCGTAAGGGAAGGGGAAGTAACAGATAGTAGAAATAGACAAGTATGGACAGAAGTAAGAAAGAAACAAGTATTACTAAAGGTTAATAGAATTGATTTATATGAAATATAGAATTGGATGTTATGTTTTGCTTTGTATTATTTACAACTGAATTATTGGGAATATAGGAAGGCATTAATTGAATGCATTTTGTGGTTTTTTAGGAAGAATTGAACATGTAATTTTTTAACATTGTTATTCTTTGGTTATTGTTTGTTTGTTTTTTTATTCAATGTTCTTTTTTCTTTTGTATAGATGTAATAAAGTAAATATTATTTTTTTAAAAAAGCCACTGCATCTGCTAAAGGCAGCCCTGCTCCTGGTCGGTTGTTGTCCTCCTCCTGCTTCCTGGCGAAAGGTGGCGCGCAGCCTTCACGGGCTGCCTTCTCGGGCGTCCCGACACCAGAGAGCATGTCCGCCAGCACATTTTCCTGCTTGATCACCACCACCACATTGGGGATCTAGGCAGAGGACATTTTCCACAGCCCCCTCCCTTGTTTTGGAGTTACCGGGGGGGGGAGCTAGAGGGATCTTTGCACCACGGCGCCAGATATGATCAACACAGCCCTGGTTATAATCCAAGTCAACGAGACCTTCTTGCAATTAAAAGATCAAACTTATCCATCCTTAAAGAAATCAGCCCTGAGTGCTCACTGCAAGGGCAGATCCGGAAGTTGAGGCTCCATTACTTTGGCCACCTCATGAGAAGAGAAGACTCCCTGGAAAAGACCCTGATGGGGGAAAGGTGGTCTGAAAGGTATCATAGCCCCAGAGTCAAATAAAACTCCGAAGAATTGATGCTTTTGAATTATGGTGCTGGAGGAGACTCTTGGACTGCAAGAAGATCAAACCTATCCATTCTGAAGGAAATCAGCCCTGAGTGCTAATTGGAAGGGCAGATCCTGTAGCTGAGGCTCCAGTACTTTGGTCACCTCATGAGAAGAGAAGACTCCCTGGAAAAGACCCTGATGTTGGGAAAGATGGAGGGCACAAATAGAAGGGGATGACAGAGGATGAGATGGTTGGACAGTGTTCTCGAAGCGACTAGCATGAGTTTGGCCAAACTGCGGGAGGCAGTGAAGGATAGGCGTGCCTGGCGTGCTCTGGTCCGTGGGGTCACGAAGAGTCGGACACGACTGAACGACTGAACAACAACAGATATGTAAAAGCCAGTGCTTTATATGATTCAGCCACATGGTGGAGCAATACACAAAGATTAAAGAAGCCATGATAGCCAGCTCTGAAAAGCTGGGATGGTTTGTGTTTTCAGAGGCATGGCCATGAGGCTTGTAGTTAATAACTTGTAACACATCACAGTCATGTTGACACCATGAACTGAAGGGACCCAGTGCTACTTTGAGCCTCGGTCACAAGGAATGTCCAGCAGCAGAAAATGGTAGCGCTTTTCGAGGTTGCATCAATGGAAGTCCAGGGTCCTGATCAAGGGAAGTCATAGACCTGCTCTCTCCTGCCTTGGTCAGGCCACACCTGGAATACTGTGTCCAGTTCTGGGCACCACCATTTGAGAAGGGTGCTGACAAGCTGGAACATGTGCAGAGGAGGGCAACCGAGATGATCAAGGGTCTGGAAACTAAGCCGTATGAGAAACGCTTGAAGGAGCTGGGTAGGTTTAGCCTGGAAAAGAGGAGACTGAGAGGAAATCAGACAGCCACTTTCAAATATCTTAAGGGCTGTCACATGGAAGAGAAGAAGAAGAAGAAGAAGAAGAAGAAGAAGAAGAAGAAGAAGAAGAAGAAGAAGAGGAGGAGGAGGAGTTTGGATTTGATATCCCGTTTTATCACTACCCGAAGGAGTCTCAAAGCGGCTAACATTCTCCTTTCCCTCCCTCCCCCACAACAAACACTCTGTGAGGTGAGTGGGGCTGAGAGACTTCAGAGAAGTGTGACTAGCCCAAGGTCACCCAGCAGCTGCATGTGGAGGAGTGGAGACGCGAACCCGGTTCACCAGATTACGAGTCTACCACTCTTAACCACTACACCACACTGGCTTGTTTTCTCCTGCTCTAGACGGTAGGACTGGAACCCATGGGTTCAAGTTACAGGAAAGGAGATTCTGACTAAGCATTCGTAAAAACTTTCTAACAGTAAGGGCTGTTTGGCAGTGGAATAAACTCGCACAAGAGGTGGTGTACTCTCCTTCCATGGAAGTTTTTAAGTAGAGCTAGGATTGGCCATCTGCCATGGATGCTTTCGCTGAGATCCCTGCATTGCAGGGGGTTGGACTAGATGACCCTTGGGTACCTTCCAACTCTAAGATTCTATGATTCTATGAAATTGATCTGGATTAATGACAGCCATCCACCAGTTTCATATGCAAAACTGCTTCCCACTCCACCCCCTTACTGATATATATATGTTTATATATATGACATTAAAGTAGACAAATAATAACTTACAAAAAGGATCAATAAACGTGTCACCTTTATTATATAAACCTTTATCATAATCACATGTCAAACTTTCTTTTGCGAATGAAATAAAATGGTTTCAATCAGTTTTTAATAACCAACAATCAAATGTAGAGCTTGGGGTACATTTAAACAAGGCTTAGATCAGTTCCCCAGATGTTCAGTGTCCAGGGGTTCAGTGCCTGGCACCCAGAAACTCATGGCAAAGGGGAGTCTGGCACCAAGAAACTCGTAACATTTCTCTTCCTTGCAACCTAAGGAAAGCTGTTTATTGGCAGAAGACACTGGGCAGAAACAGAAAGAAACAGGGGGATGAAGAGGTCTAAGGGTGAAGTCTTGCTGCTGTCCATCATAATACTGGAATGATTATTACAGGGTGTTGAGAGGGGTTATTTTTAACTATTAATTGAGAAACAGCAGCCATAGTCTAGGCCAGGAGTGTTTTCCCTTGGTGACCCCGCCATGTTGAAAAGTGTGTGTGTTTGCAAGGTGTTTCCTGTCCTTTCCAGAAATGCACCGTGCTGGATGAAGCCAGCTCCAGATCTTTTCTAAATAAACTAAATAAAACCACTTAACCCGCTGAAAGGTATATTTGAAAAATTAATGTTAAGGGGAACAATTCACATTGTTAAGCAAAGTAGCTAAAGTAATGGTGTCATGCCCTCCGTTGTGACACGTCCCCCTGCTGAGTGACTTGGCTGAGGACTTTGGGAAGAGCAACTATTTGAGGATAGTTCAGAAGAAAGGAGGTGGTTTGTGAGAAGTAATTATGTTTTCCGGCAAAATGAAGACTTCTTCTCCTCGAGTGTAAGTAGGATCTCTAATTCTTTCTGCATTCTGATTCTTTTGCTCTCCCTCAAGATTTAGAAACATAGGGAACCAGGTCATGGTTAGATTATTTTTGAAAGACTGGCCGGGTGAGCTGCTGGTCTCCTCCTGTCACGTGCCGAAGATCCATCCCCTGGTCAGTGAGGAGGAGGAAGAAGTGGTGATAATGAAAGAGGGCAAAGAAAGGAAAGTGAAGATCAGAACCATCTATGTAAGACCAAGTGACAAGGGGATGGATGCCACCAATGCAGATACGGGAATGGAAACAGACTTCATAAAGAGGCTACCTTTCAAAATTCTTATAAATGGAAACTGGAGAAAGCCCCCTCCGAAAGAATAGACTGTGCCCAGTGACTAGCTGATCCACATCCCGGTTCAGTTGTCTCTCTCTTGCTATCCCTCAAGATTCAGAAATATAGGGAACAAGGTCATGGTTAGATTAATTTTTAAAGATTGTCCTCAGGACACACCTTAGGTGCTTTGTGGGAAATGGCTTGCCTTCCCCCTTGTGGGCATCTCCCAGTTTTGGAGGGTCCTTTGGCAAAGATGCCCTCCTCTGTGGGTTCACCTGCTTGCTGTACTCTCCAATAGAGGTTTCTGAAAGTAGGTTTGGCTGCCAGGTGCCCCCAAATTCAGCACAGAGATATAGAGTATCAAGGAAGTATCTAGAACCCATTTCCTGGTTATTTTCGCTCTTCTTCCCTTGGTTTCAAAGGCTCCGTGGGCTGCTGGTCTCCTGCTGTCGCATGGCCAAGATCCATCCTCTGGTCTGTGAGAAGGAGGAGGAGGAGGTAGAAGATCAATGGGAGGAAGAAGTCAATGTAATGAAATATGGAAAGGAGGAGTTATTGAAGATCAGAACGATGTACGTAAGACCGTGCGACCAGGGGATGGATGACACCGATGCCAATATGGATGGTGAGTGTTGATCTTTGTTCAAGAGGAACAGGGAGGCCAGAGAGAACCAAAAAAAGCAACAGCCCTCCTGTAGAGAACTGCTGCTCACCTTGAGACACAGATGTTGCAGGTTATGAAGTCATTAAGGCCTTCCTGCAGTGAAGCCGGGCAGTTCTGATCTAAATCAGTGTGTTTTGTTGCAGGGGGAAAGGATCCTGTCTTTGGACTCGGCCAACACGCGGCTCATGAGTGCCCTAATGCAAGTGAAGGAACACTACAGCATGCAAGCTCGGAACGGCGTCTCCCCCACCAACCCCACCAGGCTTTCCATCTCGGAGAACGGTGAATTTAAAAACAGCAGCTGCTAACTGCAACTTCTTCCACCTGCCAGTTGCCAGCTCCTCATTTCTCCCACCCACTCCAAGCCTGTCCACATAACTTCCTCAATGCTCCCCAGACAAATGAGTCCCTGTATTTCATGGGCCCAATTACTTCTATTTTTTAAAAAAAATATTTTTATTCATTTTCCACACATTAAGACAATTATATTTACAATACAAAATTTAGATTACATATTGTTTACCATAACACATACATAATCTCTTACAATCATATCTTTTCTCAATAACATGACTTCCTCAAATCCCTCTTTATTGATTCCGTTGTAATACATCTTTAGCAGTCTTCCAACTTCATTTTAAACTTTGAAAATCCTCAATATTACCCTCCTTTTTATCATCTTCTATCTTTATTATACTTTGGCCACCTCATGAGAAGAGAAGACTCCCTGGAAAAGACCCTGATGTCGGGAAAGATGGAGGGCACAAGGAGAAGGGGACAACAGAGGATGAGATGGTTGGACAGTGTTCTCGAAGCGACTGACATGAGTTTGGCCAAACTGCGGGAGGCAGTGGAGGATAGGGGTGCCTGGCGTGCTCTGGTCCATGGGGTCACAAAGAGTCGGACATGACTGAACGACAACAAATCTTTATTATCTTAATTTATATTTTTCCCTAATCTAATTATACACATAAGCCACAACTTACTTCCAAAAACTTTTATCTTTTTCAAATATTGCAATATTTTTTGAAATATACTTTCAATTTGCTCCAATCTTCTTCCACCGTCTCCTCCTTCTGGTCACGGATTTGTCCAGTCAACTCGGCCAGTTCCATGTCTATATATATAAAACGTAAGTGTCTCTGCGTCCAGTCCCTGTGTCTCTGGGTTTGCGCTACTGCGCATGTGCCCCACGGACACAGGGATTGGATGGAGAGACATTGGGCCGGGAGCAGCGACGGCAGTTGAAGCGGGGCGGTTGGATCAGAACGCCGGCGCTCCAGAGGACGAGGAGAGGCCGAGAAGGGAGACCACGCTGCCGCTCCCACTGCTACAATGAGAGCCCCGAGGCCTAGCGGCCCGGGAGCGGCCCGCCCCGCGGCTTCTCCGTGTTTCCGAGACGGGGAGGGAAGCCCGGCCACCCCGCTCGGCTCCGCCGCTTCTCCATCCCCATAGGAGCCCCAGAAGCTCTGTACCTGCCCCAGGAGGCCTTTCCCACCGCCACGGGCCTACCCAGGATCCTCCGCCGTCTCCTCCTCCTCCTGGCGCGGCGCATTGGACGGACGTTCCCCTGGCTTTGCCATCTTTCCCCCGAGGGGGCCGTGGGCGAGAAGCCGCGAGAGAATTAGGCTAGCAGGCTGCTCCCCTTAGAGCACTTCGGCAGCTGCTGCCTGGTAACCTCGACACCGTGGCTTCTCTGTGTTTCCGAGACAGGGAAGGGGAGGGAGGGAAGCCCGGCCACCGCGCTCGGCTCTGCCGCCTCTCCGTCCCTGGTGAGGCTAATAAACTGATAAGACCAGATACTACACTTGATCTTAGCCAAAAGGCCGAGAAGCGATGGGCCCAATTACTTCTAAGTGGTGACAGAGAGGAGATGCCTGGTAGAAAGGGAGTTAGAAGAACGTGGACCTGCACAGGTATAGGAGATGGACAGGTGTACCCAGCAATATACGTTGAGCTGCCAGGTGCCTCAAATTCAGCACAGAGAGAGAGTGAGTATCAAGGAAGTATCTAGAACCCATTTCCTGTCTATTTTCCCTCTTCTTCCCCAGATTCCGCAGTCTGAGGAGGCTGGGTGAGCTGCTGGTCCCCTGCTGTCGTATGCCAAAGATACATTCCCTGGTCTGCGAGGAGGAGGAGAACGTGATGGTAATGAAGAATGGAAAGGAAAGATGATGGTGGTTAGAACAATCTACGTAAGGCCAAGAGACTAGGGGATGGATGCCACCGATGCCAGTATGGATGGCTGGGTGAGCTGCTGGTCTCCTGCTGTCGTGCCACTAAGATCCATCCCCTGGTCTGTGAGGAGGAAGAGATTGTTATGGTGATGGAGAACGAAAAGGAAAGATGGTGAAGGTGAAAACGAATTATGTAAGGCCAAGAGACCAGGGGATGGATGCCACCGATGATTGTATGGATGGTGAGTGTTGATCTTTGTTCATGAGGAACAGGGAGGCCTGAGAGAATCTGGATCACCGAGGGCGGGGGAAGGCAGCTCCCTCATTCAAGAAGAGTTTAAGGATGGGATGAGGAGAAGGGGGAATAACATAAGCCACTGGGAGATAAATGGGAAATAGAGAAAGCCCCCTCCAAAAGAATAGAGTGTGATCAATGACTAGCTGATCCACATGCCTGTTCAGTTGACTCTCTAGATGCCTACTCAGTTGTTCTCAACGGCTGTTGAAAGGGAGATTGGCCAGTGTGGCCAGCTGGGTGAGCTGCTGGTCTCCTGCTGTTGTGCCGCTAAGATCCATCCCCTGGTCTGCGAGGAGGAGGAGGAAGAGATATTGGAAGATCAATGGGATGAGGAAGTAAATGAGATTAAAGGAAGGAAGAATAGTATAAGCCACCTGGAGGTCCTTGCAGGAAAGATGGGTTATCAATGTAATAAATCAATGGAAAAATTAAGAACCTTTTCTCTTCTTCAGCATAGATCTCCCTCCCCCCACAAGACCCAGTCCCCCCTTCCCCACAAACCCGAATAGAAAAATAAAATAATAATAATTATTATTATTCTAATCAAGTTCCTTTACAAACATGCTATTCTGTGATCATCCTTTTATCCTAGGCGGTGCTTCTATCTGATGTTCATGAGTATGAGTGGAAATCCCGAGTGACAGTTTGGCTCCTTCCCTCGTTGTTGCTCCTAGACGGAACTGCGCATGTGCGAAGACAAGACAGAGACTTCCAAACTGGATCGATAAATGTGTCACCCGTGGTTTGAAAACCACGATCCTAATCACAGGCCAGATTTTTGTGTGTGTGTGAATGAAATAAAATTCTTTCAAATAGTTTTTTCATGTTGGCATTTGTCTGTCTCGAGAAGCAATGGAGTGCGCCTCCGGGGGTGAGGTCAAAAGTCAAGCAATGGTGCTAGCAGTCCTGGGCTTCCCAGATGATGTTAGGAATCATTCTGCAAAGAAACACAAAAGACGTGCGTAGCTTTAAGAATTGTTTTCTGTTAAGTTCCGTGTTGCGCAGTTACCGTTTGTGCTGAAGGAGCAGTCAGAGTTTGAATTTACCTGCTAAGCGACAGCATCTACTTGCTCTAAGTTTGTTGTAATAAAACCCTGTTTAAGTCCAGTCTTGATGCTTCGTGGGTTTGTCTTCTGTTCTCTACCACCAGAAAACGCCGCTCCAACAGATGACAAGACTCCCTCTCTTGGCCTTGCAGGTATGGCTCCAAGGAAAGCAGAGTTAGGCACCAGTTGGGCTGCAGGAATTGTCAGAAGGGGTTGTAAACAGTGCCATCCAACCCCCGAGGAACTCCACTCCAGATTTGTGTAGGGTTTACTCCTTAGCCATTTCTGCTCCCGAAGATATCCCAGAAGGCAAATTAGGATCGGAGTTTTCCTTCTCCTCGATGGGCTACATTTCTAGGTTGATGAACTCCATCTGCCCCTCACTTCCCTCCACAGCATGTGCAGAAACCAACTTCTGGACCACTGGACCCACTCACTCTTGGTCTTGTCTGCTCAATCTGCTGGAGCCTGTCTTTGTAAACAGGGGAAGTCCTGAACTCACTGAGCATTTGAGATTCCTTGGCTGCCCTCACCTCCAGTCAAAGCCGTTCCCAGGATGTGACCACTGTCGCATGCTGACCGTTTCTAGGAGCAAGAGAACACACCTTTTATTTAAAAAAGAATGGAAATGGTTTATTGAATCGTTACAGACAAATTGTAAACAGGTAAGAACACTGGCAGGATTATTGTAAAAAAAAAACAACCTTCAGTTTCATGAGATTATATATTGCTTAAATGAACAAATGAAGGTAATTTGGATACGCAGAAGATATGAAGAATTTAAGGAGCTGTAGAAAGAGGGGGAAGGAAGTCAAGATTGAAATGTTAAAACGACAGTTATTGAAATTATAAACTTGAAAATCATAAATAAATGTTTTTTATTTATTTAAAAAAAAATGCCCAAAATTAGAAACTGTCCGTTTCACTCCCAACTAAAGCCAAAGGACACAGGCCTGGCCAGGACAGCTTTCCTGTTATAGCTTCTGGGGTTGACAAGGCATGTGAGCCTCACCTGTCCTTACCTTACTCCAGCTGAGGAATCACACACCTCCTCCCCGAGCTAGCGAGCCCCACTGGGCTGTGGGTCCTTGCCTTCTGTCCCTCCCAACTGACGGCTGTTAGTTCTGGAATCCTGAGCTCGGGGGGGGGGGACGTCCCATTTTGCCCCTTGTGGCCAAACAGGAAGTGCCCCCCTGCTCTGCCACCCCACCGCCACCCGTGGGACACTCACCACCCCTTGGCCACCTGCCCTTGGCGCTGCAGCAGAGCATGCAAGATCTCTTCCAAATCTCCAAACATACAGGTGAAACTCGAAAAATTAGAATATCGTGGGAAAGTCCATTTATGTAAGCAATTGTTTTCATTAGCTACTGGAGTTTAATATATGAGATAGACTCATGACATGCAAAGCGAGATATTTCAAGGCTTTCTTTGTTATAATTTTGATGATTATGGCGTACAGCTGATGGAAACCCCAAAGTTGAAATTGTTAATTTGGGGTTCTCATCAGCTGTACGCCATAATCATCACAATTATAACAAATAAAGGCTTGACATATCTCGCTTTGCATGTCATGAGTCTATCTCATATATTAGTTTCACCTTTTAAGTTGAATTACTGAAAGAAACGAACCTTTCCACGATATTCTAATTTTTAGAGTTTCACCTGTATTTTGCTCTCCTAGACATCTTGCAAGACTTTGATGAGATCTCACAAGATCTTGCAGGAAATCTCCGATCTGTTTACCTGTAAGCACACACCTTTAATTTTTTTTCCCCTTATTTAATACAAGTTTCTTAGTCTACCAGATTTCCATATAGGGGTCTGTATCATATGAAATAACACGTCTTGTTTTGTTCTATTGTTAAATTACTTGTGGCCTTCTAACGCTTAGGGAGAAGCCTTCTCTCCCTTTTCCCTTTAAAAATGAGGGTCTATGCTTTGCACTCAGCAGGAAGGTCCATTTAAAAGGAAACATGTCGTTGTTTTGCTGCTGCTTTTTGTGATCTCAGGTGTCCACGTTAGTTTCCTGGCCCTCCTCCTCCACAACAGCATCCCCCACTAGGAATACCTGCTTGGCCTTTCATTGACCATAAGCAACACCTGGTGGAGCCAGGTGGAGAGAAATGCCCCATCTTGCCCATGTTCGGGGTTTTACTTTGGCTTTGGCCTTGTGTCCAAGGGGTATAGCCTCTGTGCATGTACAGAGTTCGTGGTTCAGGAGAAGACTCCCTAGAAAAGACCCTGATGTTGGGAAAGATGGAGGGCACAAGGAGAAGGGGACGACAGAGGATGAGATGGTTGGACAGTGTTCTCAAAGCTACTAACATGAGTTTGGCCAAACTGCGGGAGGCAGTGAAGGATTGGCATGCTCTGGTCCATGGGGTCACGAAGAGTCGGACACGACTGAATGACTGAACAACAACAACAACAACATTTAAGAAATCAGATTCCCCAAGGGCAGAAACTCTGTTCAGCCATTTTTTAAAAACCCATATTCTTCGTATCTGGCGGGCAGGGCTTGTGTGTTTTGCTCATGATCCCTTTGATGTCCCGAGGCTGTTGTGAAGCAGCCATAAGTATTGGGGCTCTGGGAGGGAGACATTGTTCTCAGAAGGCAAATAGTAACTGAGGTTTCTTTTTCTCTCCCTTAGAGGCCCTGAACAAGGAGCTGCCCAGAACAGTTGCATGCTCACCTATCCAGCAGATGGTTGGTGTCGGGCCAGGGTAGGCATCCCTAGCTAACAGGACCAGTCGTCAGGGATGATGGGAATTGTAGTCCCAAAACATCTGGAGGGCCGAGTTTGGGGATGCAAGGGCCTGGGGGGGTGTCCCACAAGGCAGAATAAGTTGAGAGGCAAAGCCCAAGAAGTTTGAGGCATCCTCCTCGCATCCACCCAAACCCAACCCAAACAACTTTGCTCCAGAACCAGCCCCTCCCTTCAGTTCTGTTCAGTTGAGAATGTCAGTTGAGAGGGACCAACTGTTATTTTCTTCCTTCTTGCCTGAGGTCATGATGGGCATGCACACTGGTATCTGTCTGTTAGCACACACCTTTACTTTATCTTTTTTAAAAAAAATAAATAAATACAAGTTTCTCAATCTACCAGCTCTGCACAAAACAGAAGCCGTGTGTTTTGTGATCACATGTACACATAGCCCCTTTTGTGATCTACCGTGCTTGCACAAAATGGCAGTCCAAAAAAAATATAAATGAGTGATGCCTCTATTTTCCTTAGTGTATGTAGGATTTGGTTTCAGCATCGTTTGTGTTGGTTCTCTGTTGCTCGCTTGTGTTTCTTTGGCGGTGAGAGGTCGCGATTGGCGTGGGGTGTGCTTGTTCCTTTGTGGTTGGCTGTGTTGATCTTTGGTTTTCTGTGTGAGTGGGGTGGGTGGGTGTTTTGGATCACCCCACCCTGCCCCCATCCCACCCACCTCCTTCCACCTTCTCAGCCTAATGTCTCAACAACCAAAATTGATCTGTAAAAATGTTACATGGAAAAATGCGAGAGACATTTTGTAAACCAAGAAAATCTTTAATAAAAAATAAAAAGGCTACCTGTGGTTTCATTTCCTCCCCCTTTCCTCCCCGTCTCTTCTACCCATTCAGGAGTCCTGTCGATTCGCCTCCCCTCCCCTCTCCCCTTCTCTGTCCTTCCCTTCTCTCCCCCACCCCTCTTCCCATGGGCGGAGCCAGGGGGAAGGGGGGTCCACAAATATTGTGGGGAAAGGCAGACTGCAGCCTTTCCTTTGGGCTGATGGAAACCAAATGGAAGTAGGGAGCATAGAGGGAGACACCACCAGCAAAACATCAACACAGGGAGGGATTTTTTTCACCGTAACTCATAAAAACGCAGGTGAGGCACCTCGCAGGTGGGCACCATTGCCACTGTAAGATAACAAGGGAGGTGGTTGTGGGGATTTCCGGTACATCTTATCCTGGAAAAATAGTACTTGGGCTTGCCGATTAGAAGGTCGGCGGTTCGAATCCCCGCGACGGGGTGAGCTCCGGTTGCTCTGTCCCAGCTCCTGCCAACCTAGCAGTTCGAAAGCACGTCAAAGTGCGAGTAGATCAATAGGTAGCTCTGCAACAGGTGTTTCCGTGCGCTCTGGTTTTCGTCACCGTGTCCCGTTGCGCCAGAAGCGGTTTAGTCCTGCTGGCCACATGACCCGGAAAGCTGTCTGTGGACAAACACCGGCTCCCTCAGCCTGAAAGCGAGATGAGCGCCGCAACCCCATAGTTGCCTTTGACTGGACTTTACCGTCCAGGGGTCCTTTACCTTTACCTCGAGAGGGCCAGAGGACCACAGAGGCAAGAATTGCCAAGGGGAGGCAGGGGGCACCTGTGCCCCCCCCAGTCAAGTGAAGCAATAGAAATACTTAACTAATTGACCAAGCACATCAGTTCTGCCCCCCTAACAAAAGTCCTGCCCCCCAACAAAAACCCTGGCTACACCCATGGAATAAGCAATTGACAGATCTTGCATAGCCAAGATATATGTTGGGGGGTAGGACTTTTGTTGTGGCGGGGGGCAGAACCAAGTTATTTATGACATGATTGGTCAGTTAGTTAAATATTTTTAATTTAATTGCTTGATTAAGATATGTGCAGATGCAGCGGTATCACCAGAGATCACCATGCCTGAGAACCAGGAAGATGGGCAGTCAGTCTCACATGCCATACATGGCACCATAATAAATTGCCGCAAAACAGGGGCGTAGCAAAAGGGGGCGTAGGGGGTGGACCGGCCCATGTTCCATAATGGAGGGGGTGACAAATTATCAAGGACAGTTACTGCCCTACTAGGGCGGTTCATAAAAAAAAACTTCCTTAAAAATGCCTGCTCCGAAGGTCTTATCTTACTATACTGGGGATTATATAGCTATATATGAAATTTCATGCATATTGTTTAATATCTTGACCCTCCTCCACCAAAATAGCTGTTCACTTGGCTGTTTTCCTATGCCGTGAAAGCTGAAATTTCAGTTCAGTGGAGCACTTACTGTTCCCAACCCTAACCCCGTGGAAAGATGTCTAATTAGACTTTAATTTGATTTTGAGATGTTTTTAGGAGGTAATTTAATTATTGTTTTATTTTTATACCAGTGTTATGTATCTGATGTTAGCCACCCTGAGCCCGACTTTGGCCGGGGGGGGCGGGATATAAATAAAAGTTTTTTATTATTATTACTTGTTATTCCTTTGTAAGAAAATAGGAAATAATGTAAAACCATTTTTGCAGGGGGGGGTCAATGGGGGGGCATGAAATTTTCCACACTGGGTACCACCTGACCTTCCTACGCCTCTTCCGGCCACAAGAAAAAAGCGAGACGTGTTCTCATGCACCCAGTGCCACCAACCCCTTCGGCAAATGGGCCCTTCCCAGCATCTGAAACCAGCAATGCCAAGTATTCACGAATCGAATGTGGGGTGGAGGGGGTATGTTTGTAGCTGCAAACATAGAAGGCAAAGGCAGTTGCAAGTTTTGGCTGTGACTGGATCCATCAGAGACATAAAGAGGAAACATGAAAGAAGATGGCAAAGAGCAGGACTTCCTTGCTGACCCCCTTTTAAAAAATTCCTTTTGTCTCCCCCCCCCAAAAAATATATTTATTGAAAGTTCCCAAAAGTACATAATTATATGCAGTGCCTTTTTTCTTTTAAAAAAATGTTTAGGGGCACTCTCATTTTGACTCAAGAAAATCACCATTTTATAGTTCAAATCGGGGAAGATAAATACAGTAAATGGACAAAAGTACGAAGATTCACAAAATGTTTAGGGGTATGCGAACCCCTACGTACCCCCCAGAAGAAAAACACTGATTATATTTGATGTAAATAAAAGAGAGAAAGAGAAACAGCACCCTTGTAGAAGGGAAAATACAGGGGGGAGGGGGGAGGAAAGCGAACCAGTACAAACCAGTAAGCTTACTAACTTACTCAAACTTACTCAAACTTACTAACTTACGCAAACTTACTAACTTACGCAAACTTACTAACTTACGCAAACATACTCACTTACGCAAACTTTCTAACTTACGCTAACTTACTAACTAACTTACTCTAACTTACTAACTTACTCAAACTTACTGACTTACGCAAACATACTAACTTACGCAAACTTACTAACTTACTCTAACTTACGCAAACTTACTAACTTACGCAAACATACTAACTTACGCAAACTTACTAACTTACGCAAGCATACCAGCTTACACAAAATTACTAACTTACGCAAACATACTAACTTACGCAAACGTACTAACTTACACAAACTTACTAACATACTCAAACTTACTAACTTACGGAAGCATACTAACATACGCAAACTTACTAACTTACTCAAAGTTACTAACTTACTTACTAACTTACTCAAACTTACTAACACACTAACTTACACAAACTTACTAACTTACGCAAACTTACTAACATACTCAAACTTACTAACTTGCGCAAGCATACTAGCTTACGCAAAGTTACTAACTAACGCAAACTTACTAACTTGCGCAAAATTACTAACTTACGCAAACTTACTAACTTACGCAAACTTTCTAACTTACGCTAACTTACTAACTGACTTACTCAAACTTACTGACTTACGCAAACATACTGACTTACGCAAACATACTGACTTACGCAAACTTACTAACTTACGCAAACATACTAACTTACGCAAACATACTAACTTACGCAAACTTGCTAACTTACGCAAACTTACTAACATACTCAAACTTACTAACTTACGCAAGCATACTAGCTTACGCAAACTTACTAACTAACGCAAACTTACTAACTTGCGCAGAATTACTAACTTACGCAAACTTACTAACTTACGCAAACTTTCTAACTTACGCTAACTTACTAACTAACTTACTCAAACTTACTGACTTACGCAAACATACTGACTTACGCAAACTTACTAACTTACGCAAACATACTAACTTACGCAAACATACTAACTTACGCAAACTTGCTAACTTACGCAAACTTGCTAACTTACACAAACTTACTAACTTACGCAAGCATACTAACATACTCAAACTTACTAACTTACTCAAGCATACTAGCTTACGCAAAGTTACTAACTTACGCAAACTTACTAACTTGCGCAAAATTACTAACTTACGCAAACTTACTAACTTACGCAAACTTTCTAACTTACGCTAACTTACTAACTAACTTACTCAAACTTACTGACTTACGCAAACATACTGACTTACGCAAACTTACTAACTTACGCAAACATACTAACTTACGCAAACATACTAACTTACGCAAACTTGCTAACTTACGCAAACTTGCTAACTTACGCAAACTTACTAACTTACGCAAGCATACTATCTTACACAAAATTACTAACTTACTCTAACTTACTAACTTACGCTAACTTACACAAACTTACTAACTTACGCAAACATACTAACTTACGCAAACTTACTAACTTACACAAACTTACTAACATACTCCAACTTACTAACTTACGCAAGCATACTAGCTTACGCAAACTTACTAACTTACTCAAAGTTACTAACTTACTAACTTACTCAAACTTACTAACTTGCGCAAAATTACTAACTTGCGCAAACTTACTAACTTACGCAAACATACTAACTTGCGCAAACTTATTAACTTACGCAAACTTACTAACTTTCTAAAACTTACTGTATTTTTTGCTCCATAGTACAAACCAGTACAGACCAGTAAGCACCAGTACAAACCAGAACAGACCAGTAAGCACCAGTACAAACCAGTACGCACCAGCAAGTAAGAGGAAGCAAGAGCAAAGCGAACCAGTACAAACCAGTAAGCACCAGTACAAACCAGTACAGACCAGTAAGCACCATTACAAACCAGTACGCATCAGCAAGTAAGAGGAAGCAAATACGGTAAGTTTGATTAAGTTAGTAAGTTTGAGTGCCGTATTTTTCGCTCCATAGTACAAACCAGTACAGACCTGTAAGCACCAGTACAAACCAGTACGCATAAGTACAAACCAGTACAGACCAGTAAGCACCAGCAGGTAATAGGAAGCAAGAGGAAAGCGAACCAATAGAAACCAGTAAGCTTACTAACTTACTCAAACTTACTAAAACTTACTAACTTACACAAACTTACTAACTTACGCAAACATACTAACTTACGCAAACTTACTAACTTACGCAAACTTACTAACATACTCCAACTTACTAACTTACGCAAGCATACTAGCTTACGCAAACTTACTAACTTACTCAAAGTTACTAACTTACTAACTTACTCAAACTTACTAACTTACGCAAACATACTAACTTGCGCAAACTTACTAACTTACGCAAACTTACTAACTTACGCAAACTTACTGTATTTTTTGCTCCATAGTACAAACCAGTACAGACCAGTAAGCACCAGTACAAACCAGAACAGACCAGTAAGCACCAGTACAAACCAGTACGCACCAGCAAGTAAGAGGAAGCAAGAGCAAAGCGAACCAGTACAAACCAGTAAGCACCAGTACAAACCAGTACAGACCAGTAAGCACCATTACAAACCAGTACGCATCAGCAAGTAAGAGGAAGCAAATACGGTAAGTTTGATTAAGTTAGTAAGTTTGAGTGCCGTATTTTTCGCTCCATAGTACAAACCAGTACAGACCTGTAAGCACCAGTACAAACCAGTACGCATAAGTACAAACCAGTACAGACCAGTAAGCACCAGCAGGTAATAGGAAGCAAGAGGAAAGTGAACCAATAGAAACCAGTAAGCTTACTAACTTACTGAAACTTACTAAAACTTACTAACTTACGCAAACTTACTAACTTACGCAAACTTACTAACTAACTTACTAACTTCCTCAAACTTACTAACTTACGCAAACTTACTAACTTACGCAAGCATACTAACTTACACAAACTTACTAACTTACGCAAACGTACTAACTTACGCAAACTTACTAACTTACTCTAACTTACTAACTTTATAAAACTTACCGTATTTTTCGCTCCATAGTACAAACCAGTACAGATCAGTAAGCACCAGTACAAACCAGTACGCAGCAGCAAGTAATAGGAAGCAAGAGCAAAGCGAACCAGTACAAACCAGTAAGCTTACTAACTTACGCAAACTTACTAACTTACACAAACTTACTATCTAACTTACTAACTTACTCAAACTTACTAACTTATGCAAACATACTAACTTACGCAAACTTACTAACTTACGCAAACTTACTAACTTACTCAAACTTACTAACTTACGCAAACATACTAACTTACGCAAACTAACTAACTTACGCAAACATACTAACTTAAGCAAACTTACTAACTAACGCAAACATACTAACTTACGCAAACTTACTAACTTACGCAAACTTACTCAAACTTACTAACTTACTCAAACTTACTCAAACTTCCTAACTTTCTAAAACTTACCGTATTTTTCGCTCCATAGTACAAACCAGTACAGACCAGTAAGCACCAGTACGCACCAGTAAGCACCAGTACAAACCAGTACGCAGCAGCAAGTAATAGGAAGCAAGAGCAAAGCGAACCAGTACAAACCAGTAAGCTTACTAACTTACGCAAACTTACTAACTTATGCAAACTTACTATCTAACTTACTAACTTACGCAAACATACTAACTTACGGAAACTTACTAACTTACGCAAACTTACTAACATACTCAAACTTACTAACTTACGCAAACATACTAACTTACGCAAACTTACGAAAACTTACTCAAACTTACTAACTTACTCAAACTTACTAACTTTCTAAAACTTATCGTATTTTTCGCTCCATAGTACAAACCAGTACAGACCAGTAAGCACCAGTACGCACCAGTACAAACCAGTACGCAGCAGCAAGTAATAGGAAGCAAGAGCAAAGCGAACCAGTACAAACCAGTAAGCTTACTAACTTACGCAAACTTACTAACTTACACAAACTTACTATCTAACTTACTAACTTACTCAAACTTACTAACTTATGCAAACATACTAACTTACGCAAACTTACTAACTTACGCAAACTTACTAACTTACGCAAACATACTAACTTACGCAAACATACTAACTTACGCAAACATACTAACTTAAGCAAACTTACTAACTAACGCAAACATACTAACTTACGCAAACTTACTAACTTACGCAAACTTACACAAACTTACTAACTTACTCAAACTTACTCAAACTTACTAACTTTCTAAAACTTACCGTATTTTTCGCTCCATAGTACAAACCAGTACAGACCAGTAAGCACCAGTACGCACCAGTAAGCACCAGTACAAACCAGTACGCAGCAGCAAGTAATAGGAAGCAAGAGCAAAGCGAACCAGTACAAACCAGTAAGCTTACTAACTTACGCAAACTTACTAACTTATGCAAACTTACTATCTAACTTACTAACTTACTCAAACTTACTAACTTGCACAAACATACTAACTTACGCAAACTTACTAACTTACGCAAACTTACTAACTTACGCAAACATACTAACTTAAGCAAAGTTACTAACTAACGCATACTAACTTACGCAAACTTACTAACTTACGCAAACTTACTTACGCAAACTTACTAACTTACTCAAACTTACTAACTTTCTAAAACTTACCGTATTTTTCGCTCCATAGTACAAACCAGTACAGACCAGTAAGCACCAGTACCCACCAGTAAGCACCAGTACCAACCAGTACGCACCAGCAAGTAATAGGAAGCAAGAGGAAAGCCAACCAGTACAAACCAGTAAGCACCAGTACAAACCAGTACAGACCAGTAAGCACCAGTACAAACCAGTACGCACCAGCATGTAATAGGAAGCAAGAGGAAAGCAAACCGGTACAAACCAGTAAGCGCCAGTACAAACCAGTAAGCCCCAGTACAAACCAGTACAGACCAGTAAGCACCAGCAAGAGCAAAGCGAACCAGTACAAACCAGTAAGCACCAGTAGGTAATAGGAAGCAAAAAGAAAGCAAACCAGTAAGCACCAGCAAGTAATAGAAAGCGCGAGGAAAAGTAACAGAAAGCCCCAAATGGCTGAAAAACTCAATTTCCCAGGATCCTCAGCCCTCGCAAAGGAACTACTGTGCAAGGGGGTGACACTTCGGGTGGTGCCCCCGCCCCCTGGGCTTTTTTATTATTTAATTTTTTTTAAAAAAATAGGCTATTTTCAGCACTGCCGGTATGGATCCGCAGGGTATGGATCCGCAGGGGCGGCCAGCCAGGAGGGGTGTCACCCCCCCCTCGCTGGCCGCCCCTGCGGCTCCACCCCAGCAGCGTCAAAAATAGTCCCCCCCTTCCAGCGGCTTTTTTTGCTGCGCAATGGAGTCCAACCCCCTCCTCGCTGGCCCGCCTCTATGCCGAGCTCTGCCATTGGCTGGCTTGCGGAGCCAGGGAATGGAGAGGGGCAGGCCAGCGAGGAGGGGTGACATCCCTCCTCGCTGGCCCGTCCCTCTCCCTGCCCCGACTTGCGCTCCGCCAAGGGAGCCCGGGCGGCGGCTTAGGGTGTCTCTGCGGGCTGCAGAGACTCCCGAATCTGCCGCCTGGCACTCCTTCGTGCGGCAGCTGCTCACGCAGTTACGAGCAGCCGTGGAACGAAGGGGTGCCGCCGCCGGGTGGCAGCTTTGGGACTCTTTGCAGCCCGCAGGTGCTCCCGAATCCTCTGCCCGGCACCCATTTGTGCGGTGGCTGCTCGTACCTGCCCCGCGGTGCCCCGCCCCCAGGGGTGCCTCTTGGCTTCCCGCCCCGGGCAGCCAAGGGGCTAGAAACGCCCCTGGGCCTAATAAGTATGCCTCTGGTTTCTTTTGTATAGATGTTTTTAACATTTTTTAAAACTTCATGGATCAAACACACTAAGCCTCGGAATTTTTCGCAGTTCCACCAGATGTGAAACATTGTTCCTTCCAGCTTTCCACATTTCCAGCATGAGTTGGACTTCTGTTTGTAGATCTTAGCAAGCTTGGGTGTTGATAGGTACCACCTGAAAAACATTTTTTTAAAAAATATTCTCTTTTATAGTGTAGCAAGCGGTGAACCTAATGTCTATGTTCCAAATAGATCGTGTGGCCGGTGTCTTGACCACATTTTACCATCACCTGTTTTACCTCTTCTTCTTGTAGGTCCCACTCTAATAGTAAATTGTAAACCCTTGCTAAAAAAAATTCTTTTTTGTTATTTTTTAGCAATACCCTATGTAATTTTGATTTTTTAAATATTTTCTGCATATCCAAATTAATTTGCTCATTTATTCATCTACTTTAAATATATACTCTTATAAAACTGCAGGTTATTACAATAATCCTGTCAATGTTCTTATCTGTTTACAGTTTTTTGTAAATATTCTATGAACCGTTTCCATTCTTTTATTAAAAGCTTATCCTGATTTCTTATTTTTCTGGTAAGTTTCACCATTTCTGTATAATCCCTAAGTTTTTGTATCAGAACATTCTTCTTTTGCTCTGACTTCCTTTTCTTTCTATTTTTGGACAAGTAACATTCTCGCCGCTGTAGTCGCATACATGAATAAATTTCTATACAATTTGGCTAGTCCTGTCCCTATAGAATCATAGAGTTGGAAGGGACCACAAGGGCCATCCAGTCCAACCCCCTGCCAAGCAGGAAACACCATCAAAGCATTCCTGACAGATGGCTGTCAAGCCTCCGCTTAAAGACCTCCAAAGAAGGAGACTCCACCACACTCCTTGGCAGAAAATTCCACTGTCCAACAGCTCTTACTGTCAGGAAGTTCTTCCTAATGTTTAGGTGGAATCTTCTTTCTTGTGGTTTGAATCCATTGCTCCATGTCCGCTTCTCTGGAGCAGCAGAAAACAACCTTTCACCCTCCTCTATATGACATCCTTTTATATATTTGAACATGGCTATCATATCACCCTTCACCTTCTCTTCTCCAGGCTAAACATACCCAGCTCCCTAAGCCGTTCCTCATAAGGCATCATTTCCAGGCCTTTGACTATTTTGGTTGCCCTCCTCTGGACACCTTCCAGCTTGTCAGTATCCTTCTTGAACTGTGGTGCCCAGAACTGGACACAGTATTCCAGGTGAAGTCTGACCAGAGCAGAATACAGTGGTACTATTGATCAAGATGCTATACTCCTATTGATGCAGCCCAGAATTGCATTGGCTTTTTTAGCTGCTGCATCACACTGTTGACTCATGTCAAGTTGATGGTCTACCAAGACTCCTAGATCCTTTTCACATGTACTGCTCTCAAGCCAGGTGTCACCCATCCTGTATTTGTGCCTTTCATTTTTTTTATTTTTTTTTTATTTTTTGCCCAAGTGTAGTACTTTACATTTCTCCCTGTTAAAATTCATCTTGTTTGCTTTGGTCCAGTTCTCCAATCTGTTAAGGTCATTGTGAAGTGTGATCCTGTCCTCTGGGGTATTAGCCACCCCTCCCAATTTGGTGTCATCTGCAAACTTGATCTTTGTCCATGGAGTTTTCTTGGCAGGGATACTGGAGTGGCTTGCCAGTTCCTTCTCCAGGTGGATCACGTTTGGTCCAAACTCTCCACTATGACCTGTCCATCTTGACCTGTCCATAGCTTCCCTGAGTAATTCAAGCCCCTTCGCCACGACAAGGCAGTGATCCATGAAAACTCATTTCTCGAAGCTACTAACATGAGTTTGGCCAAACTGCGAGAGGCAGTGAAGGATAGGCGTGCCTGGCGTGCTCTGGTCCATGGAGTCACGAAGAGTCGGACACGACTGAACGACTGAACAACAACAACAAGCAAACTTGATCAGGATGCCCTCAAGCCCATCATCCAAGTCATTGATAAAGATCATCTTGCATTGCTCTTTTACAAGAATTAGTCTGCCATGTGCCTAGAAAGCATGGCTCCAAGTGGTTTCCCCCTTGCCCTGCTCCTTTTCCCAGGGGAAAAAACCCCGTGTGTTAGCTTTAAAATTGGAACAAATGAGAAAACTGGTCGCTGTTTGCACATCAAGAAGAAGCGTGAAAACCAGGTCTGAATTAAATATGGCTTCTTGGTCCACAAGGACCAGCAGAGGGCACCAGAGAACTGCTCATGTACCTCAAAGATAAAAAAGGTTGTTTTCATCTATACCAGTGAGGGCCAAACTTGGCCCTCTAGCTGTTTTTGGGACTACAGTTCCCATCATCCCTGACCAGTGGTCCTGTTAGCTAGGGATGATGGGAGTTGTAGTCCCAAAACAGCTGGAGGGCCAAGTTTGGCCACTACTGATCTATACTAAACAAGCCTTCTCCAACCTGATCATAGCTGTCAAGTATCACGTTTTTCGCGGGAAACTCCCTTATTTCAAGCTGTTTCCCGCTGCTCTCCCGGATTGCTGAAACCCCTTAAAATTCCCGATTTTCAAGGAAGCAGCTCCTCTCCCCCCCCCCCCCGGCCGGTCAGGGACTGGGAAGACCCCACCTCCTTGCAGAGAAAAGCGGCAAAAGCCTCAAAATGAGTGGGAGCCGTTTCCCGCGCTTGCAGGGGGGCGTATTCGGCCCCCTGCATCAGCCCCTATCTCTGCTGCAGCTGCCTGGCCGAACCCCTCAGCCGGCCAACAGGGTTGGGGGGGCAGAGCCTGGCTGCCTTTGAGCAGCTGCGGCAGCACCATCTGATCTCCTCACTCGCTTTCTGTTTTGATCGGATCAAGACCTTTGTCGGATCAAGGCCCTTTTGCGCGAGGGGAGATGAAAGCGGCTCTGAAGTGCAAGGAAGCCTGTTCGGGAAGCGAGAGAGGGAGGTGTCCGCCTTAGGAGCCCTGCGTCTCCTTCCCTCGCTTCACCGTGCCGCCCTCTCCCTCTTCCCTGTCAGGATTTTGTTCCATCAAATTTTGGGGGTGGCCCCCTCAATTGGGGGGGCAGTCCCCTCAGCCCCTATGAGTTGGCTCCTATGCTGGGTCTTGTTGGGAGCTAATCTGGGCTTGGCTACGAAGGGAGTGAGGGAAAGAGTTGTTTCTCAGCAACAGGTGCTCAGATTAAGCATTGCTGCCCCTAACTGGAGGCAGAGCAGAGCCAACCTGGCTAGAAGCCGTCAGTGGTGCTCTCCTCCTGAATGAATTTGCCTAATCCTTTTCTAAAGCCATCCAAGTTGGTGGCCATCGCTGCTCCCTGTGGCAGGGAGTTCCAGAGGTTAACTGTGTGCTGCATGAATAAGTGCTTTCTTTTCTCTGCCCTGATTTCTCTTTCCTGGTGTAAATTAATTTGTAGCCTGGGGGGGATTACCGCGGCGTGGACTGTCCCTGAGAACCGTAGACTGTCCCCAGGACAGGTGAGGGTGCTGATCCCTTATTTTCAAATCCGAAACTTGACAGCTATGAACCTGGTGCCCAACAGATGTTTTAGACTGCAGCTCCCTTGTGCCCCTGCTGATAGGGGCTGTCATCCTGAAAAGAACCAACCCTGAGCCAGGGGGAATCCTGGTTGAGCAGAGCTGGCCAGGCTGGTGGGAGACGTAGCCCAAAACATCTTGGAGGCACCAGGTTGCCGAAGACCAGTTTAAATTCTAGGTGGGAGGGCAGGGTGCCTCACGTGTTCCTCAGCTTTCTTCAGGTTTCAGTGTTGCTGAGAAAATACTGCAGCTCCCAGGATCTGTCCATAACTGATGGAAAGCCCCGGGCATCTTCTGTGGGAAATGAGAAGAAAAGCGATCACTGTAGGGGTTAAACAAAACGCAGCCAACCAGGAAGGAAAGTTGCGTACAGACGTGTCCTGTCCTCTTCTCAAGCGCCATCCTCTCGGCTCAGCCATTCCTGTGCTGCGCTTCCTTCTATAACATGGTAAATGGTGAAGTGAAGGACCCCTGGACGGTTCAGTCCAGTCAAAGGCGACTATGGGGTGTGGCGCTCATCTCGCTTTCAGGCCGAGGGAGCCGGCGTTTGTCCACAGACAGTCGTGTGGCCAGCAGGACTAAACCGCTTCCGGCACAGCGGAACACCGTGATGGAAGCCAGAGCGCACGGAAACACCATTTACCTTCCCGCTGCAGTGGTACCCATTTATCTACTTGCACTGGCGTGCTTTTGAACTGCTAGGTTGGCAGGAGCTGGGACAGAACAACGGGAGCTCAGCCCATCACAGGGATTCAAACCACCGACCTTCTGACTGGCAAGCCCAAGAGTGGTTTAGACTACAGCACCACCTGCATCTTCCCTTGAGTTTGGAGTGAACTTTGCGGCTCCTTTTGACCTATACAGCACAACACTGCTAGCTTACCACTTTGATAAGGGCCCTTTGTTCTCCGAGAGCCTCATAATTCACATTTTTTCTGCTGAGAACTTTCTCACCAAGGAAGGGGAAGAGGAATCCAAATCACAACCTCCTCCGGCGCTCCTTCCTTTTCTCCCAAGCGTTGCCAGCGAGCTGAGAATATCACCTGCCACTCATGATTTAAAGAAGTGTAAGGGTCTTTCCCCCCCTTTCTCTGCTCACGTTTCCCTCCTGCTCTTTGTCAAAAACAAAAACAAAAAAGGAGTAGATCTCCAGTTCGTTCCTTCTCTTACACTTTTCTTGGCTCCATTGCCTGTAATCCTAGCTGACAAACCGAAAGGCCTAAGCATTCCCAGAAGGGCGACTCTTTCTGCCTGACCTTAAAGCGTCTATTCCTGAACAAAGGAACTTCAAAAGGAGACGCTGCCTAAATTACAGCTTTCAGATCCATCACCTGTGGCCTGAACAGAGAGGGTGCTGCTGTACTAATCCTACAGCAGGTGTTAATTAGTTCATCAGTGTCATTATGTCGGTGTTATCATTAACACTGCTTTGCAAATGGTCGATGTAGGCTTTTAAGCTGTAATGCAATTATCACCGATTTCATTTGTCTTTTTTTGCGTTTCATTTTTCTCTGACCTCACTTCGTACGTCTTTCTCTCTGAACCCATGTGTTGGTATACGTGCCAACTTAGCATAATACTTGATACTCGAATAGCTTGGCTCCCGAACAAATCAGCTCCTGAACGCAGCAACCCCAGATGTAAGTGTTCCAGTTTACAAACGTTTTTCAGAAGCTGAATGTCCGACGCAGCTTCCGCTTGAGTGCAGGTTTTCGAATGGTTTCGGGAGTCGAATGGACTCCTGGAATGGATTAAGTTTGAGAACCAAGGTACCACTACGTCATGCAAGGTAAAAGGTAAAGGACCCCTGGACGGTTAAGTCCAGTCAAAGGCGACTATGGGGTTGCGGCGCTCATCTCGCTTTCAGGCCGAGGGAGCCGGCGTTTGTCCGCAGACAGCTTTCCAGGTCATGTGGCCAGCAGGACTAAACCCCTTCTGGTGCAATGGAACACCATGACAGAAACCAGAGCACACAGAAACGCCATTTACCTTCCCGCCATAGCAGTACCTATTTATCTACTTGCAGTGGCGTGCTTTCGAACTGCTAGGTTGGCAGGAGCTGGGACAGAGCAATGGGAGCTCACCCTGTTGTGTTGATTCGAACAGCCGGCCTTCTGATCACCTGCACCCCTTTACCTTTAACTTCATGCATCTGAGGATGGGGGCAGTATGATGATGATGATGATGATGATGATGATGATAATGATGATGATATTTATTAAAACAGTCCCATGAAAGCTCGGTAGCTTTTAAGGAAGGAAGAGGGGGGAAAGAAGACTCTCCCCTAAGCTGGTGCTACAGCGGAGAAGCTGCTGCTAGCCCGTCCCGCCCGTCCCGCCCAGCGCCCCCTCCATTTTGGCGCCCTAGGCAACTGCCTAGTTCGCCTTAATGGACGCGCCAGCCCTGAGCGCATGACGTGATACCATTCCTCACCCCCACCAGGCAATGACGAGGGCAGGGAAACCGCAATGACATTAAGTCATGCTGCTGTAGTGTGCAATTTTAGAGGGGAGTTGGGATTCCCTGGGTTGGATCTGCCACTCTCCAGCACAAGCCCATGGGCAAAGAGCCTCAACAGCCTGTCTGCTCCCCCTTGTTAGCAACTGGTTTCACCCTTGCTAGCAGCCCTGGGGGTTTCTTCACTGTACGATCAATCAAGGTTTATAACAGCAGACCAGGATGGTGAAGAGAAAGGCTCCAGGCATTTATGTATTAGGAAAACATTTGTTTTCTCCATGGGGGCCCTAACGGCGCACATTTCCCCCACTTCCATTTTATCCTCACAGTAACCCTGTAAAATAGGTTAGAGCAAGGGTCAGCAACCTTAGGCCCATGGGCCACAAGCGGCCCACGGGGGTCGTTTAACCGGCCCACGAGCCGCCTGCTCGGCAAGTCCCCAGGCGCTGCGCTAAACCAGCACAGCACGGCGTGGGGACTCGCTTCCTCAGCGCTGTAAATCGCGTCTGCACAGACGCCAGAAATTGTGTCTGCACAGACGCCAGAGATTGCGGGCGGGCGAACGATCCGGCCCATGGAGGGATCTCCACTGGGGTAAACCGGGCCAGGCAAAGTAAACCTGGGCTAGAGCTAGGCTGAGATACAACGGACTGGTGCAATTTGAGGCAGCTTCCTATATTCCTGGCTACAGCACTTCAAGATGCCACCTTTTGGGGGGTACTGTGATGAGCCTCCAATTCACACTCCCCCCTCGTTACTAAGTGAATTTTTAATCAGGTGTTCTGGGTCAAATTACAATGCACCCCACCTGTCCCTCTGAGGTCCGTCTGTTATTTCACTTCCCTTTGATTAATAATCTGGGAATTTCTTAGTAACGGGAATTTTCCTGTCCAGTGGCCGTGGCCGGTTATATCCTCTGCTCAGGGCTTCAGGGGTTAACCTCTCCTTTGCCTACAGTTCGGGGTCTCTCTTTATTAGATCCCCTCACTATATCAGTTAGCTAAGCCCTCTTAGCAACTCTGTGGCAATACCAGGGTTTCCGCCCGCTAGCCCCTCCTGAGGGAACTCCAAGACACAAACTATCACCCTTCAGTTTAGTTTTGTCCTTTCCCTGAGTTCACCTCCTCAAGAACCTATATAACTCGCTGGACCAAACGAACGACGATATTTTCTTAGCTCAACAATAAGAGGTCTTTATTTCTTACAGAACATAACGGTTTCAGTGATGGTTCATAAGCTTAGTTTCATAACAGTGTAAACTCTTTCTTTCAGCAACATATACACATCTTCAACGATCCTAACCTAACCTAAACCTAACCTGGCCCCACACCCTCCTTCTTCCAGTCACCACTCTCATTCTCTAACGGCTGCTCCCTCCTTTTAAAGAGCGGAAGGTCCCGCCTCCCAAGGGGTATCTGCCACTCAAACTGGGGTGCCCATTAACTCCTAAAACACCGTGGGTTTCTGAACATCCCCTAACTTAGATCTGATTCATTACAGGTACCAGCATGGAAGTCTGTCCAAAGCTTTCGGGATTTGGGGGGGCAGGGAGCAGCCTTTGTCTGCATAAGATGGCGGGGCCTTTGTGCTTTCCCAAGCCCACAGGATGCAGAGGGTTCTAAAACTAAGAACAGGGTGTTCATTTGGGTTCACCACCCTAGCTAGCCCTCCTCCTGCATTTACAAGGTGCACGGGGTTGGAATCTACAGAAGTGAGTAAATCAAGGCTATTGCCTCTCCATCAGGGAAAGTGCAGTAAAAGGACTGGCACCAGGGAATAAAAAAAACGAGTCTCTTGTTTCTAAGACCACCGAGCCCCAGCTGGAGGCATTAACCTCAGGATTTTACTGCTTCCCATTTACTAGCCAGAGAATGGCGAGGAGCAATTAGGCAGCCCAGTGTCCCCATACCTTTTAGCGGGTGACCTTCTCACCTCATTACCTATTGGTGCTATTTATTTTTACAGCATTCCCTCCTGGGGACGATCAGGTTCTGTCTTTCTACATTCCCCCCTCCCCAAAGACGCGTCTGGGGATGGCACGTCCAGCAACGTCTCGGCCGCCTCTCCTGCACTAATCCAGCATTAATCTCCCTTTTCGCCAACCTTGCTAGGCAAACCAAGGCCAGGCGTCAATCAATCTTGGAGAATCCATCTGAAAGTTTTAAAAAAAAAAAACCAGAAAGAGAGGAACAAAAGATGCTTTAGATGAGATCACATTACAGTATATAGAAAGGTGTGCTGCGGAAAGGGTTTGAGAAATGTTCCTGTTTTCTGATCTTGATCCTTGGGAATTTTGAACGGTATGGTTTGGGGAATGTACGTGCAAGAAACAGGCTTGCTGAATGAAGGATACAATCCGAATCAGGCTTATGAGAGAATAAGAAGTCTCATCAGACTCAATAAGACGAATTAAACAAATGTGGTGAGAATAAATGTCAGAGTACATGTGGTTAGAATCTCGTTGCACATTTTTGAAGGGTGTGGCATGAAAGGAGGCCCATTAGAGCGTCTTTTGCAGACGCTGTAAACATTGTGTTTATAGTTGCATCACCATAAGGACCAGAAACCATTTTTCTTTCTTTCTTTTTAAGTTGAAGCTATGATCAGTGGAATTTGCTGCCAAGGAGTGTGGTGGAGTCTCCTTCTTTGGAGGTCTTTAAGCGGAGGCTTGACAGACATCTGTCAGGAATGCTTTGATGGTGTTTCCTGCTTGGCAGGGGGTTGGACTGGATGGCCCTTGTGGTCTCTTCCAACTCTATGATTCTATGATTCTATGATTCTATCCTCGGGGATCCAGCTCCAGTCTTGCGACACTGAATGCAAAATACACAGCCATTCTAGGAAAATATTATAATGTTGGTGGCACTCCTTTCACCCATGGAAGCCAACTTCCTGGTGAACTGGACCTTGCAGCTGTCTCGTCTTGCTCCTCCATTTCCACCTCAATGACCTCCAGCTTTCAGATCCCAGGGGGCTTGTCCTCCAACTGTAGCTCTGCTGCTGCCACACAAAGAAGCACTGTCCTTGGTAGCTTCCTGGGGATTATCCCAAGAGCTGGCTCTCCAGATTTTGTGCCATGTGGGATGCCTTCCCAAGGGAACTGGAGAAACAAGCTGGCTCTTTAAAATAATAATAATTGCATGGGTGCATGGAGTCTTAGGGGAAAGGTAGCACCTCTGGTGGGAGAGATGTCATGCTCCCTTCTGAGGTAGTTTGCCCACCTTTGGTCTCCATCCTGCACTTACCTCTCACCTGTGGCTTAAAGGAGCTGTCAGCATGTGACAGCAGCCACACCCTGGGGAAACGGCTTCGACTGGCCGAATGAACCAGGTGAAGGTAGCCGATGGGTCTCAAACCCACAGTGAGTTATGGACTTGCCCAGCGCACAAAGACAGACTCTGGTGTCATATAGAGGAGGGAGAAAGGTTGTTTTCTGCTGCTCCAGAGAAGCGGACAGGGAGCAATGGATTCAAACTACAAGAAAGAAGATTCCACCTAAACATTAGGAAGAACTTCCTGACAGTAAGAGCTGTTGGACAGTGGAATTTGCTGCCAAGGAGTGTGGTGGAGTCTCCTTCTTTGGAGGTCTTTAATCAGAGTTTCCCCAGTAGTAATGTGTGGAAGTGAGAGCTGGACCATAAAGAAGACTGATCGCCGAAGAATTGATGCTTTTGAATTATGGTGCTGGAGGAGACTCTTGAGAGTCCCATGGACTGCAAAAAGGTCAAACTTATCCACCCTTAAAGAAATCAGCCCTGAGTGCTCACTGCAAGGGCAGACCCTGAAGTTGAGGCTCCAGTACTTTGGCCACCTCATGAGAAGAGAAGACTCCCTGGAAAAGACCCTGATGTTGGGAAAGATGGAGGGCACAAGAAGAAGGGGACAACAGAGGATGAGATGGTTGGACAGTGTTCTTGAAGCGACTAGCATGAGTCTGGCCAAACTGCGGGAGGCAGTGAAAGATAGGCGTGCCTGGCGTGCTCTGGTCCTTGGGGTCACGGAGAGTCGGACACGACTGAACGACTGAACAACAACAAACAAAAGCAGAGGCTTGACAGCCACCTGTCAGGAATGCTTTGACGGTGTTTCCTGCTTGGCAGGGGGTTGGACTGGATGGCCCTTGTGGTCTCTTCCAACTCTAGGATTCTCTCATTCTATTCTATTCTATGGTGGATTGAACGAACGAGACCAATAGAAGGTTCAACAGTCAAGAAGGCGTTTTCTGCACATGCTGTAGAGGGAAGTGGGGGGCAGGTGGGGCTCATCAACCTGGGAAGGTAGCCCATCCAGGAGAAAGAAAACTCTGATCCGAAACCTCCACTGCCTTGCGAGATATCTTGGGGAGAAGAAAAGGCTAAGGAGTAAACGCTACACAAATCCAGAGTGGATGGTTGGGTGGTTCCTTGTAAACCTCTTTCTGGCAACTCCTGCAGCCAAGCTGGTGTCAAACATATTGCTCTGCTTTCCTTTGGGCTGCATCAGTGAGGCCGAGGGGGGGGGGGGTCTTGTCACCTGGGCAATCAAGAACTTACCAGACATGCTGCCCAGTCTTGCACCCCGGGGAGGTCACTTCAGTCCTGCCAACGCAGTAGTTCACCCCCTGGAGGCGCACTCCATTGTCTCTCGAGACAGGCAGATGCCAACAATTGCAGGGATTGTTAAACCAGGCGGGGAACACGTGAAGGAAAGGCAGAAATGAAGTCGCCACGAGCGTCGTTAACTGCAAAGCGCAGCATTTTGGATTTCGGGGTTTGCAATGAATAAAGCTGCAGCCATACAATGGAGACTGAAAAGGAGGAATCTATGGGGCTGAATCTCTCTCTCTGTCATTCTCTCTCTCTCTCTCCTGGAGTTGTAGCTTTGCTGCCCTAAGGTGATGTTGTCTTGGGAACAGGAAGGTGCAAATAGGAGGGAATGAGGGGGAGACTGTCTCCTGGAAATACGATCTGAAGAGCAAAGCCCTTGGGATCGGCATCGGGGGTTGCGGATGCTGCTGCTGTGGCAATATAATTTCACTCAGGGGAACCATTAAGACAGTTAGATGCTTAGAGGAGTGAGACGATCCTGCCCCCAGCCTCCACCTCCTCAATTTGGCAACATAAAATGGTCAAAGGGAGTTTCTGTACGAAAGAGGCAAAGCCCAAGCAGAGCACGCAATATATTTTCCAACGCCTTACGTTAATTTAACACCATTTCCCTTGGGCATGGGAACTTTGTCGCCTACTTTTGGGGTCTTTGCAGTCCTTTTCCTGGCCCCATTTCAGAAGCCATTAACTTTTATTTTGTGAAATTTACTCTAGGCACACCCAAGTTTGGATTTGGGAACCGTGTTTACTCATGTAATTTTAATTTTTTTAAAAAAAAATTAAATTGTTTTTTAAATTAATACTCTATCCGCAGTTGTTACATAAAGAAATACACTTTTTGTTTATTCTAGAGATGTTTATTGTCATAATGTCGCAGTAGAAAAGCCTCTGGTCTTTTAGTAAATGTTTCTCTGAGCATTTTCTTGAGTTCTTCATAGACCGTGTCCCAGAATTTTTCAATTTTGGGACAGGTCCACCATATATGGAATAGGGTTCCTTCCCCCTGCTTACAACTCCAACATGCTTACAACTCCTTCTTCTCTTGGTGCTTCCCCCAGCTGGTTCCTCCCACCATTCCTTTGTATCCATCAACCAGCCCATGACATTGGGTGGAAGAGGGTTATGCTTCAGTCTTTTGGTTTATTGGACTCATAGACTCATCGAATTGTAGTATTGGAAGAGATCTCAAGAGTCCTCCAGGAAATCTCAACATGCAGTCCCCCCATCCAGTTTGAAACCGTACTGGACCCTGTTTAGATTTGCAAATATGCTAGCAATTTCATTGCACACCACTAGGACTCCGCTATCTTTGACATACTATCTTGGTAGAGAACCTCAGGCCCAAGGGTTTCCTCTCTACCTGGTCCTCAAGACTCTTTCCAGGCCTAAATAAATAAATAAGGTATGCCAAGTCTTAGCACCAGAAATTGTTTACCTCGTCTCAGAGCCACAACCTGTCCCCACCAATTTAGAACGAAGCAGCGTGGCTTCTCTGTGGAGTCCTAGATCTAGGCCACAAACTTTGTGTGTGTAATTGGTTGAATAATCAGTTGAAAAGATATATTTAAGTGTCTGCTACCTACAGACAGGTGCACCAGTTATCTCTTGGCACAGGAAACAGAGCACAAGATGGAAGACTCGGGCAATTGGCGTCTAAAGGTCAGAGAAGGTATGGGACTGTTGCCTGGACTGGAGGTTTTTCAGAGAGCTGACCTAAGGGCAGGTGGAAATGTGTGCTTGTTGCTGCCCCACGCCCCCTTAGCAGCCCAGGCTGTTTTGACAAAAGCCTAAAGGTCACAGTGAACGATGGAGACCAATTTCAGCAGCTCCTGCAAATGTTTTTTTTGTTTGTTTGTTTGTTTGAGAAGGAGGCAAGTGGCCTGGCCACAGACAAAAGGAAGAACTGATGAATGAACGAGGGGAGGGGAGGGGAGAAACTCAGACAGAAAGAAAGCAGGGGGGGGGGTTTCATACTACTGTATTTCAACTTTGCCCTCTTAGAGGCTAATGCGCATCCAGGGAAACAAATGAGCTGTGTTTTAAGGGGCTCTTGCTAGAAACTGCCAATTCAAGCCTTGTGCTAACAATTCTTACATTATGGGAGCACGGAATTTCTGCTCTCTGCCCATTTCTCCAGCCTATGGTCCTCTGGCATTGAATTACCTTGCACTAGTGCAGAAATCCTGGAGCTGACTGAGTACCGCCCTTAGTTTACAGAATGGGCCAATAATGATTAACACTTAATAAAAAGAATGATTTAAGAGACTGGGCCTTTGCACCCGTTAATACAGCGGCAAACCCAGATTCGCTCAGCCAGTCTGGTCAATATGGAGCCGATGCCAAGCTCAGCTCCTTAACTAACGCGCTTGTTTCTGCTTGTTCCCACTTTATATTTCCCAGTGTGTGTGTTTCTACAACCTAAAAGTAACCTAATGTGTGAACTGGCCCCCTGCAACAGACGCCAGTTTGGAAATGTGCGTGCATACTGTATTCTGCAGGTACACTTCTCAGAAAGCCAAGACTGCTGGCAATTCCCTGCTGAGTGAACATCGGTGGTAAACTCAGTGTAAGATGCCACAGCAGTGCAGGGTTCCGGGTGCCAACCAGACACTTACGAAGGGTCTGTGTTTCTATTGGAAATGAGGCACAGCAGAGATTGTGGCGTCTTTATGATATGTGGGATAGATAGATAGATAGATAGATAGATAGATGATAGATAGATAGATGGATAGATAGATAGATAGTTCGGTCCCAGCTCCTGCCAACTTAGCAGTTCGAAAGCACATCAAAGTGCAAGTAGATAAATAGGTACCACTCCGGCGGGAAGGTAAACGGCATTTCCGTGTGCTGCTCTGGTTCGCCAGAAGCGGCTTAGTCTTGCTGGCCACATGACTTGGAAGCTGTCTGCAGACAAAGGCCGGCTCCCTCGGCCTATAGAGCAAAATGAGCGCCGCAACTCCAGAGTCGTCCATGACTGGAACTAACAGTCAGGGGTAACTTTACCTTTACCTT
Organism: Lacerta agilis; assembly: GCF_009819535.1. NCBI lineage: Eukaryota > Metazoa > Chordata > Lepidosauria > Squamata > Lacertidae > Lacerta > Lacerta agilis. The sequence continues at coordinate 6,784,078 of NC_046317.1, read as the reverse complement.
TAGACATAGATAGACAGATAGATGCTGTGGAGAACTAGCCCAAAGCCAGGTAGGGGTTAAATTTTGTGACAGTTAGAAATGTTTAGGGGTGGGCTCAGCCTGTGGTCAATAGAGTTGAGTTGAGGGAGTTGAGCAGTTGAGTTAGTTGAGCAGAGCGTGAGTCAGGAATGAGAGCTGGGAGTTTAAGAGTCTGAGGTGTAGCATTGGTGGAAGTTAGCGGAGAGGATAAACAGATTGTGAAACGTGTTGTTATTGTTATTTAGTTGACTGTTAGAGGTAATAGGCCGGTATCATTTAGAGGTAATAGGCCGGTATAGGACCATCGTTATAAGCTTATTGAACACCTTTTATTTATCAGCAACCACAAGCTTTTGTACACAATAAACAACTTCTTTGTTCACATTATCCTCGTCTGTGGTAAATGAAGCAAGCAGGTTCCAGTTAGCAGTCTGGTGGGTTGCAGCTGGGGACCGATTGTCGTTGGTGCAGCACTCATAGATCGTGAAACGTCTGGGGGTGGCTGTACAGGGTGGAAGTGCCCGCGACAGATGCACGCACACACACACTGAGCCTGTGATGGAAGGGTGTGTCGCATTACATTCAAAGAGGGCTCTGTTTTTTCCATTTCTGCCACCTTGGATTCAAACTGCTATCCTACTTTGCTCCAGTGAGAGCCAGTGTGGTGTAGTGGTTAAGAGCGGTAGACTCATAATCTGGGGAACCGGGTTCGTGTCTCCGCTCCTCCACATGCAGCTGCTGGGTGACCTTGGGCTAGTCACACTTCTCTGAAGTCTCTCAGCCCCACTCACCTCACAGAGTGTTTGTTGTGGGGGAGGAAGGGAAAGGAGAACGTGAGCCGCTTTGAGACTCCTTCGGGTAGTGAAAAGCGGGATATCAAATCCAAACTCTTCTTCTTCTTCTTCTTCTTCTTCTGCTTCTTCTTCTCCGACACTCCCCCCCCCCTTTTCTCCAGCTTGAGGTGCTTGCAAACTGTTGCCGCACAACTACTATCCTTCCATCTCCAAAACTCTACTTCAAAAACTTTTTCTTTCTAAGTAATTCTGAATTGGGGGGGCCTCCCATTTGCTGTCTGGCAGAGCCACAGAGCCACTCCCTTTGTCCCAGCAAATGGCACGAATTTCTTGGCCTAGGATGCCCAGTAAAAAGGCTTCTGGTTTCTTTTTAAATGTGTTTTTCAGCACCTTTTTCATTTCATTATAAATCTTTTCCCAGAAGTCTTTTACCTTTGGGCACGTCTACCACATATGGAAAAAAGTTCCTTCTGCTTCTTTACATTTCCAGCACTTATTATTTTGACCATGATAAATTTTTGCCAATTTAACAGGTGTCAAGTACCATCTATACATCATCTTCATTACGTTTTCTCTAAGCAGATTACATGCTGAAAATTTTATACCCGTTTTCCACAGTTTTTCCCAATCCTCCAACATGATGTTGTGTCCCACATCCCTTGCTCAGTCTATCATTGTTGATTTAACCATTTCATCTTTAGTATGCCACTCGTGCTGTAAGTTATACATTCTGGAAAGATTTTTAATGTTTGGCTCTATCAATTCTGTCTCCAACTTGGATTTTTCTACCTGAAAACCAATTGCTAAATTCAATGTCTTGTTGTTGTTGTTGTTCATTCATTCAGTCGTGTCCGACTCTTCGTGACCCCATGGACCAGAGCACGCCAGGCACGCCTATCCTTCACTGCCTCTCGCAGTTTGGCCAAACTCATGTTAGTAGCTTCGAGAACACTGTCCTCCGTCGTCCCCTTCTCCTTGTGCCCTCCATCTTTCCCAACATCAGGGTCTTTTCTAGGGAGTCTTCTCTTCTCATGAGGCGGCCAAAGTACTGGAGCCTCAACTTCAGGATCTGTCCCTCTAGTGAGCACTCAGGGCTGATTTCTTTGAGAATGGATAGGTTTGATCTTCTTGCAGTCCATGGGACTCTCAAGAGTCTCCTCCAGCACCATAATTCAAAAGCATCAATTCTACGGCGATCAGCCTTCTTTATGGTCCAGCTCTCACTTCCGTACATTACTACTGGGAAAACCATAGCTTTAACTATACGGACCTTTGTCGGCAAGGTGATGTCCCTGCTTTTTAAGATGCTGTCTAGGTTTGTCATTGCTTTTCTCCCGAGAAGCAGGCGTCTTCTAATTTCATGACTGCTGTCACTATCTGCAGTGATCATGGAACCCAAGAAAGTGAAATCTCTCACTGCCTCCATTTCTTCCCCTTCTATTTGCCAGGAGGTGATGGGACCAGTGGCCATGATCTTAGTTTTTTTGATGTTGAGCTTCAGACCATATTTTGCGCTCTCTTCCTTCACCCTCATTAAAAGGTTCTTTAATTCTTCCTCACTTTCTGCCATCAAGGTAGTATCATCAGCATATCTGAGGTTGTTGATATTTTTTCCGGCAATCTTAATTCCAGCAATGTCTAGCACTTCAATGTCTAGCACCCCAGAATTAGAAGGGGAACCCAGGCGAACCCAGAAACCTATAACACCAGGTACACTGCATTGTGAGCCTCTGAAAAAGCAGCAAAACAGCAAGAAATGCCCCAACACACACTTGTGCAAAGAAGCCCCTTCCAAGGCTGGGAAGGAGCGTTTCGGTGGGCATTCAAGGTGTGTTTTTCGCTCCAGCTGCTGATTTGGATAGGGGTCGTGTTTACATGGCTCTTCCTTGCCTCAGAGTAATGTGTTGGACTCAGGCCATGATTGGCGCATCTCCCAGTGCTGTGCTGACCTCCCTGTGGCAACACCGGGGAGACAAAACAGCAGCTCCTCCTTCCTCCCAGACTCACACAGCCAGCCTGGCAGGCAGGCCACACTTGGAGTCCTCCTTCCTTGCATGTTTTGACCTGCTGTGATCTGCTCCAGGAATCTGGCTCCCAAGTTTCCCTGGTAACAGTTTGTCAGCAGAGGAGGGAAGCTGGAAATGGAAAGGGCTGTGAGAGCGGCTCGGAGATCTATCACAGGGGCCAAAAGGCGGGAGGGAAAGGAAGGGCCCAGGCAAGGCGCCACATGGGACTGGGACAGGAAATTCTCCTCCCCAGCTAGCCAGCCAGGAGGCAAGCCCTGGCGCCCAGCTCCAGAGAGCAAAAGGGGGAAGGGGGGAGACCGCTGCAATAATATTTTTCCTTCCACCGCCAGCTGCTCCTCATCCTTCCTCTCCAGCCAGCATGAGAACAGAAGGCCAAGAGGAGCTGCGGCCAAGGGTGTCTAAGGCCATCTGAGGCCACCTATGATCACACCCACGGATTCCCAACTAACACTTTCCTGTCACTGTCGGCTGAGCTCACCCCCCCCCCCATTTACTCTGTGCACAGAGCATTCCTGCCACTGGTTTGGGAAGCTGCGTACGCACAACATTAGCCACAATCCACATCTAGTCTGTTGTTCCTTATGAAATACAGTTGCCCTAAAACTCTGGAAAAGTGACTGGAAGTTAGTTCACAGCGTGTTATTTTCTGAAGGAGAGCTACCTGAAGATGATTTACAGATGGTATTGAACTCCAAGTAGAAGAGTTTGGATTTGACATCCCGCTTTATCACTACCCGAAGGAGTCTCAAAGTGGCTAACATTCTCCTTTCCCTTCCTCCCCCACAACAAACACTCTGTGAGGTGAGTGGGGCTGAGAGACTTCAGAGAAGTGTGAGTAGTCCAAGGTCACCCAGCAGCTGCATGTGGAGGAGCAGGGATGCGAACCCAGTTCACCAGATTACGAGTCTACCACTCTTAACCACTACACAACACTGGCTCTCCATCTGAAGAGCGGTATACAAGATTTATTAATTAATTGATTGGTTGATTAATAGGTGAGGGATTAATACAAGCAGTGTGCGGCTGCTAATAAGCATGGAGGACTGGAATAATGAGATGCCCCAACTTCCCCATTCCTCCAAAGTCCTAGGAAAAAGCAAACTTATCCTAGGGTAACAGAGGAGACTTCAGGGTTTGGTATCTTCCACCAGAGTCTCATTTAGGGAGAGTCATCTGCTGCAGTTCAGCATTGGGAACCTGGGGGGTGGGGGGTGGGAGGCCACTACACCTCTGCACAGCCATGAAAGGAGAGCCTGGAAAATTAATTTCCCTGGTGGAAATTAAATGGGGATTTTGGCTGCAAGCTCCGGGCCAGAAAAACAAAACAAAACCCCCACCAAGACAAAAACCTAGCTTTCCCCATGGAGAGTGACAAAAGGCATAGACACCGCCGATCAGCTGGAGACGAGTGGCAAAGAACAGGAAGATAAACAAACAAGCAATTAGGAAAGGGAGAGGAAGGAGAGGAGAGACTCACAAGACAGAGCAGCAAAAGGATTTGTTGGTTCGAATGTTTCCGCGCCACATCATGTCTCCCCTTCATCTCATCCTTGTTGTCACCCTTCCGAAAAATAAATTTTTCTCACAGCGGCCAACTTTGGAGAAAGGCTGGGATTAGCGTTTGACCTCTCTGCAGCTCCATCTTAGCCCTGCTTGGGTTGCAATTTCCATAGGGCAGAGACCGATTTCCTTCTCATGTGTACGTGCATGTATGTATCGACACACTCTCGCCTGCATGGGCACTAAATGCCACGTCCATGAGCGGTGCTTCGGAAATAAATGAGGCGCTTCCGTGGGGCTTTGGCTGGAGCAACATTGAATCGGCAGCCGTGGGTTCCCAAAGCACAAGCGGCCGGAGAGGGAAAGCTGATGGGCAGAGTGGGAAGGCTGCAACTTAATTCGTTCTGGAGGTCCGTTCTTAACCTGAAACTGTTCTTAACCTGAGGTCCCACTTTAGCTAATGAGGCCTCCCGTTGCCGCCGCACGATTTCTGTTCTCATCCTGAGGTAAAGTTCTTAACCTGAGGTACTATTTCTGGGTTAGCGGAGTCTGTAACCTAAAGCGTCTGTAACCCGAGGTGCCACTATACAGTACGTTGAATTTACTTACCCTTTTCAGATTTTTCTTGGATCTGGGGGAAACTGAGTTTACTGTTTCAAAAACTGCAGGCTGCTAGGTGGCTGAGGAGAACGTCATGCGGACAATGAAGCCCTTCCAAATCAAATCCACATTAAATCCCTGGGTGGACGAGCCCAAACTATAATGTAGGTTCCTGTGGACCTTATGTGTACTAAAACCTGCTGGATGGCTCACGTCAGGCTGGATGAGAGACAAAGGGGAAAAGGAACTCCTGAAGGCCTGGAGGGTATGCGTTAAGGCTGGCAACATCAACCCCAGCCTGTGGGAATCCCTTGCAGACAACTGGAGACATGTACCCACACCAGCGACCAGGGGAGGACTGACCACTGGGAGGAACGCAGAGAGATGTCCTCTGGGGCATCTGCAGCAGCACAACCTGTGAGATGTAATCCATTGGAGCAGTCAAATACAACATTCCTTGTTTGCCTAGAGTGGACACAGAGAGGGGGATGTTGATCCAGCTAGTTGAACTTCCTGTCACACCTCGTCTAGAGCTTCCTTCCCCTGCGTCTGACCAGGGAGACCCCATAAAAGGGGCTGGTCACACAGCCATCACTTTCTTTTGGTCCACTATACCTGAAGGAGCGTCTCCAACCCCATCGTTCTGCCCAGACACTGAGGTCCAGCGCCGAGGGCCTTCTGGCGGTTCCCTCGCTACGAGAAGCCAAGTTACAGGGAACCTGGCAGAGGGCCTTCTCGGTAGTGGCACCTGCCCTGTGGAACGCCCTCCCACCAGATGTCAAAGAGAAAAACTACCAGACTCTTAGAAGACATCTGAAGACAGCCCTGTTTAGGGAAGCTTTTAATGTTTAATAGATTGTATTTTAACATTCTGTTGGAAGCCGCCCAGAGTGGCTGGGGAAACCCAGCCAGATGGGCAGGGTATAAATAAATTATTATTATTATTATTATTATTATTATTATTATTATTATTATTATTATTATTCCTCTTGATGCCATGCTCTCTGATACAGTCAAACCTTGTACTGCGTCTGCCTCCGCTTGCATCTGCTTCAGCGAATGTCCGCGGCAAACCCGGAAGTACCGGAACAGGTTACTTCCGGGTTTGCCGCTAGCGCATGCACAGAAGCGCTAAATCGCGCTGTGCGTGTGCACAGATGTGAGGCTTTGATGTGCGTCATTTTCCACTTGCGGGCAGGCCTCCGGAACGGATCCTGTCCGCAAAACGAGGTTTGACTGTACTGATGTATTTTGCTGTCTGCTGGCTCTCAGCCACCAGGACATGGGCTCGTTCCCATATGGTATGAACTCAAACCCTCTTCTGTAACTCTAAGCTAAAGCCTGCCTCCAGGGATCCAACTGTGAACTGAATGTGAGTAAACTTCTTATTACTTTTAAAAGAAGCTTCTTGTGCCTTTATTCTTTTTAGGAGGGATAAAAGGGGACTTACCAGGAACACAATCCAATCTGAACAAAGCCAGATTGGATTGCTTAAGTAAAGAGATTCAAACAAATCTACCAACTAGCTTCCTGCTATATATTGGGGAATGCACTCTGCTGCTGACTCACAAGCGCGAGTTAGGAAGGATACTGTTAAATCAATATATCCTCTCCTAGTATCTACAACATTCCCACACAGAGGCCTCCATCCACAACAAAACATGTCTGCCCCGTATCGGTCTCAACAGCCACAGCAGGCGCTATAACTCTCCAACAGTTTGACTGCACTGTCTCCCAAGACAGACAGATGCCGACATTCAGATCAGGCCAATCCACAAGCTTCCGGCCTCTGCCCAATTTGGCTCCCTTCTGTGCATGAAGAGGGCTCAGAGGCCCAAACTCACCAGGCTCAGCTCTCTGCTCCTTACAGGGATGTCTGTAGTTGAAGCCCTGGTGCCCCCGACACAAGGATTTAATTTCAAACAGGGCTCAACCACAGGGCGAGCGGATGGGAAATTCACAAGGGGGTGGGGGCTGGGCAATGCATGAACGCTCAAAGCTGCAGCAGGAGAAAATGGGCAAAAGCATCCTATTGAAGCATGAGCCACACAGAGAACTTAAATGTAGTCACAGAACTGGTCCCCCATGTGCCACATGGCATGTTGGGTTGCTGGGCTCTACCCCACACTTCCACCGTGGAGCTGTGCGATCTTGTTTTGTTACGGAGCATTTACAAAAGAAGAAGAAGCTGACGTTTTCCAGGCTTGAGGATATTTGTCGTTTGCACGGTGCGTCTTCGGGGTTCAAAGCCTTCCCCGTGTCTTGTCGCAATGACCCTTACAAAGTATAAGGTAAGCCGCAAACCATCGTCTCCATATTGCAGGTAAAAGATGGAAGAGACGAAGACTGTAAAGAGAGGGGCTTGCCCTCTGAGTCAAACTGAACAGGGAAGCCCAGGTCTGGACCAGTAATTTAGAAAGCAGTCCCCCAAATTAAACCGCAAAGAGGGTCCATGGGCACCTGATGCTAAACTGCCCCCCCTTCCATGATGCTAAACTCCCCACAGCCTCTCTTCCCAGGTGCTTTTCTTGGCAACAAAGATCTGCTTGGCTGGGAGAAAAATGAGGTATTATGTGATTGAATTATATATTCTATTCTGTATTCCTCTTTTGCTCATAAAAGCAGCAAGTATGTCTCATTCCCTTTCACTTTCTCTGGGATTAGGGCATATCTGAGCCTGAGTCTAGTTTGAGCCTTAGGCTACCTTCCAAACTGTTGGCCAAGGCTAGATTTCCACCAGCAACTTCCTAAGCCTCCGCCTGTAACCTCAGCCACAACGCCTCGTTCCCCATATTCCTTTATTGACAGCCTTAGTAAATTGCTCCATTGTCCTTCCTCCCCTGCCAGTCCTTCCTCTGCATTAGACATGTCCAAACCTGTCCTTAGGCTCAAGATTAATCCCATACGAAACCAAAGATGACAGCTGAGGTCGCACATTGTTGGCAGGAAGAGAGAGGGAGGAGGGGAAAGAGAGGAGGAGGTGGTGGAGGAGGAGGAGGAGAAAAATCTCGCAAGCTTCCTGCCTTCCCCAGACTGGATGCAGAGAGCAGATGGCTGGGTGGGTTTTTTCTACGGCTGCATTAATAACTGTTGGCAAGAGAGAGCTGAAACCTTGCTCAGCCCCAGCACCGAGCTGTACGAAGGCGGAGGAAAGCACACGCTGTCTGTGACATGCAACCAGAATAACCTTCCCTGTGGGGGAACTCCCATCAGCTCGGCTGAAGAATTAAGAGGAAGAAAGGAGCTCTTTAGGAGACTGCTATTCTCTTTGGCATCCAGGGGTCACTTTGAAAGCCAGGAAGGGAGTTTGCAAGGGTGGAAACCTTCGTTGCCGGCAACAACCGACAAGGTCGCCGAGGTTGATTTGGCAGCATCTCAGGGTCACTTCTGCCTGACAGAAGAAATGGAAATAGGCTGGGGAAGGAGTGGGGGAGAGAGTTGCTTCTATCCGCCAAAGACAGAAGCTGCTTGCATGCAAGGCCTGCTTTTCTTCCAACCATGCCAGACGAGTTTGCACGCGCAGAAGGAATTTCCACGCGGCTTATCGCGCCGGGAAGCAAATAAGGGTGCCTGAGGATCTCGGGTTCCATTTTGCAAAAAAAAAGAAAAGAAAACAGAGCAAGTTTCTAGAACTCTTTGAGGCTGCGCTATTCCCTCCTGCCCACCTAGCAGTTCGAAAGCACGTCAAAGTGCGAGTAGATAAATAGGGACCGCTCTGGCGGGAAGGTAAACGGTGTTTCCGTGCGCTTCTCTGGTTCGCCAGAAGCGGCTTAGTCATGCTGGCCACATGTCCTGGAAGCTGTACGCTGGCTCCCTCGGCCAGTAAAGCGAGATGAGCACCGCAAACCCAGAGTCGTCCGCGACTTGACCTAATGGTCAGGGGTCCCTTTACCTTTTATTCCCTTTCAGCTCTTCTCAGCAGGCATTTCGTTGGCGGGATTTGAGTTAGAGCATAGCCCAGGCTCCTGCTCTTCCCCGTTGGCTTTTTTACGGCAGTTTCAAAGGGGTTGCGCTTGCAAAATGTGTAAAGAAAAATTAAATAAAAACCAAGTGCTTCATCGCTGTGAGTGCAAGGGCGAACTACATGTTATGTGGGATATTGTTGATTATAACTCCTGGTGCTTTTAAATACAAAAGCTGAAATGCAGTCAGGGTCTCTGTATGTTTGTGTGGTGTTGAACTCTCACTTCCCACACTGTTTTTCCATCAGAATCACTCCCTGGAGGCCAGTTTGTTGAATATTTTCCTCCCTTGCAACTGGGGAGAGAGTCAGCTCAAGAAAAGGGGAGGGGAGGGATAAACACCCCCCCCCCAGTGTGGCCCTAGGAAGCCTTGCTTTGCATGGCTGAAATGCTCAGGTACTTGGTTATAAAATAAAGAGATTGGCAAATGTGCTAGAAGTTCCTGTTCAGAAAGTCAGGCTCACTTCTGTCCCCTAAACATAGCCTTCCAGTGACATGACTCTGCACCAGCCTTCACCAACCTGGTGCCCTCAATGTTGTTGGACTACAACTCCCATCAGTCCCTGACAGCACACAGGTCGGCAAAGGCCGCTCTACACACATGGACATATGCCTGCAAATGTGTGAACGACTTTCATTGACCAATGTCTTTTTCTTCCCCACCCCCACCCCGCTCCCTTTCCATTTCCCACACCACCCACCCAAATTTAGCAATTCTGCACCTTTCAGAAAGATTGCATTCAGAGCCAAACGTGGAAATCAAGGGGGTTCATGCCCGAAATTTCAAAACTGCCACTCTCCAGTAATTCCTTAGCAACTCTCGTTGCCAAATCCAATCTCTCCATGGCTTTCAAAGCCCTGGCAGGATAATGTGTTGTTACACATTGCAGACCAGGCTCCTGTGCCAGGAACTCTTTCTCTTACATTACTATAAGGACGACCAACACTGGTAAAATGTACCATATAAAATGATGTACTGCTGTCCTCAAGAGCTAAAGGGACCCCTGACCATCAGGTCCAGTCATGTCCGACTCTGGGGTTGCGGCGCTCATCTCGCTTTATTGGCCGAGGGAGCCGGTGTTTGTCCGCAGACAGCTTCAGGGTCATGTGGCCAGCATGACAAAGCCACTTCTGGCAAACCAGAGCAGCGCACGGAAACGCCGTTTACCTTCCCGCCAGAGCAGTACTTATTTATCTACTTGCACTTTGACGTGCTTTCGAACTGCTAGGTGGGCAGGAGCTGGGACCGAGAAACGAGAGCTTGCCCCATCACGGGGATTCAAACCGCCGACCTTCTGATCAGCAAGCCCAGGACTCTGTGGTTTAACCCACAGCGCCACCTGGGTCCTCAAGAGCTACAGCGTCCCTAATGGAGGCTGAGAGTAACCAACAGATTATCTACCGGTACTTCTCTACTGGTCAGCCTTGCCCCATCTCTGGCGCACCAGTTGTGGTTGGACTACAACAACTCTCATAATGCCCAACTAGTGTCCATGCTTGTTGGGGCTTTGGGAAGCTGTAGTTTGGAGGGGACTGCTATAGCTGTTCTTCGTTTGCTAGATGAAACTGCTATTTAGGACCTCTGTATCGGTCCCAGCTCCTGCCCACCTAGCAGTTCGAAAGCACGTCAAAGTGCAAGTAGATAAATAGGTACTGCTCCAGCGGGAAGGTAAACAGTGTTTCCGTGCGCTGCTCTGGTTCGCCAGAAGCGGCTTTGTCATGCAGGCCACATGACCCGGAAGCTGTACACCGGCTCCATCAGCCAGTAACGCGAGATGAGCGCCGCAACCCCAGAGTCAGACACGACTGGACCTAATGGTCAGGGGTCCCTTTACCTTTACCTATACAGCTGAGAACTGATTAAATTTCTGTTCTGACAAAATGTTCTGTTGAATGCAAAAGCTTGCACTGTTGCCCCCCCCCCCAAGTTTGGTTTTGAGAGCCTCAGGCTGAAGAAATAGGGAATGAAGCCAATCGATTTACCAACCAACACACTCACTGGTAATGGTGATCCAGTACAAAATTATCACTACCCTCCTTGGTGCAGAAATGTGATGACAATTGCAGGCATCTGAAATCAGGGTAAGACTTGTACGTCCAATGTTTTAGCAAAGACAACCTGTGCATTCCCATTACAGAGAAGTTTGGTTCAATTTTCTCTTAAGAAGTTCCTTCTCTCCCCCCCCCCCCCATCTCAGATCGCAGCTGTTTTCAGGCTGAAATCTGGCACATTCACTCACTAAGAAAGGAGGAGTAACTCTGGAATCCCAGGCAGTGCTCCAAGTATTTTTATTTTTAAAAAATGTTTTCCCCTCCTTCCTCTCCCCTCAAGAGTTAACCCCATGTGGTTCAAAGAAAGATCCACAAAATGAGATGAAGCAGAATCGAGAGTGCCAATTCCTAACAAAACCAGGGTAGTAAGTCCACACTGAATTTCCTCCTTTGCACATTTATTCTCAGTGTCTTGTAAACCTTCAGTGAATGAGCTACCCGCTGCCTTTAGTTCCAGGACTTACCGGTACTTTCTTCTGTGACACACATTTTCTCTGTCTGTTCCCATTCCAGGTTGTCATTGTTTCATAGTTTCCAATCCTATGCCCACTTACATCGCCGGTGCATTCAAAATTGTCATTTTATCTATTGGTGTTTTAGGTATTCCACTGTCCTCTAGATTTTTTTTGCATTTCATCTAAATTACCCTGTTTCGCTCGATATAATTGTGTATAAAAGAAACTCATAAATTGATCTCATATTTCTTTAGGACAATTCTAGGGCACAGGACAACTCTAACTCCTATGTTAATTTTCCTTCTACAGGATTTCTCTTGACTTTTTTGAAATTTGCCATGCTAATTATTTCCCTGGTTTATTAGCCTGCTCAAATTGTTTCTGTTTTAAATGTTTAATTTTCTACTCTACTTCTTGATTATCATTGAAAACTGCATTTGCAATATTTTAATATCCTTTTTTACTATCTCTTTTCGAGGGGAATTTATCCGTTCTTTTTCTTTCCTTTTTTTGTAGAATTGATAGCTTTTTAAACTCTTTTCTTTTTTTGGTATGCACTTTGCTGAATAAAAAGGCCCCACATCACTGCTTTGCTCACATCCCATACCACTTTCACATTTGTCTCCCGATTCAAATTAATTTCAACATAATCTTTTAATATTTTTTTTAGCTTAAGGAGTTATGGAGGCAGGGGGAGCCCTGGATTCCCCTCTTCCAGGGGCGTCATTAGCCATCGGAACCAAGGAAATTGGTCAAACAGTTGAATTTCGGCTTCTATTTGAAATTTCTAGTTTTCTATATTGGACAGTCAGAGGAAACAGTGTGATCATTTGCTTATTGCTACCATTTTATAGACTGCTTTTCTGAGCCTCTTTGCTGTTGTCTATGTATGGTGCCTGTGTCAATGGCCATTGTCCTGGCCTTAGTTCAAGGCTGTGGTGGGGACTTGGGATTTTGGGGGGTCATTTAACTGCCCCCCCAATTCCTGGTTTTAACAGTGTGTGTGCTGTCTTACTGCCCTCCTAGAACTGCCTTCCCTCCTGAGAGTCTTGATTAGCACTGCAATGGTCTTGTCTACCTGTGTCATTTAATTCTTTCGCTGCTCTGAAATGAATCCATGAAGTTAAGCCAAGTACTGCCTTGCAAAATGCAGGCCAATTGACTCGGCGCTCCTCATTCTGAAAACGGCTTGGACTTTAGATCTCGACGGGGGTTCCAGATTTATCCTTCCTACTCCCCCCCCCCCAGCCCAGCATTATGGTGGTTCCAGTTTCCCTAAAGTGGCCAACCAGCTGTTTCTCTGCAGGCTAAGGAGGGGCTGCATGAGGAATGCGAACCCCCCGGAAGTGTCCTCCCCTCCTGGAATCTCGCAGGATTCCAGACTGCTGAGACAAGCCACAGACCCGGAATAGATGGAGTTATATTTCGCGGGACAATGCGGGCCGATCGGGGAGGTCATCTCAGGTCGTATTTTTCCCACGTGGTAATAAAGAGACAGAAAGACTGTTCCGTTCCGTGGCTGCCGACTGGATTCATCGCAAACATGGGTCGCCGTTCCTTGAAAGCAAGTGTGGGCAAGCTTTCCTCCACCCCCAAGAGCAACGGGTGGGTGAACAGGTCGGGCTATGTGCCAGTGGGCAGGGCTGGAGCCCTTGGTGAGAACTGCCTGGGCTCATTCACTAGCACACACACATTGGACTCATACTCCCCCAAAGTTTGCCAAATTCCCAGAATTCCCTGGGGAAAGGGATTCTTAAAACACTCTAGGAACTGTAGCTTTGTGAGAACAGGGACCTCCTAACAACTCTCAGCAACCTTAAAACTACAGTTCCCATGATCCTTTGGTGGTAGCCGTGGCTGTTTAAAGTAGTCTGATAATGCTTTAAATGGATAGTGCAGATGGAGCCAATGCAATTCTGGGCTGCATCAATAGGAGTATAGCATCTAGATCAAGGGAAGTAATAGTACCACTATATTCTGCTCTGGTCAGACCTCACCTGGAATACTGTGTCCAGTTCTGGGCACCACAGTTCAAGAAGGATACTGACAAGCTGGAACGTGTCCAGAGGAGGGCAACCAAAATGGACAAAGGCCTGGAAACGATGCCTTATGAGGAACGGCTTAGGGAGCTGGGTATGTTTAGCCTGGAGAAGAGAAGGTTGAGGGGTGATATGATAGCCATGTTCAAATATATCAAAGGATGTCATATAGAGGAGGGAGAAAGGTTGTTTCTGCTGCTCCAGAGAAGCGGACATGGGGCAATGGATTCAAACTACAAGAAAGAAGATTCCACCTAAACATTAGGAAGAACTTCCTGACAGTAAGAGCTGTTCGACAGTGGAATTTGCTGCCAAGGAGTGTGGTGGAGTCTCCTTCTTTGGAGGTCTTTAAGCAGAGGCTTGACAGCCATCTGTCAGAAATGCTTTGATGGTGTTTCCTGCTTGGCAGGGGGTTGGACTGGATGGCCCTTGTGGTCTCTTCCAACTCTATGATTCTATGATTCTTCTCCAGGATTGTAATAGCATTGTAGACTAGGAATAGCCAAATTCAAATAGACTAAGAAGAGACCCCACTATGAGCCAGACAATCAACCTTGGAACTGTCACGGTCAGGCTCTGCAATAAGTTGGCCTCACCTAGCAGAAATGGGTTCACAAAGCACCAGGGCTGAGATTGAATGAGGTCATCGGGAGGAGTTTGTGAACTAAAACGTGTCTCTGGGAAAATTCACAGATTGGCAGGAGGAAAAAAAAAAACCTTGTGCTGTAATGTGTACACACACACATACAAAATGCTCTTTGCACCGTGAAATATTGCACAGCTGAACAGATGCATTTTCTCTATACTAAACTATCACCCGGTAGCACAAGGAGCCCTCTCCAAAAGCTCCCAGCCAACTGCACATTTTAGCATTAGACTGCGGCATGTTTAAAACAAACATACACAGGAACATCGCGGAAATAAGCATGCCTTAATTTAGAGAGCACTGAAAGGAGAGGCCTGCAGGACACAGGCTAATGATAGCGACTGTTCTTCCCATTTAAGCTTTGAGTCTCTCATCCCCCACATCCAGATATTATCCAAAAGGCAGTTATAGAAACGACCCCTAAACCTATGCAGGTCAAATGACCTTTACTGCTAGTAACCGGGTGGAGCTTCTCATTTCCTCCAACATCCTTACTCAGTCATTTCCACAGGAGAAACCACACCTTTCCCACAATTATTTTTTTAGCTTTGCTTCCCTTCATTCTTCACACACTTGCACAAGAAGTCAGTTTGGGGTCTGTAAGCCGGTGGCAAAAACTGCTTACGGTGTCAGACTCCATCTTAGTTCTCACTGAGGTGGCTAAGTCATGCTTAGGGTGGTACCTCTGTCGTCCACAGGTGGAAGCAGACATCAATCCCTGTTCCAAATGTTGTTAGGTGCAGCGAGGCATTGGGGTGTGTGTGTGTGCAAGTATCTCTTAATATGCCAAAAAACCCTCTTCCGCACCACTATAAAAGAATGCAGTAGTAAGAAACAAAATAAAATAAAAAAATTCCTTCCAGTAGCACCTTAGAGACCAACTAAGTTTGTTCTTGGTATGAGCTTTCGTGTATATAACAGGTCATATAACATATTTCGTATATATAACAGGCCACGACAGCTGGACAAAAGAACCCCATTACTAAGTTATCCCTAGTTATAATAAAAGGGGATTATCCACACAGACGGACCTCAAGGATCGAGGTGGGGTGAATAGAAAAAGTGACCCGGAACACCTCAGAAGTAATACACTTAGTAACAGAGGGATAGTTGGCAGGGAGGTTTGTCAGATTCATTCAGGATCAGTTAAAAGTTAAAACTGATTTGCTCCCAAATGCAAGAGAACTACTCAAAGCACCTTTACTTTGTTCAGTACAGGCAGATGACAAAAATGTGTGGTTCCCTTCAACACCACCTCCAATACCCAGCAGCTCGAAAACTCTCCTACTCAAGTTGCCACCCATTTCCCAGGTCCTGCTACTCTACCTGTAACAGCAGCCCTGCGTGAGGAAAACACAGCAGGAACATAAGCACTGTAGGAAACTCTGTGCTAAGAGGGAAGCAGAGGGAAAAGGAGCTTCAGGGCCAAACTAGGGAGGCCAACTGCAATTAAAGTTTTAAACTGTGAACAGCCACAGATAGGAACGAATCAGTCTCCTCACCACAATGACAATGAAAAAAACACGACCTTGCTTTAAGCCCCTATTGCAGCAAAGCAGGCAGCTGCCACATTGCTCTTGTGTAAGCATGTGCTGGTGCTTGTGTGTGTAACATGTAGCTGAGCCCTCAGCTACGATGCTGTAAGTATCAAAGGAATAATGGATTTGTCCCATCGTAGCAGTGGAAAACAGGAGTGCCTGGTCCATGGGGTCACGAAGACTAGAGTCAGACACGACTAAACAACAACAGCACTAGTGTTGCTGAGAAGCAGAGCAGAAGACATCTTCCTTCTCAAATTCATCTTTTCACCTTTTGATCCAACCCGTAATCTCCCTACCTCAGCCATGCATGAATGGAAAGGGTCCCCCCCCCCTAAGCCCGTCTGCCATGCAGGGAGCAATTTTCAGAGAACGGGCTGCTGTGGAAGCCTTAACCCTACATGGAATATTGCATCACATCATAGAATCATAGAACTGGAAGAGACCACAAGGGCCATCCAGTCCAACCCCCTGCCAAGCAGGAAACACCATCAAAGCATTCCTGACAGATGGCTGTCAAGCCTCCGCTTAAAGACTTCCAAAGAAGGAGACTCCACCACACTCCTTGGCAGCAAATTCCACAGTCCATCAGCTCTTACTGTCAGGAAGTTCTTCCTAATGTTTAGGCGGAATCTTCTTTCTTGTAGTTTGAATCCATTGCTCCGTGTCCGCTTCTCTGGAGCAGCAGAAAACAACCTTTCTCCCTCCTCTATATGACAAAAAGGTATATATCAAAAGGTATGGGTCTTGCAAGCTGCCCTTGATAGCTAAATGACTTGTCGTCGGGGCCTGAAAGGCACTGCTGTGAGTTCAACGGGCAGGCAGGCACCTCCAGGGACGGCACGGGTAGGTTTGTCTTGTGACATTCGCAAAAAAAAATGTTTCATCGGACTTTAATCAAGCCACAAAGCGATTGCACAGCTGCAGCCGAAGAACAAAACTCTTCCAGGGAGCTCTTTAAGCTACCTGAGGCCAACTGCAGCCTCAGAACTACGGTAGATTCTTTTTCAGAACAGCCTTTTAAGAGCCGGCTTTGAACACTGCCGTCCACGGAGGCCGAGGCATTCCTTCCCATCTCCAGCCTCCCAGTTTCTCATTAGACAAGCTCCCCAAGGGCACAAACTACCAAGAGAACGACAGAAGTGAAGGGGAAAAGATTCTGCTAGGAAGCTTTTTTCCCCAAAAAAAGAAGCAAGCCTCCCCTGCCCCCCATTTTAGTATTGATCGAGAGCAGCCACCAAGCCTTGACTTGATCTTCAGCCCCAACTGAAATGAACTTGAGCTGGGGGGTGCCCAATCTGCTCGTATCTCCTCCCCATAACCTCCACTGCCAAAGGGAATGCGCGTAAACCAACACATTCAGTTCACAAAATAGTAAGCGATTGTGTTAGCTGCGCTCAAAACATTTGCCCTCATCCACATATGGACCGTTCTCCAAGTATTTAAGAAGAGGGAGAGGCATCAGGATAAAAAAAAACCAAACCTTTAAGGACAACTCACCATGGAATCATCCATTGTATCTTTGGAAGCTTAGGGGCATAAGCTGTCAACTTATTCCTTTTCTTGCGAGGAATCCTATTCGAAACAAGGGAATTTCCCTTTAAAAAAGGGGGAAAGTTGACAGCTATGCTTAGGGGAAAGGGAAACAAAATTGTCTATACAAAATAAAAAATTCCTTCCAGTAGCACCTTAGAGACCAACTAAGTTTGTTCTTGGTATGAGCTTTCGTGTGCATGTATCTGAAGAAGTTTGCATGCACACGAAAGCTCATACCAAGAACAAACTTAGTTGGTCTCTAAGGTGCTACTGGAAGGAATTTTTTATTTTATTTTGTTTTGACTATGGCAGACCAACACGGTTACCTACCTATAACTGAAAATTGTCTATGATATTCTAAGTAGAACTTGCCCAGATTCCTTCATTGCAGAGGGCTGAACCAGGTGACCATTGTGGTCACTTCCAACTAGAGATTTGAAGGCCCGGGAAAAACCCAGAAAAATACTGGGTTTTTTCCTGAAGCTTTTTTGTTTTTTTCTGAAAAATTGGAAAAAATAAAAAAATAGATTATGGAATGTTTTATTTTAACATGATGAATAAAATATTTTAAGATAAGGGATTCAAATATTTTATAAATGATTTCTAAAAAAATATGTATGGTATATCAGATTATTCTAATGTCTGTGAGGACAAGCAAGTCCTAGGTTACAAACTGAACTCTCCAATGAAAGAACAAGATACATTCCTTCCTTTAGGAGGTGCTGTTGTCACCAGAAAAGAAAAAGGTTTCAGTTTTGTTTTTGCATGCGTGTGGTATGCGTTGGTTCTGTTCCTCTTCACTGGGCTTCAAAGCACTGGAAGAAAATATAGAGAAACAAAAAGGGCCTGAAAGTATATACTTAATTACAGCTCAAAAAATGATTCTGATTAAATTTCATGCCCATTCATTGTGTTTTTTTTAATATTGTGGAGAGGAAATATGAATAATTGTTACTTCTGGATTTTTAAAAATTGTTTTGTGGAGTTTTTTTTTTGTTCCATATAAACTAGTAAACAGTCCAGGAGATTGTTGCTCCATTTGTTACAAATACAAATAAATATAAGTAAATTCTGTTTGTAATACTGGGTAATTGTTTGGATACGCTATATTTTTAATATGCTAGTTGTGATAATTAAAATTGTCCATAGTTATATTTTATGTTTCTAAAGTAACAGAATGACTTTCAATCTGGAAAAGAAAAAAGAAGTGCTAATATAGCATTTTTTTTCATTTTTTCCAAAAATTTCAGGTTTTTTTCCGGAAAAAACTGAGTTTTTTCCGAGCTTCAGAATTTCCGGAAATTTTACATCTCTACTTCCAACCCCACAATTCTATTATTCCCCCACCCCGTGCCAGCCATGCACCCTCAAAATATTTTCCAGAAAATCAGATTGCATATTTTGAGGGAACACAGGCAGAGGGAAGTAAAAGAAGTTCCATCCCATGAGCTGAGCTCCACAAAAACAGCATTGGTTCCAGCTCAGTCGCTAAGAGACTTGCTTCTAGTCTAGGCCTAAATCTCACACACAGATGTACTGATAAGCCTGTCTGGTCTCTTACCACTTCAGACTGCAGAAGTGTGTGAGGGTGCTTCAACATGATGGATTGCTCTCCACCCAAGCAGATCCTAGACACTCAAAACTAGGCTAGACTTCTAGTTTTACATGCTCAAGGACTTGGTATCCTGCATGTGAGAACATTCAGCTATAAGAGGCTGCATCTGCATCGGCTCCCAACCCAGATAGCTTTTTTGGGGGGAAATTAGCCAAACTAATCTCAGAAGATTATGGTGCTGGAAGGAGACACTTGAGAGTCCCCATGGACTGCAAAAAGATCAAACATATCCATCCTTAAAGAAATCAGCTCCGAGTGCTCACTGGAAGGGCAGATCCTGAAGCTGAGGCTCCAATACTTTGGTCACCTCATGAGAAGAGAAGACTCCCTAGAAAAGACCCTGATGTTGGGAAAGATGGAGGGCACAAGAAGGGGACGACAGAGGATGAGATGGTTGGACAGTGTTCTCAAAGCGACTAGCATGAGTTTGGCCAAACTGCGGGAGGCAGTGGAGGATAGGGGTGCCTGGTGTGCTCTGGTCCATGGGGTCAGGAAGAGTCGGACATGACTGAACGACTGAACAACAATCCCAGAAGATACCTTATTTTGAGGCACGTGGTTTACAGAAATACCAAACTTTTGTGATCTGCAAGTGGTAGAGCAGGGATGTACCTACCGGTAGAAGTTAAAGTTAAAGGTAAAGACCCCTGACCATTAGGTCCAGTCGCAGACGACTCTGGGGTTGCGGCGCTCATCTTGCTTTACTAGCCGAGGGAGCCGGCGTTCAGCTTCCAGGACATGTGGCCAGCATGACTAAGCCGCTTCTGGAGAACCAGAGCAGCACACGGAAACGCCGTTTACCTTCCCGCCGGAGCAGTACCTATTTATCTACTTGCACTTTGATGTGCTTTCGAACTGCTAGGTTGGCAGGGTGCAAAAAACCACACCTCTCCACTCTGGTTCAGAGAGGCTAGAAGGCCATCGGCATGTTTCCTGGGCTGTTCCTCTGCCGCTCTGGGCAGCCAGGCAAGGCTCACAGGCTCCTCTGGGAGCTCCTTGCCAAGGGCACAAGGGATGGCAGTGGTGTGTGCCAATAGAGCTCCTTGCCGAGGGAGCTTAGGTATGCCTCTGGTATAGAGTTCATGCTAGGAACTTGCGGATCCGAGGGTAAAATTTAACTTGGCAAGTTACCTGGGACTGTGGCCTTCTCAGGCCTCAGAATCCTCTCCACACAGAATGGACACACAACTCCCCTTGCTATTTGCAGACACTAGGAAGGTTTTGCGTTGGCCAAGCCTGCCGTTAAGTATTAGATGCCTCCTAAACTTCTGTCTGTGCCTTATGAAGAGTACATTCAGAATCATAGAATCAGAGTTGGAAGAGACCACAAGGGCCATCCAGTCCAACCCCCTGCCAAGCAGGAATTCCATCAAAGCATTCCTGACAGATGGCTGTCAAGCCTCCGCTTAAAGACCTCCAAAGAAGGAGACTCCACCACACTCCTTGGCAGCAAATTCCACTGTCAAACAGCTCTTACTGTCAGGAAGTTCTTCCTAATGTTTAGGTGGAATCTTCTTTCTTGTAGTTTGAATCCATTGCCCCGTGTCCGCTTCTCTGGAGCAGCAGAAAACAACCTTTCTCCCTCCTCTATATGACATCCTTTGATATATTTGAACATGGCTATCAGATCACCCCTTAACCTTCTCTTCTCCAGGCTAAACATACCCAGCTCCCTAAGCCGTTCCTCATAAGGCATCGTTTCCAGGCCTTTGACCATTTTGGTTGCCCTCCTCTGGACATGTTCCAGCTTGTCACTATCCTTCTTGAGCTGTGGTGCCCAGAACTGGACACAGTATTCCAGGTGAGGTCTGACCAGAGCGGAATACAGTGGTACTATTACTTCCCTTGATCTATATGCTATACTCCTATTGATGCAGCCCAGAATTGCATTGGCTTTTTTAGCTGCTGCATCACACTGTTGATTCATGTCAAGTTTATGGTCTACCAAGACTCCTAGATCCTTTTCACACGTACTGCTCTCAAGCCAGGTGTCACCCATCCTGTATTTGTGCCTTTCATTTTTTTCGCCCAAGTGAAAAAAATGTAGGAAGCTACCTTGCACCAAGTCGAACCAAGGATCCACGTAGCTCAGTATTGCTACACTCCCTAGCAGCGGCTCTCCAGCTTTTCGGACAAGAATTCTCTACCTGGAGATGCCAAGTATTATCCTGGGACTTTCGACATGCAACGCAGATTGCTCTACCCCTGAACAGTGGCTTCTGTCTGCCCCACTTGGAAGTTCCAGCCCCTAGATAACTGCCTCGGAGACTTCAAGTTGAAAAATGCTCTCTCCAGGTATGGCTGGACAGAAATACCAATACGGCTATAAAGAATGTCATGCCTCAAGAGGGCGAGGAGTTGGCCAAGTTGGGATATGGAGAACTGGTGTTGATTAAAGTGCAGCCAAGTCTGATAAAGGAGGGAAAGGGAGGGTATTGATGTATATAAATGCCATGATTTATCATACAGATATAGAATTGTAGAGTTGGAAGGGAACACGAGGGTCACCCAGTCCAACCCCCATAATCTTTCACCCAATGTAGATTAACAGTCTCTAGCTATACCAACTGAGCTATATATACAGCAGGCTTTTTTTGGCCTGGTGTACTCAAGGCAGGATCTAGCAACATACTCTATTTAAAATATTATTTTTATTATTTTATTTGTACCCCGCCCATCTGGCTAGGTCCCCCAAGCCACTCTGGGAGGCTTCCAACAAATATTAAAATACATCAAAATATGTAAATATCACTGCTCCAAAACGTATGTATGTACTGCCCCACCAATGGTTTGTAAGGCATTTTAGCAGACTAAAAATTAAAGCCCTAAGATACTGGGGGACTGGGGGGGGGCAGAGAGAGACTAACATGAAATATAAAACAGAATAAAATCAGGGTAAAACTAGGCCAATCCTACCAATGCATAGTGACAATGCAAGCCTTTAAAAGCATTAATCAATTGTAAGCTTGGAGAAATAATAAAGTCGTATGAACCTGGTACCAAAACTACCCATGTAGGTACCAGCTGATCCTCTTTAGGGACAGCATTCCACTCCCATCTTCCTAAGGGACCACCCATTGTTCCTCATTCAATGGGAATATCCAAAGAAAGCCCTCAGTAACTGGAGTACAGCTCCCATGAGGCCATTTGTTCTTCTGGGATAATGTTACAAGAGGCTGGGTAAGCCTCTTGGATGAAATCTGCCCTTCACGAACAAAGGGCAACACAATCAACTGCCCAGTGTTTCTAACCACTTTACTGTGTTCTCAGCAGACATCCACATCTAAGATCACCTGAGCCCTTTAAAACATTTACCTATATACTTGAGTATAAGCCTAGTTTTTCAGCACATATTTTGTGCTGAAAAAGCTGCCCTCGGCTTATACTCGAGTGAGGCGGGCGGTGGGGGCGCCGAGAAAGAAGCCCTTTCTCTCCGCTCGTGCCGCCACCCGCTCTCCCCAGTCAACCATTCCTTAAGAAGCGTACAAGAACAGCGGTTCTTTACTCTCCCCAGGCAGCTTGTTCTATTCCTGAACTGCTCGCATAAATGCAAACTTGGCAAAGGACTGCTTTCGGGCTGCTCGTTCCTCCTCCTCCTCCACAGCGGCAAAGGTGAATTGGCTTATACTTGAGTCAATAAGCTTTCCCAGGTTTTTGTAGGAAAATTAGGTGCCTCGGTTTATATTTGGGTCGGCTTATACTCGGGTATATACGGTAAGCTCTCCTCTTCCATCACAAGACAGCATCTCTCTTTCAAGCATTGTGAATGCATTTCTCAGCTTTGAATGACTCCTTCCCAGCAGAAATGCCCATGCATGGTTTGTGCAGCACCCAAATGCTGACTCAAAAGGTAAAGGGACCCCTGACCGTTAAGTCCAGTCGCGGACGACTCTGGGGTTGCGGCGCTCATCTCGCTTTATTGGCAGAGGGAGTCGATGTTTGTCCGCAGACAAGTTTTTCCGGGTCATGTGGCCAGCATGACTAAGCCACTTCTGGCGAACCAGAGCAGCACACGGAAACACCGTTTACCTTCCCGCCGGAGCGGTAGACATGTGAGCAAACATGCCCAAACTGGATAGCTCATGAGCAGCAAAAGAGTTTTTTATAACCAACCACAACCGGGTCCTAGAGAGACACGGTCTAATGCTGGGGTCAGCAAACTTTTTCAGCAGGGGGCCGGTCCACTGTCCCTCAGACCTTGTGGGGGGGCCGGACTATATTTTGAAAAAAAATATATGAACGAATTCCTATGCCCCACAAATAACCCAAAGATGCATTTTAAATAAAAGCATACATTCTACTCATGTAAAAACACCAGGCAGGACCCACAAATAACCCAGAGATGCATTTTAAATAAAAGGACATTCTACTCATGTAAAAACACGCTGATTGCCAGACCTTCCACAGGCCGCATCCGGCCCCCGGGCCTTAGTTTGGGGACCCGTGGTCTAATGGCATCAAGAGGATGTTTTGAGACAAACCCCACAAAAATCAGCCAAAGGAAGGACATTCGCTTCCTTTGCCTCCAACCTGTTTTTTCCTCTATATCCCTAGTTGCTGTAACTCAGATCAGTGCTATGCTTTGCTGCTTATGCACACCTTTCCAGTGCCTTTGCTGCTAAATTATTTTATCATCATCATCATCATTTTTTATTTAATTTATATACCGCCCGGCGCCCTATAACTGGAGGGCTCAAGAAGGGACCAACTGCTGCCCCACCATTTGAAGTGGGAACAGAAATTAGCACCCACGCCCTCCCCAGCCCAGAGACAGCAGAAACACAAGTGCAGCTTAAACAATGTCAAAATATTTAATACGTGTTGCACACGCCAGAAGTTTACAATTGTCATACAAAAAACACATCAACCGGAGGAGGAATATTGTACAAAGCGTCTCTCCCAAGAACCTTTATAAAACAAAGGCTGGGAGTAATCGCCCCAGGGAAGTGTCGCTCAAGAGATCTGCAAACACAGTTCCAACACACCTTCTCAGCCCTTCAAGGCTAGTGCTTTAGGGGCTTATCCTCCACACACCCCCACCCCAAAAAAACATCCTAATCTTACAGCAAACTTCCCAAGGGTTGCTCGGGATAACATGTGCGCGGCACGAGAACAAGGCAAGGGTATGACCTTCAGAACCGCTTCGACCGGAGGATGGATGGATGGATGGAAAGAGGGAAGGGAGGGAGGGCAGGAAAACGCTGAGCTGCTTCCACGCAGGCTGCAAAATCACAGCCAGGGGGGGATGGAGGAGAAAACCCCAGCCAACCCCGTCCGAAGTTTTAAACGCCGCATATTGCCCTGCTCCAGTCGCGGCCGCATCTCTCCGCGGCAAAAAAAAAAAACCGGGCGGCGCATGGAAGGAGACTCTCGTCGAGAGCAGCCGGGGCGCTTGAAATCCGAATTAAACCCGGATCAACGTGCAGCCACACCTCTCCCCACCCCCAACCCCGTGGTCCCAATAATATGCAACCGGGGGGGGAATGGGCAAGTTCAGAAAGCCACGATGGCCGTGCTCCAAGGGTTGAGGTTGCGCAGCATGGACTCGTCGCAGCAGATCGGCCCCGGCTCGGCGTCCGCTGCTGCTCCGGCCGATGCCTCGTCCTTGTCGTCGTCTTCCTCGGCTTCCCTCCGCCGGCGCCGGCCGGCTCCCGAGGGCTTTTTGCCGAGCAGTCCCGAGAAGCTGGAGCCGAAGATACTGATGAGGCTGGCCACGTTGCCCGTCTCCAGGTCGCCGCCACCGCCGCTGCCGTGGTGCCTCGGGTTCTGCGGCTCCCGATCCCTACGCGGCTTCTTCAGCGGGGAGCTCCCAGACGGCGCGCCCTCGCCTCGTTGCGCGGCGGCGCCCCTCTTCCTGGGGCAGCAGGGCGGAGAGGGAGCCTCGGCCGGCCGATTGCCGGCATCACCCGTCGAAGAAGAGCAGCCACAGCCGCCGCAGCAGCGCCGCGCCAGACGATTAGCTTCCCAATCCGGCGCGAGGTTGCGCGGCGACGGGGGAGCCCTGCGCTCCGAAGGCAGCGCCGCCGGCTGCAGGAAAAACGGAGGCGAGGGATGAAAGACCGGCAGCCTCGGAGGTCCTCCTCGGAGTAGATCCGCACCAGGCGCCATCGGCTCCGGAGCAGCAGCCGGGAAAGGCGCCGTCTGCGCGCCATCCAACTCGCTCAGGTAGACCTGCCGGGCGCTGCGCAAGACGAGCGACACCAGGAGGTTCCTGTGCAGCTTGACGCCGCCGCGCTGACCCCGCGCGCCGTACATCTTGCCCAGAGAGATGCTGACGATGCGCTGCGCCTCCAGCTTGCAATCCATGCCCGACGGGGTGCCCTCGTGCCGGCGCGCAGTGCCAGGAGGGGCGGCGCTGCGAGCCGGTCGCTGCCCAAAGCGAACGCAAGCGGGAGCGGCCCGTCCGCGCAAAACGCACTGCGCTCCCCGCGTCTCCGTCGAAGGAGCAGCCCGGAGAACCTCAACACCCGCCGCTCTCCATCCCGCCGCCGATTGAAGCCAGTGCAGCCCGGAGCGCGCGGTTTTGAGAACGCAGCGCATTGCGCCGGAGCCAATCAGAGCAGCGGGCGGTTACCGGGCTCCGCCCAACCCCGTCTATCCTCCGGCGCGCGCCCGGCTTCCTCCCTCATGCGCGCGCCCGCCCCGTGCGCTCGGCCAATGGGGAGCGTGGGAAGCGAGATTCGAATGGGACCTTGGCCCCGCCCCTCCCGCCTGCTGAGCCCGCGCTTCAAAAAGGCGAAGCGTTCCTTGCGCTGCTGGGGGCTGCAAGAAATGTTTTTTGTGCAGATAAGCGAACCCTTCCCAATTCAACAGCAGCGCTTGTTCCCCCCCAGGAAGCGTGCGTGTGCAGGATCGCAGCCTTTCTGCACCCTCTTGGTGCTTCCAGATGATCCAAGCTTTTTTTTTTATTCTTTTGATGTTGCTCACTCCCTGTTCTAGTCCCTCCAACATTTCTCCGAATTAAATAGGGACATCCTATTCCATACCCTCCAACATTTCTCCAATGAAAAGAGGGACATCCTATTGCATCCCCTCCAACATTTCTTCAATGAAAATAGAGACATCCTATTCCATACCCTCCAACATTTCTCCAATGAAAATAGGGACATCCTATTGCATCCCCTCCAACATTTCTTCAATGAAAATAGGGACATCCTGTTCCATACCCTCCAACATTTCCCAAATGAAAATAGGGACATCCTGTTCCATATGCTCCAACATTTCTCCAATGAAAATAGGGACATCCTGTTCCGTACCCTCCAACATTTCTCCAATGAAAATAGGGACATCCTGTTCCATTCCCTCCAACATTTCCCAAATGAAAATAGGGACAACCTGTTCCATACCCTCCAACATTTCTCCAATGAAAATAGGAGCATCCTATTCCATCCCCTCCAACATTTCTCCAATGAAAATAGGGACATCCTATTCCATACCCTCCAACATTTCTCCAATGAAAACAGGGACATCCTATGGAAAAGCAGGGCATTCCGGGATCAAATCAGATACTAGGACAACTCCTGTAAATCCGGGACTGCCCCTTGGAAAATGGGGACACTCGGATGGTGGACCATCACCCTAATCTCCCCTTGTGTCAATCAAAAAGTGGGAATTCACGCAAGATGAAAACATCATTCTCCATATGAACAGCAAATGGTTGGATTGAAGTTACAGCTGTTATAACCATAGCTGTCAACTCCCCCCCCCCCTTTTTTAAGGGAAATTCGAATAGGATTCCTCGCAAGAAAAGGGAAAAGTTGACAGCTATGGTTATAACCCGCACGGCATTAACTGCAATTTAGCCGTTTGCTGTTTACACGGAGAACGATGCTGACTTTGTCATAAGGAATTCTGACATAATGCAAGCAAAATGCCTTGAACACATTGTTGTTATTGCAGAGCTTTCAGTGTGCTTTGAATTTTAAAGTGCTGAATCCTAAAGTCACAGGTCAAAGTCTCAGCGACTTCCTAGTAGAAAGCTCCTTGATGTAAAGCAAAGATTGCACAGGTAACCTGTTTCCCCATTACAGAGGTAGTAAATAACATGCTAATTTTACCAATGGGAAAGCTCATGCATACTCAATGAATCAGCAACAGTCATAGCTTAATGGCCAGGTCCTAGTCACTTCTGCAAAGCTATGGCCATTGGCCTATGAAATAATTGTTCTTAAGCACAACTAGGATTACAACCTAACATCTTTTTTCTAAAAATGATTTACAGTGCAACCCTGTACAGGTTCACTCAGAAATAAGACCCATTGAGTACTCAAGGGAAATACAGTAAGTGAGTAACCTCAGTGTGATTTAGGCATGTGTCTCCCTGGACCTCTCCACCTGTCTTGCCTTTCTTTTCATGGTGGACTTTATTTTATTTTATTTATAAGAATTTATTGGCTTTTTAACAAAACACAAAAAATACGGGGGGGGGGACACATACAACTACAAAATACAAAATACAAAACAAACATAATAAACAACAACCTAACTACAAAAAACAATCACAAAACCTCAAACATTCATTTAACTATTCTAATCTTATTTAAAATCTTACTTGGGGGACTTCCTCACGCCCTCTCTTCTGCGTTCATTTCAAATATACTCTAGTAACTTTATAACCCCTAACTCTACTTTCACAACAAAATCGAAAATTCTTTCTAGTAGCACCTTAGAGACCAACTGAGTTTGTTCCTGGTATGAGCTTTCGTGTGCATGCACACTTCTTCAGATAGGTATCTGAAGAAGTGTGCATGCACACGAAAGCTCATACCAGGAACAAACTCAGTTGGTCTCTAAGGTGCTACTAGAAAGAATTTTCGATTTTGTTTTGACTATGGCAGACCAACACGGCTACCCACCTGTAACTCTACTTTCACAATTAATCTTAATCCTTATCTATCATCTTATATCTATCACCTTATTCTTAACAAAAATGCATAAATTAAAATCACAATTCTATCTTCTCATATTCTATTTTAAACTAACACTTTAATGCTATCGCCTATAATATCCACTGATTCCAATTTCAAATATCTAACTTTTCACATCGTTTCATCTTTTCATGGTGGACTTTATGTGGATACCTGATCTGACGCACTCTGCAAGTTTAGGGTAAATCGCAGCGCATAAAGGCTACGACACGTTTCCCCTGGAAAAAGCCCACTGAACACAGATAGGGTCCACCCTATGGCATTAATGAGTGGGTCGCCGTTTCTGTGCCTCCACATGAATGCTTTCGATTTTATGCCTCTGAAATCTGTCTTGATGTTTCCCATCCACACTAGTGGGGTTGGTATTTGGTGCGATACATCTGCGTCGTGTGTTGTTGTCCCCTTTGGTGTAGTGGTTAAGAGCGGTAGACTCGTAATCTGGGGAACCGGGTTCGCGTCTCCCCCCCCTCCACATGCAGCTGCTGGGTGACCTTGGGCTAGTCACACTTCTCTGAAGTCTCTCAGCCCCACTCACCTCACAGAGTGTTTGTTGTGGGGGAGGAAGGGAAAGGAGAATGTTAGCCGCTTGGAGACTCCTTCGGGTAGTGATAAAGCGGGATATCAAATCCAAACTCTTCTTCTTCTTCCTCAATTAGTACTTCCCGAGTTACTGGCAACCTGAGGTCTGTGATGGAAACGCTTTGAGATTTTTCCTTACCTGAGCTTGCACACATTTTTTTTAATGCAATATTTTTCAATATACCAATGTAGAGTTGTTGTTGTTCAGTCGTTCAGTCGTGTCCGACTCTTCGTGACCCCATGGACCAGAGCACGCCAGGCACCCCTATCCTCCACTGCCTCCCGCAGCTTGGCCAAACTCATGCCAGTCGCTTCGAGAACACTGTCCAACCATCTCATCCTCTGTCGTCCCCTTCTCCTTGTGCCCTCCAAGTGCCCTCCATGTGCCCAATGTAGAGTAGTCAAAGAAATAATTTTAAAAGTGTTTGTCCTCCCAGCCAAGAATCCTGAGGACAATGTGGCCCACTCTAATATATTTTTTGAAATACACTAGATTTTTCAGAAAGGATCGGTCAAAAATAAAAATGTGTGTGTCACTCCAAGTCAGGGAAGAATTTGGAGTTGCGACCATGAAAGGAACTCCCCTTTTCTTTTCCTGCTTCCTGTACTAGCAAGGGCGATTTTTACCTGCAAGGACTGCTTTGTGCAAATCCAGCCCCTGTATCCCCCTCCAAGCCAATGGGCTGTCAGACTGTGCTTGGAACCATGTGGCCAGCATTTGCTTGCAAATACAGATTCTCATCCAGCTAAGTTAGGCTCATATCCTGGTTTTACATGCATCATTGCATTTACTCAGAAGTAGACGTTTTCAGCACAGGCCCGTTTTATGATCTTTGGCTGTCAGCAAGGGCTAACTGCATAGCTGTCAAGTTTCGGTTTTGAAAATAAGGGTGTCAGCAGTCTCACCTATCCCGGGGACAGTCACATGTCAGTGGTGGGCGGAGCCAGAAGCAAAAGTGGGCGGAGCAGCAATGTAAACTCCAAGCGGGCTCGGAGCGGAGCAAAGAGGAGGGCAGCCAGCAAAGAGGAGGGCAGCCATGTGCTCCGCGCAATGGAGCCCCATCGTCTTCTTGTCTGATCCCATCAAAACAAGACAGGAAGCAGCAGCTGCTCAAAGGCAGCCAGGCTCCGCCCGCCAGCTAACCCTATTGGCCGGCTGAGGGGCTCGGCGGCAACGGATAGGGGCTGATGCAGGGGGAGGGATACACCCCCCTGTAAGCACGGGAAACGGCTCCCACTTGCTTTGAGGGCTGAGGCTTTTCTCTCCAAGTAGGCGAGGTCTTCCCACCCAGTCCCTGGCCAGCAGGGGAGGAGCTGCTTCCATTAAAAATGGGAAATTTAAGGGAAATAAAAAATAAGGGAGAGCAGCGGGAAACTGCTTGAAATAAGGGAGAATCCCGGGGAAAACGGGATACTTGACAGCACTGGCTAACTGTCTCAATAACTTCTAGCCCCAACCCCAGCCAAGCTTCTGGATTCCTCTTGCTAAACTGGGGACACACAGAGAAGCCCTGGTGGGTCCTGACATGCTCATGCCAGCTTGAGTTCCAATGTTGACCCTGGGTGCCTGAATGCCCATCTTTCTAGATAGTCAGAAGGGGGGGGGGGGTTGTTGTACCACATAACACTTGATTGCTGCTGCTATTATTGAATTTCTGTAATTTACATATTTAATACATAATTCAATATATCAACATATATTGAAATTGTTCTGACATGTTAATTAGACTGCCCTTCTACATTTGGTTGCATCAAATATTTTTTGTTTTGCATATTTTAAAAAAAAACCCACCCGGCGTGCCGTTGCTGTTTTAGGCTCTCCTGGGTTTTTAAAAATATGTTTACAATCCATGCTATTTCCTTCCCTCTTCTGATATTTTGAGTATCTTGCTCCATAGAAATGCCACAGCGGCAATTATTGCCGTAACTAGTCATAATTGCTGTGGCGCTTGGTCATGTAAGCACTTCTGACAACACCTGACAGTTGTATCCCTGCAGGCTCATAACAACTGTCAAAATGTTTGCATATATGACTCTTCAGGTATACAGATTCACACACACACACACCCCCACATAATTACAGTCTTAATTTATGACGCTCCTCAACAACTATTTAGGATGAATCAGGATTGAGTGCAAACACAGAGAGCCAAAATCATTATTACAAAATCTCACTACAGGCAAAGAGAGACATGCTGCAATCGGTAATGATCAGTAATCACTTACTCCAGGCTGCAATTCCAAAATATTACAGGTATTTTGATTTTTTGCACGCTCTCTCTCTCTCTCTTGGACGAGGGGGGTAGTACTACCGTAGGTTTCTTTGCACACTCAGAACACAGTGTGACATTTCTGAGTCAACCTGCAATTGGGTTATGCAGCTGAATAATCGGAGGTGTACAATTGTTTTCATTTTAGTAGATTTATTTATGAGCTGTAGCAGGCCTACCCAGGATGAGAACATGGAGAACATCAGGTGGTGGCTTTCCTTGCGTTTATTCCTTGTGAGTCCCTCAGAGCTAATTCTCACAGAAGCAGCAACCCTATATTTTGGCTGCATCTCTTCAGACTGCGGATGAGGGCTCACACACAAGGTTTAATATTCCTTCCTATTAAAAAGAAAATCTAGAAGAATAGGTAACAAGGGATGCGGGTGGCGCTGTGGTCTAAACCACAGAGCCTAGGGCTTACCGATCAGAAGGTCAGCAGTTCCAATCCCCGCAACAGGGTGAGCTCCCGTTGCTCGGTCACAGCTCCTGCCAACCTAGCAGTTCGAAAGCACATCAAAGTGCAAGTAGATAAATAGGTACCGCTCCGGCGGGAAGGTAAACGGTGTTTCCATGCGCTGCTCTGGTTCGCCAGAAGCGGTTTAGTCATGCTGGCCACATGACCTGGAAGCTGTCTGCGGACAAACGCCGGCTCCCTCGGCCTATAGAGCGAGATGAGCACTGCAACCCCAGAGTTGTCCGGGGTACAAAGGTACTAAGTTAGTTTTATCCCTGATATCTAGAGCTTTCTTCGGGGGAACATCAGACATACTGTACTGTATGAACCAGTCTAAAGTGGCAAAGTCCAGCAACAGGTTCTGTTTTTTGTTTTTCCCCAAAAATTTATTAATTTTTAACAATACACAAACAAAACACTACATGCAATAAAAGAAAAACAATATAACGAAATACAAAACAAAAACACTTATTTAAACCTATCTATCCTTCTTTATACATTGTAAATTGACTTCCTCACATCCTCTCTGTCTGCTTTCATTGTAAATCATCTTTAGTAATTTCTTTACCTTTTTATATTCTCCTATTTATACTCCAATCATCTTATCTTATTTAATAACCTTAACATTACTTCATCTATTACTACATCTTATCTAACTTCTATGTCTGAAACCTAACTGTTTCTTCCTGCTTGTTTTAAATATCAATTTTAGCATACTTCTTCAAATATACTTTGAATTTAATTCAATCTTTCTCCACCGTTTCCTCCCTCTGGTCTCGGAGTTTCCCGGTCAGTTCAGCCAGCTCCATATAGTCCATCATTTTCATCTGCCATTCTTCAATCATTGGCAAATCCTCTGTCTTCCAGTTTTTAGCTAATAAAATTCTTGCTGCTGCTGTGGCATACATAAAGACTATTCTGTCCTCTCTTGGGATTTCATGATTTAAAATACCCAATAGGAAGGCTTCTGTTTTTTGTTTTTGTTTTTTTGCTAAATGTATTTTTCAACATCTTTTTCAACTCATTATATATCTTCTCCCAGAAGCCTTCTACTTTCGGGCAACAGGTTCTGGTCCTACTCTGATTATTAGAATGCAGGCACAAAAAAGGCACAATTCTGCTTGCATTTTACAAAAAGATGGCTTTTTATAGAAAATCTCTTTTGAAAATATCACTAGAAACATTGCTGGATTTCCCACCTCAGCACCTGTACTTCAGGCCCTCCTGTCTTGAAGTTTACTTGCTACCCTTAGCTAGCGAATATAAGCACAGGAGTAACTGGTGAGTTCGGAGGGGTGTTTTTGTTAGGGGGGTTGCAAGGTGCATAAAAGGCTTGGGGCACAAGCCCATGATGCAAATTTGCATATGCTAATTTATGAGGGTTGCCATATTCCCAAAAGTATTGTTGAGCTCCACCACCACCCCTAACACCCCCCCTCAAAAAAAATCATTTTGGGGCTTTTCTTTGATTTTTTTAAAAAATAAAATAGCCCAACTTGCCATATGCCTGGGTTTTCCCAGACATTTTGGATATTCAGCAAAAATCCGCCTGGACGCCATTTTTGTTAGCGATTCCCAGATTTGTCTGGGAAAACCTGGACGTATGGCAGCCCTAAATTTATATCTACAGATGCGTGAGGGGAAATTAAGTGCAAGTAGATAAATAGGTACCGCTCCGGCGGGAAGGTAAACGGCGTTTCCGTGCGCTGCTCTGGTTTGCCAGAAGTGGTTTAGTCATGCTGGCCACATGACCTGGAAGCTGTCTGCGGACAAACGCCGGCTCCCTTGGCCTATAGAGCAAGATGAGCTCTGCAACCCCAGAGTCGTCTGGGGTACAAAGGTACTAAGTTAGTTTTATCCCTGATATCTAGAGATTACGTTCGACAACTGAGGTTTGACTATACATGAATAAATTTCTATACCTTTTGGGTAGTTCCCAAAAGAAAAACGTCTGATTTTGTTTTTTACAAACATTGTTTTAAACATCTTTTTCAATTCATTATATATCATTTCCTAGTAAGCTTTAACCTTACTATAAGACCACCACCATATGATAAAAAGAGCCTTCTTTCTCTTTACATTTCCAACCCTAACTCTTGCCCTTCCATTTTAAATATCCCAGCAACAGCAAAAACGCTTTGCTTCTTTTCGGGATCACTGAGATGCAGTGAACTGCTCCGAACAGCTGCTCTCAGATTGTCGAAAGAGGAGCAAGAACGCATTGCCCTTTTAAGAAGGCAGGTGTTTGGGTGCTGGTTCCCCCTGTGGCTTTCTCCTTTCCTTTCCCTCCTCCAGACCCAGATTGATGTCATGATTAAATTTCAGTTGGAGTCAGTGCCATGGCTGCTTGGGAGTTCAGATCCTCTTGGGCGGCTTTGTTGTCTGTCTCAGGGAGAGCCGGAGAGGCTGTGTGTGTGTGTGTTGTGGACGCCACACGAGCTGATGCGTTTCTCTTCCGCAGAGCCTGTGATTGGTTCAGAACTGGTGCTGGGGTTCCCAGCCTCTAGGCATTGATTGGCTATATTATATTATTATATCATATCATATTAATATTATATATATTGTTGTTGTTCAGTCGTTCAGTCGTGTCCGACTCTTCGTGACCCCATGGACCAGAGCACGCCAGGCACGCCTATCCTTCACTGCCTCCCGCAGTTTGGCCAAACTCATGTTAGTAGCTTCGAGAACACTGTCCAACCATCTCATCCTCCGTCGTCTCCTTCTCCTTGTGCCCTCCATCTTTCCCAACATCAGGGTCTTTTCCAGGGTGTCTTCTCTTCTCATGAGGTGGCCAAAGTACTGGAGCCTCAACTTCAGGATCTGTCCTTCTAGTGAGCACTCAGGGCCGATTTCCTTGAGAATGGATAGGTTTGATCTTCTTGCACTCCATGGGGCTCTCAAGAGTCTCCTCCAGCACCATAATTCAAAAGCATCAATTCTTCGGTGATCAGCCTTCTTGATGGTCCAGCTCTCACTTCCGTACGTTACTACTGGGAAAACCATAGCTTTAACTATACGGACCTTTGTCGGCAAGGTGATGTCTTTGCTTTTTAAGATGCTGTCTAGGTTTGTCATTGCTTTTCTCCCAAGAAGCAGGCGTCTTCTAATTTCGTGACTGCTGTCACCATCTGCAGTGATCATGGAACCCATATTATGTTATATATAATTATATTGATTATATTATAATCTTGGGTACTGATGCACTACAAACACACTGAAACGTTATTGGTTGTGGTCTGAGCTGTGCTGCTTTCCCTCACTCTTTCAATGCCTCTGTCCTGGAGAAATGGCTTCCCCCCCAGCCCACCATCGCATGGCGGTGGAAGGGAGGGAAGGGTGTAACTTTATGCACTAATCTCTCCCTTGTGATCTAACTGTTCTGGAAGGGTTTGACAAACAAATAACAATCCTCCCTCCAGTGCTCAGCTGTGACAAAGGTGGTCCCCCCTTTTTTTAAGAAGGGGGGAGGTCAGAGATTTGATTTCTTAGTGACTGCAGAGCAGGTGATGACAGAGACAGGGGAACCTTTTCATGGAAGGAATAAATCAAATCGTAACCCCACCTAGAAGGGAAATCGGACCACACTATAAGGAAGCGCCAAACAGGAAACAGCTTGCGGTGTGCATTCATAATTGCAGAAAAGTGTGCTCGTGACAGATTGCTTGTTGTCCTAAATTTGCATTTGTCATGCATTGAAGAAGTGCGTAGTGTAGCCTTTAGGCAGTAAATATTGTTGACTAGGAACGTGTGGCATCCACATCCAGGCTGGTCAAAAGCCGCCGTGAGACTTATTCTCGCATACAGCATGCAGAATCTTGTCAGGAACCAATGGAAACAGAACGACAGAGCTGCATTAACAAATCTTACCAACAGCATTTCCAGAGCAGTGAGGCAGGGAAACAAAGCTGCTGTCAGACAGAAGCTTGATTGTTAGAAGCCTGTGTTCAGATTCCTACTTCATCATGAAGCTCTCAGACGACTTCTCTCTCCCCCCTTCCTCTCTCTTCTTTTCCCCCCTCTCTCCCTTCCTCTCTCTCTCTCTCTCTCTCTCTCTCTCTCTCTCTCTCTCTCTCTGCCTTGCCTACCTTGCAAATGTGTTGCAGGGGTGAAACTAGGCTTTATTTCACCCACGGTGCCCCTCTGGAGACTTAACCCAGGGCAAAAAACCTGCCTAGCCACGTCTCTGTTTGCTGTGAACATAAAAAATTGATAATTTTAAAACAGGAGCCAATGTCCACATAGCCCTGCTTTGTTGTTGTTCAGTCGTTCAGTCGTGTCCGACTCTTCGTGACCCCATGGACCAGAGCACGCCAGGCACGCCTATCCTTCACTGCCTCCCGCAGTTTGGCCAAACTCATGTTAGTCGCTTCGAGAACACTGTCCAACCATCTCATCCTCTGTCGTCCCCTTCTCCTTGTGCCCTCCATCTTTCCCAACATCAGGGTCTTTTCCAGGGAGTCTTCTCTTCTCATGAGGTGGCCAAAGTACTGGAGCCTCAACTTCAGAATCTGTCCTTCTAGTGAGCACTCAGGGCCGATTTCCTTGAGAATGGATAGGTTTGATCTTCTTGCAGTCCATGGGACTCTCAAGAGTCTCCTCCAGCACCATAATTCAAAAGCAAGCCCTGCTTTACTTGAACAAAAAAAGAGCTCCCTTGGGATGGTACAATTTTGTTGTTGTTTTTTAATCCTGGCAATGGGTAAAAGCTCCAATATGGGTAAAAGCATCTGTCTGTCTCAAGAGACAATGTCATGCATCTCTGGGGGTGGAGCCAAACTGCTGTGTTAGCTGCACCAAAGTGACCTCCCCGGGGCACAAGCCTGGGCATTGTGTATGGAGGTCATGGGCTGCACAGACAACACGACTCCCCTCTTGGCCTCACTGATGTGGTCCAACTGAGGTCTAGGAGAGACTCGGAGACAGTGTGGGCTGCTGTTGCTACACTGAGTAAACCACAAAGGTGTAGGTTGAGCTGAAGAGTTCTGGCGCACCGGCTCAGAACCTTTTGAAAAAGTCATTGTTTTAGTGCATTGCAAGTTTCCTCCCATCTGGGTTGCAGGAGTAATTGGGAGAGTGGCAGCAGCAACCATCGGAGACTAATACCCACTTGGGCCAGTGTTGTGTAGTGGTTTAGAGTGGTATACTCGTAATCTGGTGAACCGGGTTCGCATCTCCGCTCCTCCACATGCAGCTGCTGGGTGACCTTGGGCTAGTGACACTTCTCTGAAGTCTCTCAGCCCCACTCACCTCACAGAGTGTTTGTTGTGGGGGAGGAAGGGAAAGGAGAATGTTAGCCGCTTTGAGACTCCTTCAGGTAGAGATAAAGCGGGATATCAAATCCAAACTCTTCTTCTTCTTCTTCTTCTTCTTCTTCTTCTTCTTCTTCTTCTTCTTCATCTTTTCTTCTTGGGCAGCCCTGCAAGGCTGTGGGGCAACAGAAGGGGTGTAAAAGCCTCTCTTGAGAATCCCCTTTGTCATAAGCCTCACTGATGTGCTGGTAACCAAAAACTAAGAAGGCCTTGAGGATAGCTCAGTCTGTACAACATGAGACTCTTAAACTCAAGGTTGTTGGTTTGAGCCCCAAGTTGGGCAAAATCTTCCTGCATTGCAAGGGGTTGGACTACCAGTACATGACCCGCAGGGACCCTTCTAAGTCTACAATTCTTTGATTCTACGAAGTGCAAGTATAATGAATCATGGAATCATAGAGTTGGAAGAGACCACAAGGGCCATCCAGTCCAACCCCCTGCCAAGCAGGAAACACCATCAAAGCATTCCTGACTGATGGCTGTCAAGCCTCTGCTTAAAGACCTCCAAAGAAGGAGACTCCACCACACTCCTTGGCAGCAAATTCCACCAGCACTTGCACCACTTTGGGTTTTTAGCAATTAGTATTTGGCACAATAAAGACATAGCCTTCGTGCCTATAATCTTTTTATCGTTCTCGGAGGCGTTGCTAGCAAGAATCCTCCCCCCCCCCCGGTCTCTCTTTTTTGTAGCCACTGTTGTGTGTAAGTTACAGGAGGGAAGCAAAACGCACACATTAAGATGTGTGTGTGCGCAACTACAACGCAACGCCCCTCCCTCGCACTAGGTAATACCCCCAAAAATACAATTAATATAGTCAGTGTTGCCACTGAGAAACAAACTGTGAGCACACAGCAGCACTGCCTTAACGCATTAAATTGCCTTTGTGGGTGGTTGTGAATGCATGGCCACCCCCTCCTGCCATCTCCACAACACACACACACAGGGCACCCCATCTATAGAAAGTATACTTAATGAGTACCTTATGGGGCAACCTTTTGAAGGGAAGGGATGGAGTCCAGCTGCGTCCCCCTACCTCTCTTAGCATCGGGGTTTATGCAATCGCTTCCTCCTTGCATTTCCCTGTACACCAGTGCGCCATTCTGCCCTGCAACAGCAAAAATCTGCAGCATTTCAAGGGCTGGTGGGAATAAGGCAGGTTCTTCGATAAGGAATTTCCCTAACCCCTGAAGCCGCAATAAACATTTTGTCACATACAGAGGAGCATTTAAAAATAGATTTTATTTAACCGTAAGTAGTAGTAGGAAGAAATAGAAGGGGAAGAAATGGAGGCAGTGAGAGATTTCACTTTCTTGGGTTCCATGATCACTGCAGATGGTGATAGCAGTCACGAAATTAGAAGACGCCTGCTTCTTGGGAGAAAAGCAATGACAAACCTAGACAGCATCTTAAAAAGCAAAGACATCACCTTGCCGACAAAGGTCTGTATAGTTAAAGCTATGGTTTTCCCAGTAGTAATGTACGGAAGTGAGAGCTGGACCATCAAGAAGACTGATCGCCAAAGAATTGATGCTTTTGAATTATGGTGCTGGAGGAGACTCTTGAGAGTCCCATGGACTGCAAGAAGATCAAACCTATCCATTCTCAAGGAGAAGGGTACGACAGAGGATGAGATGGTTGGACAGTGTTCTCGAAGCTACTAACATGAGTTTGGCCAAACTGCGGGAGGCAGTGAAGGATAGGCGTGCCTGGCGTGCTCTGGTCCATGGGGTCACGAAGAGTCAGACACGACTGAACGACTGAAAAACAACAACAACAAGGGCAGAATCGGGAAATGGAAGGTACCATTCAACAGTGTAACAAGGCAAGGTGAAATATTTGCCGTGATACTCGAACTTTTCACTTTCTAAGGCAATGGAAATATTTGCTGCCTGAGGCAAGGTTGCAGAAAGAAGGCACAGCCCCGGGGCTCTGTTGAAAAACCTTAAAGCCAAGAAGCTTTGTAAAGCTGATGGAAGTCACCGCTCTGCAGAAAGCATCCGAGCAGAGACCTTTTAACAAGCGCCTTCAGCTGCTCAGATTTGATTGTGGAAACGGGTTTCGGGGTCCCAAGGTGCCTGTGCAGATTAAAGGATCCCCTCTGCAAAAAAAGGTTGGCAACGAAGTCCTTCCTCTAACAAGCCCTCTGCAAGGGAAGCAGCTTTTCAGAATAAGATCAGAGGTGCCGATGGGATGAGACAGAAAGGGCTGCTTCTGGAGGCTGAGCCGTGGATCTGGGCCTGCGTCTACTTTCCCTGTGATCGGATACCTGGCGCTATAGCTCCGCGCCTTCACGGCCCTCTGACTCCCTTGAGAGCATGTCACAATAATGAGCAGAATCTTAAAAGCGCAGGAGGACTGCCTTTGAAATATTCAGTGCGGCTCCAATTCATATGTATGTTTGTTTCTGAAGTGCGGAGAGGGAGGAGGCAGACAGTTCCCACTCCTTCTCCGCCGCTG
This sequence comes from Lacerta agilis, assembly GCF_009819535.1. Lineage (NCBI taxonomy): Eukaryota > Metazoa > Chordata > Lepidosauria > Squamata > Lacertidae > Lacerta > Lacerta agilis. Next base: position 6,745,299 of record NC_046317.1, on the reverse strand, counting down.
CCCCCACTTCCCTCTGCCTTATTTCAAAGACGGGCCTTGGTGATGCTTTCAGCTTCTAATAATCCAGTGTGCTGGATGACAATGGAACACCTGAGGGAGATGACAGCCGACCAAGCCTAGGGAGTTCCACTTCAGTTCACAATGAAAGCAAATAGGTCAGGCAAAACCCCGAACAAAGGAAGCCGGAGCTGCAGGAGGGTCCGTGCAGAATGGTGCAAGGGCCCCGGCGGTCTTGCCGCTTTAACAGAACAAAAAATGGGAAGCACAAAGAGGCAGGTTTTGTTTTCCTTCTACAAAAAGTAGTGGGAGTTGTGAGCGACTCTCCAAAGTGAAACCGACCTATGTGTCCTGTGTTTGGGGCAGGAGAGATACCTGGGAGTTTCTACTACGCTGAGTTAGTTGGAAATTGTTGTGTGCAGCCTTGGTACCGCACAAATTGCTCTCTGGGGAACTGGATGCAGGGGTAGGACGAGTTACAACTGAATCTAAAGGAGTGCATTCGCCTCCAGTCTGCTTGTATATTTCTACATATCATTGCAAAGGCACACAGCATCAGTCTCTCTCAACAAAGGAAACGAAACCAACTATGGGACCCCTGTTGTTGTTGTTGTTGTTGTTGTTGTTGTTGTTGTTGTTCTTCTTCTTCTTCTTCTTCTTCTTCTTCTTCTTCTTCTTCTTCTTCTTCTTCTTCTTCTTCTTCTTCTTCTCCTCCTCCTCCTCCTCCTCCTCCTCTTCTCCTCCTCCTCCTCCTCCTCTTCTTCTACTCCTCCTCCTCCTCCTCCTCCTCCTCCTCTTCTTTTCCTCCTCCTCCTCCTCCTCCTCCTCCTCCTCCTCCTCCTCCTCCTCTTCTTCTTCTTCTTCTTCTTCTTCTTCTTCTTCTTCTTCTTCTTCTTCTTCTTCTTCTTCTTCTTCTTCTTCCCCGCCCATCCGGCTGGGTTTCCCCAGCCACTCTGGGCGGCTTACAGCACATAAAAAAATGGTAAAACATTTGACATTAAAATTTTCCCAATACAGGGTTGCCTTCAGATGTCTTCTAAAAGTCAGATAGTTGTTTATTTTCTTGACATTGGGCGGGAGGGCGTTCCACAGGGCGGGTGCCACTACCGAAAAGGCCCTCTGCCAGGTTCCCTGTAACTTCACTTCTCGCAGTGAGGGAACCGCCAGAAAGCCCTTGGAGCTGGACCTCAGTGTTCGGTCTGAATGATGGGGGTGGAGATGCTCCTTAAGGTATACTGGGCTGAAGCCGTTTAGGCTTTAAAGGTCAGCACCTGAGGTTGGCGGGGTTCAATTCTGTCCCCCATGCTGTTCAACATCTACATGAAACTGCTGAGTGGGGTCACCTGAAATTTCGGAGCATGTGGTCAGCATAATGCTGATGACACACAACTCACCTTCTTTACATCTGCTGGTGAGGCAGTGGATATGCTGAACCGATGTCTTGTTTTGGTAATGGGCTGGATGAGAGCCAACAAACTGAAGCTCAGTCCAAATAAGATGGACAGTTTAGTGGGAGATTCCCTAGACCGGATGGATAGGAAGTTTGTGTGCCCCTGACAGGGTTACACTCCAGGTACACAGCTTATGTATACACCTGGAACCAATGCTCACATGAGGCTCAAGTGCCTGCCATCAGCTTGGGCTGGTGGCTCAGCTACACCCCTATCTGGACAGGGATAGCCTGACTTCTGTTGTCTATGCTCCGGTAACTTCTAGGTTAGGTTACTGCAATACACTATAGGTGGGGCTGCCTTTAAGATGGTTTTGGAAAATGTAGCTGGTGCAGAATTCAGTGGCCGGGTTGTCCACCAGGGCAAGACAGTCTGAGCACAACCTGGTTCCCTTCTGGAGTTTAGTGCTGCAACTCCCATGTCTGTGCTGGCAGGGGCCAATGTGAGTAGTAGGTTGGGCAGCAGGTTAATGAAGACTGGTGTGGGGCCCAGGTGTGCTGGGTTCTGCCCCATGTAGTGGGTGCCTGGCGTCCACACATTGCACGTACGATGTAACACAGCATGTCGTGTTGCCTGCATAACATCACACAGTGCGGCGAACCCCGCTGGACCCCCCTGCAGCTGCGATGAACCCTTTTGTGCCTCGGCACACTATGTGACATCATGCACATGCCGCGTGTGGGGTCACCCAGCTGGGCACCCATAGTAAAAAAAAATTGTTGGTGCTTCGGCATCCAAGCCCTCCCATAAATGGTGCCTATGGTAGCTCACGTTGGGGTCCTCCAAACACACCAGTGGATTGGATCATTTTGTGTTTGTAGTCCAGAGAGTTTTGTAATGTTTACGAGAGCCACTGTGGTGTAGTGGTTAATTAAGAGCGGTAGACTCGTAATCTGGTAAACGGGGTTCGCGTCTCCGCTCCTCCACATGAAGCTGCTGGGTGACCTTGGGCTGGTCACACTTCTCTGAAGTCTCTCAGCCCCACTCACCTCACAGAGTGTTTGTTGTGGGGTGGAAGGGTAAGGAGAATGTTAGCCGCTTTGAGACTCCTTCGGGTAGTGATAAAGCGGGATATCAAATCCAAACTCTTCTTAAATACCTGAAATATTTATGTAAGCCCTGCATCCAGCCTTTTAGCCGCAAGGCTAAAAACTAGCTATCTTTCCACACTAGCTGAGGTACGGGTGCCACTTCCCCCTCCCCCTGACTGTGTTTTGCTGCTACATGCCAAGGAAACACTTGGGGCAAAACATTTCCTTCCACACACATTTGCAGTGTGGGGTGCAAGGGAACTTTCAAGTGGTGAATTCAAATAGTGATGAATTAACAAACAACAGGTTAGAAAGGAGGGCGAGTCCTGGTAGGAAAAGGGGAGAGGGGGCAATCCTGATCGGATAACCGATTCTGCGTCATACAAATTGGTCCAGCTCAAGCCATCACTCGGCCAGTTTTATCTCTCATCATGGCGGTCCAAGAAGCACGACCTGCATGGAAAATGCAACTGCCACTCCAAAGAAGCGTAATAAATCACGTTGCAGTCGCTTTGGGGCAGGCTTGTGAAGCCTGCAGAATTGTGACCAAATTAGCCTGTACTCAATTCAAATTAATGGATCATTTTCAGGGGCTAACATAATCGATCCCTTCCACTCCCTGTACCTGAGCAATATCCGTTCCCACTATTTTATTTAAATTAGCTCTAGTATGAAGGAGAGGTGGCCCTGGAGGGAAAGTTTGGGGGTGGGTGGGTGACTGTCTCGCTAGAGTAGTGCATGCTCTAGTTACCTCCCGCTTGGACTACTGCGATGCGCTCTACGTGGGGCTACCTTTGAAGGTGACCCGGAAACTGCAATTAATCCAGAATGCGGCAGCTAGACTGGTGATTGGGAGTGGCAACTGAGACCACATAACACCGGTCCTGAAAGACCTACCGTATTTTTTGCTCCATAAGACGCACTTTTTCCCTCCTAAAAATTAAGGGGAAATATCTGTGCGTCTTATGGAGCGAATGGTGGTCCCTGGAGCCGACTTTCCCAGGGGCCAAAAGCAGATAGTGCTTTTTATTTTACAAAGAGAAAAAGGGGGTGTTGAAAGGACACCCCTCAGCAGCTGATCAGCAAGAGATCGGGAGAGAGATAAGAGTCCTGGCTCCCTTTCATCCCCGCCCCCTTGCCCAGGCCTCCATTGTTGAATGTGCTGCAGAGGGAGGTTGGTTGTTTCCCCAGCAACATGTGACTGGCTGATTAGATTATCAGTCTGGAAACTGTAGAAATTGCTCCCTTTCCTTCAGAAGCTGCAGAAATGTGAGTAGAACCCCATAAAAAATTGGGCTTTTCCTCTTTGGTTTTCCCCCTTTGCAAAAGGAGCTTTGCTTTTCTCCCTTTGCAAAAAAGCTGCAAAACTTTTAGCTGATCCTCAAAAAAACCCAGGGCTTTTCCCTTTGCAAAAAAAAAAGCTGCAAAACCTTTAGCTGATCCTCAAAAAACAACAACAGGGCTTTTAGAGGAGGAAAACCTGAAAAATATATTTTTTTATTGTTTCCTCCTCTAAAAACGAGGTGCGCCCTATGGTCCGGTGCGCCCTATGGAGCGAAAAATACGGTACATTGGCTCCCAGTACATTTCTGAGCACAATTCAAAGTGTTGGTGCCGACCTTTCAAGCCCTAAACGGATTCGGTCCAGTATACCTGAAGGAGCGTCTCCACCCCCATTGTTCAGCCCAGACACTGAGGTCCAGCTCTGAGGGCCTTCTGACCATTTCCTTACTGCGAGAAGTGAGGTTACAGGGAACCAGGCAGAGGGCTTTCTTGGTAGTGGTGCCCGCCCTGTGGAGCGCCCTCCCGTCAGATGTCAAGGAAGTAAACAACTATCCGACTTTTAGAAGACATCTGAAGGCAGCCCTGTTTAGGGAAGTTTTTAATGTTTGAAGTTTTATTCTATTTTTAATGTTCTGTTGAAAGCTGCCCAGAGTGGCTGGGGAAACCCAGCCAGATGGGCGGGGTAGAAATAATAAATTATTATTGTTGTTATTATTAGTACTTGCTTTTGCTCAGCAAAAAAGAAGACTTGGCCTGGACGAGAGATGTTTACGATGGCAGGTGAGAGGATTTTGGAACAACATGTTGGAATAGCATTTAGTGGGGGAGGTGTTATGTGCTGTAAATGGCACTCAGACCTGGGGTTTATGTGGAGATGGTGATTTGGGGCAGCAGCAAAGCCAGTGAATAGATTTGGGCAAGGAAAGCGTGGAAATGTGGCACATTCATGTTTGACAGTGAGGGGCTTTTGGAACAGTTAACCACTAGTGGTACATGGAAGTAATGATTTTTAAAAAAAAAAAAAAAAAATTTGGGTGGTGGGGAATAATCACTTCTGGATTTCTGCTGCGTAGGGAGTTATGAGAAAAAGACTCTGTCTGAGGTGTTCCTTTGTAATGGTTTTAAAGCTATCTTCAGGTTTGGGTTTTTTGTGTGTATATGTTTTTAGAGAGGTTGGGTAGCGCACTAAAACAAATTTTTCTCTCATTTTTAATGGTACATTCGTAAATTGCCTTGAGGGGAGTGCAAAGGGAAACTCATACATTTGTTTCGCAAAACCTACGCACCGCTTTCTCGATTGTAGAGAACCTCAACTCTGGTTGTAATGACATATTCCAGCACGATCTTTCTTAAAGTGGACCAGCGGCTTGGAAACTTGCAGGCAGGGGCCCAGTTGTCTTCAGGAGACACTGAGTGGCTGTTCCTTTACTTATTACTTTGTAAAATTATACACCGCTAGAATGGGGGGGGGGGAGGGACGACTTCAAAGTGGTCCGAGAAAAAAATCCACCACCCTGGTTTAAGATACATACAGAAGTAAAAATCCTAAAACAGATTAAAATAAATCACTTCAGCTTTTTGAGTACATTACTGTATCTGGGTAGCCTATCTAAGCAAGAATGTGCCCACCCAACTTTTTTTTTAAGCATGCTGAGCCAACCAGACTCTGGGCTCTCAGTAGTTAAAACTCTTGAGGCGTTTTGTTGGTTTGGTTTGTTCTTGCTTTCATTACACATTTTATTTTATGACGTATAAACGTTCCTTTTAAACCAGGCCTTTGGTTGATCTGATTGACATCCTATGCTCTTTTAAAAATGGGGCTCTTTTTTGGGGGGGGGGTGTTATTGGGTTGTTGTTTTTATTTCGATTGTGCATATTGTGGTTTTTATGTTGATCTTTTCCGTGAACCACCCTGAGACGTCCAGGTATAGGCCGGTATATAAATTCGACAAATAAATAAATAAAATATTTTGCCTTCCTGTTTCATTTTGTGGGGTTTTGTGTTTTGTTTTGTTTTGGGATTTTTTTTTTGCATTTTTAGGCTGCAAACCACCGTGACATTTTTGGGTATAGGGCGGCATATCAATTCAATAAATCAAATAAATATTTTGCGTTCCTGGAGTTTTTTTTTTTCTTTTGCATTTTTAGGCCGCGAAATGCCCTGAGATTTTCGGGTGAAAACAAAAATTCCATTGATTTATGAATAAAATAATCAATGAACCCCTCCCCGGATAATCAATAAAATAATCAATGAACCCCTGATCCCCTCCCCGGAGGTTTCAAACGGGCCTCATGCTCTCCCAAGCAGCAGGTTGAATGAATGAATGAATGAATGAATCTTTATTTGCATCAGCAACAAAACAACAACACGATATACAAAGAAAAGAAATAAAAAAGCCAATTATATAAAATACATTTTAGGGTATTGGCCCAAGACCGGCTGCTCTGCAAAAGATGCTCATGGACAAGGCACCGAGGACCACAAGCCCCGCCCCTCACCTCCCTCCCTCCCTCCTTCGCCTTCGCCCCGCCCGTATCAGAAAGGGGTGGGCCTTCCTCCGGCTCCCGCTTCACGTGACTCGAGGCCTCCGCCTTCCCTCCTCCAATGGGGAACCTTCCCTTCTCTCCGGCCGCGGCCCCGTGCTTGGGTGGGTGGGTGGGGGGGAAGAGAGGGCGGGGAGTCACGTGAGCAGAGGGAGCCTATAGACGTGCGGGCTCGAGGAAGTTGGGCGGGAAAGAAGGAAGGCGGTGGGGGAGGGGCAGCGGCTGCCTCTGAGGGGGAGAACCAGCGACAGCGCCGACCCTCAGCAGCAGCCGCCTCCGCCGCCGCCGCCCGAGGGACCCGGCGGCCTGGCCTGGCCGAGGCGCGGGACGGACGGGGCGGGCCGCTGCGAGCGGAGCCATGTCCATGGAGGACCCCTTCTTCGTGGTGAAAGGGTGAGTGGGCGCCGAGGAGCGGCGGCGGGGAGGACAGGCCTCTCTCGCTCCTCGAGGCCTCGCTCTCCCCGGAGGCTCCCGGGGACTCCCGCGGCCCACACGAGGAACCAGGGCCGGAGGCGGCGGCGGCGGCGCGGGGACGTGGAGAGCGCCGCTCTCGCGGTCGGATCCTGCCGCCCTCTCTCCCGCGAAGGGGCAGCTGCGAGGGGCCCCCGAGTCGGCACGCCGGTTGCCTCGGGGCGGATAGGTTTAACTGATAAATGATAATAATTAATTCATTAATAAATAACAGTAATAACAACTTTTGTTGTTAAAATAATGCTTATTATTCTTATTATTACTGCTGCTGTTTTTAAATAATAATCGTTTTGTTTATATAATGATGCTTATTATTACTCTGTTGTTGTCAATGTTTTTGTTTATATAATGCTTCTTATTATTACTGCTGCTGTTAAATAATAATAATAATAATAATCGTTATATCAGCTGCTACAACAACAACTATTATTATTATTTAACAGAAGCAGTAATAAGAAGAAGCATTATATAAACAGAAACATCATTGACAACAACAGCAGTAATAATAAGAATCATTATATAAACAAAACGATTATTATTTAACAACAGCAGCAGTAATAATAATAAGAATAATAAGCATTATTTTAACAACAAAAGTTGTTATTGCTGTTATTTAACAACAACAATAGTCATGCTGCTTCTAATGGCAGGGCTGCCATATTTTGAGGGGCAAAAAAAGAGGACGCATTTGCCGACTTCTACTGTTAACTATGGATCCCTATGACCACATTTTACATACCCAGGAAAGAAAGAGGACATATGGCAACCCTAATTGGTGGCCTGATCGTGCAGGGATCTTACTGTGCTGTGAGGACAGGGTGCTGGGCTTGGACACATGTTGCCTCGGGACTGATAGATTTAACAGATAATAATGGCAGTAATGACCAAACTGCGGGAGGCAGTGGAAGACAGGAGTGCCTGGCATGCTCTGGTTCATGGGGTCACGAAGAGTCTGACACGGCTAAACAACAACAATACTAGTAATGATAATGCTAATGTTAGTTACAGGTGGGTAGCCGTGTTGGTCTGCCATAGTCAAAACAAAATAAAAAATTCTTTCCAGTAGCACCTTAGAGACCAACTAAGTTTGTTCTTGGTATGAGCTTTCGTGTGCATGCACACTTCTTCAGATAATGTTAATACTTGTAGTAATAATAATGACCCTCTTCCTGATGGTTTGTTGCCTGCCTTGGTTCAGGAAGGGGTGCCTGGGTCTGGGTCCTTGTTTACTTGAGGGGACATGGACAGCACTGTGGAAATGGCACATTTTTTAGTACTGCATTTGCTGCCATCCCCCCCCCTTGTGTGTTCATTCATAGCCTTTTGGTTATAGCCCTCAGGAATGCACCCATCATTTTATGAGCATTTTGCTGACCCATGGGCATTTATGAGACTAAACAGCGTTGCTGATACTCTGTCATTTTTCGTGTCCATCACGTTTTTTTGAAAGACCATCATGTTCAATGAATGAGATTAAAGTTTTTCATGATGATCTTAATTCTCAGCCTGTCATTAGAATGTTGATTTGACGGTCACAAGAGTCTCACACATTAGCATCTGGGTTCCCCGAATTTCCAGCAAGCATATTTTCCCTTATTCAGAACTAGCTGTGCAGAAGATGGATATACTGTAACTTGAAAAGATGACTCTACAAAGCAAATTATAAGGTTATGCATTCTTTGAAAGCTTGACATTCAGGGGTTTTAAGGACAGAATTAAAAGTCTGTTTCAACTGAACAGAATTTGACAAACTAATGATTGCCTAGAGATGTTTGTTAAATTTGTAGGAAAATGGAGGGACACACAATTGTTTGTGACGGAAGGATGAAGATAAGTTCATGAATTGCAAACTCCCTATCTCATGAAAATGTTGTTCTAGAAAGTCAAACATGGAAATTAGCAGCATTGTTTAGCAATTGTGAATCTTTCCAACATAGTTTGTCCATAGTTAGATCTGAACTGTCATTGACATGTTACCTGAAATGGAAGTCCTCAACCCCTCACTCACCACAACCTGCATTTCAACTAATTGCTTTTAGATGTCTTTAATTGTAATTGTTTTTAGAAAGTTTTAACTGCTTTAGAATGTTTTTGTTTTGTGTATCAGTTTGTCACCCGGGATCTTTTGAGAGGAAGAGCAGGGTTAAATAAATAATTTCAACCTGCCTGATATCAGTGCATTTCACTCCTGTAGGTGATGGTTGGAAGCTTAGGTCAGAATGAATTTCCCTTCAAGTACACCTCTTAAATCCATTTTGAAAGCTTGTCTAGCATGAGGAAAGAGGCAAGAACAGTGCACAAGTTGTATACTGGGAGCCATGTGGGAATAGCATTTCCAGATGTACAGAACCGGATTAACGGGGACTAGAATTGATAGCTAACTAGAGGTGAAATATGTTTGGCTTTTACCATTTTCAGAATATTAAGGATTCAAGAAAGGGTGTTGTAAAGTGACGTTTGTAATGTTTCTCTTGAGGAGAGAGCGTTGATATCTGTAAGCTGTACTGTATTGAATAGTCTAAATATTGACTATAATGGTAAGCTGGCCAGAAAACTCTTCAGAAAGTATGTTAGTGAAAAGCGTGCTAAAGAACCAGAAACTAGTTAAGTCACCCAGGTCAGTGATTTATTTTCCTAATGCTAACAGGGCTGATTTGTACACTCTGCACATCTATTGCTTTGCATAGTACAGGGGTGGGAAGGTATCTCTTTCTCCACTGCACATACAAAGGTAGCCTTTTATAGACATAAAGGTTCAACTGCCCTATCTTGCTGTCTTTCCATAGCTGTTGCAAAAAAATTCACAAATTGGACCTGCAAGCACAATTACTTCTGTAGCTGGTGTATACACAGAAATTTCTCTCACATGTGAGAAACATCAGGCTGGGGAGGTAGTATATGAACTGGCTCATATTTGCTGTATACATACACACCAGTATTTTCAAGAGGGTGCATCAAATGATTTATATTTGAATATAGACAAATAAGAATGTTGTTCTATAAGCGCAGATGCTCAGCAGTTGTAAGTTGACACCTGTATATAAATAATTATGAGACCATCTAGCAAATTTTAACGTTCTATTTTGTTCATTTTCCCTTCACTTCCAGGGAAGTTCAGAAGGCGGTGAACACTGCACAGGGGCTGTTCCAGAGATGGACAGAACTCCTGCAAGATCCATCCACCGCTACAAGAGAAGAAATTGACTGGACCACTAATGAACTGAGGAACAACCTAAGGAGCATTGAGTGGGATCTTGAAGACTTAGATGAAACTATTAATATCCTTTGGGTTTCCAGATGTATAGATACACAAACCTACATTGTACTTACCCAGATGATTTTGGCACAAAGTTACTCAGTTCAACAAATAAGCAAGTTTTGGTATAACATGTCATCTTGGAGGCATTGCCGAAACCAGAAACTTACTTCTTCTCACACCACAAATTATTCTTTACATTGTGTGTTCATATTTGTTCTCCCATACACTATCATTTAAGATAAGAAAGCATTATTAGAGGCAAAGTCCTTTATTAGCTATAACATCTACTCACTCAAATAGCATTAAAATTGTTCAAATTTTAATTCTGAGTACTTTAAGTAAAAGTTTTTAAAATACGGTTATTCAGTCCAAAGGCCCCTCAAGGGGTATACAAGAATGTAATTTTTTTTAAATAAAAAAATCCAGCCAGTTTTAAAAAGGACACAAACGCTCAGCACATATCCTGAAAAATGTTTCTAGAATGCAGTCTTCCATTTTTTTCTTTGAGTAGAAAAAGTAATTGATTTTAAAAGGTCGCGTTAACAATAGCTATATGTTATGTAGGAACTGTGTCTCAAATATAGTTTCCTTTACCGACTATTCCCAACGCATTGTTGAAGCAAACCCTCGAAAATTCAACCTTGATGCAACAGAGCTAGGAGTAAGAAAAGCCTTCATCACAAGCACACGACAGGTGGTCAGGGTAAGGCATTTGGCTTTCCTAAGTCTGCGGAGGCGACTGGATACAGAACAAAGAAATCTTGTGTCTTAAAGTGTTTAGTGCACTTGGTTGGAGCAAGGCAGGTCATAAGGGCCACTTTACAGAACAATCCTTCTCCTAAGACAGTTCAATTGTATTTAGGATTGCAGCTTTCATCTTCTAATGTTAGATAGCACTACAAACAGACTTGTACTAATAAAATGTTATACTTTAAAATAAATATGCAGGCATTGAGAAGCTCTCACCAGCTGTTATTGTGGGTAGGTGCCTTTTTGTTTGTTTGTTTTTGTTTTGTTTAAAAAAACCCACTGCCCACTATACAATAGAGTAGCTTTGTTTTAAAAATTAGCACGTCTCTAACCTATGCTAACATCAGAATAAAATTCTTATTCTTTATTTCTTTACTAAACAGGATATGAAGGATCAAATGTCAAACACTTCTGTTCAAGCACTGGCTGAAAGGAAAAACAGGCAGGTCAGTATTGCCTAGATTGCCTTCGGACTTGACTGCAGAATTTGTGAGATATGGCTGGTCCATTTGTATTAGGTATGAGCATTTAAAGATGGTGCATTGATCATGCTTCATAAAGGAGCCCCATGTTTCAGAGCATGACTTACATCTTTGTTCAGAAGGGTGCAACAAGCCTGCAAAAAAAATAGGAGAACATTTTCTTCTGTCCTGCCTGTTTGAACTACCGAACTTTGTTCACACAAGTGTGGGAAGGAGGAGTTTGTTTTCCTCATGTCCATCTTCCCCAATGAAGCAAATGCAGCAGTTGCCCAAAGATAATTGTAACTCTTGCTTCCCAGAATTGGCTATAGTTTTGTATTTTGTAGGATAGATACGAGTCGGTCGGGGATAGCTTATTCTCTTTTCTCCTCTGCCGCAGAGGGGGCAAGGTGATGGTAAGTCAGTCAGTCCCCAGAGTCTCTCTTGCACTTACTGACTGTGATGGTGGTGGATTGAAGTCCTCTTCCTCTCCTCAGAATTTAAAACAAACAAAAGACTCGTATTGATGCATCTTTGAGAGAAAGCATGAACGGAGCCCTAGTCTTCAAAGGGTCATGTGAAATTCTGCTGTGACAGGAAATCTTAACCACATCTTCTATTGGGAGCTCCCCCGTGGAGCTGGTCCTAGTAGGGCACCAAATTTAAAAGGCACCGACCTCAAGGCCACACTTGCCATTGAATAATTAGGAGCACATTTTAAGGCTACTACTTGTTCCTTTGCAGTTGTGGCTTTACCTGCTATTCTTCTTGATGTAGGAAAAGTCAGCTTCCATAGCAATCTGCTTGAAAATTGAAAGACGGTGAAAGAGGCACAGCATGTCAGGTGCACAGCATTCAAAAGAGAAATGCCGGGGCATGTTGCTTGATCCATTTTTAAAAGCCTGGTTCTGGGAATGTGTTGTGATCTGACTGAGTTGTGAGATTTTTTCTTTATACACAGAAACTGCCCACTTGTTTCCCCTTTGTTCACTGATGTGCAGGTCCTTCTGGGAGAAAGTGGAACTCATGGCTGGAGTTCTGGGGCTGACAAGTACGGCCGCTTGGATCGCGAAATGCAGTCGGTAAATTCCCACTTCATTGAGGAGCATCAAGCACAGCAACAGGTAGAATGTTTCCTATGGACAGCTTCATGTGGATGGATGTGTTTGAATATGTTTGTGTGTGTGTATGCAATCGGGGCATGGGGTCACGAAGAGTCGGACACGACTGAACGACTGAACAAATGCAATCAGAGAGACAGACAGCCACTGACATTGGAGGATTTCCAGAGAAGGTTTGGCCTCAGGACTGATGTGTTCTCTAGGACACACAGGCACAACTTTTCATAGTTCAATTAGGGAACCAGGATGAGGAAGGAAGGAGTAGAGAAAAGTAGGTGACAGAGGGAAACTCCTGCAGTCCTTTAGGAGATGGATTCATGGGGTGACAGTGAATAAAAAGTGACCACTAACCTCTTCCATCCGTTCTGTTGTCTATGCTCTGGCAACCTCTAAGTTAGATTACAGGGGGGGATTATTGGGTTGTTTATGTTTTATTATCTATTTTATGTTCTCATTTTGTATTTTTACGTTGTGAATCGCCCTCTGATCTTCAGGAGAAGGGTGGTACACAAATTTAACAAATACAGTGGTACCTCGGGTTACATACGCTTCAGGTTACATACCCCGCTAACCCAGAAATAACACTTCAGGTTAAGAAATTTGCTTCAGGATAAGAACAGAAATCATGCTCTGGCGGCGCAGCGGCAGCGGGAGGCCCCATTAGCTAAAGTGGTGCTTCAGGTTAAGAACAGTTTCAGCTTAAGAACGGACCTCCGGAACGTATTAAGTACGTAACTAGAGGTACCACTGTAAAATAAAATAAAGAACATTGCTAAAGACCTAGCTTCTAGCAGAGTTATTATGCACCTTCTTGAAAAACACTAGTAATTTTCACCCAGTTCAAATAAATGCACATTACTGAGAGTCAAAGCAGAAAATGCTCAAATGCAAACAAAGGAATCCAGTCTTCCTCTGAGTTCCGGACAAGCATGCATAGCTTAATGTGAAGCATCAGTACCTTTCAGAAAGGGAGACGTGGAAAGGGAGTTTAGGTCATGAAACTGGGAGCAGACTTTATGGCTGGAAGTTATGTGCTTTTTCTTTAAAGCTAGTCCTTAGAGCCCTTAATGTTAGTCCTTAGAGCAGCCTTCCCCAGCCTTCAGATATTTACATCTCTCATTATCCCTGACTGTTGGCTATGCTGTCTGGGGCTGATGGGAGCTGGAAGGCATCAGATTTGGGGAAGGCTTCTCTAGATGCTCAGGAAATTAAGATCAGATGCATAGAGAGGTGCTATTAGCACTTTAGGCTGCCAGTTGCAGTTGCATATCACGAGTTTTAACTACACAAATCCCCATCTCTTTTCTGGGTACCAGTTAATCATCGAACAGCAGGATGAACAGTTGGAGCTGGTCTCTGGCAGCATTGGTGTATTAAAGAATATGTCCCAGCGTATTGGAGGAGAGCTAGATGAACAAGCAGTGTGAGTATTTGAATATAACATGTTGCTAGCCACTATGGAGAACAAAGTACTAGATGAGATGAGCTTTTGGTCACATCAACCAGGGCTTTTTTAAAGTACTAAACCAGCACCAAAAGCAATGTGAGGAATTCAGTGTAGTGCTATGGCAATTATTCCGTCAGTCCAAGCATTTCAGATCTTTTCTCTCCTTCCCTTGTGTCCTGTTCGGTGGGGAGGGATGTTGTTTCGCCTGACATCCAGCCCCAAACAAGTTTGGGGGTGTGTGCGTCGGGGTAGGGGGAGGAATCCCCGTTGTGCCAAGTGGAAGTCCTTGCGTGGGTTTCTGCTAGCAAGACTCAAATTAGTTCAAATTCAGCCCCCCCAAAATAGTCTGAGCCAAGATCCACCAGATTGTCTGGCATTTATCATGAATTTTGACTTTTTAGTCCTGTTTATTTTCTTGTGTTGTGGCAGGTAGCAGGACATAAGATATATTTTTTCTATTCGATCTGCACTAATATTTCCATATACTTATGCTAAATCTTGGAAGGCAATGTCACCTTGGCTTGTGCTTCATCTTTACACTAAGCTTTTGATTATAATAGTGAAGTGTAGAATGAACCGTGAGAGAGACTCAACTGTGTTTGGGAAGGAGGCATGTGGAGGTGAGCTTCAGTAGAAGATATTGGAGCATGGGCAGGTTGGGGGTGGGCATTCCTCCAGTTATTTGGGTCCCAAGTTGTTTGGGTCTTCTGCAACTCAGTTAAAGACAAAACAAAAACAAAACTTGGTGGCTCCCACCTCATAACTATTTCCCTATGTAGTTGCCAGATTTTTGTAACAAACTCTTCTCCTACGCTAAGTTAAAAACTTAGTCTGACGTACCCTGCTCTCTTCTTCTGGTTTTAGCATGTTGGATGACTTTTCTCATGAGCTGGACAGCACTCAGTCACGAATAGACAACGTTATGAAGAAACTTGCAAAAGTGTCCCATATGACCAGTGGTAAGTAGCCTGGAGTGGAAATGGGTGATGTTAAAATGTTAAGTCGTCTGCTGTTGCAGGGGGCTCAACTCGGACAGTTTTAAGCTGATACAGGTAGGTGCCAGACCTTGTTTCTTCTGCTGGTGCCATCCAAGCAGACTACTTGTCCCAGACCTGTAATGGTTGGGATTCCAAGGCAGCTGGTGTAGGCCTGAGCTACTCTTGAAACATGATGAGGATGATGAGGATTTATTTCTTCCCCAGCCACTCTGGGCAGCCTCCAACAAAAGATTAAAAATTCATTAAAAACAGCAGCATAGCACTGCATTTAGAAGAAAGCAGGTTCTATATCAAATCCATTTTAGTGTATATGATGCAGAGTAATTGTTTGTTTCCAGGGACGCATGACAGACATACTCTTCATTCACAATCTTGCGAAATGCCAACTGTTCACTATCCCTGAGTGTCTTTAGCTGGAGACTGAAGAGAAAAGGCTTTAGAAACCTGTGCTTGAAAAAAAACGCGGGGGGCGGGGAGAAGCCTGTGTTCAGGTAGTTTGAATTGTGTGTCTGCCGCTAATGAGCTGCACAATCCTTTCTTTATATCCTTTCTATTTTGTGTGTTTTACAGTGGTTGCATATTCAATAAGTAAACTTCAGAGATTTTTGAATGGTTTGAGGTTTCCAGCTGCTACCTGATTCCCAGAGTGTGGATTTAAATTGTGTCCCGCTTTTCCTGCTGCAAGTTTTAGAAACTAGATGCAGCTCTGTTTATGTGGAAGCATTTACTTTGGGGCATTGCTTTTCCAGCTGCACCTGTAGGCACAATATGAACACAGCCTCTTGAAATTCTTAACTGCACACGTTTCCAATGTCTATTTGTTCCTCTTGTTGAGGGATACTAAGAGCAGCAGCCCTGCTGCCATATGCCTGGCCCTTCTGGGATCTTAGTCTTGGAAAGGGATTATGGACCAGCACCAGAGAGAAGGAGGGAATGCATTGTGAATCAGGGAGTTTGCATACCAAGGAGCCTATCATTTGTTACATGAATTCTCCTGACAGCTGATCAAACTGTTCCAAATACAGCTGTTTCTTTAAAAAGGCCTGCAACACCACCACGTCTTCTCTTGCTGCTGGCTTTTGTGGCCTCACTTAGGCTCCTAGCACTGCAGCGTATGGAAAGCTTCTTTCATGGCAGCAGAGAACTAATCCGTTTGTGTTCTATTGCAGATCGGCGACAGTGGTGCGCAATTTTCATTCTCTTTGCTATCCTGCTGGTGGTGCTTATTCTGTTTTTTGTGCTGTGACGGACTGGCACACCGATACTTTTCCTAGCTTCCTTCTTGATGAAATATCAGATAACTCTTTCTGCCCAGAGAGAATTCCCATCATAGAAAAACGATGCTCTTCTGTGAATGGAACACTGGTGACATGACTCACTCGCTCTCATGGTTTTTCTGCCTATCCTGCCTGAGGTGCAAAAAGGGAAGACGTGACAAATGCCCAAACTCTGCTGTCGCTAGACGCGAAGCTTTTGGGTTTTGGACATTGCTGTTTTTCTGTACTCCTCTGTAAGAGAGGTGGTTTAGCAAGAAACCAGTATCTGGCCCAACCTCCATCCTGTCGCAGGTATGAAACTTTTCCAGGAAGCACTCCAGACTCTTTTTCTTCCGCTTGTTAAAACAGAATTCTTGGCAGTGTTAAACCAGCATGTGCACTCACAGACAGACATGTCTTGCAGGAAAGCATTCTTTCATGGGCCAACTACACAGCACTGCCCGGCAAATAAGTGTGGGTCGTCGGTAGGAGAAAAGGGGCAGTAAATGCAGGGACTAAATTCACACTGTAGGCATTTTCAGTTTCTCCCCTGGAACAGGAGTTCACAGTTAACTGCCACGTGTAAAGAGCTGTGTGCCACACTGTTGAAATGCTGAATTACAAAAAAAAAGAGAAAAGTACACACCTGAGCCTTTAAAACAAAAAAATCATGCAAGGCAGATACTGTGTGTGGGGAAAACCATGGGCCCTGAATGTTGAAAATACGTCTAAGATTAATATTGGCACATATTGGTAGCAGGGGGCCATTGCAAGTCCTGTCGTTCTAATCTGGGCCCTGGGTTGGTGAGGCTGATTTCTGCATTTCATTCAGTGAGGCAGACCTGGCTCTAGCAAGTTAGTATGAATCTTGAGCAAAACCTACTGTTGGAGTTTGAACTGTAACCAGACCGCAGGGTCTGACCCCCAGGCAGCTAGAGCTCGACTCCCAATTTTGAGAGCTTTAAACTCTTGTTTTACTGCACTGCAAAGTGGAAACGCTTTGAAGCGTACTGTAGCTAAAATCTTGCCTGTAATTTTTGCGTGAGAGAAATAGTTTTGGCTTTGAAAGTAAGCCTTCTGAAAATAGCAACTTACCAGGAGGGGTTCTCCTCCCTTTTGTTTCTGCTGCTTTTTATTAACAGCTGCCTCTAATGACTGACTGGAAGATCTAACATTGAAATAACAGTTAAAGGAGAAGAAAAATGGGTTCTGCTCGGTTAGGGCTTCATTCTGTCCTGTTACGCATTTCTTTCCTTCTTCGTCTTTTTTCTTTTTTAAACCTTTTGATGTGTGAATGATTTCAATGATGATGTCTTTGGTAAACTGACTTTTTTATGGGGGATGTCTGGAAACTGGAGGATAGTTTCCCCAATGATTCTACCAGATTTTGAGGGGGGTGGCTTCCATCCCCCTCATGGTTCACTCTCAAGACAGAAACCTTGATTCCTCCCCCCCCCCAATGTCCTGCTGGGTGTAGTCTGCTTGCACAGCTGGGATCAGTTTAGGCCCTCTCTTTTTCATCTCTTCCTGAAGCTGCTGGTTGACAGGCATGTGAAGGAGCCAGGCAGCTGCAGCTTCTGCCCCAAGCCACATCTCTCCCCCGCACCCCCAATACCTCCTTGCTCTGGGCCTTTCCCCCTGGACTCCGAACCCCTGAACTCCCTTCTGTTCTGACTTGTTTACACATTTAGGGAGGGAATCAGAAGTTGAAGGAGTCAAACCTCAAGCAAAGCCAAACAGCGCTGCCTCCTCAGCCTTTCAACCAGAAGAGTGATCGCATAAAAGGAGCAGCAGATATAGTAACCTCTGGTGAGTGGAGTTTACACTCCCCTGGAGAGAAACTGTGATCTATGAATGGCCTGAGATATGCCAAGAGGGTATGTGGCTGAAACAGCCAGTATTTCCTCCTCTGGGTGGATAAGCAGAGGCAGGCTCCTTGAGAGCCTATGGGTGTTGTTCCAGGAAAATATTAACAGATGACAAGCTTAAATGAAGCACTACCAGGTCCGTCCATCCCCTGCAGTGCACAGCCAGAGCAGCGCAGCGGCAGTGAGCTTGGGCCTTTTTCTAGTTCATGCCAGCTGCATGGAAGTTGAGAAGGCCTAGCTGATGCCCCACAGGCCCTGAGCCCATGCCCTAGAAGCTTCTGCAAAGTGCTCGGGTTCCCTGGGAGATGCGGAGGCGTTTACAGGAACACAGCAAGGTGCCTTGGTCAGATCATTGGGCTACCTGGCTCAGTAATAAAAACACTGACTGGTAGCAGCTTCCTGGTATTTCAGAGAAAGGCCTTTCGCTGCCCTTCTTAGAGACTGAATCTGGGACCTTCTGCATGCAAAGCACCTGCTCTGCTGTTGAGCTCCAGCCCCTCCCAGAGAAAGTTCATAAGCACCCTCCATCCATGAGGGTGAGGTCAGGCACCTTACTCCCAATTGTGGACATGGTGCAGAAAACCTGCTTAATTTTACCCATAAACAGAAATGGTTGAAAGTTTGACGGTTCTCTTGGCACTAAAACACAAAGCTGCCATTTATTTAACAGTTGGAGATAAGTTTAAGCCTTCAGATAAAAAGCTTGTTCGGGAGTGAGAGTTGTGCCTAGTTCACATATTTCAACACTCTACAGTTTTAAGTTTATTTTTAACCTGCTTGGAGCTTTTTTTTGTAATTGTCTAAGCTCTTAACTTTTGAATGGACTGACTATACTCCACCTTTTTTTATAAGAGCGTTAATACTGTAATGCTCCCCGAGCTATATATATATTCGCCAAAGAGGCGAAGTATTGAACTAACAAAAGTCTGCAGCTCTGAATGCACCCCTTTCAATGGCTGATTCCTCAGTACAGCTGTAACAAAGGGGACTTTTGTATCTGTGGACAACCCTGGTGTGGCTGCCCCTTCAGAACAAGCAAAGCCTTTGTTTTGGACTAAATTCCATGAAACAACTAATTTTAGACATGAGGTTAGAAGTCTTTTGAAAATTGCTTTCAGAAACAAAACGGTGCCTCTTCTCACCACCAACACCATGAGGAAGGAAAAAGATTCACTGCTTCAGGTGTTTCCAGCACCGTGAGTACAACAAGAGTTGATCATCCACTCTAAAAGATGACAAGAGATTACAGTCATACCTCGGGTTATGGCCGCTTCAGGTTGCGCGTTTTTGGGTTGCACACCGCGCTGAACCCGGAAGTACTGGAACGGGATACTTCCGGGTTTTGGCGCTCGCACATGTGCAGAAGCGCCGGATCGCAACCTGTCTGTGCACAGACGCAGCAGTGCGGGTTGCGAACGTGCCTCCCACATGGATCACATTCGCAACCCGAGCATCCACAGTACTGACCCACCCAACCCTTCCACATGAAGCTGCTATTTTTAATTTTCTGCTCAGTTTTGTATGTGCCTTATCGCGAACTTATAACAGTATATTCCTAATGGGATGAAGCCTGTAAGATAATTAAAGTGAGGACGCTTTAGAAGGGAGACATTGGTTGTCCAAATTGTGCACTGAGCCACCCAGCTGTGACCGGGGAGAAGAGTTACTGGGCCCTGAGAGAGAATTTTAAAATGTCAGGATCTTGTAACCTCTGGACCTGCCTGCTGCCTACCAGGCTTGCCCTGGGGGTGATTGGCTCACTCTGACACTGCAGAGATGTCCTTCCATTGTTTTAAGATTAGTTCAGGAAAAGCACTCCTCTGATCTTCACAGTCTGGAAACGCCTGAAGCCTTGGTTCCTATCAAGCAGGTACATTCCAGGTGGTTCGAGCAACTCAGTCACTCAGATTTTGCTGACATGCTTGGGCACAGCCAGCAGGCTGTGTGTGACAACAAGCCAGCAGTGGACAGACAGCTGCCTCCTTGGTGTCTCTCCCCCCCCTCCCTGCCGCCCTTTTTCTGACGCTGTCATCTTTACTCATCCAAAACACTGCTCCATTGTTCACTTATTTTAGATGTATCAAGGCACTCCAGCAGCCATAGCCCTATATGCAAACTACAAGTGGGCAGCAGCTGCTGCTTATTTTGGGGTGGTTGGTTCCTTTGGCTCACCTTCCTGATAGTTGCAGAGCAAACATGCTCACTGCCATACTGGAGAACGTTCACGGTGTTTCGTGGTGAAACATGTTGAATGCTGCTTAAGTTAAATTGCTGTTTTCCCTTCGGCTGTTTTTTGTTAATAATCCACTTCATCAAGGCCTTGAAAAATGGGGCGGGGGGAGGAGAGCAGAGCTCAGCCTATACTGGTCAGTGGAAAAGGACCAGAAGTCAGTTACGGGTGGGATGGGTGTAGGGAGGAGAGGAGAGGAGAATTCTGTCCCTTTGCCAGGCTCTGGGTGCAGCTCCACCTACATGGGAATGGCACTGGAAAGGCAAGACAGCACAGACTAAAGGAGCTTGTGCCATTTAGGATGATGACGAGCTGCAATGGAGGAAAGGCTTTGTGTATTTTCAGAGGTCATCTAAAGGAGGAAGTATCGGCAGGTGCAGCTTGCGATGCCGAGATGAGAAAAATGGCACCTTCCAAAATTTCCCCAAGAGCTGGTGCTACCATGGCCGACAGTGTGAGCAGCAAATTGGAAAGTCTCCAGTGCAGAACTTGCCCTCAGCCTGGAGGTGCCCTCAAGTAAGCCATAGGCTTGGCCAGACTCTTGCCTTCCAGAGTATGGAGGCTGTAGAGAAAGGAACTCTTCTTCCTCCCCACCCGCCTTACCTAGCGTTGCAGGCTCGAATCTTCCTTTTTCTCTCTAAAGAAGGGAGGTCCACTATTTATACGTTTTTAAGTAGTGTTTTAATCTATTTCCTGTGCAGGTTTTCTGGGAGTATTTGGGCATTCATGCGCCGTTCCGTTTAACCATTCTGTAGAAAATTTAATTGGCATGGTGCTTACGGATGTGCTTTTGCACCTAGCTTACGTTACCACTCGGACTGAATAACTTACTTTGGGCCTGCTATAAAAGGGATAAACCAACCACAAAGGGGGTGGGGGGCAAAACAGCCATTTTGCTTGCAGCAAGATACAAATCAAAAAAAGAATGTTTGTGTGTCTCTTCTGTTTGAAGGTGGGCTCTCGGCACCAAAGATGGTGCTATACAAAGAAATAATCTTTGACAATTGCCTGTCTGCATCGCTTGGGTATCGGGTTCTGAAACTGGTTAGCAGGGAATTCAAACACGGAAAAAACATTTGCAGATAACCTTTAAAATGCACTGTGAAGATAATCTGTGGCCAACATTTCCAGTGAGGAAAACCTGTGGGTGGCAAGATAATAACAGGTCCGTAGTATAAATTCTCAGGTGAAAACATCCAGGCAGGGGGACTGAGTTTAGCAGTTACAGCTAAATTAAATAGTGCAATCCTGAAATGTCGTCACCTGCTGTTTCCTGTTCTTGCTGTTGGGATCATGTGATATGTGTGTGTGTGTATATATATATATGTATATCTAAAAGATCTTGCCGCAGTATTAAAAGATGATGATTTGACTTACCACCTGTAGACTTTCAATTGCGTTTCAGCTGGTGGCAGTTTTAAAGTTGTTGAGATTTATTTTATTTTTAAAATTCATTTTGTCTCAAGTCTAAGCGCTTAATAGGGCAGATGTCAAACATTCATACTGGCTCTGCTGATACCTCCGCTTCATAGACTCATGGAAGCATAGAACTGGAGAGTTGGAAGGGACCCTCAAAGATATCTAGTCCAATTCTCTGCAATGCAGGAATCTCTAAAGCATCCATGGCTGGGCAGAAGGATTCACATCCAAACATTTGCAGGCAGTACATTTCAGCATTCACCTTCCCGTGTCATTTTGAAGCCACCAGCTTTTGTAGTTGCCTTTGCCCCCTAAGGACACCTTCCATTTGCCTCCCCTGCATGCATTAGAAGTGGAAGCTCAGTCCTGTGAACCCAAGGACACAGTACCCTGGGATAGACGCCATAGAGCTGCAATAGACCCACAGAAGTTAACAGCCAAGTCTCTTAAGTAAGGCAGGGCTAGTGTGGTTGACCAATGAGCTGGAACTACCACTGGGGCAGGAAGAAGAAGAAGAAGAGTTTGGATTTGATATCCCGCTTTTTACTACCCGAAGGAGTCTCAAAGCGGCTAACATTCTCCTTTCCCTTCCTCCCCCACAACAAACACTCTGTGAGGTGAGTGGGGCTGAGAGACTTCAGAGAAGTGTGACTAGCCCAAGGTCACCCAGCAGCTGCATGTGGAGGAGTGCAGACACGAACCCGGTTCCCCAGATTACGAGTCTGCCGCTCCTAACCACTACACCAAACTGGCTCTCCAGGAGAGAAGACGCTGTGAGTAAATATGGGGGGGGGGGTGCTGCTGAAGGGAGCTCAGCCCCTAGGACGGTGGTGGCAAACCTTTTGGAGACAGAGTGCCCAAACTGCAACCCAAAACCTGCTAATTTATCGCAAAGTGCCAACACGGCAATTTAATATGGGATAATAGGTAAAGGTAAAGGGGCCCTTGACCATTAGGTCAGTCGTGTCCGACTCTAGGGTTGCGGCACTCATCTCGCTCTATAGGCCAAGGGAGCCGGCGTTTGTCTGCAGACGGCTTCCGGGTCATGTGGCCAGCATGACTAAGCTGCTTCTGGCGAACCAGAGCAGCGCACGGAAACGCCGTTTACCTTCCCGCCGGAGCGGTCCCTATTTATCTACTTGCACTTTGATGTGCTTTCGAACTGCTAGGTGGGCAGGAGCTGGGACCGAGCAACGGGAGCTCACCCCGTGGCAGGGATTCGAACTGCCGGCCTTCTGATCGGCAAGCCTAGACTGTGGTTTAACCCACAGCTGGGTCCCAATATGGGATAATAATATACCGTAAAAATGAGCTGGGGGGGGGGCTGCCCTGAGTTGTTGAGCTTTTGGGGAGGGGCATTGCCCAGAGTGTTTTTTTTGGGGGGGGGGGCTTGGATCACAGCTGTTTGGGGGGGGGGAGAAAAACACACATTATAAACACTTCCTTGGAAACGACACATAGTCTCAAAGGATTGAAGGCAGCAACCAATCAACGAAAACACTTGACAAAGCCACCAATCACGAACTACAGCCTGCTGGCTGCAACCCCCCCCCCAATCAATCGTGGGGAGGGGGTGCGGGGAGTCAGGAATACAGCTGCTTTGCGGAGATAAACTGCCTCTAAGCTGCTGCCAGCGGGGGGAAGCGGCTGCCCAATTTGAAAACCCCAAAGAACGGCAGTGATGGCGCGTGCCAACACAGAGGGCTCTGCGTGCCCACTCTGGCACCTGTGTGCCATAGGTTCGCCACCACTGCCCTGGGAAATGGTGCCTATGATCTGGGATAGCTTAGCTGGTAGAGCATGAGACTTAATCTCAGAGTTGTAGGCTCGAGCCCCTCTGGCAAAAGATCCCGGCATTGCAGCGGGTTGGACTAGATGACCCCAGTGGTCCCTTCCAACTCTAAAATTCTATAATTCCATAAACCAGGGAAAGCCAGGGAATCTTAACCAATCCCACCCACATTCCCCATTTTTATTTCCAAGTGACACTTAACGTTCCTGACCTGGCTTAGTCTTCACTGGGTTTTTAAAAACAGAGTTTTGCCTGCTTTGGGGTGTCTTGTAATTCTGCAGACCTCAGTGCTTGCCCTATACGCCTCACCCTTCTTGGGCTCCCCTTTGAGCTCCATCCCTGTTTGCCCTCAACCACCTGAGTTCACTATCAGAGGGAAGGATATACCCAAGAGGGAGCCTCTCAAACCTTCCCACCCTTCAGGGATAACTGAAAGCGGGTAGCCCAGTCCCCGCATTCCCCCAGAATTTCCTCAAAGGGCGGTTGCAAACAGCCACCCGCTCCCCAGGGCGGCAGGAGACAAAAGCAAGATGCCATTCAAACGAAGAGGAGTGGGAGGCCGTTTTGTTCTAGTTCCCAGGCTCCCTCCGAAGAAAAGCGCCACGAGAAGCCGAGAGCTCTTTCCTCCTCCTCCTCCTCCTCCTCCTCCTCCTCCTCCTCTTCAGGGAACAGCCAGCCAGGCAATCTGTCCAGACACCCTGGAGTCATTAGCATTGGAATATGCGCTTCTGAAGGCAAACAGAGAACAAAAAAGCTGAAGTTACTCATCCAGGGAGCAGGAACAGCCTTGGAAAGAAGGGGGGGGGTGAGAGGCAGCTGGAAGAGCCGAGGCAAAGCTGGAACCGGGCAGGTGGCTTCTTGGCTTGGCTGCCAGCCCAGAATTGTTTGGCACAGAGCCTTGTTTGCTCCTTCTGTGCCCTCCTGATCTCTGCTGTGTGTCAATGGAAGCCATGGGCAATTGGAGCAAGGCTCCCCTCCCTCCCTCCCTTCCATGCTGTCAAGCCCTGGCTGGCTGTGGAAAAAGCCAGCAAAAGCAGGAAGCCTTCCAGGAAAGAGAGAGAAGAAGCATATCTGGTGGGGTGCCAGCCATGTGATGCGCTGCAGGAAATAGGGCAGTGGGGCAGGGCGGTGGGGAGGATTCAGGGGGGCTCTCGCTGCTGGGGGAGCAGCAGCCCTGATTCCCGCCCCGCCCCCACCCCCACCCCGGTGGCAGGGCAAAAGGACAGAAATCTCTTGCAGCCTTCGTCTCGCTAGCAAAAGCTCGTCCCAAATGGCAGAGTGTCATACACTGCCCAGGACTTATTTTTTATTTCATTTACAGTATTTACAAGCCTGTATCCCATCGCCTGCTTCTTGGGAGAAAAGCATTGACAAACCTAGACAGCAGCTTAAAAAGCAGAGACATCACCTTGCCGAAAAAGGTCCGTATAGTTAAAGCTATGGTTTTCCCAGTAGTGATGTATGGAAGTGAGAGCTGGACCATAAAGAAGGCTGATCGCCGAAGAATTGATGCTTTTGAATTATGGTGCTGGAGGAGACTATTGAGAGTCCCATGGACTGCAAGATCAAACCTATCCATCCTTAAAGAAATCGGCCCTGGGTGCTCACTGGAAGGACAGATCCTGAAGCTGAGGCTCCAGTACTTTGGCTACCTCATGAGAAGAGAAGACTCCCTGGAAAAGACCCTGATGTTGGGAAAGATGGAGGGCACAAGGAGAAGGGGACGACAGAGGATGATATGGTTGGACAGGGTGCTTGAAGCTACCAACATGAGTCTGACCAAAGTGCGGGAGGCAGTGGAAGACAGGAGTGCCTGGTGTGCTCTGGTCCATGGGGTCACGAAGAGTCGGACACGACTAAACAACAACAACAATCCCACCTTTCTTTCCAGGAGCATGTGCTGGTGTACAGGGCTCCATGCCTTTCTTTGTATTGTCACAGATATGGGGCAAGTTATTCAGCCGCTTTTCACTCTTCGTTATTTTGGATGCTGGCACTTCTTTTTCTCTCTGCTTAAAAAAACCCACACACAGTCTCTTGGCACACAAAACGGATGGGGGGCAGTCGTAGCAGAACACTTAAAAAAACATTTTCTTTTAAAAGGACTTGCCTATTGCCACTATAGGCATGCATTGTGGGCTGGAAGATACCAAAGGAAGGAACCATCACAAGCCTATTGAGGCTTCAACGATTTTCCTTCTTGGCATATACGTCTTATGGCTGTACTGCTGGAGCACGGCAAACGCTGAGAGGCATTTGAGCTTATTCTGACACAGAGATCACGCATGGCTGCCAAAGCAAGTGGAAATTGTCCATTAAGCGAGTCCAGACCCGTTTGGAAAGAGCCAATCACATGTAGCCGTTCTCAAATTCTGTTGCTAGTGTGGCTGCAATAAATGATAAAGGTTCCAAACACCCATGCCAATTAAAGAGGCAGCCTGCTGAATTTCTGAGAATGATTCACTGGTTTTGGGAAGGAACTGCCCACTGTCTCTCTGCATGCGTCACTGCTCTAGGTTGACCTGCTTCAAATCATAATGCACGCCCAGACTCTGCAGAAACAGCAGAATGGGCATCTCTGAGGTTACAAGCTCTTTCACCCATTTTAAAGAAAGCTTTTTAGGTACCTCGCCCCTACATCGTAAGTACAAAAATATATCCGAAGACATCTTTAAAAGTATCTCCAAAGACATTTTAAATCATAGTTGCAGCCGAAATGATCATACTCCCCAAAATCTGCTCCTCAGCTGTCAAGTGCTCACCCTTGAATCTGCTAAATGCCATAAAGCTGTATGTGCTCTAAAAGATGCAAGTGCACTGGCTTGCGTGTGCTCATGAGAGATCATTTAGAGGGTGATTTACCATATGTAAATGGGTAGGGCAGAGTCTCAATGTAAGATTTGGTTCCAGCAGCGCTGTAACCAGGGGGGGGGGCCTAGCCAGGTTGCCCTGGGCGAAGCCTCCCGAGGGGTGCCATTGAAGCTGTGCATGTGCAAATGTGCTTTGGGTGTGTGTGTTCCAAACTGGGACCCACGTGAAATAAAGCCTAGTTTCGCATCTGGGTTCCAGTGTGGGTGAATCCTTTTCTCTCCCCCCCAACTTGCCATAAGTAATTTAAGGCCCTGCTGGGTCCAGAGAAAAGCAGCTGGCATTTGGGTACTTTTAGCATAGGAATGCTTTGCAGAAGCAGGAGGTGCAACTCCCAAGAGCCTTGCTGGGTCCAGGCAGGGGATCCATCGACTAAAGGGTCACTGGAACACAACCATGGTTCTCAGGTCAAGTCCCTTTCAGACCTAAGAATTAGGCACCAAATCATTTCTTGGATTTGGGTGGGACTCTTGCAAGAATCACTGCAATGCAGCGGGTAATTTTTCAAAAATTGTTTTCCTATATGCCATTGTTTTAACTGCTTACAAAAGGCAAGGGGGGCTAATATTGGGCTGCCTTCGTGGTCCTTTTTCAGGAAAGAAGCTCCTGGAAGCCCAGCTGTCCATCTGGCGGCAGCATCCTTTGGTGATCTCAGGCTGCTGAGCCTCTCTTGCCTGCTTCAGCAAACAATTAACGTTTCAGTCGAAGGGCAAGATTGCTCAATATTGCCATTTATCAGATGGGGCACAAAGGGGAGGCCTAGCAAAGCCTGCAATGGTGGGAATACATTTGTTATCCAATACACAACTAAGGGCCTCATCCAAACTTCTTTTTGTGTCCAAGCGGTTCCCCCCCTTTGTCCTGGGGAAAGCACTGGGACAAAAAAAACAATATTCAGGCACAGAGCTGCATGAGCCCTAAGTGGTTACAGCAAAAACTCTGATGGCCTCGCTAATAAAACTGTCACAAGAGCTATAGGTCTCTCTCTCCCCCCCCCCCTTTATGAGTCAGTGTAGTGCAATGATGAGGATTATCTATGACTGGCGAGATTTAGGTTCAAATCCCACACCCCTTTGGGCCAGCCAGTATCTCTCAGTCTAATTTATGGCATTTGGTTGTTGAGGGTTACAATTGCGAGGGAGGAGGGACAAGAACCATGCAACGCCACCCTCAGCTCCTCGGAGGAAAAGCCATGAAATAAACTGTAAATCTTTGGCTCCCTTGACAATGGCTTAAAGGTAAAGGTAAAGGGACCCGACCATCAGGTCCAGTCGTGTCCGATTCTGGGGTTGCGGTGCTCATCTCGCTCTATAGGCCAAGGGAGCCGGCGTTTGTCTGCAGACAACTTCCGGGTCATGTGGCCAGCATGACAAAGCCGCTTCTGGTGAACCAGAGCAGCGCACAGAAACGCCTTTACCTTCCCGCTGGAGTGGTACCTATTTATCTACTTGCACTTTGACGTACTTTCGAACTGCTAGGTGGGCAGGAGCTGGGACCGAGCAACGGGAGTTCACCCCGTGGCAGGGATTCGAACCGCTGACGTTCTGATCAGCAAGCCCTAGACTCTGTGGTTTAACCCACAGCGCCATCTGGGTCCCTGACAATGGCTTACCTGCTCGAAATGATGTTTGTGCTGAACAACTAAGCCCATAGTTTTCTGGCACACCAAGCAGGAGCTTCCAGCGAAGCCATCAAGAGGCCACAGTTTTCTCCTGCAAGTTGTCGGGGATATGACTGGGTTCTGGTCTTCCCCAAGTCCATCAGCCTGACAAAACACCAGCGGAACATGGCATGTGGCTTACAGCAGGTCTCCTCCATGCTCGCCTCTTGTGGCTCTATGAGTTCCAATGAGCCCAGCATAGTGTAACAGACGACGATGCAACACGCACCTGTAGGCTTCGGTCCTTTTCCCAAAGATGCTTGCCACTGGTGCTGGATGGGGACCCTGGATTGAAAGCTGCTCTGTAGGCTTCCCTGTACTCAGCTGTTCCCATTGAGCTGGACTGAACTTCAGAAACATTTAGTGGCTTTAAAGGTAAAGGTACCCCTAACCATTAGGTCCAGTCGCAGACGACTCTGGGGTTGCAGCGCTCATCTTGCATTACTGGCCGAAGGAGCCGACGTACAGCTTCCAGTTCATGTGGCCAGCATGACTAAGCTGCTTCTGGCGAACCAGAGCAGCGCACGGAAACGCCATTTACCTTCCCGCCGGAGCGGTACCTATTTATCTACTTGCACTTTGATGTGCTTTCGAACTGCTAGGTTGGCAGGATCAGGGACCGAACAACGGGAGCTCACCCCGTCGCAGGAATGTGAAACACCGACCTTCTGATCGGCAAGCCCTAGGCTCTGTGGTTTAGACCACAGCGCCACCCGCTTTAGAAATGTGCAATTGCAGCTCCCATAGTGGTTACCATTTCTTTCCAGAGCCCTGCTTGTTTCTTAAAAAAACACACACACACAAAGTTCAAGAAATGCAAAGCAGCATTATGGCTAACCTACCCCACAGAGGGGGGTGCGAGGATTAAAAAAAAGGATTATGCCGATTTGCAAAACCGCTCTTCCATCAGCTACTGAAGACCAAGAGCACAAAGTTCTCTCAAAAAATAATTTAATCAGAGAAATACAGTAAAACAAGGTAGAGAGGCTTTTCAGCACTGTCGAGAGCAGCCCATGGGAGCGCTCACAACAATCGTAAGAGAATCCTCTCCTGTCACAATCAGCTCTTGGCTGCAAGGCTCAGGGGTGAAGCTGGTATTTTGGGCTAGTAGGAAAGCAAAATGGTTTGAACACACACAGCAAGAGGGCACATCTTCTTCACCTTGACAGCAAATTCAGACCTTCGCCTCCTTGGGGTGAACCCAACTCTGGGCTGTGGCATTTCAGACATGAAAATGGGGGTCGTCACATAACTTAACAAAAATTTCCCTTCATGTAGAAAACGAGCATGCTAGTTTTTTTTAGCACACTAGCTTTCTACGTGCAGGGATTTCCTCTGTATGGAGGAACATTAAATCAAGTGAGCCCCCAGCCTCAAACTGAAATGGTACAGCTCAGACACAGGTTTCCCATGCCATGAGAGCTAGGACATTGTCATAGGCTGAAAATGAAGGGGGTAGGAACATGAAGGCCAGGCTAGCTTTTTTTAGAGTTGGATAGGACTGCCTAGCGACTACTGAGGAAGAATTCCCGACAAAGTACAGAACAATACAGGCCACTGAAATCTGCAGGGGCCACAAATCCTTGATTCTGGCCTGCTTGTAAGCAGAAAATCAAGGCCACCCACCCCTCTTCCTTTCCAGATTGTGAATGCTTGGCTGCTGCTCACGGTAGCAGGCCTCAGCTCTCGCTGCTGCCACAATTTGGGGACATGTACACCACCAACATGAAGAGATTTCAAACCTGTTGTGAATCTCTAAAGAACCCAGATGTTTTGCAAGGGTGCTGAGGGCTCTCTGGTAAAGATGTCAAATAGAAATTAGAGTTTGCAAGGGCAGGTGGGCGGGCAAAGATTCTTCAACAGGGATCCTGAGCTCCCCAACAGGACAAATGATGCCCAGATCTCAATGCGATTTACATTTTTGGTGTAAGACGCTTGTTAACAGCACAGAGGGAGATTTGGAGTCTGCCCAGGCAAGCTACAACCTCCTATAAGGGCTACGTGCTATTTCACGGAGGGATGCCATTTCCATAAGTATCTGAAACAGATTCACTGGATTTTCAGCTCCTGGAAACTTCCCGAGGTGAATATTTGTTGGCAGCATGGCTGGCTGTACATTTAAAACACATGCCTTTTCCCAAAGAATCCCGGGACCTGTAGCTTGTTAAGCGTTGGGAATCGTAGCTCTGTGTAAATTACAGTTCCTAGGATTTTTGTCCGCACATTTCTTCAACGCGCTGAACAAATGCACAATATGACAAGTAGGAGCAAAACTCATTAGCAAGGTCAAAATGTGCCTTAAATATCTCCTAGGGTCTTTTAAGCTTAGCATATCAATTTGAGACAACCCAGCACCCTTAAAGCTTTATAGAGGAAACATGGGTGCATTTGAAAAGGGGGGGGGGAGAAGGCAACAGCTTAGTCACACGTTGGTTAAGTGCTGTGCCCCGCATGTGCAGGAAAGCAGCTCAGGGCCCGCCCAAATACTCCCTGCTAATTCTTGTTCCTTGGTTGCAGAGGGGCGGCCGGGGGGTGGGGTGGGGAAGGGCGGTAAGAGAGAGACCCATATCTTTGCATAAATTAAACATTCAGCGCGCACGCTGGCTTGCATTGCAGCGTCATCCAGAGGGCTGGCGGTGTCACAGCCCACATTCAAGTCAGAAAGGCATTAGTACGGAGGTTTGAGCTGGGCTCTGCTCCAAGTCTCAGGCAGGTCCAGTAGGCACGGGAGACTCCTTTGCACTGTGCAGGGAAAACGTTATGCTTCTTTGCTACCGCCGGACGGGCCTCTGCCTCAGCACTCTAACCGAGAGAGTGTCTGCCCACAAGAGAAGTTCATTGATCTGGGCCAGGCCCAGCCCAGCAACCTTGGCACCGTTCACCTCCAGGATTTCGTCCCCAACTCCAAGGAGTCCAGCATACAGTTTAGCTGTGCTGGCATCTGCCATCTCCTGGACGTAGATGCCTGCCAGTAAAACAGAATGAAAATAGCTTTAAAAAGCAACCAGCGCTATTCATGCAGGCAGCTCTAGTCTCCTGGTTTCCGTATCCAAAGCAACGGAATCACTCCCTCTCCTTTCTTTTCTTGGTCTCAATGGATCCTGGTTTGAGCATATGAAATGGTCCCCCCTAGACAGAGATTTTGGAGATGGAAGAGTCTTGATGTCATATTCCCAAGCAAGATGTTACTTACACAGTGAAGAGGCAGAGTGGGCAGCTGCTTCTGTTCATGTGGCATGTAAGGTGCCATCTCTCAACCCAAGACCCTCAGCAAATAGGATCCTGCGTCTTACCTCCTGTGCCATCGGTGGTCTGTTCCCAAGGCAAGACTGGCAGGCTGAGCTCTGGGTTTCAAGAGTGCCATCTAGACTGCAACACCAGCCTACCCAACTCAAATGAGCAATCGTGCCTCACCAGGTCCTATAAAACCCTTTGAGCTTGAGGATTTTGCTCTCTCCTGTGGAAGGATCATTAATTTTTTGAGTGCCAGTGTGGTGTAGTGGTTAAGAGCGGTAGACCTGTAATCTGGGGAACCGGGTTCGCTTCCCCGCTCTTCCACACGCAGCTGCTGGGCGACCTTGGGCTAGTCACACTTCTCTGAAGTCTCTCAGCCCCGCTCACCTCACAGAGTGTTTGTTGTGGGGGAGGAAGGGAAAGGAGAACGTTTGCCGTTTTGAGACTCCTTCGGGTAGTGATCAAGCGGGATATCAAATCCAAACTCTCTCTCCCCCTTAGATTTTGACTCCTGCCTGGCTTTGACTACACGCCTTTTTCTGGCTCACTTGGGCTGATAGCCAGCTCTTCTGCTCTTGCTCTTCTGACTGCCTGCAGCCTGGCCAGACATGTACACACCTGCATTAGAGATGCCAACAGCAGCGGAACAAGGTGCTGAAACCCCAATTCCAAGTTTCCACTGAAGCACCGTGCGCCAGCATTTCTCCCTCTATCTCCAAGTTTCTCTGAGAAAATTCAGGGAGGGGGCTGGACACTGCAGCACCCTCCCCGCAAGGCCGCCTCACTAAAATGCATGCAATGCACTGAATAAAAATGGGCGGGTGACACAGTCTGGATTCTATGATCAAGCAAGTCCTCTCCAGCTTTGGTTTATGCTTAATATATATTTCATAGCTGGGCAGAGGAAGCAAATTCCAAAGGCGCACACAAGAGAAAAAGTTTTGGATAGGAGGAACGGGATAAGGGCTGGGAAGAATCTTCTCCAAATATATTGTAGAACCTCTTTAATGACACAAAAGCTTCCGGGGAAGTGAGAACCAGGAACTGTCACTGATCAGCCTCGGCTGTACCCCAAATCATATCTGAAACCTCTTAGGGTGGGGACAGTATCTGAGAAGTCCAGGGCAGTGCAATGCAATGAAAACACTTAATTCCTGGAGCCAGAGTGCTTAAAGCCAGGAAAAAACATTTGCCATCCTAGTCCACAAATCTTGCAACATTCTCAGGAGCCTGCTTGGGGAAAGAAGGTGGAAACATCTGTGTTCAGTTATTCCCGCCATCTGACCCACTTTGTGACAGGCTTAGCCTAAAAAAAAAAAGGCTGAGACGGACTCTCACATAACAAGGTATTTGGGAGTGTTCCACAATCTGCTTTTCTGCTCTTGAGCATCAGAGCACCTCAAAACAGTGCATGCACTGAGAGTTATGGGAGACCAGGGATGAAGCCTTTATGTTTGGGCAGTATTTCAACTGTCTTTGCTTCCCAGCAGAAACAGGTGCACACCTAGGAGTAGCTGAGAGCTGAAGGGCTGATGGACATGCCTCCCCCTAACTTATAAGTCTGCTTTTGACAACGAAGAGCTAATTCCTCTGGACATTCTGTGCCTGACATCAGAGTCCAAGGACACACTTCAGCCAGACAAAAACACCAGGGGGAGGAAGGAGGGCCAGGGCTCAGGTGCCAGGAACAGAAGCACAGAAGGCCTGAGGTTCCACACCTCTGCCCTACACTGAACATATATATACCTGTGTCAGGACGGCCATTTCCTGACGAGACACGAAATCCGAAGTTGCCCTCTGGGCGGCGCTGCAATTCCAGCTGGCTTGTTCCGTCTGGGAAAACTTCCACCACCCGCCCGACGGTTCTCGCCAAGTTAGGGGAGCCAATGTCCTCCACGCTGAGGGAACGCCGATGTGGGGCACCTGCGTTCCTGGGAAGAGGAAGGGATACTGGTGCAAACAGGAAGTGCATATTCTGTTAAATTATATGTAGTTTAACCTACCGACTAGGCAAACCACGGTTAATCCTAGTTATGTGACGGAAATGAAGCAACTTCATTCTGCAGCGTACGAAGCTTGCTTGTTTCTGTAAACCATAGTTAAAATTAGCTAGTTTTAAGGTTTGACAATGGAAACGAAAGCTTCCGATCGCTTCCTAGCAGTAACACAGGAGAAGGAAGGAAGGAAGGAAGGAAGGAAGGAAGGAAGGAAAGAGAGGGCGGCGACACAATCCCAATGCTCAAGCATGTAACATCCAGCCAGTTACACTGAAACCAAGCCAATGTGAATTTTGTTTAAAAATAAGCTGTTTTGATATACCTTCCCCAAAAAACCTGAGGCTTTTTTGCTGGGTTTGATGGGAGAAGAAATTGCAAAGATAGACCAAAGACTATTTATGTACGCCACAACAGAGGGAAGAACTTTATTAGCCCAAAGATGGAAATTGCAGGAATTACCAACGATTGAGGAGTGGCAGACGAAGATGATGGACTATGCGGAACTGGCCAAACTGACAGGCAGGATCCGGAACCAAGATGACCAAAAGTTTCAAAGAGATCGGAGTAAATTTATTGGGTATATGAATAATTATTGTAAAAATGTGAAGACACTAGCGGGATTGATATAAATTCTGCAACGAAAAAAACTGCAAATCTCAAAACTTTATAGACCATTGAGACAGGGTTGAGCATAAGGATATAAAGGTCTATAGTACAGGATATAAAGTGTGACACAAAGATCTGAAAATTAAAAACCGGTTGAAGGGATGGAGGAAAGTCACGAGCTCAGTAGAGCAAACAATTTATTTGTTTTGTTTTTGGTATGCTGAAATATTGTGTTAAAAAAGAAATTAATAAAAACCATATTAAAAGAAATAAATAAAAATTAGCGGCAGAGTAACGTGGATGAAAAAGAACATTTGCAAAAGTGACATGGAGCAGAAATAGGCAGATTCACCCAAAGGGCAGGTGCATTTTAAGATGTCCAATTCCCTTCAGAACATACATAAGCAATGATCAGGGGCAGGATTGGGTCTGTTCTTCTGGGTTTACTGCCGAAAAGGCCACCCGCTGGCTCCCATTCTGAACGATACTATTGTATATGTAATGTGTCGCTTACAGCCAAGTGGGAGTGAGTTGAAAGGCCAAACACGTCATCCCAGATCCCGAAATAACCAGGCGTAGCATGATCTGCTGCTTTCACAGTGTTTCAGAAGAAATGACAAAAATGGGAGATTTAGGATTTTCAGCGTTACCTGTTTAGAGCAGCCTCCTCCTCCTTTGGTTCCCCCAGTGCATAGAGACTGGACCGGTCAGCCTTGCCCAGTAAGGAATGTAGATTTTGAACAGAAGAGGCTTTTCTTGGTTGGCAGAATGGCGACACCTAGTGGGAGAATGAAGGAGCTGAGCCAGAGCAAGGGTTGAGAAAACCAACCCCGGGATTCTGCTTTTAAAAAACAGAAGACACCGGGCAAAGAAAGCCTAACAATCGTCATTTCCAATCCCAAATATGTTGAATCTGCCTGAACGTTTGGACAGTATGAAAGGCAGTTGTCAGGGAACTGTCCCCGTTCAGCGCAGGGTGGTGGAAGGGCTCTCGGGATGCTACAGAGAGCCCCGGCCCCACCTGACCAGCAGCACCTCCTCTCCCAGCGGAGGAAGCAGCGATGTCTCCAGTAGGGAGGGGCAGGCAGCTCTGGGTCTGGAGAGCAGAGGCTCTGGGGATGTTGGAGAGACCCTGCACTCCCCTCGCTCAGCGGGCAAGGAGGGAGACACGCCATTTCCGGCGCCCCAAGTGCGCAGAGGGGTGAAACGCAAGGAGGGAAGGAGGAGATTTTGGATACCTAAACTCTTACGTTGGGGGTCACAGCCGGAAGGGGCCACTCCCGGATTCTGCCAGTGACTGATACAGACATGTACTTGTAGCTCTGCACTGTAAATAGCATGCACAATAAACCTGTAAAAAGACAGGTCGGAGTCTTGCCTGGTTACTCGTGAGCAACCACCCCACAGACCTTACAGCAGTGTTTATAACTCCTTTTTAATCTGCACAGTAGTCCGAGAGGCATGGAACAGGTCAGTTTGTACTGGAATTTACAAAGAAGTTGCAGCCTAAGGGCATACCGAGGGCACCAAATTGGCTGCTTCTATGGTAGGGCATGTATGGCAGTGCAACTTGGGGCACTGGCCAGAACAATTGGGCTTGGCCATTGTACTGGGGAACTGAGAGAATAACTACAAAAACTGGTCTTCAGCTGGTGGGTTGCAACCCCATTCCTGGGCCGCAGCCTGACTTAAGAATGGCCTTGCCAGCAGCACAAATACACGTTTAAAAAACCTTAAATGAGTCCTCAAACACATGTTTAGGCTAAAATGTGCTTCCTGGGACTGGAAAGGTTAAAGGCTGTTGCTGTGGGCATCAGTCCGCCTTGAGAGACAAGGGAGTGTGCCTCTGTGGGTGAAGTCAAACTACTGCATTAGCAGGACTGAAGGGACCTCCGCGGGGTGCAAGACTGGGCAGTGTGCACGGTGGTCCTGGGGTGACCAGACAACAAGTCTCCCCTCTCAGCCTCCCTGTTGTGGTCCAAAGGATAGCAGAGCAAGACGTTTGGTATCAGCTGGGCGGCAGGAGGAAGCGTACGAGGAGCTGTCCAACTGTCTTAGGGACTCTAGAATTTCTGCAAGATGGGGGAGGAGGGAATCAGTGGAGAGGGGCAAACTGTCTTTTAGGAGAGGCTCCCCACCATGACACCCCTGAACACAATTTGATAGCTGGTGCCCTACATAAAGTAGGCCGAGTTTTTCCTGCCTCTTGAAGTCCCAGATCTAAGCCACCTAGTGCAAGGGTGGAGAAACCTCTGACCCGAAGGCCAAATTTGGCCTGCAAGGCCTTCCTCCACTTCTCCAGATATGAGGTTGCACAGGAGCCTTTAAGGGCGCTCCTGACTCTGCACTGGTAAGGGAAAGCAGGCTTTGGCAGGAAAACCGGTGCATCAGCTGTACAAGACAGTTTCCCATAGGAAACTCAGTTGCACAATAGCGCTGGGGTGGAAGGATAGAAAAAAATGGACAGAAGAGGTCTGGTCTAATTATCTGTTTGATTTTATCCAATCGGAAATCGTCGCAGTCACGACACAGGAAACATCATGGAAGGTCAAGGCTACGATGATCAAGACCAGATGGAAGCTCTATTTTCAATGGATAATAACAACCGGGGGGGAAGACATTCGGTGGAAATTAATGACTCTGTGCCCGTGGCTGAGGTCTACTGTTTGAACCCTTGCAATGGACCATGGGTGGGGAGGGGGGTGGGAAGGGAAAAAGGAAAAAACTGTACGGGAAATTCAATACTTGACGGAGATTATACAATGAATGTAAAAATTCTCGTACAAATAAAAAAAAGGAAACTCAGTTGCACAGCCAATGTCTGTACAAAGTGAACTTCAGCTCTCCAGGCCCTCAGCTGATAGGTGGGGGAGAGCTGAAGTTGGTTGGATTGGCTGCGCAGGTGGTTTGCCCCGCCAACCTTTCAAAGTTGGCTTGCAGGAATGGAACCGGGCAAAGATCTGACACGCACACCCCAGCCAAAAAGGTCTCCGACCTCTGATCATGAGATGCACCCTTTGGACTCACCAGCTGCAAGGACTGCAGGGAAGGTGCTTTCTTCATTTTGGGTGTGCTGGTGGCACCTGGGCCTGGCTCCTCAGTGGGTGCTGCAGCTCCCGGCTCCGGGGCACAAATCTGCTCCATGCTGTAGCAGCGGAACCTGCCCAGCCTCTGCTTGGTGCTCTGACTCAGAGTGGTGAAGAACTTCTTTAGTCCTGATGCAGAAGAAGGAGAAGAGGAGACACCTTTCTTGGCAAACAGCTTCTTCTTGGGCTCCGGGTAGATCTCCAAGGGTTTGCTGGAAGACAAAAGAAGTCCGCCAGGCCAGTTTAAGAGCCAGGGATAACTCGCAGCTCCATTTGCCAGAGATCACAATAACCAAACGACAGTAATAAAACACGAGGGAAGGTTTTAAAAGGCATTCAAAGGCTTAGAACAAACAAAAACAGCAAAGTCACGAAGCAAACAGCCGTAAGAGCTAATCTGCACATCTGTCACATGGTACATCGCAGAGATCGAAAAGGCCTGGAGTGCAGTTCCCTCAGGCAGTTCCATTCTAAAACTGCACATTTCAGAGGGCTTTCAGGGCTTTTGTTGCAGAGGTGCCAAGAAACGGAATAATGCCACTCTGTGGCCACAGCCTTTCCCCCCTTAGATGATCAGCTTCATGAAATTAGTATTTTCCTGCACGCAATTTCAGACTGCAGGCAAGGGACTTCATGCCTGAATCAAGGACCATCATGGAAGGAGGACAAGGGATGCAGTCTATCTCCCATTCCATCTCTTATTTCTCACATAATGATGACAGCATCTATATCTGTGGCCAACCAATCTGCACACTGATCGGGACTGTGATTTCCTGTGGGTCAGATTTGAGAGAAACGAGTCTGGTAGACTCATGAGAGCCAATGTTCCCATTCGTTATTACTATTACTGTTTTAAAAGTGTGAGACTCCATTCTGCCAGTCTTCTGCCACTTCAGGTTTTGTGTGCATATTGGCATTTTGAGTGTTAAAAGAAAAACTCCTGTATCTGGGCATGATAATTTGGCTTAGCTTTCTGCCAACTTAGGGGGTTTGTTGTTGTTGTTGTTTTATAGTGAGGGGGGGGGGAAGTATTTGATCCCCTGCTAAATTTGCCCGTTTGCCCTCTGACGAAGAAATGACCAGTCCATAATTTTAATGGTAGGTTTATTGTAGCTGGGAGAGACAGAATAACAACAGGAAAAACCCCAGAAACCCAGAAGACAAAAGTCAGAGATTGGTGCGCATTATAATGAGTGAAATAAGTATTTGATCCCCTATGAACCAGCCAGATGTCAGGCTACCTGGTGTCTTCACTAAGGCAACAAAGGAGTAGCTCAAGAAGAAGCACATTAAGGTCCCGGAGTGGCCTAGCCAGTCTCCAGACCTTAATCCCATCGAAAATCTGTGGAGGGAGCTGAAGGTTCGAGTAGCTACACATCAGCCTTGAAATCTTACTGACTTGGAGAGGATCTGCAAAGAGGAGTGGGACAAAATACCTCCCGAGATGTGTGCAAACCTGGTGGCCACCTACAAGAAACGCCTGACCTCTGTAATTGCCAACAATGGTTTTGCCACCAAGTACTAAGTCATCTTTTGCAAAGGGATCAAATACTTATTTCACTCATTATAATGCGCACCAATCTCTGACTTTTGTCTTCTGGGTTTCTGGGGGGTTTCCTGTTGTTATTCTGTCTCTCCCAGCTACAATAAACCTACCATTAAAATTATGGACTGGTCATTTCTTCGTCAGAGGGCAAACGGGCAAATTTAGCAGGGGATCAAATACTTCCCCCCCCCCTCACTATAAAACAACAACAACAACAAACCCCCTAAGTTGGCAGAAAGCTAAGCCAAATTATCATGCCCAGATACAGGAGTTTTTCTTTTAACACTCAAAATGCCAATATGCACACAAAACCTGAAGTGGCAGAAGACTGGCAGAATGGAGTCTCACACTTTTAAAACAGTAATAGTAATAACGAATGGGAACATTGGCTCTCATGAGTCTACCAGACTCGTTTCTCTCAAATCTGACCCACAGGAAATCACAGCTTTTACAGAGACCTTCTCCAAATGCAAGGGGCCTTCATAAGAAACCCTTAGCAGCAGGCAGAAGCCCACAATCCTCAAGGGGCCCTGTCAGATACAGCCACCTCCTGACAGATGATGCCTCACCTGTCCCAAAGGCATCTTTCTTCCACAGCTAGCAGCAACTTGGGGAGGGGAGAAAAGGGTTTCTAAAAACCTTTCAAACTTGCAGTGGTCCAGATTTTGCTTGCTTCCCATTTTGCTTGCTTGTCTTTTAAGAAAATGCATATTAATTGCTTACGCAAAACGTTGCACCTGGCTTGCTCCCCATTCTGCGCATTATTCTGGCCTAGGGCTGCCCAAACGGTTAGGGCCGCATGATGCACTTAGTAAGTTAGCAAGTTTAAAACGAAATCAAACTTCAGAAACTTGGAGCGGCGTTCCTTTCGAACTGGATGTGTGTCTCGTTTCGTCCACACCAGCCGCGCACATTCCGTTTCTAAGCATGAGGAAGTGTGCCTTGTGAAACGTGGGTATGGGCGCCTTTATGAGAAGCGAGAATAAAAGCATTTTGAACTCTGTGGATCCCTTCCTGTAGAACCAGAGGCATACCTAGGCTCCCTTGCACCCGAGGCAAGGAACTGTATCAGCGCCTCCAAAGCCCGGGGGGGACTACGGACCAGTAACTCAAAAGGTTTGCTTTTCATCCCCTTTCATACTCCGCCAGCGACTTCCTCTTTGTCGGGGTCTGCTCTGCTCTGCCTGCCCCAACTCCTCCTCCTCTGTCACCCCTCTGCCTGCCTGACTGCCTCTGCTAGCTTCCCTCCTAGCCACTCGGAGCCAGTGGAGAGACGTGATTTTTGTGCTCCCCTAGGCCTGTGCCCTCGGCGGGGACCAACTTACAGAGACCCCCTAGGTCCGCCCCTGTGTAGATTCACTTCTGAGGAAACTTCAGAGTGCCTAGAAGCAAGCAAGCTGGTTTAAAGGCAAATGTTTCTGTGTTTGAATGCTAACCAGAAAATCTCATTTGTCCGGATAACCGTATCAAGCCTTCCCTTGTGACTAAAATCACAAAGGATTTTTTAAAAAAGTTATGATGCAAAACTGTAACCATTAGCAGGCTGATGAATAATCTTTCGTGCAAGGGGGGTATGCACAGGCCCTCCCTCTATGTTGCTGGGACCTCTTCAGGAAACCCAATGCACACGCTGGGATCAGAAGGCAGTTTGGCACACTTATCTGCCCTACAGCAGAGGTTCTTTTTATTGTGGCCACAGGACTCTAGCCCAATCGGTATGGATGAAACTTTACAGGGTTAGGTAATCAAAGACGAGAGAACCCCAAGAAGCTTGTGGTCATTTTGACAGTAGAGGGGGAAGAGAGAAAAGGAGAAAGGAAACGAGAGGCAAGAGTAGCACGGCATAAATTGCAACAACACATATTTAAGCTTCATGGAGAAGTTTACATGGATATGCAGCCACAGGTAAGGCAAAGGTAAAGGACCCCTGAACGGTTAAGTCCAGTCAAAGGCGACTATGGGGTTGCGGCGCTCATCTCGCTTTCAAGCCGAGGGAGCCGGCATTTGTCCGCAAACAGCTTTTCTGGGTCATGTGGCCAGCAGGACTAAACCGTTTCTGCCGACGG
Organism: Lacerta agilis; assembly: GCF_009819535.1. Classification (NCBI taxonomy): domain Eukaryota; kingdom Metazoa; phylum Chordata; class Lepidosauria; order Squamata; family Lacertidae; genus Lacerta; species Lacerta agilis. The sequence continues at coordinate 6,704,857 of NC_046317.1, read as the reverse complement.
AAACCAGAGCACACAGAAACGCTGTTTATCTTCCCGCCGCAGTGGTACCTATTTATCTACTTGCACTGGCGTGCTTTCAAACTGCTAGGTTGGCAGGAGCTGGGACAGAGCAATGGGAGCTCACACCGTCACAGGGATTTGAACATCCGACCTTCTGATCAGCAAGCCCAAGAGCCACAGAAATGGGGGTGGACGGGTAGGGGGAAAAGAAGAGTTTGGATTTGATATCCCGCTTGATCACTACCTGAAGGAGTCTCAAAGCAGCTAACATTCTCCTTTCCCTTCCTCCCCCACAACAAACACTCTGTGAGGTAAGTGGGGCTGAGAGACTTCAAAGAAGTGTGACTAGCCCAAGATCACCCAGCAGCTGCATGTGGAGGAGCGGAGACGCGAACTCGGTTCACCAGATTACGAGTCTACCACTCTTAACCACTACACCACACTGGGGAGAGAGCAGAAGGGATACATCCTATTACAGACCCACAGGGAGGTCCAAAAGATCCAGGACAGGGAGACACCGTGACCTCCCAATCCATGTTCTATGAGCTCCTCCTACTTCTCCCCATTCCTGCTTCAGAATTCCTCTACCTCTCCTGTACCCCATTGACTTTGTCTGCCGCTGAAAAACGAGCCGCCGTATCCTGCCAAGGATTCTGTTTTCTTATCAGGGTGTGCCCAAACCCAGGGCTTTCAAGAATGCATACAGAATTTTGAGATCTGGATGCTATAGCCTACAGACTAGCAAAAATAAGTGATCATTAGGACAGGTGGCAGTGTGTGTGTGTGTGTGTGTGTGCGTGCGCGCATGTAGGGATGCCCACCCCCTCATTTATCAGACTTATAACCCCTCCTTTTCTAGAGAATCTCAGGGTTGTGTGTTCAAGTCCCATGTTGGGCAAAAGATTGCTGCATTGTAGGGGGGTTAGACTAGATGACTCTCGTGGTCCCTTCCAACTCTGCAATTCCACAATGCAATGATGTTTTAAATCGAGGGGAAGGAAAGCACCCATGGCAGTCACTTAAAAATCAACATGCTTCTAGCAAATGCTATACAAAGTTTGCATATGATCCAATTACTTTACTCACCATGTCAAATAACTAGATAACAACGTTAACTGAATTGTGCCCAACAGTTTATTCTGCTAAATTTTGGCTGGTATGAAACTGGACTTCACTAAAAACTTTATACTGGTAGAAAACAATACTGTGCGCCATTACAGCATTTTCAATATAATCCCTGGGTAAGATGGAAAAGCCTTAAATTTCCGTTGATTCAGAAAGGTAACCATAGCAACAGCTGTCTGGGGATTTTGGCAGGGAGGGAGAAGCAGGCCAAGGCAGATTTGAGGGGTGGGGGTGGGGGTGGGGAGTGAGAGGGCAAAAGCAGCAGGAAGAGTGGCAAGGTCTAGAGCCAGCTGGCAGCGCCACAGGGCTGTGCTAACTGGCAGTGAGAGGAAACAGCCCAGGCTGAGAGAGCAGAGGGCACCGGCAGACCTGGCTGCATCTGGGTGTACGAAAGGCTGCAGCACTGAAGGAGAGGAAGAGCTGGCATTTTATTCAAAGAATCATACAACTGTAGAGCTGTAAGGGACCCTGAGGGTCATCTGGTCCAGCCCCCTGCGATGCAGGGATCTCGACTAAATCATCCATGGCAGGTGGCCACCCAACCTCTGCTTAAAAACCTCCAAGGAAGGAGAGCCCACCACTTCCCCGAGGGAGACCGTCACACTGTCAAACAGCTCTTACCATCAGAAAGGTCTTCCTGAGGTTCAGCAGGAATCTCCTTTCTTGCAACTTAAAGGAAAGTAAGAAATACCCAATGCGCTGATGAAACACCGTTTGGCCACATCACCGGTTTGAAGAAAGGTCTTATGCTATCAGATCTGAGCTGTGGCTAGTTCTCCATCAGAACAAAAGGGAAATTCCGGAACGGAGGTGCAAGCCGCCAGACCATAGCTGTCAAGTCTACCTTTTTTTTGCGGGAAACTCCCTTATTCCAAGCCATTTCCCGCAGCTATCCCTTATTGTTGATATCCCTTAAATTTCCCTTATTTCCGGGAAGGAGAGTTGGAGTCCGGGGACTCCTTGGGTCCCTGCCTTTCTCAGCCCTGCCTGCCTGCCTGCCTACCTCACAGGACTGTTGTGGGGATTAAATGAGGACTAGGACCAGGGAGCTCCTTGGAGAAAAAGGTGGAATATAAATACCTAATAACAAACAGACAGACAGATATATATATAAAGAAGAAGATAAAATAGACAAATGTTTCTCGGCAACAGGTTCTCAGATTGAGCATTGCTGCCCCTAACTGGAGGCAGAGCAGAGCCAACCTGGCCAGAAGCCAGCAGTGGTCCTCTCCTCCTGCATGAATTTGCCTAATCCTTTTCTAAAGTTGGTGGCCATCGCTGCTCCCTGTGGCAGGGAGTTCCAGAGGTTAACCGTGTGCTGCGTGAATAAGTGCTTTCTTTTCTCTGCCCTGATTTCTCTTTCCTGGGAGCTCTTTCCTGGTGTAAATTAATTTGTTGCTTGGGGGGGGGGGGTTACCGCGGCGTGGACTGTCCCTGAGAACTGTAGACTGTCCCCAGGACAGGTGAGGGTGCTGATCCCTTATTTTCAAATCCGAAACTTGACAGCTATGCGCCAGATGCCCCTTGCAGGTCCGGACTTTAGAAAAGGAAGGCTTGATCTAACGGCTGGCGCCCAAACACATTGCTTCATGGCATGTTTACTCACCGCTGGGCTGCACTCGATGGCTTTGTCTTTGGAGCCTCGGCAGCTGAAGCTTCCCTACGGATTGGCTGAGCTGAGGTTGTCAAGTTGGTCTCCTCCTCCCTTGTTGGCGAGAGACTAATGGCAGCAGAAGTGATGGCATTGGCAGCAATAGGGGAAACACCAGGGGCGGAGGAAGACAGTGGACCTGTTGCAACAACACAGACACTTCCAATGGCCTCTGCTTTAAAAAAAAACAGACACACCTCCTGGGGGTGGACTTGCACCATCAGCTAATGTGCCTGGGCATATTCTTATTTATTAACAAAAGTGCCCCCCCCCCGCCCCATTTCAGATGCTGCCCAGGCTAGAGTAGGAATCCGGCTTTGGAAATCTAAGGGTACATCTTACCCTTACACACACTTAAGTTTTGTACTATCTGACTGTCATCGCTTTCCCCATACGCCCCCAAAAGCTAGAGAACTGTAGTTTGGTGAGGGTGCTGCGAATTCTTTGTTTCACTTCTTACACCCCAACTGCAATTGCTTGCGAGGACGTAATGACTTTTAACCTTTTAAGTTAAATAAACAGGTTTTGCAGAAATGGGTTAAACACGGAGCAGGGGAAAAGTAAGGTTCTGAATCATGAAAAGAAGTCTGAATGATTGCATTTTCAGTGACCAAACTTTGTGCTTTCCATCACCCTCATGCTAAGGTCTGACTACGGCACATCTCCAGTAGAAGCAGAAGTATGTGCAACAGGCACATCGCTGCAGTTTGGCAACTATGATGTCCACAAAAACGATACACAAGCTACATCAACAGCACAACTACAGTGTGGCATTTTGTTGTGACTGCTGAATAGAGCTCATGTAGCTCCTCTGGAGGAGCAAAAAAAAAAACATCTGCAGGGAATTACTTGGAAAGAATGAGCCTGCTAAAAGCTTTTTCGGAGAATTCTCTGAAAGAGCTAGGGAACAACAAGCATGCCCATTCTGAATCAAGATGTGAGGAATTTGTATCTAGTGGGAAATGGTGTTTTCCAGAAACTGTCTCTGTTATATGACATGTGACTAAACTTAATTAAAGCCTAGTAATTTTTGAGAAAAACCTAACTTTTCAGGCATGCTAAGATCTACTTAAATTTCCAACTGACACCTGGAAACCAAGATGTTTATTGGCTCCTTTTCATATAAAAGAAATCATAACTACTATTCAGGTGTTTTATAACTGCTTGGTAACAGGAACTATGTTTTAACGCTGAAATAGGTAATTCATCTGAATTCCTCGTCCGCTAAAACAGGGGATCTTCTGCATTTCACAGGTGCCCGGTTTGGGACAGCATCTTGGGCGTCTCCACATTCCCTGCCTCTGAAAATAGGCTTTCTAGTCCTGGTTGCAAAAGCAGATTTGGAAAGCAAGAGGAAATACCCAGCAAAGACACAACTCTGTAGGGTTTTTTCTTATTCGCATGGCACCTTATTAAACCTCGAAATTTGCTGCTGCAAGATCCGGTAAGGAAAAGGTAAAGGGACCCCTGACCATTAGGTCCAGTCGTGTCCGACTCTGGGGTTGCGGCACTCATCTCGCGATACTGGCGGAGGGAACCGGCGTACAGCTTCTGGGTCATGTGGCCAGCATGACTAAGCCGCTTCTGGCGAACCAGAGCAGTGCAAGGAAATGCCGTTTACCTTCCCGCTGGAGCGGTCCCTATTTCTCTACTTGCACTTTGACGTGCTTTCGAACTGCTAGGTGGGCAAGAGCTGGGACCAAGCTCTTTTTATATATGTTTTATCGAAGTGATAATATTGGTCCCTGTGAGTTGTGTTATTATATCCGCGGCCTGTATTGGGTTATCGTTTTATTTGATTTTATCTGATTTTTGATTGACTGCTTGTTTTGTATTGTATGATTGTATTGTATGACGGGTGCAAATGCCGAATAAACATCTATCTATCTATCTATCTATCTATCTATCTATCTATCTCACCCCGTCGCAGGGATTTGAACCGCCGACCTTCTGATCAGCAAGCCCTAGGCTCTGCAAAATTTAGGTTGCTTTAAAAGGAAGTTCATGGAGGATGCTTCCCCCCCCCCCTTTTGCTTAGCTCTTGGCTCCTTTTCACCCACGCTAAAGGTACCGTTAATCAAAACTTTTGGAAAAACTTAAATATTCACAATCAGGGTCAGGCATGAAAAATAAGCAAATCCATGCAAGTTCAATAACTGGATAAATCAATCCTACTTGCACAAATTATCTCGAGTACAAATTCTGGACTGCCTTGCTGGACGGCCTACCGTGATCCCCTCTCTACAGTTGTCCAAAGGGCAACATTACCTCTTACCTTGACTTTTTTCCAGCTTCTGTCTCTCCTGGGGCTGCTCCTCTCTGCTCTTCACGGTAGCAGTCACTAAGGTTTTTGGCTCGTGCTTGGCATATGTGTTGTTGCAGTTGTTGGTGGACAAGGCCAGCAGCTGGTTCTTGGAGAGCATCTTTGGATTCTGCTGGCCACTCTCCTCCTCCTGCCCAGACACAGACACATTCTGGAAGCTATTAGGGGAGGCCGAGTAAATTGACAGTTCATTGGCTTGGTCCACCCGCCCAGGATCCTGGCTGGTGAGCTTGTGGCTGCCGCTCAGAGCAGCCCTCCTGTAAGGCATAGGGGAAGGATGGGCTTTTCCAGTGGTGGGCGGCGCAGGAACTCGGTAAGCAAAGTTGTAGCCGGCACTCATCTCTTCAGTTAGCTGCTGGGAAGGGCCCTGCTCTTGCTTGGTTTGACTTACATTGTTCGTTGGCCTACGAGTTCGGTTGGAAGTTTCCACCGGCTTCTTGTTCACGGAGTCTGCGACACCATCAGGGACCAGATGGGAAGGCAACTGCTGAGGGTGGGAGGAGGGTGTGGATTGCTTTAATGGGGCCTTGGACAGCTTTGGATGTTCCTGCGACCTGCCTTTCTTCACCAGCTGATACAGATCTACAGGTTGGCTGCTTCTGGGAAAGGCTTCTGCCTTACTGGCTGCCATTTTGGTCACCTGATCTCTGACCTCAGAGGCCCCCTTCAAGGAACAGTCATTGGCTTGATTAGCACTCGATGCTGTTTCCCCTCTGCGAGGCACAATTTCCCCTCCACTAGCATGGCAGCTGCCATCTGCTCTGGGCCTCTCCCCATTGGCCTTCCTGTTCTTGGCTTCACCCTCTGAAGGGGAAAACGGCCCGGGATCCGGACCAGGCCCACTGTGCCGGGAACTTTTGACCACTGGCCGTTGGCCGCTGGCACCAGCCTCCTCGCTGTCCGTCCTGTAGCTGTCGGATGTATCCGTGGTGCTGTCCAGAGCAGAATCCACCTCATCTATGCAAGTCACTTCCCCTATGTACGTCTCCCTGATGCGCTCTGTGTAAACACGCTGACGGGAAGGAAGGATCCACAGCGGAGTTCCTTTGGGACCCAAGGCCCTGGTTCGCGAGTCCTCCTGGGTAGCATTCAGCTCTTTGCTTTCATTGGCCCGAACTAGCTCCTTGCCCTCTCGGGGGATGTTGCAAGACTGATGCACACTCTTCGCAGTCTGCTTTGCACCAGTGTCTGGGTTCTGACTGGCTGCCAGATTCCTGACGTAAGACCCGCACGCGCTGCACTTGCCTTCCTCGTTGACCACCAGAGGCTTCCTCTTCTCAGAGCGCCCCCTGCCGCCTTGCTGTTCCCAGCCGGGTTTGCTGCCGCCGCCGCCGCTCTCTTTGCGGTGAAGCTCACCGTTGATGTAATCCGAAAGATCCGGTTTGGAGACCAGCGGCCCGCGGCCCAGAGACAGGAGGACGGAATCCAAAACCCGCTTCTGACGCAGCTGCAGGCGCTCCAAGTAGCGGACTTCGGCATCTCGCGCAGACTCATCCTCGAAACGCACTCGGGATGGGGACGGCCCTCGCTTCCTTTGCTGCTCGCTGCTGGATTCCCCGCTGGACGAGTCGCTCAAGTTGCCGCCGGCGTGGGGGTCCCCATCCTTCAGAGCAAAGTTCTTTGCGTCCGCAGCAGAGATCCCGCAGCCATCCCTGAGGCACACAACAGACAGAGTAAGACCGTAGGCCTGCTCGCACTCATCATCCTTGCCTCCGACTGAGCTGCCTCCAAATGCTGGGCGGATGGCACCACTTGGCTTAATGGGCACCTAGGACGCTTACCAAGGTGGTACTTGTAACTTCTCTACTTGCAGCAGTGTTTCTCAAACTTGGGTCCCCAGCTGTTGTTGGACTACAACTCCCATCATCCCTAGTTAGCAGGACCAGTAGTCAGGGATTATGGGAGTTGTAGTCCAATAACAGCTGGGGACCCAAGTTTGACAAACAATGGCCTAAGCTTATCTCAGTGTTTTTCAACCTTTTTTGGGCAAAGGCACACTTGTTTCATGAAAAAAATCACGAGGCACACCACCATTAGAAAATGTTAAAAAAATTAACTCTGTGCCTATATTGACTATATATAAAGTAATTTTCCCACGGCACACCAGGCAACATCTCGCGGCACACTAGTGTGCCGCGGAACAGTGGTTGAAAAACACTGGCTTATCTCCTTTCTTCCAAGATCCATTCAACAAGATAAATGTATCCTGACTGCCTTGCAAGCATCACACGGACACTGAACCTGGCATCTCCTTCACCAGGATCCCAATGCTGTGCCAATACTCTCACACATGACGCAACCGGCAGCACATAAATAAGCTCTTCAATATATTTCTCACAGTATCAAATATTTCTCTCATACATAATCAGCATGTGAAGAACAACAAAGTGTAAAGATCAACAAAGTAAACAGAAGTCCCAAGAAACCAGTTCGTCCAAATATAAGCTAGTTTCTAATCCACATATGCCTCTGTGTATTCATAAGGTCCAAAGAATCCAAATGGGAGATTGCTACAGTTCCACGACAAGGATTTCTGGAATAATGACCTTGTTTTGTCAGTTGTACATGTTTCATATGATGTATATCAAGATTATGGATCTCATTACATAGTGTTGATGACATAATCTTGATATACATCATATGAAATATGTACAACTGACGAAGCCCAGGAGGACGAAACAAGGAAATCCTTGTCGTGGAACTGTAGCCACCTCCCGTTTGGATTCTTTGGACCTTATGAATACACAGAGGCATATGTGGATTAGAAACTAGCTTATATTTGGACTGTATGATGAACGAACCGGTTTCTTGGGACTTCTATTTACTTTGTTGATCTTTACACTTCGTTGTTCTTCACATGCTGATTATGTATGAGAGAAATATTTGATACTGTGAGAAATATATTGAAGAGCTTATTTATGTGCAGCCGGTTGTGTCGTGTGTGTTTGTGAATGAATTTCACGTAACCTCAGGTTTGATGTTGGTTTGCAAAAAGTGCCAATACTCTCCTGCAGCTGCATTCTCATTCTAGCAGGAAGGGCCGCTCAGAGGTTACGGATGTGTACTGAATGAGGGGAAGATCCAAGGAACCAATTAGGATTGACCAACAGGCTTGTGATCTGCAAAGCCAATGGCTTCAGAGTCTCAAGACTTAAAAAAGAAGAAGCACGTGTCGGCAAATCAGCGAGATGGATTTACTCTTTTAAAATCGAGGGTGGCTCAGGACTGGATAACTCAACAACGATACTACTCATGCTCAACACACAGCAACTGCACAAGTAACCAGATGGCGCTGTTAAAGAGGACCTGCTGATGTCAGGCCCCGGCTGACTCCTTGATTTATTCTAGCTCCCTACAGCTAGAGGGAAAACTTCAAGTGCTCTCCTGACATGCAAGCCTTGGTCTTCGGAGTGGCTACATCCCCAAGTCAGATTTGAGTTAGGCCAAGACACCCAGCTGACAGTCACGTACGCTTCTTAGATCCACGTGATCATTTTCTATGGGATCTGGAGCACCCGTGCTATTTATATTAAAAGTGCTTTCTTTTCCTGCAGAGCATAGGAGGAAGGGTAGAATATAGAGCAACAATGCAAGAGACAGGGGAAAGTCTGCTGGTGGATATGTTTTCGTTTTACTCTAGAGATGATGTTTGAAATTGTTCTGCAAACACCACAAGTGTGCCTCGATGCAAGGATCTGATCCCTGGCGCCTCTCTTGTTGTCATGAAATAAAAAGTCAATCAACATAATCCTCCAGATTCAATAACTCTGCATAAGCTGCCAGTGTGCTTGGCATAGGAGACGGAGAATGTGTTCCACTAGTGCTTACAATAATCTTTGATGTGCTGGCCATGTGAGAGTGAGCGATACCCTCATCTGTTGCACAACAAAAGACCAGTACACTGGTTTGTTTAGCATTAAACAACGGTTTCACAGCACGGTGGCCAGGAATTCAGTTTCCCATGAGATCTAGCAGCTTGCCACACATTTTGTAAACATCCATGTCAAGTTATGTTTCCCCTCCTACGCTGAAAGACCTTTTAGCTGTCACAATGGTGCTCATCGTTTTCCCCCTAAATCTTATTCTAAAAAGTTCGGTCAAGTGAATTTGCCATACAATATGTTCTTGCGTTTATATTCATGACTACATTTCTGTACAGGAACCAGCTAGTCCCTGTTCTGGTAATTATGGGTCCCCAAGTCATATAAATGGTGTGACTGCAATTAATAGAATTGATTATTTCACTCCATCAAATGTTTGCATCTCAGTCCAAAGTTATGTTTTTCATCACATACGTTGTTGTTGTTTTCCTGGTCCAGTAACAACACACATTAAAATTCCTGGGGTGCTCTCCTTTATTAGTTGGCATAGCACCTCACTCCGACCATAGTTTTAGACTAGGCAGTACGTGCTAACACCTTGATGAGATGAAGGAAGATAGACAATATAGTTCCCGCAATGGGGGGTGGCTGACAGAAAATCCCCCAAGCATTAGGTACAAATGTATTCAATGAGCACAGCAAACAGGTACACGGTTGGCAGTGTATTGAATTTTGGGAGTGGAGAACTATAGATGCAAACAGCACAAGCGGTTTACAAGTGTGAAAGATGAAAAGGCAAGAAATGCAAAAGCTGGAATGGAGGGCTGAGGACAGGAAACGCGACACAGATCCTTCTTTCCTGCCCTCTTCCCTGATCTGCCTCCCAGGCCCAGAGCAGGATAAATCGCTGGCCTTACCTCCTTTCCTGAGGGGCAGTAGGCAGGATGTTATGGCTTGCTCGGAGCGGGTTCGTCCTGGCCTTCATGCGAGCTCTCTGCAGCAGTTGCTTGGCCTGCTCATGCCTGGGACTCAGCTCCAGCTCCTGGTTGGGAACAAAGGCCCTGCAGGCAAAGCAGCAGGGAGCAAGGAAGCAGCGGAGGATTAGGAAAAAAATAACAAGGATTAAGAGTGGTTTAACAGTGACGGTGGCAACAGTGTGGCGGGGAGACAGCACACTCATAGAGGCTGGGTTTAGGTCCCCTGCAGCTGCCTGAGTTCACACTAGGTGGCATCTTTTAGGTCAAGATAGAGCCAGCTTGGTAACATCCATCTCAAAACTGATTTCTAGACACGCAGCCAGGATGAAAAGCTGCAGGGAGGTCAAAGCATTTAAGGCTGAAATTTGTACATTCCAGACTAAAAGAAGCCGTTCAATTACATATGACAGCAAGTAAAAAGATGTACTTGGTAGTGCCTTAAAAAGTGTTCCCCATCCCCACCGAAGAGAGCCCCAAGCAGCCTTGCATGCACATTTTTAAAGGAATTGGGAGGCTCTGCGGTACCCAGAACACTGGAGTGGAAGACTATACATTGTTCAAAAAAAACCACAGATTGATGATGATGAGATAGATAGATAGATAGATAGATAGATAGATAGATAGATAGATAGATAGATAGATAGATCTCTGGCACATATGATGTCAGAGGCATCCTGCAGGTGCCCGCCACTGGCAAATTCACATCTTCTGAATACAGCACTAGTTGTGTTGCCAGGGGCCAGCTCTGGCCTTTCAAGCACACCTGCACCAAATAAACCTGAAGAACTGGGTTTCCCCACAGATCAGGGCAAGACCAAGAAGCCAACATCCATATAATGGGCAATAGGTCTTCTCTATGAAATTGCTTCCACATTCCCAAAGTATGTCACCTCAAGACTCATGGAGTCACTCTGGTTTAAAGAAAAGGCCAAGCAAACAAACAAGACACACAATCCAAGGAGCATTTACCCAGTGCGTTTTGAGGTCAAGGATCTTCTCGCTTCAGGAAGTAATCTAACCCACTCCCACAAAAAAAGCAAGGGCGCACACTCTACATGCCTAGATGAGATATTTTGTTTTAATTGTTCTCCTGAAAAGGGTATTGTGTTGCTTGATAAATACTGATTTGTACCAGTCTTTATTTATTTAATGACTAGCTTCCCACGAGGCCTCCCAAAGTGATTTATAACACAATAAAAACCATACAGAGAATAATTACAGATACAGAAAAAGCAAAAATGATGGGTTTGTTCTTAAACAGATATTAGTATTCTGCCCTTCCTTCAAGAACTCAGAGTGGTGTCCGTGGGTTTCTTTCAATCTGCTTTATCTTTGCAACATCCTTGCATAGCAGACGTAAGCAGAGAAACAGTGGCAGACTCAATGTTAATAGTGAGCTTCAAGGTCGAGCAGGACTGAGCAATATAGGCATACAACCCTAACCACCCTAAGTGCCGTCAAATTTACTTCTGAGTAAACATCATTAGGATTGCCCTGCAAATGAGAGACTATAGCTACTACACCAGATGGGTTAAGAAGCTGCTTTATATTCAGATTCTTGGTCCATGTAGCTCAGGACTGTCTACACCAATGTTCACCTTTTTTTCAAACCCAGGACTCGCCATTAGACTGAGCATGCATGCATTTGGGAACCAATTTCTTAATTTTAAAAAATGATACAGTGCTGCTGTTGGGACACACCTTAGATCAGGCCGTGACCCGCCAGCTGAAGACCAATGGTCCACTGCAGAGCTTTCCATACTTTTCACGTTGGTGACACACTTTTTAGACATGCATCATTTTGCAACACAGTAAAGGGGGGGGGGGTGGATGTAAAGGACGCCTGGACTGTTAAGTTCAGTCAAAGGCGACTATGGGATTGCGGCGCTCATCTCGCTTTCAGGCCAAGGGAGTCGGCGTTTGTCCACAGCTTTCTGGGTCATGTGGCCAGCAGGACTCAACTGCTTCTGGCACAATGGGACACTGTGTCAAGTGCCAGAGCACACGGAAACGCTATTTACCTTCCAGCCACAGCAGTACCTATTTATCTACTTGCCCTGGTGTGCTTTTGAACTTCTAGGTTGGCAGAAGCTGGGACAGAGCAATAGGAGCTCACCCTGTCACGGGGATTCGAACCGCCGACCTTCTGATCGGCAAGCCCAAGATGCTGAAACTGACCCCTTTCCAGCCCCGGGAGGAGCACAGGGAGTGTTCACGCCACACACCTACACTGCAGCCGGCACACTAACGTGTTGAGACACACGGTTTGGAAAGCTCTGGTCTACTGACTGACAACAGCTCTCCAGCACGTTGGATCCAATTCTCTTCCAGTCCTGCTTCTTTCAGACATATCTGGAGATGCTGGGGATTGAACCTGGGATGATGTTATGAGTTGGGGTGGGGGGGTGGGGCTAGAATTAATCAAGGTTTGATTAAATTTTGCCAAACGTGGAACACCCCTGGATTTACAAGCTAAGCCAGCTCAGGCAGAGCTAGCTGGATGAGCCATTAGCAGGGGACAAAGGCCACCGGTGGCCTGTCCAGGAAACCACCAGAGGTTTAGGGTTTCAACTTTGAATGGCACAGGTTGTTGGGAGGTCCTTGGAGTTGGTTAGCAATGAGAAAGAGGAGGAGGAGGGTCAGAGCTCCACATGAGCTGGGGATGGCAGGCTGGAACAAAGAGACCCAGAGGATGGCTTTTTGCAGTCCTTTTAATCCAAAGATGCCCTTAAGGCTGAAACCAGACCTCATAGGATGTGAATGCCCGGCAATCCCTCCATCTAGGTGCAGGTTGTATCTGTGTATAAATCAAGACACCGCTATCTCTGCTGGGCTTCATTGTCTCCAAAGGGGGCACAGACCCTGGTAAGGGCACCTGCGACCCCTGGAATCTTGCACCGCTTGGGGGTCCTGGGGTGGCGTGGAACAATCTCATGCCTGTAACGCAGCTACTCCAACTCTGAGTGACAGCCCTTCCTCTAAAGAGTGTGCTGGATCTGCTGGTACCACCCTCTAACACTGTGCCGAGTCCGACCTCCCCCCCCCCCCCCTGCATAGCTGCTGGTGCGCCAAGCATCAGCCTGCAATGGTTTTCTTTATCCCTTCCCATCTTCTGAGCACGGCAACACTAGAAAAGGAAAGGGGTGGTGGGGTGGTTGTTGGGGGGGGGGGTTCCACCCTCTTAAAGCTTTCACTGTTTATTGATTTAAAACCGAAGGTGTATAGGCGGGGGAAGTCAAGCGTCAAGATTCTGAACTAGAAATTTTTTTTTTTGTAAGGTATATAGATAAGAAGAAGAATCCTGACATTATGTGTATTGTATTTGTTTTGTTATCTGTAGGTGTGGGGTTGGGTTTATGTTATATTATGAAAATGTCAATAAATTCTGTTAAAAATAAATAAATAAATAAAGCTTTCACTGTTTCACCATGTGACCCATTTCTCTCTGCACACTCAACATGCCTATCGCTCAAAACCTTCCCCTATTGGTCTTCACTCTAATCTTCATGATTATTTTAATCCGCTCACAGACTCACTTCAGCTGGCCTAAGCTTAACTCTTTCACTGCAGCCTGCACACCTCGCAATGCACACACGGAGGCTCGCATCTTGCTCTGATGAGGTTTTTCGGAAGGAGCAGCAGCACAATGAAGCCAACTGCTGTTTTACAGAGAAAACATCCCCCCCCCGATGATGTGCAGAAGCCCTCTGTGTAATTTCAGTTCAAAATTTCCCAGATGTTTTGCCTGGGGGGCGGGGGCAGTAATGTTATTTTCAGCAACAAACCAGCTACAATGGCCTTTGAGCAAACCATCCTCTCATCACATCCACAGCGTAATGTGAAGCTGCGGTTCCCAAAATGCAGTCTGTGGCATGTCTGTGGATTTGTGGTTGAAGATGGGAGATGGAAAACCCATATGTTCGAACTGACTTTTAATTGTATTTTTATTTCTTCCTTCGTATTTTATTGCATTACAATTTGAATTCTACAAAATACAATATGTAAGAAATGAAAGAAGCTATAAAAATGCTATTAAAAGTCGTACACCATCTAGCATGGCGTACTGCAATTGCTGCAACAGGCAGAAAAATCATTAAGTGGTCTGCAATGACCCTCATCAATATTCAAGCAGTCTGGGGGGGTGGGGATTAGAACCAATCATTTAAAGCACATCTTTTCCCGAAAAGAATCTGGGGAACTGCAAATTAAATGGGAACACAAACAGCTGCAAACATGCAGTGTGGAGTTCCAAGTCAGAAATGGCTATCAGCATATTTTTTTTGATTGTGTCTCTGAAATCTTACCGGTAGCCTTCAGAATCCTGTAACGAAACTCCAGAATCCCAGTCTACATCATTTGCCAGAATCTCTGTAGACACAGGACAAGAGAAGTATAGTGTAAGTTGTGTATACTTTAGCCACATGAAATGCAGCATGGGGTGTGTGAAAACACACATCTCGTGCAGAGAAAAGGCTATTTATATTCAGTGCCCCTCACCCCCCCAAAATTTGGGCCCAATTCTGCTCTTAGTGTCCCAATTCTGCACCACCCAAGCATCCTACTCTAGGCTCTGTGCAAACATATACAGTAAGCCCAAATAACGGGTCTGCTTTTTGGGTGGGGGAAAGAAATGGGCTCTTGGTACTCTTTTAGGTCCCTTTGTGTATTTCTGGCTGCCTGATCTGACTGCAAGACATGACATACATATATAGTAATTATTCCATGAGCAATAAATGTCCTTGAGAAACTGCTCCTGGCCTCTCAAATCTAATGACCGTTGCACTCCGAAGACCAGAGGCCTAACTCATTTACCCACATATATGCTTGGGCTTGCAAATCCTATTAATAGTCTTGGCTCCTACTGCCCTGGGACCTCAGTGTCCGTGATTATTATGGGACTTGTCCCTTGCTCCTGCTGACAGCCAGCAGCCAAAACCTGCAGGCTCCTCCTGCCAGTGCCAAGAAAATACCAGCAGCAACTGAGGAATCCTGGGACTTATCGTTCTTGAGAGAGGATGTGCTTGCTTACTATTAGCCCCAGGAAGTTGGTTCCCATTGGCGCCAAAAGAAGCTTCCTTCTTGGGGCTAATAGTAGCGGAGAAGGGGACATTTTTGCTGGACTGTAGGGGGGGGGTAAATCTATTCAGCCCCCTCTCACATACCATTGTTGTGACAAAAATCTTAACCCATCCCCACAATTACTTTTTTTTTTAAGACCACAGGCAAAGGGATCTGTGGCATCAACATGGACTAGGGGCCCTCATATGGATTGCAGGGTGAGGAGAAGGGAAAAACAGCATAAGCTGGGGACTTGGTATGGTGGTTGCATCTCCTGAGGTGCAGACCAAGATGTCTAGGGGATGAAAGAGCAAGGATCAAGTGGAGAGGGAGATGGAAATTCAGTTCTGGCGGGTCCCCCCTTTTTGCAATACTTTCTGAGCTCTTACAGTATGTCTCCCCACCACTACCCATCCAAGTTGCAAATATTGTTCGCTTCCTGAAAACCTCTTCACCCTGCTTGCACATACCGAAACTGGGCCCGTCTCTCCCAAGGCCTGGGCCATCCTTCTTGTGACGGCGCAGAGTATGCAGCTCCCGCAAAGAATGGCTATTAAACTGCGCCGCGCTCAACATTTCCTGCAGCATCGACCGGTTCCTCTCCACTCTCTCCGCCAGGGACAGGGTGCTGGCATTGCTTCCGCCGCTGCAGAGACTGTCCCAGCTCTCGGTTCGCCAAAGGCGGCCGGTTGTTCCCGCCCCGCAGGCGTCATCTTTGTGGAGAGAAGGACCGCTTTCAAAACCCATACCATGAACGAGGTGCTCTTCTCTGCCGTTTGCATCCTCAAAATACTTCTGGCTGAAGGAAAGGTCCTTTAAGGAGCTGGCCCCACAGAGGCCATTTTGGGATGCCCTTTTTGCGTTTCCTGACGAGCCCCTTTTATCCGTCCTGTCGCTTCCAGGAAGCCTCTGGAATGCCTCGGGTGAGCTCCAGCCCATGCTTGCAGGCTCTTCTGCCGCCTTAGGCCCCTTCAGAGGTTCAAATTCGTCGACAAGCAGGCTTGTATGTACTGCCCCTTGAGATCCCTCCTGCTTGAGGCGTGGGTAGTCGGTGCTGTCCAGCAGCACATCTGTCAGGTAGGTACGGATCTGGGCCTGAGGTTCCACCACAGCATCCTGAGGAGCAGGCTCCGTCAGCGGCTTCCCTTTCCGGGCCTTGGCCTTTTTGGGAGAAGCCCGCTCCTGGGGTGCTGCCTCCGCCTGCCTGTGGGTGGCGCTCCTCTTCTCTTTCAGAGCTTTAACTTTGGACTCCAGGACAGAGATGCCCTTGCTTGAATCCCGCAGCAGCCCCAGCGGAACCCAGGCTGGCCCGTTGAGACAACGCTCCCCTGTATCGTCAATGTCCTCGGGTGGCTGTTTCGCTCTAGGGATATTTCTGACACATTGCTTCAAGGTGTTCAGCGTCCTTCTCTTTTCAGTAGCGAAATTCCCCTCCATGCTCCCACTTCCAGGTGGTGAGGTACCTTTTCATGGGGGAAACAATAACAGATGTTTCAATACGCTTGCTGGGCAAAGGGACATTGTCTGAAGGGCCTTACCGGGGGGCAGGGTTGACTAGATGCAAAAGAGGACAGGGCCCCTGCACCTTTAATAGTTTTCTAGAATTGGGAATTATCAAAGGTGTAATACCTCTGTTCTCTTTTGCATCTGGCCAACCGAAAAGGGACCCAGATAGAGGGTTTCATACTCTGCACTCAAATATCCATAATTATTCAAGATAACCAAAATTCTGCACAAAATAAATCCTGCCTAAATTGTGCAAATTTATGTATTTCGTTAATTTTACACCATTTATTCTGTTCTCTCCAACCACAGGGACAGAAAAGGAGCACGGTGACAATTAAAGGCTCACTCTGTAGTCACTCCCAGGGTCATATTTACTCATAGCTGTCAACCCTCCCTGCTGTTCCCCAATGCTATAAGGGAATTTCCCGCAAAAAAAGGAAAAGGTCGACAGCTATGATTTACTACATACGCAAATCGTAATCCAGATTTTCTGTCAAGAAAAGCAGAATTTTACAGCTTACATGCAAACAGCAATTTAACATAATTTAGTCTTCAGTTTCATTATTTTGCCTAATATATTCTGGTTTTGCTCGGTCATATGAAAGTGCAAGGAGTTTTGCAGGGCACTGGAGACCTGCTCATAGCCACCTGATCACTTAATCAGCCAGCACTCTGGTTTTTAAGCAGCCATTCCTTGAATCATATATTTATTAGCAGCTGATAGAAACTTCCTTGTTTTTCAAATGAAAGCAGAGAACCTCAGAAAGGCCCATTCGGCATCCCATACCACATTTTATGGCTGGAATCTTAAATCCATTTACCTTGGAGCAAGTCTCATTGAATTCAATGGGCCTTAATTCCAAGTAGGACCACACTGCACATGTTTACTGCATGCCTGCAGAATCACAACACACACAATCCTGATTGTTTTGCACCTCATTCAGACCCACACTTGATTCCTGAGATTTCACAAAGTGATTCGCACACAGTGTGAATTCTATCCAGAAACTTCCTTTTAAAAAACAAAAAACTAAGAGTCTTTAAAGAAAAGATATTCTGACCAATAGCAAAAAATTGGGTTCCCCCCCCTTAATTTTGGCAAAATCATGGTTTAGAGAAGGCCCTACTATATCATAACTAGTAGCTGTCACAGTGAGCTTAGTACAACTGTTGGCTTTCCAGATGTAAGGAATTCACAGAATAATTTTCCATGCTGCATCACATAGAAATAACAGATAGTGCAGATCTCTGTACTAGAGAGATCTCTCTCTCTCTAATCAGACCTCTCTGACTCGGAGAATGGCTCACAGCAAAATCATAACACAGTTAAGTAGGAGGAAGAATAATATGGGGTCTTGCTGAGTTACAGTACTTTTCTTGTACCTCAGGAGTGGTGCTTTGGGGCACAATTAACAAAAAAAAATGCAACTCACCCCTTCGTAAGGTCTCATCAACACTGGGTTTAATGTGGATTTGAAACATCTTGTGTCTCTCTTTTTGTCATATCTACAAAACATCCTCCTCTCATCCAAGTGGCAATCCACACTTTCCACCTGCTAAATTTGGATTTCCTCAATCCATGGTTAATCTGGCCAGGAAATAAAACGGTACTACAAAACTTGCAGTTTTGATGCTACAGCACTGAGGGAGGGGGCAAAACAGAGCTGCAGGGCCCTTAGGGTATGGAGTCCCGTAAATATCCAGCCTCTTCACACATTCTCTCTCTGCACCTCTCCCAGTTACCAACTTCCACAGCCATCTCCAACAAAGCTATCCCAACAGTGTCCACAGCATGCTTTAAACATCTGAAGTATACTCCAGCTTGGAAAAAGGTTTGCAAAGGAGGGGGGCATGGAATTAAGAGCTTCTTTTCCCACTTGGTGCTGTACTGGGTTGTTCCAGCGGCGACAAGCAGGCAAGCATGAAAAAGGAGCACTGTGCCCATGGCAACGGGCACGTTCATGCCGCTTTTTTCAAAGGCATGGAAAAGAACAGTTTCCTTATTACTTCTGCACCGTCCCACTGCCTATTATGCACAATTTGGATTTAGAACAGGGCAAGACGGTTTAACGGAGAATCTGTCAGAAGCCAATGCAAGCTGCGTGTAGCTATAGTCGATCGCAGAGGAAACCATGGCCATGTTCACGCATCGCTACAAACCATGGTTTCTGCACCGTACAAGCAAATGACGTGATTGGCTGGGGGCGTTCTGAAACACTTAATAGCTGCCCCCGGACTGGATCAGGGACACTAATCACAGCAAACCGGGAGGGAAAGAACAAGAGTTCTTCCAAGAAACCACCCCTGCAGTGAAAAATGCAAGACGATGGTGCTACACACCATGGATAATTATTATTATTATTATTATTATTATTATTATTATTATTTATACCCCACCCATCTGGCTGGGTTTCCCCAGCCACTCTGGGCGGCTTCCAACAGAAGATTAAAATGCAATAATCTATTAAACATTAAAAGCCTCCCTATACAGGGCTGCCTTCAGATGTCTTCTAAATGTATGGTAGTTGTTTTTCTCTTTGACATCTGGTGGGAGGGCGTTCCACAGGGCAGGTGCCACTCCCGAGAAGTCCCTCTGCCTGGTTCCCTGTAACTTGGCTTCTCGCAGTGAGGGAACTGCCAGAAGGCCCTCGGCGCTGGACCTCAGTGTCCGGGCTGAATGATGGGGGTGGAGACGCTCCTTCAGGTATACAGGACCGAGGCCATTTAGGGCTTTAAAGGTCAGCACCAACACTTTGAATTGTGCTCGGAAACGTACTGGGAGCCAATGTAGGTCTTTCAAGGCCGGTGTTATGTGGTCTCGGATGCTCCACATTTGCCATCCCGTCCTCCTGCCACACCAGTGTGGCACACAGTGTGACATACACCTCTGAGGGCCACTGATGTGGAAAGTCAGAGCAACGAGACCGAGTTCTTGGTTTCAAACCAACTTCGGTTGAGGTTTGGGACCCGTCAGCTTGCCTTGCCGAACCACCATCTCACTCGCACACAACCCGACTCTTCAGCCAACAGCTGTTGCCTCACTTTCTCCATCCGAGCCCCAGCCTCATTTCTAACTGCCACGGTAGGAAGCTTCTACATGCGCATGCATTCAAGTCTAGGGAGCTCAAAGCCCACAATAGCATCATTCAGGGCCGTCTCGTCCATTGGGGCTGGTGGCGCGCTGCGCCAGGGCGCAATGGCCTGGAGGGTGCCTCCGCCCTCCAGCCCTACTAGCAGCGCCCTCCAGCTGCCCACCTCTTCTCGGGCTGCACTCGGCAGGTGGCCGAACATCCGCGCCTGCCCAGAGGATTTTCCGTGCCCCAATCCCTCCGTGCAGGAAACGCGTCAGGCTCGTTTGGCAGCGGCAGCGCGCAGTGCCCCGCACCGAGAGGCTGGTGGACGTAGCTGGGATCACCTGCCCGTCTCGCCTCTCCTCCTTGGCGCGTCCCGCCCGGCGGGGAATCCTCTCCGCCAGTCCGTCTTCCGCTCCCCGCAGCACCGCCTCCCGGGGCGCCTCAGGGGCCGCTCGCTCTTCACGGCTCCGGAAGCCACTTGCTGGGCTCCCGCCGCCACCGCCGCCTCGCTCTCGGGCTGCGTTCTCCATGCTGCCCACCCTGCAGACTGTGCGCTCGCCCTCAGTGCCTCCCCGCAGTGGGAGTCGGAGGGGCTTACTTGCTGCCGCCGCCCGCCACACCACGCCACACCCTCTGGCACGAGGGGAGCTGGAGGGATCTTGGCGCCAGGGCGCCAAATATACTTAAGACGGCCCTGGCATCATTTCTAACTCCAGTACCATGGTAGGAAGGCTCTACTCGTGCATGCATTGAAGTCAGCAAGCAAGCCTAGGGAGCACAAAGCCCGCAAGAGCATCATTTCTAGCTGCCATGGTAGGAAGCTTCTACATGCGCATGCATTCAAGCCTAGGGAGCGCAAAGCCCACAAGAGCACCCCCTGGAATTTGCAATCCAAAGAGACAAACGGAGAAGATTCGTGCTCACCAAGCCTTCTCCGGCCAGCTGCCCTTCACTTTCCTCGAGGGGGGAATGGGCACGGCTGCAGCCTGCGCAACTGAGTCCGGGACCCGCAGCTCTGCGAAGGCATTCTCCCTGAATCCATCCAAGACCCGAGAGAAAGAGAGAGTTTTGCACCAACTGGATCCAGCAGAAGACCTGAAAGGATGGAGTAGCCGCTCAGAAAGGCAAAAGGGACTATTCCCCTGAAGAAAACCCAGAGTCTCTTCTCACTTTGCTCACCTCCTCATGGGCCAATGAGAATACAAATATTGTTTTGTACACGTGTATATATATATATATATATATATATACACACACACACATATATATGCACACACGCTTAGGGAGCGAGGGTGCTGAAAGAAGATGCACATATAAATATCATTTTTACACGCATATATATATGTGCACACGCTTAGGAAACGAGGGCGCCCAAAAAGCGCGCAAAAAAAAGCAGGGCCTCAAGATGTAGGGAGGAGCACTCGGCCTCCTTCCCCAGCCAGGCAGCCCGGCAGAGCCCCCTGCGCGCGTTCCCCTTGGGACCTGAGAAGCGGCATGCTGGGGAACGCGAGCCCGGCGCTCCAGCTCACGACTAGGCCGCGCCGGTCTTGGCTGGGGCGGTAGAGAGGCCGAGGCTCTGGCGAGGTGGCTGAGGGGGGCGAAGCTGGAAGGCCGCTGCTCGCTCCTGAAACCCCCGAGGAGGGAGGGAGGGAGGGATGGCGGAGAAGAAGGAGGAGGAGGGAGGAAGCGGGCTGGCTCTCTCTCTCTCTCTCTTTCAGCGGCCCCTGGCTGCCCTTCAGGAATGCGCCCTTCTCTCTCTCAGGGAGATGGCTGGAGTTGGAAGAGACCTCGGATGTCGGGGACGACGAGGCAGGAGGCGAAGGCCGCTCTCCGGAGGAGAAGTGGGGAAGCTGAAAAAGAATTATTATTAGTCTTCTTCTTCTTCTTCTTCGAAGTCCGCTCTGAGGAGAAGGGGGGAGGCTGAATTATTATTATTATTATTATTATTATTATTATTATTATTATTATTATTATTATTATTATTATTATTATTATTATGCGAAGTCTGCTCTCTGGAGGAGGAAGGAAAGTTGGGGAGGCTGAAAAAGAATTATTATTATTACTATTGCTATGACTATACTGCCCTTTATCTAAAGCTCCTCGGGGAAACAACTGCCCTGAGACCTCCAGTTATAGGGCGGTGTATAAATTCAATAAATAATAAGATAAATTCAATAAATAATAAGATAAATTCAATAAATAATAATGATGTGATGCTTCTATCTCAAACGAAAGTGGTCCTAAAAAGATCGGCGAGGGCATTCTCAGGATACCGGTTCTGCCCCTCGCCTAACGTAAAGGCTGCCCCCCAAAAAACAAATCCTGTCTACACCCATGGTAATGAGAATTTTTTTCTCCTTGCACCTAAAGATATGTAATGGTAGTGCCAGGTGAGCCTCATTGACGCCCCTCTTTTGGGTGCTTTCATAAGACATCTGTAAGAGCTTTAAAACGGGTAAGCTCGAAACCAATTTGAGATGCTTAAGATAAAACGTTAAAATTATTTATTGTTTACAAAACAAGATGCTACCTTTCCATTCAGAGAGATGCTCAAGCTACTGTACGATCTAAATCCTGCTAAGCAATAAAAAAAAAAAATTAAAAGGCAGCGGTAGCAGCAAAGAAAAGAGGCAGCAGATAAAAGACCTCCATGAACAAGTCGAGGGAATGAAAAATAACAGATGGGCAGGTTTAAGCGCCTGCCTGAAATGTTTTTGCACAGCAGCAACAGGCCGTCAAGAGAAGGGGCAAAAGAGGCCTCCCACTCCCAGTCTCTTGGCAGGGAGTTCCACAGTCCAATCTTCTCAAGTAATGGTGAGCACTGGCCCCATTGGCAATGGCAAAGCTGGAGGAGCCAGGAGAGAAATAGACTGAGCAGAAAGCAGTGGAGGGGGGTGTCTGTGGGATTGGGGGGGGCAGAAAAAGCAGGGAGCCCAGCAGTAGGTGGAGGCAGAGCCAACTATAATTCTAGTTTTGTCCCCATTTTCCTGAGTTCTGCGGCACATCACTGAGCCCGAGAAGGAGGAAGCTGATTGGTGGGGCAGGGCACCAATTACCCAAATGAACCATCCTCCGCTGGCAGAAAGAGGTGGATCAGTAGCAATCTGGAGGCACCTGGAAGGTCAGGAGAAGAGTTAAAGAGTACAGTATGACAAACCTAGACAGCATCTTAAAAAGCAGAGACATCACCTTGCCGACAAAGGTCCGTATAGTTAAAGCTGTGGTTTTCCCAGTAGTAATGTACGGAAGTGAGAGCTGGACCATAAAGAAGGCTGATCGCCAAAGATGAATTGATGCTTTTGAATTATGGTGCTGGAGGAGACTCTTGAGAGTCCCATGGACTGCAAAAAGATCAAACTTATCCATCCTTAAAGAAATCAGCCCCGAGTGCTCACTGGAAGGGCAGATCCTGAAGTTGAGGCTCCAGTACTTTGGCCACCTCATGAGAAGAGAAGACTCCCTAGAAAAGACTCTGATGTTGGGAAAGATGGAGGGCACAAGGAGAAGGGGACGACAGAGGATGAGATGGTTGGACAGTGTTCTCGAAGCTACTAACATGAGTTTGGCCAAACTGCGGGAGGCAGTGGAGGATAGGGGTGCCTGGCGTGCTCTGGTCCATGGGGTCACGAAGAGTCGGACACAACTGAACGACTGAACAACAACACAATGAAGAGGAATGGGCAGAGCCCGTCATGTGGCAGGTTGCACTTGGCAGAACCAGAGCCTGCAGAGTCCAGAGTCGACTGGCCCATCATCAGAGACCAATATTGGCTACAAAGGGTGGAACGGTGCTCCTGACATGCCTTGCAACCCTGCAAAGTTAACAGCTCTCTTCCAAAATTCCTTCCCCCTCTCAGCTTTTGTCTGCAAGCAAGGAACAAAAGCACTGCTAAGGCTACAATTGGATGTGATTAGTCCGTGGAAGGAAGGGCCTTCCAGCTCCTTTATTTAAAGCACTTGTTGTAGAAAGAGAAGGATGAAAGCCTGCTTGCCAGGATAATCTTCCCTGCATCTACGTTCTCGTACGTCCTGAACCTAGCGAAGCTTAAGGCGTAAAATCCATGTTAAAATTTGCTAGTTTTCCAGACCAGTAACTCAGACTTTGAATCCAAAGACTGCCATTTGGGGTCAAGAGTCTTTTCTTTATTTCTTCCAGGTAATTCATACTGATCTCTTGCTTAAATACTTTCCTGGTTGCTTCCTAAACAGCCCAATTTCCCTTGTGCACAATAATAAGAGCAAAGCAGACAAAGCAGCATCCTGTGTTCTCTCCTGTCCGGAGATCTGACCACCTTTTTTTTGTGCCGCTGCAGAACTACAAAATGTAATAAGTAATGCTGGAGGTTTTCTATTTTTAAAAAAAGTTCAACTGTGATAATAAGAAATGTACCTTAAGCTATAGGTGCAGCTGTAGCCTAGGAGCCTTATGGATGCACCCAGAATACGCAGTGGCCTCATGTTGCTACAAAGGCTGCAAACATAGCTTTGTGTGTGACTGAAGCTCTTCGTGTGGGTTATCTTGTAATCCTCCAAACCCCCGTTCGGTAAGGCACATAGCAAGCATATATGGTGGCTGGGTGAGGCTGAGAAATGTTTAGGCTCATAGAGTAGGAAGGGACCCCCTAATCCAGGGGTAGGCAACCTAAGGCCCATGGGCTGGATCCAGCCCAATCGCCTTCTCAATCTGGCCCTTCGGAGGGTCCGGTAATCAGTGTGTTTTTACATGAGTAGAATGTGTCCCTTTATTTAAAATGCTTCTCTGGGTTATTTGTGGGACCTGCCTGGTGTTTTTACATGAGTAGAATGTGTCCTTTTATTTAAAATGCATTTCTGGGTTATCTGTGGGGCATAGGAATTTGTTCATTCCCCCACCCCACCCCCACAAATATAGTCCGGCCCACCACATGGTCTGAGGGATGGTGGACTGGCCCACGGCTGAAAAAGGTTGCTGACCCCTGCATTAATCCAACCACCTGTACCCTGGACAGATGGCCATCCAACCTCTGCTTAAATGCAAAGAAGAGTCTACCACCTCCCAGTCAGTCCAATGCTGAACATCTGTTACCATTTGGAAGGCCCTCCTAACACTTAGCTGGAACCCGCTTGCCTTCAATATGGTTCTAGTCCTGATTTCTAGAGTGACAGGGAAAACAAGTCTGTGTGATAGCCCTGCAGATTGTCTCCCCTTAATCTTCCTCCAGTCCTACCTCTCCTCTTTCCACCATCCATAGAACCTTGGTTTCCAAACCCTTTATCATTCTGGTTGCCCTCTTCTGGGACATCCTTGACAGTGTCCTTTCTAAAATGTGGCGCCCAAGACTCAGGACTTTAGATGTGGCCCAACCACCGCAGAACATAGCGTAACTATTGCTTCGAATGATCTTGGAATTACACTTGTGTTAACGAAACATAAGACTGCCCTTGCATCATCATCACTGCTGGTACAGAAGCTGATCTATGAAGACCTAAATGCTTTTCACATGTACTGCTTTGAAGCCACGTTTCTTTCCCCAACCCCAGCTCACCTATTAATTTTTTGTACCTGAATGCAGATTTACATTTATCTCTGTTGAATTTCATCTTGTTGGTTTGGGCTCATTATTTCAGGTTGTTCAGATGGTTTGGAATCTCACTCCCGTTCTCGATGCAATTCTTCCCAGCATTGTGTCAACTGAAAAGCTGATAAGCAGCCCCCTACACTGTTGTGACAAATCCCAAAATAGTGCCTTCCAGAGGTTTTGTGGACTACAGTTCCCATCATCCTCGGCTATAGGGATGATGGAAGCTGTATTCCACAACATTGGGGTGGGGCGGGGCGGGGTGGAGCCATTACCGGTATATTGGCTAACCCTTTCCTATATTATGATGCAAACCAACAGGAACACCTGGACTATTTGAGATTCAGAACCTCTGTGGAAGAAGCACTTCCCCAGTTTCATATTTTCTCTTCTCACAACAGGCTAGCTGGTTTGAAATGACTCACTTAAATCAGAGATGGAGTTTCTTTCATCACTGATCCTATGCTCTGCTTAAGGAAGAATAGGAATAGGAATAGGAATAATTTATTATTGGCCAAGTACATTTTCCAACATACTTGGAATTTGTTTTGGCTACATTGCAATGTAAACATACAGACACTGTTCCTCTCATAATACAAAGAAGCAAAGAAACCCCACCCATATTTTACCTCCCCTTAAGCTATACAACTATGAATTTAACAATTTAATGGCACAAGGAAAAAAACTATTCTTGTGCCTGGCTGATTTTGTATATGAAGTCCTGTAGCGACGTCCTGATGGAAGTAAATCAAGCAGATGATGACCGGGATGTAAAGGATCTGCTACAATTCTCTCTGCTCTCTTCCTAACTCTGGTAGCATAAATTGTCTCTATTGAAGGCAAGCTAACACCAATTACCCTTTCTGCAATTCTTACAGCTTGTTGGAGCCTTTTCTTGTCTCTCTTGGAGGCTGTACCGTACCAAGCTGTTATAGAATTACAGAGAACAGTTTCAATGATGCCTCTGTAGAATTGGATCAACACTTCCTGGGACAATTTAAATTTCCTTAGTTGACGCAGGAAATACAGCCTCTGGTGGACCTTTTTAATAATACTATTGATGTTGCTTGACCAATTTAAGTTATAAGAAATTATAGAGCCCAGGAACTTAAAGGACTCTACTACTAGAACCATGTTACCAAGAATGGAAAGTGGTGGCAGAACGGAAGAGTGCCTTCTGAAATCAATTACCATTTCTACTGTCTTTTGGGTATTTAGTACCAAATTATTTTCGGTGCACCACGAAACAAGATGGTCTACTTCCCTCCTATACACAGATTCATCGTCCTTCTGGATAATCCCAATAACTTGTGTCATCAGCAAATTTCAAGATCTTAACCGATGGATCAGTTGAGGTACATTCATTTGTGTAGAGAGAGAAAAGCAGTTTCCATCTCTAATTCCTATAACTATGTAAGCTGCCCCCTTGGTTCCTTTTGCCTCCTCGGAACCATTCTTTCCAGGTAACCAAAGATGAGCCCTGTCAAAACTTTCACACTCTCAGAACATACATCTTGTAAGAACTCTGCACATTACTTGGCCTGTCAAGGTTCCCCCACTCTTCTAGGGAATCCTCGCCAAAAAAAGGGGAGGTCCACCGGTCTAGAAAGGCTCTCCCCACACCTTGCCAAATTCATCCAAGCCTCCTACCTCCTTCAATGGTGATTGTTTATCTAGCACGTTCCATGCGCATGGTGGTTTACTGAGTACAATAAGACAGTTCCCTGCGTGAAGGAGCTTCCATCTAAACTCCAGCACAGGAGAAATAGAGGCAAAGGAAGGTAAAGAATACGTGGTTGTTGCAGGTGCTTAGGCTTATTTACGTGCAAGGCTAAATGAGCACACGGGAATGAGGTGTTTGTGGCTTCGCATAAAAGGTGGGTTAAGCCATCTAGGGAGAGCACAGCAGAGGTGAGATTCAAACCCAATGCCCTCCAGATTCATAGCTCAGCTTCTTAGCCACAGTATTACACCATCTCTCAAACCAATTTAAACTGAAACAAAATAAAATAAAAAATTCTTTCCAGTAGCACCTTAGAGACCAACTAAGTTTGTTCTTGGTATGAGCTTTCGTGTGCATGCACACTTCTTCAGATACATGCATGCACACGAAAGCTCATACCAAGAACAAACTTAGTTGGTCTTTAAGGTGCTACTGGAAAGAATTTTTTATTTTGTTTTGTTTTGACTATGGCAGACCAACACGGCTACCCACCTGTAACTGCAATTTAAACTGGCATCTGATGTCGTGGCCTTCACTGTTAATTGTCCTATAATAGCCACCCTCCTTCACCATTGGCTGTGCTGGCCGGAGCTGATGGGATTTGTAATAAAAAAAATATTATTATAATTGTGCCACAGAGCGACGGCACCACATTTACTGCTCCTTCCTTAGCATATGAAAGCTACGGACAGCCACCCGTATATCAGCAAATTAGGACTTTGAAACTTTCAAGTGTGGTTTTTCTTATGGCGATCCTGCTGCTTTCATTCAGATTCTGGTTAGGACACCTTTACTTTGAGGGTGTCAAATTGGGCAGAAGACTCACCACAGCCACCCAAGTTTCTTAGCGCACGTTCTCTTTTTCTAACTCCCAATACACATGCTGAAGAGTAACACTGAAGATGGCCAAGACATTAGCTGGTGCAAAGGATGCATACATTGGATGGTGACGGAGGGGTTTTGTTTCACAATGCAAACATGTTTTAAGCACAAGATAACCAAAGATACAGCAGGCCATCAAAGGAAGTTTTTTTTTAAAAAAAGATTAACCTATGATGAAAAACTGGGCACCTTTATTACACCAGTGTGTGGTGATGTAGAAGTGAGATTTTGAACTGGAACACTGCACAGAAAGTGTCAATCCAAGGTTTTTGTGCACCTCTAAATTTTGAGCTTGTTATCCTTTGGGATCAATAGAACAATAGCTGCCTCCATAAAGAAGGCTGGTCGCCGAAGTACTGATGCTTTTGAATTATGGTGCTGGAGGAGACTCTTGAGAGTCCCATGGACTGCAAGAAGATCAAACCTATCCATTCTCAAGGAAATCAGCCCTGAGTGCTCACTGGAAAGACAGATCCTGAAGCTGAGGCTCCAATACTTTGGCCACCTCATGAGAAGAGAAGACTCCCTGGAAAAGACCCTGATGTTGGGAAAGATGGAGGGCACAAGGAGAAGGGGACGACAGAAGACGAGATGGTTGGACAGTGTTCTCAAAGCGACCAGCATGAGTCTGACCAAACTGCGGGAGGCAGTGGAAGACAGGAGTGCCTGGCGTGCTCTGGTCCATAGGATCACGAAGAGTCGGACATGACTAAACAATAACAACAACAAGCTTTAAAACACTGCACACACAAATGCCCCAGGTTAAAAATACAAACACACCCACCCACCTTCCCCCTTTCCTTGCTTTCCCAAATGTATAGTTTTGTCTTTAGCTTTGTTTGGGATTAGCAAACCGCCGTGGGTGTTTTAAAGAAGCAATTCTTACCTGAATGTTGATCATGCAGCCATTCCAGTTAAACCCAGCAGCCGGTAAATTGACCGGAAAGGGGACTGGGAAGAGAAGGGCCAAGATACTTCCCCTAAATGAAAAGGAATCTTCCGCTCTTCATTCTTGCCGTGTCCATAGCTGCAGGGCATCTGTCCCAAGTTGCTGGTTTAAGCTGCAGCTTTTGATATTCATGATTGGTTTCATAATCCCGATCAAAAAAGGGAAATCGCTAGGATTATGAAATTGTTTTAATCCACCCCTGCCCCATCCATGGCTGTTGACTCCATCAATCACCTTTGTTGTCGTCTTTAAGTGCTCGCCTAAACAGAAACTCCTTTATAGAGGTCCTGGTAAAATCGTACTAGAAACGCAAGGCCTGTTTTTTTCCCTTTCCTTTCCTTTCCTCCCCCCTTTTCTTTTTTTGGCTAACTGCTGTAGCAGCAGAATGGAATGTTTCAATTTCCGGTATACTCTGCCCATTTTGCAAATCTCATCAGGCTGAAGAAAACCAAGGGCTGATTTGTCACCGGAGTTAGCACAGAGACTATTTTGGACAGAGGACATGTGCGACCGGCTAATGGGGAAGATTACAACAATGTTCAGAGGAGTTGTTGCTGTGTAATTTAAAGCTGGTATGGATAAGATGGTTAGTTAGACATCCTAATTTTTGCTGCTGCTGCTGCTGCTGCTGCTGCTGCTGTTTGAACAAAGCAAGCATTTGGTCCTGCAATACATGCACTTTGTGCAGCACTGAAACGTACTCGAGGGAAAAGGGCAATTCTCTCCATGGGCATATCCACACACAAGCCTTCTGCTGAATGTTATTATCCTTCTCACCCCCCCTTTTATCAGAATAAGGGGTAGCACAACACCACCCACAACTTTCAAAATTTATGATTTGGCACCCACAGTGTTTCATCCACGCCAGCAGGCCATTCATATGCCCGAGTGTTCCTGTTTTATTCATGCATAGAACCACCACTTTCTCCATGCCTTTAAAAAAATAATAATTATATACTGCCCTATACCCAGAGGTCTCAGGGCGGTTCACAGAATAAAATCAAAATATAAAACCACAAAATACATAATCAAAATAAAAACAACAACCCAATAACCCAGTGTTTTTCAACCACTGTTCCGCGGCACACTAGTGTGCCGCGAGATGTTGCCTGGTGTGCCGTGGGAAAAAATGTGTTTATTTGATTCCTATTCAAGAGAATTACTTTATATATAGTCAATATAGGCACAGAGTTAAAAATTTTTACATTTTCTAATGGTGGTGTGCCTCGTGATTTTTTTCATAAAACAAGTGTGCCCTTGCCCAAAAAAGGTTGAAAAACACTGCAATAACCCTCCACACCACCCCCCAAAAAACACATTTTTAAAGGGCATAGGATCCTCACAACACTTAAAGTAACAAATCTGGACAAGAGCCACTTGTTGCAAAGGCAATTATCTCAGAAATGTCTGTAACAATATTGGCAACCAAATTGGCCTGGTGCCTTTCTGATACAAAGACAAAAATAGATTTGAAATAAGAGTGGGAGGGGTGGAATTATCTTTGGCTGTTGAGCAGATGTAATACTAGTGCTTCATGTTCTGCAAGGGAAAGACCTGTATTTAATGTTGCAAACGAGTCCTCTTTGCTGAGTTTCATCTTCTTCCTTCTTGGTGCTGTTTCTACTACTGATGCACTTCCACCAGAACGTTGTTTGTCCATCCCAGGGCCACCATGGCTTTCTGGATCAGCCTCTTGGTCAGAGTCTGTGTACCTGTCAGGGTCTGGAAGGCTGCTTGGATCAAATTCATCATCACTTTCACTGCATTTTATTTATTTAGTAGATAGAAAAACCTGGCCAGATCTTCTGCACCAGCAACACCTTGGGGCGTTTTATAGGTCTCCTCTCCTTTCCCTTGGCAGGTGCGGCAGGCTGAGCAGAGCATTTGGGACTGTTGAGTGGAAGGACAAAGAGCTGCCTTGGCCAGTGGTATGAGAAGATCTGGAGAAGCACAGAGGAAGAAACTTCTCCTGGAGAACAAGAAGTCCAGCTGTTGAGGAGTTAACACACTCCCCACCCATCCACCCCTGTACTGCCTTGCAGTGGGCAGTGGTGCCGGTCCTGGGAGTAGGGGAAAGGAAGAGAAATAGAGGTTTGGGGGGCACATCTCATTTCACTCCAAAGGGCTTTGATCCCTCATCTGTTTCATTGCAAGCTTCACAAATGACTCAGTACATATGTTGATTAATTGCCCGATGATAAGATCATTTTGGTGTGAGGTGAGGATATTTATAGCAAGAGTAATAAAAGGGAATTGTCATTTAGGGGAACTGAATTTAATTCTAAATTATATTCCGGAAATGTGGGAGACTTCAGGGGGTAAAAAAAAAAAAATGGCTATACCGTGCTATATTAGAAGCAAAAAAAAACTTGTTTTGATGAATTGGAAAAGCCGTAAAAAGATTCAATTGAGCACATGGATTGATAATATGGACAGATTAGCTACATATGAACGAATTGCATGTCGTCGCAAATTAAGAATGGATAAATATGAAGAAATCTGGAATGAATATTTAAGTGATAAGGCGGACAGAGGTGGGAGGTAGAGGGAGGCGAGAGAGGTGGGGAAATGGTGTTGTAAAAAAAAAAAGGTGTAGTCAGAGGTATATCAGTGTATTTAAATTTGAATTGTCAAACTGTGTTATTATTGTTGTTATGGTTTTTATTGTTTGTGGTTGATGCTTGTATCAAAAATAAAAATTAAAAATTAAAAAAATGACTCAGCCAGGGTATAAAACTGTCAGGAACTTCTTAATGGCCCTGGAACTTGCAGATCAATAAAAAAACCTAGCAAAATAATCCCAGGCTAGACTTTCTGACGGTGCACAAGTCCCTCTCCCTCTGCGGTACTGAGAAGAGGGTGAGTGTTAGAAAACAAAAAGCTGTTATCCTATGGCTGTCCCTGGGAATAAAATGTCTCCCGGGTGCCAAACTGGAGGTGTGGCAGTACAGCACCCCCCCCCCCGTCCCCATATGTCACTTGACACATCAAAAACAAACCCCTCCCAAAATGGAATACTGTAGTTCCACCTTGAAAGGGCTTGTGTTGTTCAGTTTTCATGTCCATACCAGTCTTAACAGTGCTAAGCAGCGGTTTGTATCTCAAAGAGGGGAAATTGGGATGTCTATACCTCAAGCATGATGTCGCATGGATTCTCCCCCCCAGAGTGAGTACCTTGAACCCTGCAAATATGCAGCAAATGGCTCGTGTGGAAGTGCCCTATATTGCCATCCTGCAGACGTTCCCTACAAGTTTTGTTCAGTTAAATGCATCAATGCTCGACAATACACACTCCTTGAAATAGCCAGTGAACCCCTTTGCTTTCACTCCGTATGTTTGATCAAACAGAACAGGTTGTTTCAGCTGCCAATCCTGCACCGACCCGTTCCCCTTGGTCAGGCATAGGCAAACTCCGGCCCTCCAGATGTTTGGGACTACAATTCCCATCATCCCTGACCACTGGTCCTGTTAGCTAGGGACGATGGGAATTGTAGTCCCAAACATCTGGAGAGCCGGAGTTTGCCTATGCTTGCCCTTGGTGCAGAAGAACTACAGTGACATTAATAGTGCATGTGCAACACTCATTTAAAGCACTCTTGTGTCGTTGTTGTTGTTCAGTCGTTCAGTCGTGTCCGACTCTTCGTGACCCCATGGACCAGAGCACGCCAGGCACACCTATCCTTCACTGCCTCCCGCAGTTTGGCCAAACTCATGTTGGTAGCTTCGAGAACACTGTCCAACCATCTCATCCTCTGTCGTCCCCTTCTCCTTGTGCCCTCCATCTTTCCCAACATCAGGGTCTTTTCCAGGGAGTCTTCTCTTCTCATGAGGTGGCCAAAGTACTGGAGCCTCAACTTCAGGACCTGTCCTTCTAGTGAGCACTCAGGGCCGATTTCCTTGAGAATGGATAGGTTTGATCTTCTTGCAGTCCATGGGACTCTCAAGAGTCTCCTCCAGCACCATAATTCAAAAGCATCAATTCTTTGGCGATCAGCCTTCTTGATGGTCCAGCTCTCACTTCCGTACATTACTACTGGGAAAACCATAGCTTTAACTATACGGACCTTTGTCATTTAAAGCACTCATTTAAAGCACTCTTGTATGACTTTGCAAAGTCAGGGCTCCCCCCCCTCCGGCCACCAAAGAATCTTGGAAATGTAGTTTAAGGGTGCTGGGAACTGTAGCTTTGCGAGTGGTCTAACAGTTCTCAGCACCCTTAAACCACACTTCCCAGGATTCTTGGGAGGGGGGCACAACTGCTGCAATGGAAAGTGTGGATGCGACCTCGGAAAGTTCACTTTCAGCATCGTTTAAGAATGATAGAATGAGAGGCAGATTTAGTCCACGGGTTGCGGAGCAGCTCCCATTCACTTCAACGGGGCTTGTGAAGCAGAACTTTCCAAAGAACTGCACTCATTGTTAAATCAGTTGCCACTCAATTTTTCTACTTCAAGTACCAAGAAGTACCCCACTCGCTGAAGTTCAAATGACAGGCAACCTGCACAGCAACCTTTGCAATCTGTAGGAGGGAGCCTTTTGCACTGAAACTCACTATGCACCATCACCACTTTTGAACATGACAACTGAAAATTACGGCGATGGGAATTTCCCCTTCCAAATTACTTGAGCAGGATATAGTTCCAGCTAAAAGAACAGTAATTCGTAAACTAGAGGAGATGGATTTGCAGCAGAAAATGGCGCTGGGTAATGGTACATGTTCACCTCTAAACCTCAATTTATTACCCCTTTCAAAACTCCCAAGTTACCTGAACTCCTTAACTTCCTCAGCTCATAGATATGCCTTCATAAAGGCAAGATTCAATACCTTCCCATCCAATGTGTTGGGAAACAGATTTTCCAACGGACAGATATCGCTCTTATGCGACTGTAATTGCGGAGCCCCAGAATCGTTGCAGCACATAATCCTCGGATGTGCTTTTCACTCATCGGCCAGGAATAAGTTTCTTGCTCCGAATCTAAAGGGAATCGCAGATGATTCAAACAAAACCAAGCTGAGATACCTGCTGAATGATGAAGACCCTTTAAGATCACTTTCGGTTGCTAGATTTCTGATCAGCGCCCTATCCCTAAAGAAGAAAAACGGACTTCCGTGCGGCTCGGATAACCCTTTTAAATTATGATCCACGATGCAATTATGCGATACCATATTGATGTCCTGCATATATTTCTGAACAGAGGGAATGTTTTATCTCGCAAATTCACTGTATTGTACTGTTCTGCATCTTCCCAAGTTTTTGGATGTTTTAAAGCGTATTTATATTTTAAGTGTATTTATACGTTGTCTTGAGAAATTGTTGTATGATGGGGCCAATGGCCGTAATAAATATATCTATCTATCTACCACTTTTCATCGTGCTTCTTATCCCTGCCCTGTACAGATCCTTCCAGCAACTCCTGCAGCCCAGCTGGTGCCAAAACGTATTGCTCTGCTCTGCTTTGGACCACACCAGCAAGGCTGGGGTGGGGGGGTGGGTCTTGTTGTCTAGGCAGCCCAAAACCGCCACACACACTGCCCAGGGAGGTCCCGTTGGTGCTGCTAATGCCGTTTGTCTTCACCCCCACAGGTGCACTCCATTCTTTCTCGAGACGGATGGATGCCAACAAGAAGTGGGGAAGCAGTAACCTTGCCAGCACTTAGAAATTCCCCATGGGGATTTAATTAAGATGTGACATGCATTATTTTTCGGGAGGGAGGGCAGTGGAGGAACATCTGCTTTGTATGCAGAAGACCCCAGGTTCAATCTTCATCTTCAGGAAGGGTTGGGGAGTCCCCTGACTGAAACTTGGGAGAGCTGCTTCCATTCACTAGCTAAACTGTCTGATTTAGAATGAAACAAAATAAAATAAAAAATTCCTTCCAGTAGCACCTTAGAGACTTAGTTGGTCTCTAAGCTGCTACTGGAAGGAATTTTAAATTTTATTTTGTTTTGACTATGGCAGACCAACACGACATGGGAGCCATTGTGGTGTAGTGGTTAAGAGCGGTAGACTCGTTATCTGGGGAACCGGGTTCGCTTCCCCGCTCCTCCACATACAGCTGCTGGGTGACCTTGGGCTAGTCACACTTCTTTGAAGTCTCTCAGCCCCACTCACCTCACAGAGTGTTTGTTGTGGGGGAGGAAGGGAAAGGAGAATGTTAGCCGCTTTGAGACTCCTTCGGGTAGTGATAAAGCGGGATATCAAATCCAAACTCTTCTTCTTCTTCTTCTTCACGACTACCTACCTGTAACTGATTCAGAATGAATGATTCAGAATGAGGCAGCTTCCTAGGTGATATCAAGTGTTGTTCTGTTTTTAGCTAGTATTTAAGAATTTTTATTGAATGGTGTATTCTTAATGTTTTTATATGGAATGCTTAGGTTTTCTATTAAAGCAGCATAAAAAAACTATATAGATAAAACAACAGGAATTTATCCTGTGTAGGGTTATTTGAATCTACAAAGCTGTATTTGAAAATGTTCATTTTCTCGTCCCAGGTCTTGTGGAGCACACTAGAACAGTCAATTCCCAGGTGGGTTGCGGCCAGTGTTATTATCATCTGTATGTTCAAGAACCAAGTTGTGAAGGAGGGTCAGTTACTGCACACAAAATGCAAAACAACGAAGCAGGCACGAAGTTATTGGAAAACAAAGCTTGTAATAATGAAAAAGACAGATTAATAAACCAATCACTTTTTTTCCTTTTAAAAACACAAACCACATTAACTTTTTTTTATACAACCATCTAGGAACTATGAAACAGTACCACATTGTGCATTTTTTTTTTAAACCTACTTATCAAGAAAGTTAATTCCACACTTCAGAAAAGTCTTATATCCATTTTGGGGGGGAGGGAGGGGAGGGAGAAGGAAACAGCTAATAGCGCAATCACGGATAACATCATCATGAGTCCAAGCAAGCGGCAAGTCTTTGTCCTCACCTTTTCCACTGAGCCAAAACAGGAGTGGAGAAGGGGATAGAGAAAGGAAGAAAGTAAAGAGAAAAGCACCCACAAGAGGACTAAATCACATTCCATAGTTACTTTTGACACCTATAGCTCAGGGCTTCAAACTTTATATAATCATCATGTAGACCAACACACTGGAAGGGTGTAGAGGAATGGGAATGAGGAAGAGCAGGGCAAAGGTGTGAACGGAAAAGTTCGTTGCCACCTCCAAGCACCGCAAGAAGAATCTACACAGTATAAAGCTAAATAGGTTGGAGGGGATTTATCGTATAGATTGGAAAGCAGGCTCATCCACTAGCCTGTATGAGCACGAGAGGATTACATTTTCAGTCTAATTATCAACCCTGCAGCTCCCTTTACCCACGACTACTCCAGCAGTGCAAAAGAAGAAGTTTTCTCAATCAAAGGCTTGGGTTTGCCCAATTACACACCCTGCAACCAGAAACTCTGTAAGCATCCTAGTTGCTTTCTCATAGCGCCACTGGAGTAGTAGTTTCATCAGTCTTGCCCCAGAATGTGTGACATCTCTTTGGGCTAGTCACATTTATGGGGGGAGTTTTAATAGAAGAGCAGCAAAAAGACGCTGGACACAGATATTAGCATTATGGAAATGACCCTTCCCTTCCAGATCAATGAGGTTTTTCCTCTCCTTTTCCCCTCTCATTAGCCAGATGAGCCCAAAGCTCCAGTACTTAAGGCCAAGCCATTTCTTTCTCCACGTGGCTGATCAGCCGCTTGCAGGTGAAAAGGATTTATCAGTTCTGGTCAAGCAGAAGACAGGGGCCTCATAGTCCTCGAGGTGTTGTTGAACTCCCAACTCCCATCAGCCCTACTCAAAATGGTCAAGGGATGAAGGGAGCTGTACTCCGGAAATATCTGGAGGGTCACCCCCCCCCACAAAGTTTAGTGCTCATAAAGTATGAGGTGTGTTGTCACAGTAAAGGGGTTCAGTTGCCTCGCGTAGTTTCAAGAGAGACTGCCACCCCGCCTCCTGCCGGCAACCAATCGCGAGAGGGGCAGTTTGCAATGTCTAAAATTAGGCATTTTAATTTATGCCTCGGATAAATCTCAGAAAACTTTGGCTTTCCTCAACATTCTTAGGGGAGTTGGGGATTATCACAGTAGCAATGTTGCCCCACCTGGAAAACACCTGCCCCAGTTTACTTGTGGCAATGAAAATCTGTGGCCCTCCTTGGTAATGTTTCCTTGAGAAGGGAAAAACCAAATAATTTGTATCTTTGGGAAGATCTAGATCAGTGTTTTCGAACCTACCATTTGTTGAACCTCGCTGTGGGTTTCCTGTACTCTGCGTTTGGTTCTGGGGCATATGCTTTAGGGGACAGTTTACAATGGATGTTGGCAAGGAACACTGGACCTACTGTTGCCCCATGTAACCGTTCTCAGCAGCAGTACACTAAAGAGAAATAATAGCTGACAAATTCTATTTCGAGGAACCATTCCTGCAACTATTGGCTTTCTAATTAAGGAGCACCAGTGTTCCAAGAAACACAATTTGAAAGCAACAGATCCTCTAAACAAGAAAGACTGACTGTCCCCTGTTTGGGCTTGTTATCAGTGTCAAGTCCTGATAAACAACAGGCAGTTTGTAAGGGTGACTGTAGTGTAGCAGGGCATTCCTATCCCTAGAATCCAGAACCATAGAACTTCTCCTGAATACAAGCTGAGAATGCAGCACCAAATGGAGAGAGGCTGCTAATTTTTCTGCAGAGCTTGCTTGCTTGCTTGTGACAGTCAAGAAAACTGATCAAATGGGATAGCAAGCATGGTCTGAAAGATTATCAAAACCTACCTTTATTGTATGCAAAAAAAATGAATCCTGGTTCTAGAGGTGCAGGAAAATTCCTAGTGCTCTCCATGATCTGGGAAACCACCACGGAAAAGGAGGGACAGAAGACAGCTGGGGGTCCTGTGATTTGAGACAAACCTTTCCTCCATTCGCTCAAACACAAGAAAAGGGGGAAACCCCTTTTTAAAAAGGAAAGCAAAAGTAGCAAAGTGTTTCTGCACATTCTCACACAAGATGCTTCTAAAATGCCCATGGTAGGCAGAAGGCAAATCTCACTAACCTGCTTTCATTTAAGCCACGTATCTCAATTTTTCCTAACATAGCTCCACCTAAGAAAGTTGCAGAGAGGAAGACACCCTCGGCTGCTGAAACAAAAGCTAGAGATGAACAAGCTTCTAAGACAGTCGAAAGTCATTTCAGAGGCATTGTTCCACAGACAAATCTTTTGTCCCTGTGTCACCTGAGGCTTAATATGTTTTACCAATTAATAAAACCCTTACAGACTGCTTATTAGAGGTGGAAGTGGAATGAGTAAACATGCCAGAAGCAACATTCTCCTAATGTCCACTTTTTGGGGGGGGGGCAGGGACCACTGCATGTCTCCATCAAAAGACAGCCTTTTCAATTCAGGAAAGGCTGAATTTCTGGCAGTCCCAATATTCCATCTTTTAAGTTTAAACCAGCTGTTCTTTTTTAAATGAGGGGTTCAGGGAACACCACCTTTCTGGCACAGCTGTGACTCCCGCTCTGCACTGACCACTGTAAGAATGAAATAAGAAACTCAAGAGGCTCTTTTAAAAAAATGATTCCAGAAGCATGAGTGACTCATTTCAAAACACCTGAAGCAGGAAGTCAAGGATCTTGTCCACAGCTAGCCTAGCATGCTTGATATGCAATCTGGATAGCAATTCCAGTACTGGCAAGACCTGCAATCTCCTAGTTCGTAAGTTACATATAGAAATCCGAGTTAGCACTGAAACTGCCATTCTTTTCAAAATCCATATTGGAATGGAATGCCCAAGGCATTACAGCGGCTAAACCACCGCAGGCAGAAAGAGTGTAAGGGCTTCCTGGTAAAACCTGCCACTCCAAACAGTAGTCTTGAATTTTGCCTTGTTCTGAGAACGTCATTAATGTTGGGAGAGTGAAGACACTATTCCTCTGTACCAGAATCAAATGCAACAATGTGATGCCCACAAGAATTGATAAGGGTTCCCATAGACAGAAGGTCTGGACCAGCTGTGCAGTCGTTTCCGGATAAGCTGGATGTATCCTGCTGCTGACAATAGCTTTTTTTTCTTTTCAGAGCATTGACAGCAGCATAAAAGGGGCAATCTTGCCTGTGGCATGTTCCATTCCTATTATCGCCTCTGGTGAGCAAGGCTTCTCAAGTTTTTAATGCTTCAGAAACCTACAAGGCCAGTTTGGCCAGAGATGACAAAGCGCAGAAAACTGCACGTGCTCCTAAGGCCAATGACGTTTGCCAGACACTGTTTTCAGTTCTCTTTATAACTATCAGCTGTCTCCAGATATAGCATTTCCCTTCATCCTACCTGAGTTCATGGGCTGTTGAGAAATTCTCCAGTGACAGACCGCTCCTCTTACTCTACCCTTGTTCTTTCAAACCTCTCTGCCAAGTTCCCTCTACGCTAGTTTAAGAAGTATTTCCAACGCTGCATTGCTTTGGCAGGTGACACATGATTTGATCAGGCCAGCATCCCAAGGGTAAGTTGATCCTTTTCGCGCTGTTCATCTTCCTAAATTTTATAATTAAGTCACCATTATTCTCAGTCAGTCAGTGGTAATTATCGGTTAACAACCAGATTGCTGCATAAAAATAAAAAATCATCTATTTTCGTGAGTAAAATACAAACAAAACAAAGCCAACCCCTGCAATAGGAAAAAAAGAGAACAAAGCAAAAACCCTTGAAATATCTCAAAGGTTCTCCTTAATTGCAAATGCATCTTGTCTGAGAAAGGCAGTACGGCTAGGCTGGAGCTTCTGAACCCCAGGAGGAGGACATGTGGGGTCCTATTGTGAAAAACCATTCTCAGAATTATTTCCTCTTGGAGCAGCTTGGTTTTGGAATACCAAATGGGCAGAAGAACTGACACTGCGCAACTCCCAAGTTTTCTACCAACATCCACACACCTCTCTCCCTGGCCATCCATCATGTTAAAATTTGTGGGTGGTTCTTTGCAGTTCTCCCAGCAATTATCTTGATAGGCTAAAGCACAATACAAGTGACTGTGATTCTAGGACTCACTCTTCTGCCTGCTAAGAGGCCCTGATTTTCAGCCACTGTTTTGCTGACTTATTTTGCTCTGTTGAAGAGTAACAGATTCCAGTCTCTAGTCCCTCTGGGCTACAGGCACGTTATGAATACTTTTTTTTTTTTTAAGCCACAGTTGCCCTACAAAATAAATTTTGCGAATGGCTTGAGAAGGTAAGTGGGCAATAAATAGGTAAGCAGGGACACAATGATCAACTAAGAAAAAGGGGGAAAAGGTTTAAGGAGGAGGAACCCTCTTTGCTTAATAGTGTGCCTCTGATCTGCAGACCCTAGACGACTCCACAGGAGAAAAGGAACTAGCAAGAAGTTACCACCTGAAATGGCTAAAAGAGAGAGAGAGAGAGAGAGAGAGAGAGAGAGAGACAACACAGTCCTTGCTGTGAAGTCTTGGAATAGAGACAGAGTTCAGGGAAATTTAGTAGCTTCCCCACTATTATGGTGTTGACCTCACACACGCACACACTGTGTAACAGAGCACAAATAAGATTTCGTTTGCTAACATTGAGCACAAATGCGTGGCATACACAACAAGGCTTGGGACTACGAGGGGTGGATATGGTCATCTTAAGACCTTCATGCTGCTCTATCCTATGGGCTCTGGAGGCCAACGTGGATTAAAACAAAATCAAGCTGGAAACTTTTCCTAAAGAATTTCCTAAACTGTATGGCCATCTACCCTTACTCCCATTAGCGGCGCCACTTATTAGAATACTTGCAGAAGTCAGGTCTAACACTAAGCTTGGCAGGATTTGGGGTAGATAGGTTAAAAAGGAAAAAAGAAACGAAACGAAAGCTAACCTGAGGATGTTCTTGGCCAGTGATTGTCAGAAGAGTATTTGCCAAAGTATGGCAAAAGTTTTTTTTTAATTATTATTATTTTTAAAGCATTAAAAAAGCCCTTTCTATTGCAATACCAATTCCCGAGACTACACAGTCTCCAACTCGCCTAAGTGACAAGGTCTTGAGTGTCTGCCTAACCCCCGTTTGGACTGATGAATGCATCATCCTGTATCCTCAACAAGGCAGACCATTTCTTCACTTAATCTCAAGTTTCACTCCTATTATGTAGCTGAAGTAAATGGAATAATGCGTGTTTTCCCTGTTTCAAAGGGTAATGTCCTAAAGACTCAGCTCATTAAAGCAAAAAATGTTTCCTAAATCTACAAGGCTTTTTTTTTTTTGCACAGGTATCTGAGGAAATGCACGGGATTAGCTCCAACTAACCTCCATCAGAAAGCTGAAGATCATTTGTACTATTTCTGCACAGCTACATTAAAAAAAAAAACAAGAACCAAAGAGAGACAAGGATGATCCGGCTAAAATCATGCCCAGGTTTTTGAGGGACGGGCGGCAGCAGCAGCAGCAGCGGC
The DNA here is from genome assembly GCF_009819535.1 of Lacerta agilis. Lineage (NCBI taxonomy): Eukaryota > Metazoa > Chordata > Lepidosauria > Squamata > Lacertidae > Lacerta > Lacerta agilis. Next base: position 6,663,773 of record NC_046317.1, on the reverse strand, counting down.
AGCAGCAGCAAGTAAAACCCACAAGAGAAACTTTGGTTTAAAACAAATCAAATGGAAAAAGAGAAAGAAAAAGTCAGGTCAAACCGGCGCAAGTTCTCTCATCAAAGAGGTATTTTAAAGGGCGTAACCTCACAGCAAGAGAGATTCAGGATCTGCATCCCCTCCCCCACCACTTGCCTTGTTTTTAAGAGAGCTACCTACCACCTTCATTGCACAGGACTCAAAACCATTCTCTTATAGTTGTCAACTATCATAAATAATGTGAAAACTATGTGCAACAAATACATCGTATTTCCAAAAAAAATTATAAAGAAGTCACATCAAATTAAAAAGTAGCTTCATGAATGAAGGTACTGCCCTAAGTGCACTTTCCCGGCAAGTGCAACCAGTGCCTTGGTGCTGGATATGAAGGAGAACACCAAAAACCAGAGCATGAGCCAGAGTTAAAAATTGCGGGTCCAGCTTTAACCCGTCAAAGCTGGACCGAGCAGAGACTGAGTGAGTTCTCGGTAGAGTCCCCTCGGGGAGTCCCGACGATGCTTCCTCATCTAAATTGTATGTCCTTGAAGCGATTGCAAACAATCTTTAAGACAGTTCCTTCCTTCCATAAGTGTCCCTCTGATTGGCAAAACGAAGTAACCTTTTTATTTTAAAAACAAGAAATCAAATTAAAACCAGAAGAAAAAAGAAAAGGAAACACAGTGAGCTTGTTGGAGTCCATAGGATCCGGTCCGGAAGAGCTCAGAAAGTGTGTTCAGATTTTTCTCCTGTTTTCTGCTGGAAATATACCAGAAGTTGGGTTGTTGTTGTTGTTGGTGGGGTTGTGCGGGGCGGGGGGCAGGGAGAAGGTAGTAAAGCGAGAGAACACAAGGGATGTGGAACTTGGTTCTGTGGACATTTCATGTGTTTGCTTCGTCATCTGTGTCTTCTATTAACACCTTGGTGTCACGAGACTTGGACCTGGGGAAACACAAAATTAAACACAGCTGAAGCAAAAATATATAACACAAGATAGAAACTTTGTTGTCTTGCATGCATGATAATAATAAGAAATTTATTTTTTTATTTACAGCATCTGTGTTTGATCCCACAACATAAAGCTTCTCTGGTTGGCTTATAGTAAAGAAGTAAAACACAAAATAGGGATTTTATTCACACTGTCCGATTTATAGAAGTCTAATGTGTGTCATCCTTCCTTCTCAAGATCAGGAGATAAAGTTCATGGAGGCTGGGCATGTAGACTAGGACAAGGGTGTCTGAGCAGGTTAGGTGGGAGAGAATACTTTTACTCCTCAGCTACACGTAGAGACTCTACACATTTTGAGGTCTCTCTGAACAGAGCTATAAAGTCAAACTGCAATCCGGCCTCTGCCCATAATGTGGGTAAAGGTTGCATATAGCTTGGCATTCATACACTGGGATCTATCCTGCCCTTATCGCTGCGTCTTTGCTGCTCAGCCTGTTATTGAGCTTCACTGATCTCCAAATTTACATTTATTAGAACTTCCAAAAAGCCAGGGATATTGCCTTAATCACAAGGGGTTTTTTTTGTTTGTTTTTTTTGAGAAAATTGGAGCAACAGGCTTCTAAATCACCACTCACTACAGACAACTAATTCTTTCATTTAAAAAAAAAAACAGGTGGTGTTTCCAGTTACTGCCAAAGTGCTGATTTTAAAAACAAAAAAGGCGGTAGGTACTAAAACTTGAAGATCAAAAGTGTCCTGCCTTTGCTCTTCAAAGAATCCTGCTTTTCCCGTATGTGTTGCTCACAATCTCCCCTTCTTCTAAATTTTGATTACTCACCTAGCTCTGGAATAAAAATGGTGATCACATCTATTGGCAGTGACTCATAATGAAACAACACCTGCATAATTTGTTCAGGCTGTTCTCTTTAAATCTGCCTGCCACGAGTCTCTTCCTAAAGACTGTGCTGAGCAAAAGTATTGTGCAAGTACACTTGTCGAGTCCATTGACATTTGCAATAGAGAAGGATCTGTCAGCCATGCCTTGCAGATACAGTCTTAGGTTTGCTTAGGGCCCACCGACAGCTTTGCTTGTCCTATGCCTGAAAAGCATGGGTCTGAGTGGCTTTCTCCTTGTCCTGCTCCTTTCCCAGGGAAAAGCAGCTCTTTAGCTTTAAACCGGAACAACGCAGAAAACCTGGTTGCCATTTGCTCCGACTGAGCGCTAAAGAGCCATTTCCCCCGGGGAAAAGCAGCGGGTACAAGGGGAAGTGTGGACAAGCCCTCAATGAGAAAGAAATACGTACTGAGAAGCAAGACGCGGTCTATGCAAGGACACACTCTGGCTACGCTTCCAGGCCCGATTTTTCTGACGATTCCGGACACCATCCTCCTGGTCCATCATCTGTTCAAGCAGGGTCTGATCATCTGCGTTCAGCGGTGCCACCGAGATGTCCCGGACAGCTCGGAATTCACCACAGTTGTTCAGGTGCTCATTCTCCAGTCGGAAGAAATTCCACACAAATCGACTGAAAGATACAGAACCGTAGTAAGTGACATACCACATTTTCCTGTCTATAAGGTGCCCCCTATTTTGGGGGCTTCAAAATTTAGAAAATAGGGGGGATTGAGCTTTTGGGGAGGATTATTTGGGGGGAATGCTGAAAATCGCTCACCTGCCAGAACACAACCGCTCACTTCATTTACAACTGCTGCTTACAATCTCTGGCTTGTGCTTCGTTCCGGCAGGTGAGCGATTTTCGGCACCCCTCCTCCCAACAATCAAGTGGCCAATCGCCGCTTACAATCTCAGGCTCACGCCAAAAAACCATTCATGCCTCCCCCCAGCACTACCCATGTCTAAGACGAGCCTAAATTTTGAACCTCAGTTTTCTATTTAGGTTACATTATAGTCCAAATGCTATTCATCAGGAAATAAGGATTTGTTTTAAGTTTTTCATGTGTGCTAAAACTCAATCTAAGATTATTATTTTTTAACTGTTTAACCACATCAGTTAACAAACATGGATATATATGCTATGTTATTGTTTTAGTTAAATAAATTGTTTAAATTGTTATTAAGAAAATGATTATTTTTCTCCTTCTAATAAAGTACAGCAGAAAAGTTGTCCAAATATGAACAGTTAACTTATTAAACCTCACAATAATGTCATAATTATCTGTCTATGTATTTCTAATACTATAACCAAATCAGTAATTTCTGATATAACTGTAAAAACTACTCTGAAAATTTATTATTCCGAAAATGAAACCTTCATCTGGTTGAAAATATTAAGATTAGACCAGCAAGAATGAGTCTTTCTGTTAAAAAATGATTTAAATCAAATCCACCCTGGTCTGCAAAAACTGGGGTAAGTACCGTATTTTCCGGTGTATAAGACGACTGGGCGTATAAGACGACCCCAACTTTTCCAGTTAAAATACAGAGTTTGAGATATACTCAACCGCAGATTCTCCACCCGGCGTATAAGACGACCCCCGGCTTTTGAGAAGATTTTCCTGGATTAAAAAGTAGTCTTATACGCCAGAATATACAGTAGTTTAGGTAATGCATCTTACCGGAAAACTTCAAGTGGTGCAAACACAGTAGCGATGATATCCCCGGCGTAAGGGTGGATTGGCATGGAAGTAAGAGAGATCTGGATAGTCCATGCAAAGCGCAGAATCACATCCTCGACAATGGCACAGTAGTAATAGGCCTGAGGAAACAGGTGGAAAAGACCGCTGTAATGCAGAGCAGGGTTATCAACCAGATCCACCTTCAAATAAAAGTGTAGAGCAAAAGAAGAATCCAGCCCTTGGATTTGCTTATTCTGTATGCTCAATGTGGTCAGGGACATAGCGAGCCGCTTTGCTGCCCGGGGCGGCCTTAAAACTTGCCGTGCCGCCACCGCTGCACAGTTGGAAGGGGTGCCGGCCGCTCGCGCCCACCATCTTGGATGGACTGCGCATGTCCACCCAAGATGGTGGGCGCGAGTGGCTGGTACCCCTTCTGTGCAGTGGCACAGCAACTTTTAAGGCTGCAGCGCACGAACAGCAGCACAGACGCTGTGCTGCTGTTTATGCGCTGCAGCCTTAAAAGTTGCCATGCGCCGGAGGCACCGATCTGCATGTGGTTTCTGTGCAGACAAGAGAGTCTATATTCCCATCCAACATAAAAGTATCATCACAAAAAAGCGAGATAAACAGCTGATTTGTCGAAGGACCAACATTACACTAACAACAACAGGAACAACAGCTTCATTCCTTAAGATCTGGCAGCGAGATGGCATGCTTCTTGATTGGCTGTTTTCCAAATACCCTGTTGCCACAGAGTACTTTAAAGGTTTTGCAGCCTGAGGACTGCACTCTGGGGAACCTCATGCCAGCAGTGGGAGGAGCAAAACATGTCAATGTTACCTTTATAGAGTAGGCTAGTTTGTACACACAATCTTCTTCATCATCATTATTATTATTATTATTATTATTATTATTTATTGAATTTATATACTGCCCTATACAAGGAGGTCTTGGGGCTGTTCACAGAAAAGATCATCACAAAAACCACAATATATATATATATATATATATATATATATATATATATATATATATAATATCAAAATAAATACAGCAACCCAATAACCCCCCCCCCCAAAAGAGTCACATTTTAAAAAGGCATAGGATGTCAGTGGATTCAACACGCTCCTCGCCCTCCTTCATTCAGGCAAGCAAGACACATGATCAGAGTTCTAGAACACTGTTCAGCCAGGCAAAAATGATCAAGGAGGGTGCAAAATAGGACCAGTGAGGGGCATGGCTGGGGTGTGTTGTTGGAAACCTGGTGGACTGCATTTGTAAGCAAACCATTGTAACTATTAACAACAGGTGGCCATGACCATGATTTTCTGTCTATACTGCCCATGCCTGGCGTTGGGCCACGAGTTAGCTGTAAGAAATATAGCACACCTTCCCTGAAGGCAGATGCTGGCACTGTGACAACTTGAAAAAATTGCCTCTTGCCTACGAGGGTTTCTGCATACAACATGCCCACTTGTTGCTGTATCTAAAAGCAATCACTTACCAGGCGGCCCCTGCTCTCCTATCAGATCAACCAAGACCCAACCTGTTTGTCTTGGGGTCCAAGATCCCCGAGTCACAACCTGCCACTGGTTCTTGCTTCATGTCAACCACGGGTAAGTGAGTGGGAAGGAGAGGCAAGAGCAGAGCAGGACAGGAAATTCTCATATGGCTCTGTTGTGATGTGTATGTACAAACAAGATACAGTGGTACCTCGGTTTACGAACTTAATCCGTTCCGGAAGTCCGTTCTTAAACCAAAGCCATTCTTAAACTGAGGCGTGCTTTCCCTAATGAGGCTTCGCGTCACCGGTGCCCTACCACCGTTCGTAGACCGAGGTAAAGTTCGCTAACACTACTTCCGTTTTTGTGGAGTTCGTATACTGAATAGTTCGTAAACAGGGCTGTTCTTAAACCGAGGTACCACTGTAATCTCGTAAGGGTTGAGGTGGTGGGGGAGAGAGGAGGGAGAAGAATAGGAACAGATCTCCTCCCTCCCCACCCCACCCCCTGCCAATTGTCCCAGTTCTTGCTTATGTGGATATATCCAATTATTGACCTAATGACAATGTATGCACTGAATGTGTTAAAATGAAAGTTACTTTATTTTAGCTAATTCTCTCCTTCAAAGGCACCTGGTTTTTTGTGACAGCTCCAGTGTTCAATATGGGTGGGATTATTCATTTGCTCAAATAGACGGCACCACAAGCAAATGTCCTCAGGGTGTGAACGTGCCAACAGTTCGAATCCTCCCAAGTTTTCAAATAAAGATCTTCACAAAAGCAACCTGCATACGCACCTTTTGTGGGTAGACAATCTCTTCCCGCAGGAAAGTATTCTCGCCAGCATTCCTGTCAAAGAGACCCCAATCCATCTTCAAGTCCCAGATGAGGGTGTAGCAGGAGCTGACAAAATAGAAGACGATCCACAGGTAGAAGAACACTTGGGAGTCACTGTGTTTTCGAACTGCAAGAAGGAAGAACAGTGTCACTGTATAAAAATGAGTAGACCACTCAGCTGGAATGGAGTTTAGTTATGAGCTTGGATACTTCTGGGAGCAACCCTAAAAGCATTTTACACAAGGAGCACAAAATCATCTCATGAATTTGAGTAACACCGACATGAATTTTGACAGTGTCCGTTTCTATAAAAAAATATGAATAAACAGTGTTCTGAAAGACATGAACCAGAAACTTTAACAAAATGCAAGTTATTGAAAGGAGGCCACTTTCATATTGCGATACAGTGGTACCTCAGGTTACATACGCTTCAGGCTACATACGCTTCAGGTTACAGACTCCGCTAACGCAGAAATAACGCTTCAGGTTAAGAACTTTGCTTCAGGATAAGAACAGAAATTGTGCTCTGGTGGCGCAGCGGGAGGTCCCATTAGCTAAAGTGGTGCTTCAGGTTAAGAACAGTTTCAGGTTAAGAACGGACCTCTGGAACGAATTAAGTTCTTAACCCGAGGTACCACTGTAGAAAGGAAACCCAACAGTGCCTGCCCCAAGACTCATAAGTATGATGAAGGCTTATTTTTTTGGAAATAATTCAGTAATGAATAGAGTAAATTACAGGAAGGTAGCCGTGTTGGTCTGCCATAGTAAAAACAAAATAAAATAAAAAAAATCCTTCCAGTAGCACCTTAGAGACCAACTAAGTTTGTTCTTGGTATGAGCTTTCGTGTGATTCTGTTTCAGTGTATCTGAAGAAGTGTGCATGCACATGAAAGCTCATACCAAGAACAAACTTAGTTGGTCTCTAAGGGTCTACTGGAAGGAATTTTTTTATTTTGTTTTGTTTTGAATAGAGTAAATGTTATTCATTGTTTTTTATGACTACTCTGTAATGGTTACTGCGGTGTAGTATACACATTTCTTTCCCATTTTAAATGGGATTCATCTGGCACCCTGCAAATGACAGCAGTTTCATTTGAAATAATATGAGATGATTTGTTCTGATATCTCCTAGCTTTTAAATGTATCTTTTAGGTCAGGGGTGGCCAACTCCCAAGAGACTGCGATCTACTCACAGAGTTAAAAACAGTTACGGTACTGCTGTTGTTGGGTAAGGTTTTTCAGGGGAGCATTACAAATACAAGGCAGCACAATCATATAATTGTAGTATCATAAGGATCATTTAGTCCAAACCCCTGCATTGCAGAATTTTTTTTGCCCAACGTAGGGCTCGAACCCATGACCCTGTGGTTAAGTCTCATGCACTATGAACTGAGCTACCATCAGCTTTCTTTCTTTTTTCTTTTCAAAAACTTTTTTAAATTTTCACACAAAAAAACATGCAAAACAAATAAGGTGAGAAGACACGAAACACTGTATATGGAATACATCATTAAGGTAAGCAGACCACACAGGTTCGTATAATTTAATAATTGCTGATCAGAAGGTCAGCGGTTCGAATCCCCGCGACGGGGTGAGCTCCCGTTGCTCGGTCCCAGCTCCTGCCCACCTAGCAGTTCGAAAGCACGTCAAGTGCAAGTAGATAAATAGGTACCGCTCCAGCGGGAAGGTAAACGGTGTTTCTGTGCGCTGCTCTGGTTCGCCAGAAATGGCTTAGTCATGCTGGCCACATGACCCGGAAGCTGTATGCCAGCTCCCTCGGCCAGTAAAGTGAGATGAGCACTGCAACCCCAGAGTTGGACACGACTGGGCCTAATGGTCAGGGGTCTCTTTACCTTTACCTATTCATGAGACCCCAGAGGGCAGGTGGTGCTATTGCCACCTGCCTGACTTTTGATGGTGGAGAGATTCATTGCTTAACATGTGGTTCTGAATAACCTCAAAACTCTACATAAGAACCTCTAACACCTAAACTCCCTATATTTCAGCCCCAAGCTTAGTGATAGAGAGTAACTATGGATGAATCAAGGTCTCTCTTCTGGAACAGCATGTAGACATCATGCTTAATGAGCGGTACTTCAGAGTGAAATACCGTGCAGGATCAATAATACTGGCTGCAGGGTGGTTTGTTTGTTTATGGATGTGAAATTCTTTGAGCATTTGGGGAAAATCTGAATTACTTTTATTATTATAATCACTGGCAAGGCTGCCATTCACATTTTGCCCAGTAGATGGGAGCTTTTGCACATAGGAAAACTCAGCAGCAATGTTCAGTTCAGAAAATTTCTTTAAGTAACAAAAATGTATTAATTCCACTGGGCAATATTAGTGCAACGAAGGGCAGGTTATAAAGGGTAGTACTTGGAATCTGCCTTGCTGGGGTGCCGGGCGGGGTGTCTTGAGCCACCCTGAAGACAGATTGATTGTGACAGAAGTTTGCACTTTGTAGAGTCTACTTCAGATCATAGAATCATAGAGTTGGAAGAGACCACAAGGGCCATCCAGTCCAACCCCCTGCCAAGCAGGAAACACCATCAAAGCATTCCTGACAGATGGCTGTCAACAGAATCATAGAATCATAGAGTTGGGTATGATGCAGATCAATATTTTACAAGTATTAAGAAAAAAAATGTGTAAACGCAAAAGCTGGGCTAGCCTATCCCAGCTCTTCCATCACTTAACATATGGTTCTGAATAACCTCAAAAATCTACATAAAGAACTCTAACCTCTAAACTCTCTATATTTCAGGCCCGTGCTTGAGTAATTATGGATGCATCAAGGTCTCTCCTCTGGAAAGACACTTGTTGTTTTTAAAGACATGTAGGTAAACTCAGTGTCTCAGCTTTGATGAACAGAGGCTAAACATTGATGAGTGAACAAAGACAGTGAAATCTTGCAGACATCTGAAGAGGTTCTGCAAAAGAAGCGGTGTAGCGTCGGTTGCTGACACCCGTGGGGGGCAGGGGGGGGAAGCGACCGCGCTGAGCTGTCTGCCTGCGCACAGGAATTTAAAACTAGAAATCTGAAACAAAATAAAATAAAATAAATTCCTTCCAGTAGCACCTTAGAGACCAACTAAGTTTGTTCTTGGTATGAGTTTTCGTGCATGCACACTTCTTCAGATACCGTGTGCATGCACACGAAAGCTCATACCAAGAACAAACTTAGTTGGTCTCTAAGGTGCTACTGGAAGGAATTTTTTTATTTTTTATTTTGTTTTGACTATGGCAGACCAACACAGCTACCTACCTGTAACTAGAAATTTGAAGACAGCCTGGAATTAAACCTGCTCTAATCAGATCTGCTACCACCACAAGGTCCAAGCTACTACAACATAAAGCTTATAAAACAGACTAGTTCCTGACATGTAAAATAAAATTCAGGTTCCACAGAAATCTTCAACAGGTAGATGGGAGAATTAAATGTTCTCCATTACACAGTGAGATAATTTGTATTCACAGCCAAGCTTGTTCTGCATATAGTTGAAAATCACTTTATTAATGTGTCTAAAGGTTCTGCAAAGCAGCAAGAACTCTTTAGGTGTGCTAACATTTGACTTGCCCAGAGGCTCTTCCACAATATTTAACCCCTGGGATGTCCATTTTCCTCTGTCAAATAAATTTATTAACCACCAATCTTACATTCACGATAGCAAATCATGCCTGCTAGCAACCTCTCAACACTAGCATGGCCTTTGAAGGGAAGGCTTACTAATCTAGTTGCAAGCATGCACACAAAATCTCTAAAGAATAATTATAGCCATGAATAAGGAGAGACAAATTCTGCCAAATTCAGTGTCTCTCAGTTCATTGTCTTCATAGTCTTTCAATTCAGTTCCTCACATTTCTGCATCAGTTTGCATTTTTTAAAAGGTCCTCGTAAAAATGTGTCAGCACTTTAGCGAACATTTCCCCTAATGCACACATTTTTGCAAGCAATTTCCCCCAACGTAAAACATTTGCGTTATTTGTGTGTGTGTGTATGCATATGCATACTTTACCTTAATATACATATTTTGGACACCTTTTCTGAGTTGGGGAATGAAAATTTTGGACAAGCGCTACTACTGAAGGATCAGTGGCAGTCTTTTTAATTGGTTTTCTACCTCTGGGTTCTGTGTGAATCGCAGCTCTCTCATTCATTCATTCATTCATAATAATAATAATAATATTTATTATTTGTACCCCGCCCATCTGGCTGGATTTCCCCAGCCACTCTGGGCGGCTTCCAACAGAAACCAAATACAACAATATCAAACATTAAAAACTTCCCTAAAAAGGGCTGCCTTCAGGTTTTTTCTGAATGTCAGGTAGTTGTTTATTTCCCTGACCTGTGATGGGAGGGCGTTCCACAGGGCGGGCGCCACTACCGAGAAGGCCCTCTGCCTGGTTCCCTGTAGTTTTGCTTCTCGCAGTGAGGGAACCGCCAGAAGGCCCTCGGCGCTGGATCTCAGTGTCCGGGCTGAATGATGGGGGTGGAGACGCTCCTTCAGGTATACAGGACCGAGGCCGTTTAGGGCTTCAAAGGTCAGCACCAACACTTTGAATTGTGCTCGGAAACGTACTGGGAGCCAATGCAGATCTCTCAGGACCGGTGTTATGTGGTCCCAGCGGCCACTCCCAGTCACCAGTTCATTCATTCACTCACTCATTTCATTTTCTGCCGTGCTTATACACTGTTCCACATTTCTGGCACTACTTAGGAACATAAGATCCCATCTACTCCAGCATCCTGTTCTCAGTGTGGCCAGCCATATGCTTACAGGAAGCCCCAAAGCACAACAACACTCCCACATGTGTTCCCCCATATCACCTCCAATACTTGAGATAGCACATAGTTATCACAAGCAGTAGTCACTGATAACCTTGTCCTCCATGATTTTGTCAAAACCTGTTTTAGAGCAACCCAAGTCGCAGGACATCATTCCATCCTATAGTAGCAATTCCCATAATTTGCCAGGTGAACGTTTGCCATTTTACCACGCGGCTGTGGCTATCGAGCTACAAGAGGATTCCTTGTACCCTATACAAAAAAAACAACCTTGTTTTTTGGTTTAAGTATTCCAAACACCGATCAGTCTCGTGTTTACACTGTTCCTCCAACCTCCCAAAGCACTGCAATTACCGTACAGTGGTACCTCGCAAGACGAATGCCTCGCGCAACGAAAAACTCGCTAGACGAAAGGGTTTTGTGATTTTTTTAGGTGACTCGCAAGACGAATTTTTCTATGGTCGTGCTTCGCAAGACGAAAATTTCAATGCGTTCCTATGGGAATTCAATTTCAATGCATTCCTATGGGAAACCGTGCTTCGCAAGACGAAATTTTCGCAATACGAAACGACTCGCGGAACGAATTAATTTCGGCTTGCGAGGCACCACTGTACTTTTCTGTTTGTAAGACGAGCTTATTTTTACTCTAAAATAATGTTCAGAAACGTGCCTCATCTTATATATGGATAGTGAATGGGGTGGGTGGGCGGGTGATTGGCTGCAGCCGCGAGCAGGAGCTTGTCAGCGACAACTGTTGCCTGCTAGAATGGCTGCTTTGGATTGGCTGCTGCTACTCCTCTAATTGGGTAGGTGATTGGTTTGTGCAGCAAACACTGCTGTGGATTGGCTGTCGCTACCGCGATTGGCATCTGGGACGCGCACTATTGCAATTGTCAGCGGACAGCTTTTCTCAGTCGGGTAAGAGATTTTTTGCTGGGGAAGGCTCTGTTGGCGATTGACTGTCGCTGTGGCAAGTAGGTGATGGTCGGCTGCCAGTGGTTGAGCGATTTTTAACAATTCCCCCCCCTCAAAAAAAGCTGTAAAACTCTGGTCAATCCTCCGCAAAAAAGTTCAACAACTCTGAGCCATCTCCCCCCCCCAATTTCTTAAATTTGAGTCCCCCAAAATAGGGGGAGTTTTATACATGGGGGTGTCTTATAGACAGAAAAGTACGGTATTCTCTGCGCTCTCACGCTGCATTACTGAGATCTTCTGTCAGAGCATCACCTAGAACTAGAAAATAATAATAATAAATTCTGACAGGAGCAATAGGTTGGTATACGGCCAAGTCAAACAGTGCAAACCCATTAAAATTGGTAGACTTAATTTAGTCAGCAGTAACTTAAACCCGGGATGCAGGTGGCGCTGTGGGTTAAACCACAGAGCATAGGGCTTGCTGATCAGAAGGTCGGCGGTTCAAATCCCTGTGATGGGGTGAGCTCCCGTTGCTCAGTTCCTGCTCCTGCCCACCTAGCAGTTCGAAAGCACATCAAATGTGCAAGTAGATAAATAGGTACCGCTCTGGCGGGAAGGTAAATGGCGTTTCCGTGTGCTGCTCTAGTTCACCAGAAGCGGCTTTGTCATGCAGGCCACATGACCCGGAAGCTGTACGCTGGCTCCCTCAGCCAGTAACACAAGATGAGCGCCGCAACCCCAGAGTCGGACACGACTGGACATACTGGTCAGGGGTCCCTTTACCTTTACCTAACTTAAACCCACAGATTTCAGTGGGTCTTACTTAGGGAGTGGTAAGTCAGTCATACCAAACTATAGTATAAAAAGAGGGGGGGGGGGGAGAGAAAAATAGTTTTGTTCTAAAGGCAGCCTCAAAGTAAGATCAAATCATTTTCAGAAATTGATACTAAAAAGGGCAATTCCCTGGTGAGGAAGCCATGGCAGAGAACTCGATTAACATCTTGTGCTGCATTAGCAGCCAAGCTAATTCAAAGAAGCAGGCTTTTCAGCCTCCGCATCCCCAGGCCATAATTCTCTTCCACAGCAGCTGAACTAGTCTGTACCCTCTAGTAGTTGAATTATTGACGTGGGCAAATTATAATTGATGCTTAAGATTTCACTACAAATAAAGGAACCAAGGAAGCTCGCAAAACATGCACACAATGAAAAGCACACAGCTTTCCTCACCTCTTGGTCTCACCTCTTGAATTGTTTGCCCACAAGGCTATCACCACCCCTGCTCACAAACCTCCTTTCCTGGGGTTCCGCCTGCCACCTTCCTTCCCTATTGTTTCTCCTTATTAGTATTCAGGTGATGCAGCGGAAAGATGTTGCTCTAGGCAGGCAATTATATCTCAATCTCCACTAGCGAGTCCTACCAGTCCTCTTCAGTGCTGTTTAGAAGGCTGGAAAATCAGGGCATTGGTATTCCACCCAGAGCCCCCCCAAGCACCATGTGCCTGCTTCATTTGCAAAAAGGATACATGTTGTATGTGCTTATGATGTCTGTGTGGAAACAACAGACTCTTAAAAAGCAGCAGGAAGTGCAGGTGATTACGAGTTAGGAAAAGGCTGTTGTGCTTTAGACCTGCCCACTCATTAGCAGTTCAGATTATTGGAAGATGGAATTTTTAAAAACCTTTTTTGCCTATTTCAAATAATTACTTGCTTTGTTTTATTTTTCAAAACAATAGACAATTCATCGCAATCCACCCTCGTGATCGTTTTAATTTTATTAAACTAATTCTAGTTAAGACCTGGATGTTTAGTTAAACCACTCTACAAAACATGTATATGCATGTTTTAAAGGACTTATTACAGAAATAATGGCCATAAAAAGCATATGTACCAATTTGTTTCCTGGTATGGTGTTTGTTTGTTTTTTTGCATGTGCATTCTAATGACTTCATTTATTTTTTATTCCATTTATTGTAGAATGAAAATATATTATTTTGCGTTAAGTACTTGGTTTTTCTGGCATCTGTACAACACAGGAAGACGGCTGGGCTCATTTGGCACAGAATCTCAAGTTCTCTGTTTTAAAAATAACTACATCTCAAAACTGTGAAAAGCGTTAAGGTCTGCCTCAACACATCTTTTCCCATAAGACAATCCTGATGCGGAGAAAAAAATGTCTCCACCGTGCACTTGGAAGGTGACGTGCTCAGCAGCCTCTAATTTCTGTCATACTTTAAGAAGTGACTGTACACGTTTCTTTGTTTTCTGATAGTATTTCTGTGTCAATCAAAGTCACAGACAGGCAGTGCACAAGCACTGGCCTGCAAAGCCTGCAGGTTTATATCAGTGATATATATTACCATGCATACTTCATGGTGAACTAATCTTTCGTAATAAACACCTGTCATGTCCTTTGTGCACTTATAGCCTTACTGTGTCTCACTCATTCATTTTTCTGCCACCACCTAAACTAAGTCACAAATTTGACAAATGTGCTCGGAATATTGCGTTGAAATGAAAAAAAAAAAAAAAAACCAATACAAATTTGCATCCTTTTCTAACGTGGATCGATAAGTTCTTGAAATAACTGCCAGGCAATTTGGAAGGCAGAAAGCAGAATAGCTTCATTCCAATACATTCTTTTTTATGTATTGTGAAAGCGGCCGCTCTATAAGATAGAAACATTTCCACTGAACAAACTGTTAACATTGCATTTGCTTTGAATGAATTTACTTTATTTACTCTCTCGATTTATCTTGGAGAAGGCAAACAATATATTCTGTTCAATGCAGCTTGAGGGGAAAGGAGCAGAAAATCAATGCCCTGCGTTATTGAAGAACTGGCACAGAGCACAATAGCATGTGATAAGCATTCTGGGAGGGTCAGTCGCTGCAGGTAGTTGCGGTTTCTGCTGATTGTTAAAGCCATGATAATAGGACCAGGAAATCTGAGGGGTTATCCAAAAGCTGCCTTAATCTTCAGATAAGTACTACAGTAAGATACAGGCCTTCTGACTGAACATGAATCATATTGTTCCACCTACTAAGTCAGAAGGGTTTCATTCATCCCAAGCTACATTCATTTCAGCTTTAGGCTGGGCAGCATCTTAAAAAGCAAAGACATCACCTTGCCGACAAAGGTCCGTATAGTTAAAGCTATGGTTTTCCCAGTATTAATGTACGGAAGTGAGAGCTGGACCATCAAGAAGGCTGATCGCCGAAGAATTGATGCTTTTGAATTATGGTGCTGGAGGAGACTCTTGAGAGTCCCATGGACTGCAAGAAGATCAAACCTATCCATTCTGAAGGAAATCGGCCCTGAGTGCTCACTAGAAGGACAGATCCTGAAGTTGAGGCTCCAGTACTTTGGCCACCTCAGACTCCCTGGAAAAGATCCTGATGTTGGGAAAGATGGAGGGCACAAGGAGAAGGGGACGACAGAGGATGAGATGGTTGGACAGTGTTCTCGAAGCTACTAACATGAGTTTGGCCAAACTGTGGGAGGCAGTGAAGGATAGGCGTGCCTGGCGTGCTCTGGTCCATGGGGTCACGAAGAGTCGGACACGACTGAACGACTGAACAACAACAACAACAACAACAATCAATTGCTCAGATGAGAAGCTGAACAGAGAGTACAGTTAAAGGACCACGAACCCTTACGCTGAACTCTAAACTACAGCTCCCTGTCTTGCATTCACTTTCACCTTCCCTTGTAAGGGTACAGAAGCAGTTCTGCCAGCACCCTTATCACATCCTGCTAATTTTAGGCAGTAACGTGGAACGCAAAGCAACAGCCCTACCACTAGGCAAGAGTGAAGCAACAGATGCTAAGGGGCAAAGAGCAATGAATGGGGAGGTGTTGGGAGAATAGAGCTACGTGTACCAAGCACCTTGCCCTTGGCTAACCTGCTTCTCACAGGTGTAGCAGAGGACGCTGCCTTGTTTACAAGTGCTGAAGTAAGATCTGATTGCTAGTCCGACTGACTTCTGTGCACAGAACATGGAAAAGCATGCATCACCTCATCCTTTTGTCTCGGGCGGCAGAAGATCTTGGGCTCACTCCTGAGAAGGAGGGCTCATTTAATACTTGTTATACAGTGGTACCTCGGTTTACAAACTTAATCCGTGCCGGAAGTCCGTTCTTAAACCAAAACCGTTCTTAAACCAATGAGCGCTTTCCCTAATGAGGCCCCCCTCCCGCCGCCGGTGCCCTTCCACCGTTCGGATTCCGTTCTCAGACCGAGGTAAAGTTCTCAAACCAAGACACTATTTCCGGTTTTGCGGAGTTTGTAAACCAAATCGTTCTTAAACCGGACTGTTCTTAAACCGAGGCACCACTGTACTTGCAGTTTGCCCTGCTATTCACATGAAAGCTCATACCAAGAGCAAACTTAGTTGGTCTCTAAGGTGCTACTGGAAGGAATATTTTATTTTATTTTATTATGGTTTACCTGGTTAGAGCAAGACCTGCTTAGCTTCAAGAGTAGAAGAGTACCTTTAGGCCATTAGTTCCCATTGCCTGCTAGAAACATTCTATTTTAGACAAGCCTACCCAGGATATTTAGAAAACGGAAGCAAGTTTTAATCTGTTTTTAGTCTATTGTTATTTTAACTTTTTGAAAGGTTTAAATTACTGTTGTTTTTATAATTTTATTAACTTTTTTGTAACCAGCTTTGAGGGTTTTTTCTTTATTTACAATCAAGCAGTGTATAATTTTTAATGAACTATCATGATCTCTGGTTCAGATGCAGTATGAAGCTAAAATTTCTTCTGGTTTGCCTGGAAAAGTGGGAGCAATTAAGACAGCATGTTTCATCACCATGCTGAATCCTTAAAAGTTACAATAAGCTCATCTTTACATGCAAATGTGGCCTTTGAGAAAGTCTTCTAACCCACAACTCCCAAAAAATAAGAGGGGGAAGCCTTGGCAGCCATGGACCTATGTCTTCGGTCAGAACTACCCCTTCCTCAAAGAAGTTTGAGCAACAGCCAATCTCATCTTCCCCGAAAGCACTAAACCTGGCAGGAGCAGCAATGATGGAGGAAACATGCACCCTAACCTGACTTGCAAGACTCTTGGAGCCTCGGCATGCGTATTAAAGATTTTCCTAAGCTTCCTGAGTCAGCAGGAGAGCAGGAAAATCTGTTGATCCTTGTGTGCATAAGATTTCATGGTGAAGGGCCTTTGAGACCTTCAACCTTCCTCTTGGTGTGCTTGCTCACTCTTTAAATGGTTCTCTGTCTGTGTGCCACTTCCTCACTCCATGTGTGTGTTCTCCCATGTGTTTTTATTATTATTGTTGTTGTTGTTGTTGTTGTTGTTGTTGTTGTTGTTGTTGTTGTTGTTGTTGTATTCGTTCACGCTCTGCCATTTTCCTCCTCCCATCCCCGGCTTCTGCCTAATCCTGGCATAGGCAAACTCGGCCCTCCAGATGTTTTTGACCTACAACTCCCATCATCCCTAGCTAACAGGACCAGTGGTCAGGGATGATGGGAATTGTAGTCCCAAAACATCTGGAGGGCAGAGTTTGCCTATGCCTGGCCTAATCCTTTCCTTCCTATTTAGCAGCTCTAGGTTGTTTTGAAGCAGCATCCACTCAGCCTCTTGTGAAAATCTGAATGATTGAGGCTTCAGTAGCTGTCCCACTCCTCTGTCCCCCAGAGTCATGCAAACTGCACATGTGTATCCGACCTCCTAGCAGAGTGTACTTCAGAATTAATGAACAGAAGGGGGAGGAAATAGATTTTCCTAAGTTAGCCTTTTTCACAAGAAGGACAAATCCTTAATAATTATAATCTGCTGTTGCTTCCCCACCCCCAATATTATGATGAACAGGCACTCTGCTAGGAATGTAACTGTTACGTAGTTAAGCTAATTTACTAAAAGTCCTGTAGAAAAGAAAATGAAACGTTTAATTTAAGCCATTATTTTAAGAGGGGATTGGTGCCTGCATATCCAGCAGTTCTAAGCTCTTTGAAAATAATTTACTACGTTCAGTTAGTGGCTTTAGGGCCCCCCCCCCACAATGTGTTTGATAAGGATTAGACCTTTCCCCTCCTGAATTCCTAAGAACTGGGAAGTCAGCACATTGGTCTTTCTGTTCACACCTTGTTCACTTGTACTGTCAAGTCTTCACAGGGTCCATTGGCAGACCCTATTAAGCAACATAAGCAGCATTTATCAGACTTTGCTGGCATTGCAGCTATTAAAATTCAGCTGTCCCGAGTTATAAGGCCGCTGAAAAGAATTCTATTGCAAGGAGGCAGAAATTACCCCTCGTTCCATCGGGCATCTGTCATAATTAAGTACTCAATTAGTAGGCTTTTGGTATTCAAAAAAGATTCACAAAGTGAAATTTAATCCAAACAAGATGGAGGTGCTACGTCTCATAGGTTTTCAGGTCTGGGAAGTGAGTACATAACCAATTCCAAATGGGATGCCATTCCCTTGGAGAGACCAGGTTCATAGGATGGGGGGTGCTTCTTGATTCAGCACTGTTGCTTGAGGCACACATGTCTTCATTGGTTAGGAGTGCCTATTTCTGGCTCCCCATAGTTCACCAACTATGGCCGTTACTGGATAGATAGCTTGGCTTCAGTGACCCACACCTAGTTAACCTCAAGTCCGTACAATTGTGCTGTGCTCTATACGGGGCTCCTCTTGAAGACTGTTTGGAAGCTTCAAGTGGTACAGAATGCAGTAGCCAGGGTACTGATGGGCACTAATGGCTGGGCACACTGGCTGCCGGTATGATTCTGTATGTATGTACCGGGTATGTATGGGCCCATAATTCTCCCTGGGCAGGACCCAAGGCAGCCCACAGTAAAAATTAAAACAGATACAACTAACAACACACAATAAATATGTTAAAACTTTTTTGTTTTAACTTTTTATGTTTTGAAGTGTGGCTGTGAATTTTACTTGATTGAAGTGTTTTGTTGTAAACAGCTTTGAAGTGCTTTTTTTAAATAAACTATCAAATTAAGTAAGTACTAATCTTCTTGAATGTGATTGTATTGTGCAAATCTTTCAAATAAGCTGCTCTAAGAGCCTCTTGGGGCTGTAAAGCGGAATATAAACATTCTAAATAAATATCATACACATCACATAATTTTTTTTGAGGTGCCTTTTAAAAATCATTGGCTTGTAAGTAGTTGGTCTGGATTCACGGTTGCCTTGTGTGCACTCGGAAGAAATCCAATATTCTTCTGGACCTGTTTATTATTGAGTAAATAACATGTGGGCAAATTATTTTTTTCATTCAGGAACCCCGACAAGCTCCTGAGAGTCCCATGTTTCTTTAGAACAGTTTGAAAGCCACTGCTTTCGAGGGTGCTAGTTTCCAAAGTAGTGTTTCATTCTTCCAGTTAAGTTTGTATAATCATTCATAATTATTATAATAGCTAAGGTGTTAAGAAAAGGCCACACAATTTTAAGAGATGAAAAAGGTAATTCACTTAATACAGTGTTTTTCAACCTTTTTGGGGCAAAGGCACACTTGTTTCATGAAAAAAATCACGAGGCACACCACCATTAGAAAATGTTAAAAAATTTAACACTGTGCCTATATTGACTATATATAAAGTAATTTTTCAATTTTTCCCACGGCACACCAGGCAACATCTCGCGGCACACTAGTGTGCCGCGGAACAGTGGTTGAAAAACACTGACTTAATAGATGTTGTAACAGCTAACTTAATCAAGTTGCTTAGTTAAGAGATTCTCCCCATCTTAATTACTGTTGGTTGCTGGAGCCCATTTAATGAAAAAAAATAGATGGTTATGAAACAGCCTGAAATAGATCTGGGATGATTTAGTATATTTTCAAGTTGCTGACATTTCACTACACAGTATTGTTTAGATCTTTTAAAAAAGGTATCAAAGTCAAGGCAGTGGCTCAAATTTCCAATTTGACTGGTTTTGGATTAAGCAGTTCATCTGTGCTTTAAAATAATTCAGAATTATTTGGCAACAGATTATGGGGGAAGCACCCACAAACCAATGAAAGCCCAGTTTTCTTGTTCACACACATGCGGGACAGTGGCTTGTGTTCAAAGTAAGGTGGCCCCTCAATGCAAAGGCTTTCTGCTTCTACAATGGGGTTTCACCCCCCCTTCCCCCTGGCTCTAAATCTGTTCTAGATGTTCCTTCAACCCTCTGGAGCAGATTGGGGGGGGGGAGTCCCACTGTGGAAATGGAAGTCCTTGTGCAGACCACACAAGGCAGTTGATTATCACCCAGTCGGTCAAACTTTTCCCTGCAGCCATATAGACTTTGCTTCAAAAAATGTAAAAGGGAGCTATCCAGAATGCATACATTCCTTATTATTTATTTTAGAAGATAATCAACATATGCAGAGGGAAGTACAAAGCCAGTATAATCGAAAGTAGAAGCGATAGTACAAAATTGTCCTCTTATATTAAACGTAATAATTATCTGCAGATGACAATTTAGCAACATGTTACTAAGTCAGAAACTAGTACAGTCGTACCTTGTTTCTCAAACAGAACGTGTTTCTCAAACCAAGGTGTGGCTTCTGATTGGAAGCATCCTGCAGCGAATCAGAAGCTGCGCCAAAAGTTCGGCTTCCGAAAATCGTTCGGACACAAGAACAATCACTTCCAGGTTTTGATCGTTCAGGAGCCAAGGCATTTGAGATCCAAGATACTTGAGATACATAGACTTGGGAGGCAAAATGAATGATTTGTGTGGTTTAAGTTTGGTCAAATAAATGGTTTAGGGTTTGAAGCTGGATGGGAAATTTACATGATAAATTTCTGTCTGACTTTAGGATTTATAACACAGCACATGTGCTTGCCTCTCTGCTTTCCTCCTCTTATATACTTTATGAGAAAGTATTGAAAAAAATCACAATACTTGAGATTTGTAACGTTACGCAGCTCAGGATATTGGGGAATACAAACAAAACACCAACATCTAGTAGGATGCTATCCCTACAAGTAACGGTTTGAGAGGGATTGATATCCGTTGACATGTTTTAGTTACAAGGCTGAATGAGAGAAGAGCACACTACAACCTTGGCTGTTGATTTTGAAGGGTAAACGTTTTTCACCAGAAGCAACAAGTTTCAAGAAAAGAGCTGCTAATATCCTACACAATGAATTATCTCCCCTTGCACTCATATGGGCAAAACTTTCCAGTATCCCAGGCTAAACGCATTATATGCAGCAAGTCCTACTAATTTCAGTCACAATTACACGCATAAATGTGCTTGGATCACTGCCCATAGATAATGCCGCTTGAGTGCTTGATGTGGCTGTTCAAAACTCTGTCCCAAAGGAGTCTAGCTAATCTATATAAATATGTGCATGAGAATCAGACTGGGAAAGAGCCAGAAATTTCCTTGACTACAACCATCAATGAAGGAAAACAATTCCACCAGAACAGCTGTAACATGTTCAGCGGCTCCTACACAAAGAGATGATGGCAGCCAACAGCAACCTGACCTTCCATAAAGAGGATTATTGGTTTCTAGGCTGGTGGCTCGGAGCCTCCCTCCCCCTTCCCCCTGAAGCTAGCAACTGCATATAAGAGCGTAATGGGGTGGGAGGCCTTTGAAAAAATAATGAACATACTTCTGTCACCATGGCAACCATTACAGGCCTGTTCTTTTGCACAAAGCAGTAAGCAACAAGGTTCCCTCCCCAGGTTTTCACACTAATGCCCCTTTAGAAGCGCATCCATTCTTAATGGCAAAGAGTTGACTTCCCAATTTCACATCACCTTCCAGTTCTCCCCATTATACCACACTGACAACTTGGGGTGCTTCCCTCTATTGGTGGTACCCTGGCATTTCACTACCAGCTCCGAACTAGGCTATTAGTTTCTGGCCAATCAGGCAAAAGAAACACAGAGATGAACACAGCTCGAAAGGCACACATTATAATGGAGCTTTAAATTATAATAAAATAAGCTAAAGATGCTCTATTATTGGAATGATTCCTCTTAATCAGAGAGATCTCCCAACTTATGAGACTACTTGAGGGAAATGTGTTTGTTTTTGAGTCCTGATAGGTTTTGACCCGCTGAAGACAAATCTATATATACTTAAGGAATCCAACTTTGAGGTCTAAAGCCAAGAGTGGCAGAAGAAGACGAAGACGAAGAAGAAGAAGAAGAAGAAGAAGAAGAAGAAGAAGAAGAAGAAGAAGAAGAGTTTGGATTTGATATCCCGCTTGATCACTACCCGAAGGAGTCTCAAAGCAGCTAACACTCTCCTTTCCCTTCCTCCCCCACAACAAACACTCTGTGAGGTGAGTGGGGCTGAGAGACTTCAGAGAAGTGTGACTAGCCCAAGGTCACCCAGCAGCTGCATGTGGAGGAGCGGAGACGCGAAGCCGGTTCACCAGATTACGAGTCTACCGCTCTCAACCACTACACCACACTGGCAGTCAATATGACCAAAAACATCTCCTTATCAGCATAACTAGCTGTTAAAGCTACAGCTTAACCAATTCTGATGAAATTTATTTCAGGCAAATATTAGACCTAACATTTATCCCAAAGCTTTTGAGAAGCCTAAGTTGGAAAACTATGAAACGGCAGCCAACAGAATATTTTTTCAGGTAACAATGCAAAATCTGTACCAAACTACATTATGAAACCGTGTCAGTCACAGAATATCAAATGCCACATCGTTTATTGTATAAAGCAGTCTTCTGTGACACTGCAACGCTAAGAAAATAGAAATTTAAACATCCAAAATGATAAGAAAGAGGGTATGGTGCAGCAACCTAACTCCCTCAGTTGCTATGAGCTACTTGTCACTTATGTGGAGAGAGAGAGGGAGCTGGGAGCGAGGGGCTACTTTTGTGGCATGCAAGTAAGGAAGACAGAGAAGCCATTCCGCACTCCAAATCTGTCCTGCTTCTAGTCAGCTTAGCATGGGCATTTTTCTCTGCAGGAAAATCTCCTGTTTTGACTTCTCGCCCACTCTTGTTGTGGTCCCTTTGTTTGCTTTTGGCCTCTTTACCTACTTATTTGTGTCTTGTCGTTCCCACCCCCTTTCCTTCCTCTGTTGAAATAATTATCCGGGTGCACACCCTAAAGAAATGTGCTATGCACATGTATGAGTGGAAAAGACTGTGTTTTTTTATTCTTAACTCCATAACCAAAACTTATCAGCTCCCTCTTCCCCAGACAAGCCCTTCAGAAGAGGACAGCACTGGTGCTGCAAAGAGGAGATGGGGATTGTCAGAGGGCAGAAATAAAAGTGTGTGGTTGTGCTTGGTGTGTGTGTGTGTGTGTGTGTGTGTTTATGTTTGTGTTTATGTGTGTGGTAGGAGCCACCCCCTGCCTTAGGTGGCACAATTTGTTGTGCTGAACCTGAAGAGGAGGAGAATTAGAAGCTTACCGGAGGGCAGTTTTAAAAAGTTGAGATTCTGCAGCTCAAATTCTGCTTTCGTTGTACCTACAAGTATGCAGATTACTCAAAACATGCACTCTTGCCTACATGTGTGGATAAATCAGCATGTGTTTTAAAGACAGTCTGAAATCTCTTGACTCATATGGGAGTTGACGGGAAAGGAACAAAGACAAGCACAGTGACTGCTTAAAGCACAAAGAAGAAAAAGCCTTATTCTTCTGCAAGAACAGCAAAAGCAAATCACTGTGGTTTCCACGGAGATGTGGAAACATGCTGGTTCAGATACCTCAACCTGCAGATTAATGGCTTGGAAGCAATTGCCCATCATTCTGAGTAAAAATTACACCTGGAAGTCAAAAGGCACTGGGAACATTTCTCAACACTCGTACGATTATGGTCACTTTTCAGTTTTATCCAGCACTGTCAACACCCATCCTTAAAAGGTGGTTAATTACAAAACATAGTCTTGAACCCTTGTTAATTTTTTTCAATATCTAGCATTTAAACCATTTTTGTTCACAGCAAAAACATCTGAGGGAAGGGATCTTTTCCTACCTTGATAGGAAATGTTTTGCAACCATCATTTTTTACCCTCACAAAGAGTGTGAATTCCATTGAATTCAACAGAATTACTTCTGGTATGATCTTAATCGTTAATGAGAAACAAATAATCCACTTCTGGGGCCAACTTGCAGGTTTAATAGATTTAGAATTCATTTTATGATTCCTATTTTAAAGACATTTAACTGCATTTAGTCATGTTCACCTGCTGCTACCCTCATCTCTTCCCTCCCTTATTAAGCATCTGTAAAGTAACCACGGTCTTGAATAAATAGTAATTTGGGAAGAGAGAAATTGTAGTACTCTGACTATACAGAAATAAATACAACTGTTTTAAACGGTGGGCATGAAGAACTAACTTGATTTTACTGAGCCATGCTCAAGTTTAAACACAGTCCACTATTTCCCCAGAAGCTATGATTGAGTCTTAACCTGTACCCCCTGAATTCTGCAATGGTTTCTCCCCTATGTCCCATAACTATACTGTGCCAACCGTTCTGAGAAATAAGATGTTGGCATTTAAAGTAGAAGAATCAAACCAACCAGCAAAGGTTCTCAAACCAGTACCTTTATGAGTTGCATAAAGGGCTGCAAATGTCACCATAAAGAAGGTTGTGGAGTATTTGCCAGCATTGACAAGGTGGGGAAAGGCCCGCTTGGTGTCACGGTATCGGCGCAGGCACTGGACGAATCTCAACCACGCAGGAATGCACTGGACAACTGCTCGCACTCCATAGGCATAGGTGTTGCAGATCTGACCAACTGCAAAAAATAAAGACAAGCTTCTAAATGCAAGGCAAAACATGTCCTGTAGTTTCCTCTTGAAACTGTCTCATTTTATCCAAGGAAAGTAGCTTTGTGGTTCAAGCAATGGCCCAGCATTATTAATCTAATGCTTCTCCAGTCCAGGGACATTTCATATAGTATTTTTCGCCCCATAAGGCGCACTGGACCATAGGGCGCACCTCGTTTTTAGAGGAGGAAACAAGAAAAAAGTCCTGTTTTTTTTGAGGATCAACGAAAGGTTTTGCAGCTTTTTTGCAAAGGGAAAAGCCCTGGTTTTTTGAGGATCAGCTAAAAGTTTTGCAGCTTTTTTGCAAAGGGAACAGCCCTAGGTTTTTTTTGAGGATCAGCTAAAAGTTTTGCAGCTTTTTTGCAAAGGGAAAAGCCCTGGTTTTTTTGAGGATCAGCTAAAAGTTTTGCAGCTTTTTTTTGCAAAGGGGGAAAAGCAAAGAGTAAAAGCCCCATTTTTATGGGGTTCAACTCACATTTCTGCAGCTTCTAAAGGAAAGGGAGCCTTTTCTACAGTTTCCAGACAGATAATCTAATCAGCCAGTCCCATGTCGCTGGGGAAACAAACAAGCTCCCTCTGTAGCACATTCAACAATGGAGGCCTGGGCAAGAGGGCGGGGCTGAAAGGGAGCCAGGGACTCTTATCTCTCTCCTGATCTCTTGCTGATCAGCTGCTGAGCGGGGTCCTTTCAACACCCCTTTTTCTCTTTGTAAAATAGAAAGCATGATCCTCTTTTGGCCCCTGGGCAATTCAGCTCCAGGGACCACCATTTGCTCCATAAGACGCACAGATATTTCCCCTTACTTTCTAGGAGGAAAAAAGTGCGTCTTATGGAGCAAAAAATACAGCAAATGCCTCATCACGTAAAGTCATGGCATGGAAACTTAGCGAACAAATGAAGCAAACACACCAACAATTCAACCACACACACACACACACACACACACACTGAACTGGACCTTAAAACCTAGCTTATCAGAAGCACTTTCCTATAAACTTTTAAGTTCCTAATTAGGTGCTATAAACAATCATCATTCCCACACACCAAGTAAATGTGTGGGGTTTTTTTTTATTGCATGCCAAATGCCTATATTTGTTATGGTTTTTCCATTGAGCAAATAAGCCTAAATTTGCCTGCACATGGCCGTTAATGAAGCTCCCTTCTCATTGACATACCTGGATCTGCCAGCAATGCATCATTGGCTGCCCACTGGAGCTCAAAGCTATAGAAACAAATCATGTATTCAAGGTCCATAAGTATCACAGCCAGACTATTAAGCTGGTCGGCCAGCCAGAAATCTGCAAAGCCCACCTTATGGAAGGGGGCAGTGAACACCCGAAACTGCAAAAGAAAAAGAAAAAGTGTCATACACATTTAGTCAACACAAAACATAGTTACAGAAAATGATAGCATGTTCTCTTCTATAGAAATGATCAAATTATCTAGCATTATAGAACAGATCTGTGTGGCAGTGTAACTACGCAAATCCTTTGTTTATTATATGTTCCTGATTGATAGTATCATTTGGCCATCATACAGTTTTTGGATAAATGCAGCTGTACAGTGTTGGCAATTGGTAATAAAATTGGTAATAACATCACATTTTTTTGTAAGGTGAGTGATGTAAATGGTGAAATATTGTTGAGTATCCTGCCTACAAATATACCAAGTGTAGGAAACTTGTTCGGCATCAAGGACCACCAATAGAAATGTTTGCTGTCAGACACTTCTTCAACCATGATGGCTGGAGGGAATTTGAACTAATAGTAAAAACAGATTTTTCTCCATCTCAGCCCATTTCCCCCTCAAGGTCTGAAATCAGGTATGCGCCTCTCAAGCTAGACCATTTCATGCTCCATTTACCTTAGATTACAGCTCTTCCTGCCTGCTTAGTTATAACAACAAAACGCTAAAAGGGCAACATCAAGAATATCTAGTCTTGATGCTCAGTTGTACACAACACAAAGCAGGGGATACAGAATAATGTTTGCATTGCTGAAGATTCAGAAATGTTCCAATCAATACCTTATTGATTTCCTTAAAAAAAGACTAACACGTTTGGCAAATGTGTAACCAATAAGATCATCGTCATTTAGATCCCTGACACATTCGAACTAACTAGTGTCAACAGTAGCACAGAACTCAACTCAGGAAGTGCAAATGTTCATGAAAAACACCCATTTGTGTGCATGACACACTTATTGCAGACTAAGGCTGTGTACAACCAATTGTCCACAACTTCTTAAAACAGCAGATCTGTGTTCTACCACAGGATGTGTTTGATATCCAGATTTGGGCTTACATTAACTCAGAATTCCACATTATGACCAAACCGTGTAGCTTGAGCTTAATTTTAGCTAACGAACAAGGATACTGACATAAACTCAAGAGTTCCCTGGATTCAAACCGAACAGGGAACTCCAGTTTAATACACACCAGGGTTTGGGTACTAAAGCTTGAGCACAGGAAGGGCAAGGCAGCCCTGTTTAGGGAAGTTTTTAATCTGTGATATTTTAATGTATTTTAATATTTGTTGGAAGCTGCCCAGAGTGGCAGGGTAGACCCGGCCAGATGGGCGGGGTACACATAATAAATTATTATTATTATTATTATTATTATTATTATTATTATTATTATTATTATTATTATTATTATTATTATTGGAAAGTGTGCACCCACAGCTTCATAAGCAACCATTTATGCATCTACAGACAGTCATCTGAACATGGCTTAAGTGTTAATTTGCACAGACAAAACCAGATTAGGCTGCTTTCCTAAACGCAACTGCTTGGCAGTAAGAAACCACTGGAAAATTTAGGAAGGTGCTTCTGAATGAGGCTCTGTGAGAAGCTATTGGACATCTTTTGGTTCCGACACCTCTCGCAAATTCTCATGCCAAGAGCATCAGGAGCAAATGCCCTGTCCCATTCTATTGGAAACAACGAGATGAAGCAAGAGCACGAGTGGGCTAGGAACTGCTGTGCCCACAGCAGCTGCGAGAAACAGTTGCTAAAGATGCCCCAAACCTCTAGTACACAGGGAGAACATAGTAACATATACAAATAAGCTGAGAAATTAATTGCCACTGTTGTTACATGACCAAGGTTCAACCCTGCAGCTTCAGACGTGTGAAAACACGACAGAACGGTTCTGTTTTTATTACCAAGGCAAGAGTCTGCAAGTGCAATTTCTTAACAAGTCACTAGGATGTGTGACTATAGGGCCATACAAGTGCAAACAGACACTTTAAATAATTTTAAAACTATCAAAATCGCCAGCATTTTCTACTGAAGAGTTTGTACAATATTCTTCATACAAGAAGAACCTTTAACTTCAACCTGAAACTTTAATTAGCTAGTACCCGGAATTACTATTTCAGTAATGACTGCAGAACTGTTATATCACAAAAGTTTTAATTTTTACTTGCAAAAGAGAATGTTATGGTATCAGCAGTGACCGCTAAGGGTATCATGCTAACTTAACCTTTTGCTCATTTGCACATACATTTGCACACACAGTGAGACCCTCAATCATGTTTAACAAGCATTTTGTGCAAGTGCCCCTGTTGATAAGTGGGACAGGTGACTCTGCTGTTTTTACAGACGGAGTCACTGCTGTTTTTACAGTGGAAAAACAAGGTGCTATTTTATGGGTTTTGAGCATGTCTCAGCTTACCAAGAGTTTGAGCAGCCAAAAACGGGATTTGTAGTAGAAGGTTTTGGTAGGGTTTATGAGAAACAGCAACATAAATCCATACAATATAAGTGGGTTTGCCTGCATAGGAACATAGGGGTGACCATAGATACATGCCAGCAGACTCAGGCACCACAATGTTCCAAGAAATCCAGCAACCTAGGCAGATGAAAGAAAAACACAAACAATTCGTTTGTAAAAAAAGCAATATATTCTCAAATCTGAACTATTTGTTCTGCACTATATTTTCATAAAGGTGAAGATTACAGATATTTATAACCCATAGTAAAAAATAATAATGGTTAAACTACACAAAGTGTATTATGTGTAACTTTTAAAGCACATGAAATTATATTGTTTTGTACACATGTAAGATTTAGATATATACTTATATACTTGAGTATAAGCCTAGTTTTTCAGCACACTTTTTGTGCTTTAAAAGCTGCCCTCGGCTTATACTCAAGTCAACCATTCCTTAAGAAGTGTGCAAGAACGGTGGTTCTTTACTCTCCCCAGGCAGCTTGTTCCATTCCTGTACTGCTCACATAAATGCAAACTTTAGACCCCAGAAGGCAGAAAGCCTATCAGTTAAGGAAGTATTAAAACCCCACAGGTGCTCACTTTCCCTGGCTCCTGCTTAAACAGGACAGGATCCCAGCCTTCTCTGTATAACACAAGGGAACATTGCACCGTGGGTTAAACCACAGAGCCCTAGGGCTTGCTGATCAGAAGAATGGCGGTTCGAAACCCTGCAACGGGGTGAGTTCCACAGCAGCAAAGGAGGAAGAGGAAGGAGCAGCCCAAAGGGCTGCTTTGGGCTGCTCGTTCCTCCTCTACCACAGTGGCAAAGGCGAACCGGCTTATACTTGAGTCAATAAGCTTTCCCACATTTTTGTAGGGAAATTAGGTGCCTCGGCTTATATTTGGGTCGACTTATACTCGAGTATATACGGTAAATGCCTTGTTTTTATTCAAATAATAATTACCAGTAGAAATATTGCTAGACATGAAGCTGCAAGGTGCTGCTAAGCATAGCCCCATTTTTGCCACTTGCGAAAATAGAAAACAAACAAGTAGAACCCATAACAGAATGTTTCACTGCAAGATTCTGGCTAGTTCGTTCAATTCTCCCTCTCCAATGTTTTGAATTTTCTCCAACAGTTGGCATTCCATACCCACTGAGTATGCTCAGTCCTCACTGGGCTGTTATTAGGGGGGGGGGTTCTACCTTAGATACAAGTCTGCTGGTATCTCCTTCATGTGTGTGAGTGGTGTCATCTTAGCCACACAAATAATGGCATTTGGAGAATCAAGTTCTCTATTAAGTGTATAACCAGTAATGTATCCCTGGTGTGCATGTTAACTGAGTCTGTAGCTGAGGGGGCTGAAAAAACAAAAGTTGGCATCAAAGGCAGGAGACCCTAATTTTACGTTATGTGCATTTTCAGTTTCGTGTTTTAATATTTAAAAGTCTGCATGCAAATCAGCAAAGCAAGAAGCTTCTGTATGCAACTGAGTGCTTGATTTGACCGGGAAGGAGGTGTGAGTGGGAAATTTCAGAAGCTTGACCTTTGCTGCAACCCGTTAAGTATTGTATGTTTTTGACTGGGAATTCAAACCAACCTCGGCTGATTGTCTGAGACTACAATGTAGGGCTGGCACTCAAGCACAGACCTCCATCCGAAAATGGGGTATAAAAGTGAACTATACTGCAGGGGTTGTTATATTCACGTTGGGCTACAACAGCAATTGATAATGCTACAGGGTTGTTAACAAAAGAAGAGACGTGCTGGATCAGGCCAAGGCTAATTCAGCAACCTACTCTCGCAGCAGCCAACCTTGTCACAATGAAATTCACCACACACTACCTTGAAAAAGCATGCTTGGGATTTAAAAGCATTATCCCCTGATGCAGAAAAGAGACAATGGATTTCCTGCAGACTCCCGGTGGATAATGTATTTTCTATTTGGACGGTAAAAGCTTTACAATTAGGGCAGTATCTGAAGAACTAAAAGTTGTCTGCATTCATAATCAAGTTCAAGAATAATCTACCTAACTATATTCCTGACGAAGTGTCCTGTGAAAATTGACACTAGAAAGGTAATCGGTTTTGAAGTTGATATATCCAGACGATCAAACAGCAAAGGGGATAACAACATCTACTACTAATTAGGGTGCTCCAACACCCTATTGTACTACTTACCTCAAAGAGATGTTGATGGGACAAATTACTGCGAGGGTTGAGCTCAAAGATGAGGACATGATTCACTCCAGCTTGCCTCCAGCCATATGTGTTAATCCCAAGGAGAAAGAGGAATTCTATCAGGAGAAAGCCACCTCGGTAGATTCTTACGAGTGGCCACACGTTCAATGCTTTCAGAAAAATGACACCTGTCAAGGAGAAGATTCAAATCAAACATGTGCAGAATGGATCACTCACGGGAGACAGTCAATTTTCTGCTCCCTCGCAATAAAAAAACATACTCCTCACCTGGACTTAAAATATCAGTAAAAGGCTGTGTGTGACGCCACACAACCTAACCACTGATCAGAACCCACTGCCCAAATACTATGCCTAAAATTAGGACATCTGAAATTTTGGGCCCAGAAAACCCACATTCTGGGATAAATTACATTTAATGGCCATACCTGCAGAAACTTAAGCAAGTTGAAATTAACAGCTTTTGTCACACCAGACTTACAAAAGGAGGAAGCTATGGAGAAGTTTGTACAAGGCTAAAAAGGGAGGCCATGGACAGATTTATTTTAGAAAATAAAGAGGGATCTACTCAAGTCAGTAGTTCCTGTTTTAAATACTATAGTTGGTGAAGATTCCCAAACAGCCTGGGCTCGAAATGTTGATAAGGTCCTACAAGACTGACTCACTAGGAATGAGGCATATGCAGAAAGTGCTCATCCCCAAATGCAGAACAAACCGTGTTCCCACTATTTTAAGACATCGTCTTATATATATATATTTTTCCCCTCAAGAAAACACATTATGGCTTATTTTCAGAGGATGTCTTATTTTTATTACGTAAGCATGCACAGAACTGCTGCGAGGCTCCTGAGGAGCTGGTTAGTCTGCCTTGTCCCTGAAGGCTGGAGGGATTTTATTCGTCCCCCACCCCTTTGGGGGGAGCAACAGCCAACAGAGAGTTGTGGCTTCCCCCCCCCCTCCAGCTCAGCCCATCGTCGCACTGTGCGCCGCCCGCCTGCCTCGCCAACCGGTCTGAGCAACAAGCGGGAGCCAGAGCGGGTGGCTGGAGAGAGCAAGGCGGGCGCTGGAGTCCCCGGCGAGTGCTCAGCCCCCAGCATTTAAAGGCACGACTCTCCCGGGAGGGAGGCGGGTGTGCGCTTTCTCGGCCGACTGGCCGCTCATTTTTTGTTCCCCAAATGCACCAAAGTCACGCGTCTTTGGTGGCACTTCGTCCTCCGTGTGTCCTGCTTGATGCATGTGGGCCGATCGCAGCCAGTGGAGGGAGCTTTGGTTTGGGGGCGGGCAAAGATGGGGGGGGGAAGGTGCTGCTCAAAGAAAAAAAAACCCGAGCCGTATGCAGACAGAATTGGAAAGTACCGAGTTGGTGCAGAGGTTGCCAACTTTAAAAAACAAAAGTCCAGCCGCACCGCCTGTGCCTTTATAATGGGAAATTGAGCAGAGGGTGGAGGCAGACTGCTTCGTAAGCACATGAGAAGCTGGATCAGGCTGGATCTGTTGCCGGGAGGCGCCGCGTCCAGCCCCGCCTCTTCCTTGGCGCCCTCCAGAACTGCGCCTATCACTATGGCTTATTTTGAGGGTACTGCTTATATTTCGCAAATGCGAAAAAATCCTGCTATGGCTTATTTTATGACTACATCTTAAAATAGGGGAAACACGGTATACTAACACAGCAAGGTTGAATGCATTTCTGGGGCTCATGACCCTTTCATCACAATGTATGTGGAAAGCAGGGCACAAAGTGCAAGTGGGGCAGAGATATGCAGATGTCTACAACCAGTCAAACAAGCAATTTGCTAACTGGAGGAAAACACTTGCTTTTAAAAGGAGCTGCATGTCCTGGACTATGTAGGAAGCTTCACTATCCTGATTGGGTCTGCTTTTCCCTGCTTGATTTGCTCCTATGTACTGTGAACATTTGCATATGTAAATGGGCCCCCACAGATAATCTCTTTTCCTGCACCTTCAGCCGCTAATCTCTGCTTCCCCTCCTCCTTTCCCCTTCTCTTTATTGCTTCCTGAGCTTCTGTAAAACCATCTTTATATTCTTCCATTTCCCTTTAAAAAAAGAAGAAAAATGCATGTGCGGGAGGGCTTCTAATAAATTGAATAAATTTTGTGTGATTTAGATTTCTCATGGCCAGCATTAGTTGTTCCTTAAAGCACTTTAATGTTATCTCTTCAGTTGTAAAATTTAAAACAGCAGTGAGAAAAATGGTTCATCTGATTTTGAGATCTACCTTGCCAAGATCTACCTTGAGAGACAAATGAACATTATTCCAGACATCAAAAGGATGAAGAGATAAGAACTGTTCAGAATGCTAAATACGAGCATAGTAAGCATGGTAGCAATTATCAAATATTAAGTACAAAAAGAATTCAGCACACTTCAGACTCTTATAAAGAGCTTATCTGGGAGTTACAAACTGCCACAATCTTTTCTAGAAAGTTGAGAAACCCTATTTTACACCTAAATTGATTCCATAAATGAAGAACTAAATCAAACAGAAGCTACATAAGATGATGCTCTAGAGCTTTTCAACAGATTAAAAATAAGTTGACAGACCTAGATGACATCTGCCCAATAATTCTGAAAGAACTCAAATGAGAAATGGTTGGTTTTCTAATAAAATCAGCTTCAAAAGACAAAATGGAGAGGGAATGGAAGATGTTTAAAGAATACATACAAAATTATATTGAAAAGCCAGAACTTCTATCAGAATAAGACAAGTTCCGTGATCAATATAAGGGGAAAAGAAAGAAGAAATCTGAAATATCAGAATACAAATACTAAAATATTAGTATTTATGGTAATGAGGTATAGAAAGATAAGAAATGTATAAAAGTAACAGTATGCAAGAAATAATGGAAGTTAAAAGATATTACAGCTGATGTGATTGGAAGCCTAGCACAGGGTGAGGTGAGGGGCGATGGTGGGATAAGGAAGTATGTATAATGTTTACTATATGTAAGCATGAATGTTTTTATCATATGTATGAAAGAGTGTTTGAATGAGTGTTTATAAAATGTATGTATTATTGTTGAACTTTTCAATAAATTTAATTTTTTAAAAATCAGTATAGTGTACTTAAAAATCCACCTCTGGAAAGTAATCAATGTAATCCTAATTTTTAAGGAAAGATCCACAAAATTATTGGTTAGCTCACTTAATATCTTATTGGAGTGTTGGCGGAAATAATCACCCAAAATATGTAAGGAAACAAGTCTTGCTGAAAAAGAATTAGCATGACTTC
Organism: Lacerta agilis; assembly: GCF_009819535.1. Lineage (NCBI taxonomy): Eukaryota > Metazoa > Chordata > Lepidosauria > Squamata > Lacertidae > Lacerta > Lacerta agilis. The sequence goes on along the minus strand of NC_046317.1, from coordinate 6,630,282 downwards.
TGCAAAGGGAAATCCTGTCTCACAAACCTTCTCAGTTTATTCGGGAGGATCAACCAAACATACTTGAACTTCCAAAGAGGGATTGACAGTATTCCCCAACAAAAGTTCCAAGTAAACTTAACAGTCATGGAATAAGAGGAAAGCGATTATGGATCAGTCATTGGCTATAGAATAGGAAAAAGAGTGGGAATGAACTGGGCAGTTTTCACAATAGGTAGAGTAATAAATGGAAACCCTCAGGAATTTGTACTGGGACTAGTGTTTTTTTTAACTTGTGCATAAGTAAATCTGGAGTTAGAGATGTGGAAATGACCATGTTTGCAGGCACCTATTATTCAAGGTGGTAAAAGCATAATTACAACAATCTTTATTACGGTCCAGAGACCCAACAATTCATTATAAAACAGTACACAGTTTCGACAGCCCGCCTTCAAGTTACATAAGCATTATGTACAGACCATTGGTTCTTGCCACCGCCGATAGAAACTTCGCCACTGCTAATGTTCTATCGTTTGTCTGGTCTTCCAATAGGAACCTGACATAGTAAGCCTCTGATTTTCCCGGGAAAGGTCTTAACAGGGGTAATATCAGTTCAGCCCTGGCTTGCTCAAATTTCACGCAGTGCAGCAAAATATGTAAAAGCATATTTTATTATGAACTCCAAACTGGGCTTTAAAATACTAAATGTGGCGCAATAAGTATTAAGTGATGTATCTTGGGGAATAACATTTCCAAACTTCACATATCCATTGATGGAGTAAGAACTGGCAGTACCTGACCAAGAAAGAGATGCTGGGCAATTTAATGAAAATGAACTGTGTGATAGCTTCGAAAAAATGTAAATTTATGAATTATTAGGAAAGGAACTGAAAATAAATCTCCCAGGATCATAATATGCATGTGTAGGATGACTAACCTGAAATGATGACTGTAACATTCAACACGATGAATATTCCACAGAATAACCCGACCCTAAAGGTAGTCCATGCTGGTGCAGGCTGCAGATACAACAGAAAGTTGGTTTAAACAAAATCATATTCTTGTCGGCTAAATTAAACTATGTTGTTCGGTTGCTGTTGTTTTTAAAAAAGATTGGAAAAATCCTGACAAAATCAATAGTATCTCAGAATTTATAACTCTAGACTCCTCTTGGTTTGGTTTGTTTTTAAGACAGACTCCCTACTGTTAACTGAGCGTGAGTTGAGGGGTCAAGAAACACACACTCATTTGTTCAATCACTACCTATCGTTCATTGACATAAAACAGCATACGGACACATCCAAGCAAGTGTACGAAGCTCCAATTGGTGCTGAGCAGGCACCACGTATTATCTTTATAATGCAATGTCAGGCATCCAATGGTAGACTCCAGGCATTGTGGGAGGTCCAAGTATGCCAGGTACTGACACTAGCCCAAATGAGCCTTTTGTCTGTGTCTTAAAATGAATGACGTGTCTAATTAGGAGACGGCTCCATCAAGGCCTCTGGGTACGCTTCATGCTGGTGGGAGTTCTCAAGCTCTTTGCTTTAACTTGTGAGCTTGCATGAAAATAAGCAGCAAGAACGCAAAACAAAATCCGTCCTTGAAACGGCAGAGCACACAAAGGTCAGATAAAAAACTTCCAGGCTTTAAAACCACATGCAACTTTCTCTTGATTTGGGGACACTTTACTCTCCCATGGTACGCTAATAGCTGCATTGTCCTTTCCCAGTCCTCTGAAGCCAAAATCAGAAATACAGAAGTGGAAATGGAAGAATTTCCCACACCAGTTCTTGTAACTACATATGCTCAATTCGCCCTGTCACACCAAAAGGCTACACCGCTGTTGTTGTTGTTGTTGTTGTTGTTGTTGTTGTTGTTGTTGTTGTTGTTTACTTATACCCCGCCCATCTGGCCAGGCCTCCCCAGCCACTCTTAAACCCAGCTAATCTTTCATCACCTGTGCAGCTCCCAGTGGTGGGACACGTAATCGCTTCATGGCTTTCTGTCGGTCTCCATCTTCCAATTCGTTAGTCACCACCGTCTAAAGAACCAAATGAATAAATAAATAATCAATCATGCCTCAATTCAAGACCTACCCATTAAAAGATGCTTGGCAGAAGGAAAACATGTTTAATAACTCAGTTGCTATCAACTCTCACAACAGCAGGGCATATTTAAAGGTACAGTGGTGCCTCGCAAGATGAAATTAATTCGTTCCGCGAGTCGTTTCGTATTGCGAAAATTTTGTCTTGCGAAGCACGGTTTCCCATAGGAATGCATTGAAATTTAATTCCCATAGGAATGCATTGAAATTTTTGTCTTGTGAAGCAACGACCATAGAAAATTTCATCTTGCGAGTCACCTAAAAAACGCAAAACCCTTTTTGTCTAGCGAGTTTTTCGTCTTGCGAGGTACCACTGTACCAGTTCTTCGGTTTATTCAGATATACCACATTGTTACCATAAGTTGGTTAGCAGCATTTCGAGAAGATAGAAACACTAGCAATACCCGAGCGAATTTTGTCTAAGGACAGGCGAAACAAACAGGCCAATGTACTCTACCTCTGTTTCAGAGATGAGCTGGTTGATTTTTTTGCAAGTATAAAATGGTGCCACTTCAACATGTGCGACTCTCCAATCTGCACCTCGGGGGGTCTCCAGGATCTTGTCATGTTTCTTGAGGATTTTACGGAATCCTGTGAAGTTTAGGTTCTAAAGATAAAGAAAAATCCACCACCACATTATTTTCTTTCAATCCTTACAACATTAACTTTGATTTGAGATCAGAGAACAGGAAAAGTGAATCAATCTTCTTGGAAGGGGGGGAAGCATTTAAATGGCATAGTTTGTACAAACTGAAGCTTGGCAAAAAATAACAAATGCAGTTAAATTTAATATTCTGTCCTGTTGCAGGAAGCAAGTCTTTTCATTTATTGACATCAAAAGGAGTCTACACTCAGTAACAGAATGAAATTAAAGACCATCCTAATATTTCCAGATAATAAGCTAAGCAGAAATTGTGAAGGAGTGCCTAATTCAGATTAAATGACACATCTCTGCTACTTAAGCCATTAGTGTTTATTTTGCTAATTCTTAAGAAATCAGCTTTAAAAGAAATATCCGTTAATGCCCACTGGGGTCGTCATCATAAGCAAAACAGAAGTTCAAACATGGCATCATATACATCATGTTTTTAAATTAAGAATAATCTCTGGCTATAACCTGTATTTGGTTGCCTAATAAAATTTGATTGGTAAATCCGAATAATCAAGTTTGCCTGAAGGCCAAACCCTGTTCTCCAGAAACCCCTTAATCCAGAAGGGTTGGCCTTGGTTACCATAGGCTGTTCAACGTATTACATGGAAAACAAACCAGGGTTTGCAAACAAGCATTTACACCCAGCTCACTGAAGAGTGTACCTGTATCATATATCAAAGGACCACAGTGCAGTGGTAGAGCATTTTTGCATGCAGAACCTTTCAAGTTAAAACCCCTGGCACCTCCAACTGGATAAACTAATGGTCTGACTCAGTAAAATGCCACTTACTCTGCTTGTTTCTACATGTCCTCTGGAATGTTAGTGTCACACAGTTCTGTTTTTGGGTGTACATCTTAGTATCTTCAACATATACCCCAAAATAAGTAAAGAGTCTCATTTGGCTTTTAATGGGAAAGCCACTCCAAATTTCAGGCATCCAAATATGCTCTACTGCACAGCATGGTTATTTCTAAAAACTAGAAGGTAGCTCTGGCTTTTGCCCTCTTTGCTATCTGCTGCCCAATATATCAAGACTGTTTATTGGGAGATTTCTTTACTTGGATTTTGGCTGAAAATTATAAACACCAGAGACTAAAAATAAGAATACATAGTGACATGTGTTCTGCATAGCTATTCAATGCTTAATTAAACCTGAACCAGTTGTTTTTGTTCAATTCAGCAAAAAAAAAGCATTGTTTACAAATTCAGTCTTCCAAGTCAAAGGGCATTTAGAACAGCTGGCATTGAGAAAAAGCAAATGCAAGACTAAATATTAAGGATATGTGTATCTTGTTTAGATCATGCTTAGGGGTGTTAGAGGACCAGTAGTACCTCTAGTGGAAGACACATTATGTTACTTCTGGGGTAGAATGTCCACCTTTGGTCTCCACCCTGCACTCAACTCTTAGCTGTGGCTCCTAGAAGCTGTCAGCATACGACAGCAGCCATATCCTAGGAAACTGCTTCAACTGGCGAACTAAACCAGGTGAAGCTATTTGATGGTTCTCAAACTCTCAGTGAGTTATGGACCTGCCCTGCATGCAAAGACAGACTCTGATGGACTGAGCGAACGAGACCAATAATGGGTCCAACAGTCAAGAAGGCAGTTTCTGAACATGCTGTGGAGGGAGGTAAGTGGCAGGTGGGGCTTGTCCACATGGAAAGGTAGCCCATCTAGGAGAAGAAAAACTCTGATCCTAAACATCTGCTGCCTTGCTGGATATCTTTGGAAGAAGGAAAGGCTAAGGAGTAAAACCTACACCAATCTGGAGTGGAGTCCCTAAGATGGTTGCATGGATTCTTGCATGCCTCCTTCTGCAACTCCTGCAGCCAAGCTGGTGCCAAATATATTTCCTCTGGACCACATCAGTGAAGCCGAGAGTTGGGTCGTGTCGTCTGGGCAGTCCAGGATCTCCATAACACACTGCCCAGGCTTGTGGAAGTCACTTTGGAGCTGCTAACAGTGGTTTGACTTCACCCTGAGGTGCACCCCATTATTTCTCAAGACAGACAGATGCCAACAAGTTTGTGTTCTTGTAGTATCTGAGACTGAGCTGAACTGCTAAAAGGCACAAAGATGCACCATTACATAGCTTTTATGCCATGGCATATTTCTCTCCCCACCCTCTTTCTGTGTATAAAAGTTTCTTTTTAACCACGCATCCATAGATTGGTAATAATTATGCTGAAAAAAATGACTCCATTTAATGCAGCCACACAAATTCAAGACCAAATTTGAAAGCAAACAAAGAACAGCAGAATGCCATGCCTATGGGAAAGGTTATAAGATTTCAGCTCAGCTGAAATGGTTTCCAATTTAATTATGCCTGGAGTGATTTAATATTGGAGCTTCGTAGTATGTAAAGGAAGGAAGAGGACAGGGATATGGGAACAGGAAGCCAATGCATTAATGATCTATATTACTGCCAATGAGAAACCTTAATTACTTTCTCTTGAAGGAACCCAGCATTTCCCTCCCTTGGGGCAGTTGTGACTTGTTTCATAAAACTAAAATGGAAAATGGAAGCAAAATCATGGTTTTGGCCATAGATTTCTCTGTGACAAGTAATTTTGCTTGATGTGGGAGTAATTATAGCTTTTTTACATGTCACAAGAATCTGAAGCTGTTGTGAAGCCTATAGTGAAGCTATTGTTAAATCATCATTTGTATTTGAATTCTTGCAAGTGTCTTTTTACTCCAATTGCACTCCAGTTGAAATAAAGGGTTCAACACAGAGAATATCTCAACACAGAGAATATCAATCTTAAACAGAAAGAGGAGAAATGAGAGCAGACTAAGGTGGTTATGGGAGCAGTCACAGGGCTGTTTATATAGCACCAAACTATGGTTTGGCATGCTGTCTAAATTACTCAATTCTAAAAAGCCATTTGGTAGCCCAGGTGTTGCCCTCCAGATGTTGTAGGACTACAACTCCCATTATCCCTGACCACTGGCCAAACTGGTTGGGGAGTGGGAGTTCAACTACATCAAGAGGGCACCACATTGACTATCCCTGTGTTTCATTGTCAGTAACAAATTCTGCTGTCTACTATCCACATTTAGATTATAAGCCACAAGGCAGGACACCATTTTCATCTTATTTTATAAAGTCGAAGTGACAATAATAGCAATATATGTGTATTTTAGCTAGTTCAACATAGTCTTTCCAATGCCCTCTGTTCCTAATAAGACATCCATAAACCCACACTGGCCAACTGCTAGTGCCCCCAACCCTCTGGCAAAAAGAGTGCCCAGTGGCACATATCCCCTGGGTCCCTCAAATGCCCCAGAGAAATTATAATGTGTGATGACATAAGGTTGTTTCAAGAGAATTGTACAGAGAAAATATGGTTGCCCCCATTGTTTTCCAGGTTCTGCTTTTAAAGTGCATGGCATAAAACAAAGACAGATCACCCAACTACCTCACCTAATAGTAAGTAGTCCTCCCTCCACACACAACATTCATCCCCCTCCCAGTCCCTGAAAGGTTATTGATTTAATGCCTGATGTACAATTCTCAGCCACTTACATGAAGCTATGCTGATGGAGGAAGTGAATTAGGTAAGGGATGTCAATTCTCAATAGCTCCCTCCCACTTATCCTTGATTTTAATAAACAAAGTACACCAATATCTTGTTCCAGTCTTAGGGAGGAGCCCATGGGATAGGTCACTATCACAGCACCTAGGACAGCTCCTAGTGATAAACTTGTTCCAACAAGAGTGCAATGTAAACTGAGGCCTTGTGAGCTCTGCCTCCAGTCCATCTCTCCTCCTTTTTGAGAACTAGAGTCTGGCCTGAAGACAGGCGATTTCCTTGCACTCTATGACATCTCACCTAGTGCACTCCCTGCACCATTGGACTAAAAAAGGTAGCATGGGAGACGCTTGGAAGGCACCCATAAGGGTCCTGGCTTTGGTTCTATGGGTCCTGATGCTGTGGTAGCTGGGTCAGTAAGCTCCTGCCTGCCAGCCTTGGATTCAGCGGTCCCCTGATCACCAGGATCCAGTTCAGAGTCAGGAAATCTGTCTGGCTCCTTAGCAGTTGACAATGTAGCCTCAAACTCTGTCCTGATTAACAGGGTCATGACAATCAACTGAAGTCTGGGACATGGTTGAGTGCTTCCTTTTCTCTCTACGCAATGGCTTCTACCCCAGTAATATATTGGAGTGTGTGCCCATTATTTCTTCCACATTCCTGAAGGGCTGTCGTTGATTCTTAAGGGAAAAGTAAATCACTGTGCTTGAGGACAATGCTGTGGTGGATATAAAATCTGCTTATACCAATTTTGGATGCTATAGCCACTAATAATGGGGACCCCATGGGGGAATAATGCCTATGTGCCATCTCGTGAAAGCAATCCCAGGCTTGCAAGGACCAGAGCAGCTCATTTTTCATGCTCCCCACCAATACCACTGCTCAGACTGCTTTGAATTTGTAAGAGAAGACAGGACAAACAAGACAAGCAAAGCACTGAAGTGCAATTCCTTATACTGGATGGGTTTTTACTGCTTCAGTAAGAACATGCCTTGGAGATATTGCAGGTTCAGTTCCATACCACTGCAGTAAAGTGAATTTCGAGTCACACAAATTTTGTTTGCTTCCAACTGCATACAAAAGTTATGTTTGCACTATACTGTAGTCTATTAAGCAAGCCCGCCCCCCCCGGCTGCAGGAGGGGGAAAACTCAGCTCCAGCCCTCGCCAGCTCCACTCCCATGGCCAGATGAGGGGTGGCGGTGGTGGGGGACCTCCTTCCCCTGGAAGCGGCCGGGCTGCCTGCAGCTACACCCACATCCTCAACAAGAGCAACATCTCTGATTCACAGTAAAATGAGGTATGACTGCATTTCCTCAAATAAGTGCCCCCCCCTCAATGTGGGATAATAAACTGACTACACACCTAACAGGAGAAGGGGGAAGTTGGCTAAAGTATGTGGCACAGAAAAGAACCTAGGTTATCTCAATCACCTTGTTTTCAAAAAGCACAAATGAGCACCCAGTTTCCGACTTCCCATGCAAAATTATACGGCCAGTGCCATAGTTCCATTTCTCTAGACTGAGATTCAAACCTTTGCACCATTTCCCTTTTAAGTGTTCTCTCTCTGAACTACTGGACCGCTCACAGGGACCTTGTTATGCTAAGTTATATTCTTCCTTGTCCAACTGGCTTCCTTCCCTCTTCCTTGCACAATGTTTGCTCCAGTCACAAAGACAATACAAAATGTGCTGTACTGCAACAATGCCAGTGTTGACGCTTTGGTGCAGTGGAAGAACTAACTGTTCTACTGGGGTGGGGCGGGGTTGTCATCTCTCTTTCTTCATGCAAGTCTCCTACCCACCAGGTTATGAAGTAGGCTAACTGCTGTGATTAGAATGAAAATCCTTCCTTTCCTGCCTGATCAAGGCTTTTGTTAATGCCCATGGCCAAAAATGTTCTGCCCAGATGGCTGCTGGCAGCATTTTGTGTGGCAGGGATTCAAATCCATACTCAAAAGGAGCACTTGAGATTGTGACTACAGGTGTCAAAGTCACAGTCCACCTGCTTATTGGGCTACAGAATGCCTGTGATTGAGAAATGCAGTGGGCTTCTCCTGGCAACATACAGGAGGGGGATTGATGGCACAACTCTGTGATACAGGACATGCTTTGAATGCAGATGAAAAATCCCACATCTCCAATTAAAAAGCACAGGCAGAAAGTCCTTGGAAAGTTGATCCAACCTAAGTAACTGAGTTAGCTATATCAGCAGTTTGACGCAGTCGTCTGGTTCACATACTACATTAAACCAAAGTTTAAAACTCTAAAGCTCCTGTTGCACTTTTCCTAGCTCCTGCTGCTGTCACACCAAGGACAAAACAAGCTAGATTTGGGCTTGCTGTGCCACCTGAAAGGGTTCAGACAACATAAGTAGTCAAACTCTGGTTTGTTTCATTTGTGGCGCAACATAAATGCAGAAAGAGCACCATGAGAACTCTTGGTGTCACCCATTGCAAAGATCTGGCTTAATCACTAAAACCTATTTGGTGGAAAGACTATGAAAATAAGATGACAATGCTTTAAGGAGCACAGGTGATACCTGATAGTTCTGCAGTAGGATGAGGCTGAGGTAGAACTCACTAAAGGCCAGTTTCAGGTCTCTGATGTTCCTGTGCTGAACACGCTCCTCATGGGACAGGTGGAAGACTGGCATTTTGCGTTGCCGCAGAGTGGTGAGACCACTGTTTTCTCTCTGTGCATCCAAAGTAGACTGCAGTTCATTCTGTAGTGTAGCAAACCTGCGCTGAGCTTCGGCAAGCTTCTCTTTAGAATGGAAGAAGAAAGCAACAGAGTGTGATCATACAATATTACAAATGAGTACTCAGTCAAGTTTGTCAGGATATTTTCTTAGGAACTCTGTATGAACATATGCAAATTATGTTGTATTTTTCTAACTGTCTTGACAGGAAACAAGAGTTTAACATCAACACCTGCAGCTAAAAACTGGAGCTTTCACCAATGAAAAATGGGGAAGGGGTAAAACACCCATGCTTTTTATGTTTTATTACTGCTTTGATGGTGTGTTGTTGTTGTTTAAAACAGACAAAAAATCTGGAGGCTTCTTCCCTAGCCAATCAGTGTAGATGGTGTGCCATCCCACAGTCAATTTGAGTTGTCTATAAAATTCCAAACTCAAATCAAGTTATGGAAATGCTTCCAATATTCCCTGAGAATGGAGAACATTTTCACCCTGTCTGCAGGTCTCCAGAACAAATTCAAAACACTGGTTTTGAACATGAAACCAGTTCGCTCAACATGAGGGGAAATTTATGACCTGCACTCCCTATTTTGGCTCATACTATTACAAATTGTGAAACCTCTGTCTGATCATTTGTGTTGGAAGCAAGCTGCTTTTAGATTATACAAATGACTGATGCTGCTCTATGAAGGAATTATAGTTACATTTTATTATTCATCATTCTAAAGGACACTGGGGGTGGGGAGAAACTGGAGGAACCAGAGGCCCAGCCCAAAATATTTCTGCCAGCCTCTGCCCATAAGCATGGAGCTCTTTCTGTCTGCCAAAAGTGAGGGCAAAAGTACTGCCAATGGGATTGGCATCAACAGTAGTCTGGAGAGTCACAAAACAGGGCATATTCCAAGGGTGAGGGCAGGCTGAACTGGTCTGGGATCCACTGGATACCAAGCCAGCCCCATTGCCATCACGTGATGCCATCTGGCCCAATTTCTACAACCTATACCCCCAAACCTTTTCACCAGAGCCAGCAAAGCAGTGTGGCTGTGGGGGGGCTAGTAGTTGCATTGCCCAATTGCTGTCCAGCTGGGCTTTGCTTTGTCCATACCCATCTTTAAGGGTGACTCAAAATATTGGTCCAAATGGCAATTGTATATCTCTAGGAGGTTCCTTGTATTTCACTCATTTATTATTATTATAATTAATTAATTAAATTTGTATGCCACCTACCCGTAGATCTCAGGGGAGTTCACAACATAAAATTACAATATAAAAAACACAATACTTCAGACTTTTGATTCTTAATCATAAAAAGTGGGAAAACCAGAACGAACATGATCACTGAACTAGTAGGACTTCATTGGGAGCTATAGTTTCTACTTAATGATGGACTAAGTCAAGAGTCCCGGGCTGCTTTGGGAGGAGAGCAGGGTACACATTTAATAAATGATAATCAAAATAAATGCTTGTCCTCAGTGCCTATGCTGCTCAGAAAAGAAATCTGGAATCTAAATCAAGCTTAATATCTGCTGTTTATTAGTTCATGTGATGACACTCGCTGGCTGTACTATTAAAAGGGAAGCCTCTTTGGCTAAAACACAGGAGAAGCAATACCTTCTGGGACACCTTCCAGATTCTGTCACTGTCAGTCACATTCCCAGACTGCCCGAAACTTCCTGACCTAACAAATGAACTTCTATTACTGTGAATCTGTAAGGCTGGCTATACAAACAAATTCTCTCCGTGTAAGCAAGTTCCCTCCATATAAACAGCAGCCAAGGTGTGGTTAAGGTGTTTGCAATGAAGAGAACTACACAAGATAATTCAATAACCTGTCTGTGAAGGACTTTAACCTGCAGAAGAGATGGTGAACTACAGCACCCACTCTTCTGCAAGCTTTGCTAACTTATTCAAGGCTCATGGTGGGTGGAGGGAGGTGATTGTAGTGAGGAGAAAGTATTTTGCATATGTTCAGATGTACTCATGTCTTAATTATTGCTTTGGATTTTCCATGTAAAACCAGGCTGAGCACTAGCTATATGACATCAGGTCTCATCCGATCTTAGTTTAGCACTACCCCCACCCACCCCCGTGTAGCCCATGAGGATGTTGGAAGCTTTTGCTTTAAAAAATTTCCTTGTTATATCCAAACTTGGGGGTGGCAGCTTATCTTAAACAAGCTTGGATCTATGCACCCTGCTTATTTACAAACCAGGTTTTACCAAGTTCAGATAGATGTTCCCGATTGTTTCCAGTAGGGTTAGATAAGTTTCTGCAGTGGCTTCACAAGGAACTTGTAACACCCTGACATGATAACAGCACCTACAGAAGACCCTTGCTGTCTACCCTACATCTGAGATTGATCAGGGCCATCAGAGGAAAAGTTACAATATGTGCAGCTTTTTAGTTTGGAAAAGAGACAACTTAAAAATGTGACTACAGGGAACATGATAGTGGTTTTTTGTGTGGGGGAAATGGAAAGAGAGAGGCTGTTTCTCTTTAATAATAAATAAATATTTTTTTTGTACCCCGCCTTCCCTGGCTGGAGTACACATATTGGAACATGGGATCATCCACTGAAGATAAATACTGGTCACCATGCCATATTATTTTAACCAGTTAAACCCGTATGAAGAGATGGGCTTCATCTTAGACCAGAATCTGCAAATCCCCCAGCTAGGGAAATAAGAGAGGGAAGATGTTAGACAAGAATAAGTGTTTTGTTTTAAAGAAGTGTAAGTTCCACAAAGCTCCTGGTGAACCTTACTTCCTACTTAAAAGACCAGCTGAGTCTGGGAAACCAGGCACATTGACACATATTGCACCTGTGATAAAAGTTCTGTAGTGGTTGCCTATCAGCCACTGAGCCAACATCAAGCTTCCGCTGTTGACATTTAAACCCTGAAACTTTCACATATAGCTCAATGCTATCCTCTTACCTGAATAAAATGTGTTGATTTTGGCAAGTTCCTTTTCACAGGTTTGAAAGAATTTCTCTTCAAACTTGGCAAAATACCTTTTTACGGTGTCTTCATCTGTGACTGGGGGGAGGAGATACAAAAGTAAATTTAAATAAATATTTTTGTAAAGAATTCATATCACAGAAATTGATGAAATGTTCCACCTTACACTTTCAAACTTGTAACTGTGAAAATATTTCTCTGATGGAAAAGTTATATGTGAACTAGCAAAATTGTCACAAAGGCCTCGGACTTGAAGGAGTATTATTATTTTGGCAGGGAATTGTCCCCGGCTCAGTGCAGCGTGGTGGAAGGGCTCTCGGGATGCTACAGAGAGCCCCGGCCCCACCTGACCAGCAGCACCTCCTCTCCCAGCAGAGGAAGCAGCGATGTTTCCAGTAGGGAGGGGCAGGCAGCTCCGGGTCTGGAGAGCAGAGGCTCTGGGGATGTTGGAGAGACCCTGCACTCCCCTCGCTCAGTGGGCAAGAAGGGAGACACGCCATTTCCGGCACCCCAAGTGCGCAGAGGGGTGAAACGCAAGGAGGGGAGGTGGAGATTTGGGATACCGAAACTCTTATGTTGGGGTCACAGCCGGAAGGGGCCACTCCCGGATTCTGCGAGTGACTGATACAGACATGACCTTGTAGTTCTGCACTGTAAATAGCATGCACAATAAACCTGTTAAAAGACAGTTTGGAATCTTGCCTGGTTACTCGCGAGCAATCACATCACGGACCTTACAATTTATTTATTTTTTATTATCATTTATTGGAATTTATATACCACCCTACCCACGGAGGTCTCAGGGCAGTTCACAGAAGAGATCAACATAAAAGCCACAATATATATAATCAAAATGAAAACAACAACCCAATAACACCCCGCTCTTTCTAGTTTCTATACTAAGAGAAAACAAAAAAGTAAACTAGATGAGCCCGTGACATACACAACTGGATCCTAAAAGAGCAATTGATACCTCCTCAGCATGATTTTATTATTGTCCAATAATAATAATAATAATAATAATAATAATAATTTATTTCTCCCATGTACATTTGAAAGTAGATTTTCCCATCTGTTCCACCATAAAGTGATTTGAAACAACAATCTATATATAAATTGCACCAACGTGCTCAGAGTTTGAGCAAGGCAAGCTGAACTCCCATGTGAAAACAATGCTTGACAATCAGCACTGGAACCAATGCTGAATTCAAGGCGGTTTCACGTGGATCATCATTACAAAAGGACTTATAAGCAAGCATGCACACACTCTTACCATCTCCAATGGTAAGAGAAAGGCAACCATATAATTCCCCCCAAAGAGGGTAGAAAGAATACTTAAGAAAAGTAAGTTTAAAGTATAAACTGAAGTATGATAATTTCTGGTTACACTTTATAATTCCCCCCTGACATTTAAAAACTGAACAATGGAATGTGTCACATAGACATGTTGTTGAACCGGAAGATTTATAAAGCAAATGAGAACAGTTTCTATGAGGAAGGATTAGATACAAAAAAACAAACAAACCCCACCACTTCCTCATTGCAAGGGACTAACGTCTTTTACAGGGCTTGATTTTACAAGATATGTTCTGTTCACAAACGAATATGAACATTTGTGGGTTCTTCTAAGAAAACTCCAACAAATGTCTTAAACAGATAATTAAGCCTTTCCTTTATCATCAATATTACAAAAGCATAGCAAGAAGAGAGAAATGTTCAACATCCTTAAGCGCAAGAGAGAAATTTCACATTGTGGAGAAGCAAAACCAGATGACGACAACTGCAAGAGACAGCATGAAAACATTTGCAGAAACTGCAGCAAGTCCTGTTCCTCTTGAACCAGTATGCAGAACAGAATGAGGTGCACCAGGGCCTGGTGAGGAGGATTTCAATTTACACATCTGCCGACCTAAAACTGTACTATGATAGTGAAGAACATTTGATTAGGGAGATCCAAGTTCAAATTCCACAGCTGAGCAGGGCTTAAGACTTACAGGCTTACATGGTGTCAAGGATTCATTTTCTCGAGTAGTTGAGACAAATAAGGGTCAGTTACGCCTTACAAAGTCAGTTTAGACCCAACGCCAGCCATAGTTTAATAATTGTGTATTGTGGGGTCCTGTGTTCCCTTCTTGCTCTGCCCCTCTGTTTTACAAAGGCCCCCCCTGTCTCCATTGACTCGGAGATACTATTATGACTGACCCTTACCAATGGTGACCAAAGAAGCTCCTAAGCTACCTTTTGGAAATTAAATCACTGTACACCGTCATTAGGTGATCTCTGTAGTAGTCTATGAAAGGTTACATTTTCAGTCAAGCCTCACTTTTGTGCTGGATATTGACAGCAAGCAAGTAGCTCTGCTTGAAGCAGGGGTGTAGCAAGGGGGGGCGTAGGGGGCGGTCCACCCCACGTTCCATAATGGAGGGGGTGACAAATTATCAAGGAACAATTACTGCCCTACTAGGGCGGTTCATAAAAAAAACTTTTTTAAAAAGCCTGCTCCAAAGGTCTTATCTTACTATACTAGGGATTATATAGTTATATATGAAATTTCATGCATATTGGTTAATATATTGACCTTCCTCCACCCAAATAGCTGTTTACTTGGCTGTTTTCCTATGTCGCGAAGGCTGAAATTTCAGTTCAGTGGAGCACTTACTGTTCCCAACCCTAACCCTGTGGAAAGCCATCTAATTAAGACTTTAATTTGATTTTGAGGTGTTTTTAGGAGGTAATTTAATTATTGTTTGATTTTATACCAATGTTATGTATCTGATGTTAGCCACCCTGAGCCCGACTTCGGCCGGGGAGGGCGGGATATAAATAAAAGTTTTATTATTATTATTACTTGTTATTATTCCTTTGTAAGAAAATATGAATTAACGTAAAACCATTTTTGCAGGGGGTGTGGAATCAATGGGGGGGGGGTGACAAGAAATTTTTCGCACCGGGTAACACCTAACCTTCCTACACCTCTGGCTTGAAGTATGACAACAATGTCTATCCGAGTATTTATTCCCCCCCCCCCGCTCACACCATTTTGTTGTGGGGCCTCACTTGCATACATTAATAGTGAACTCATTCTTTAGCATCTACCGGTATATAGCCAAAATGGCACTATCCATGCAGGGAGACCTGGTGGAGTCCCAAGCTGTACAAAGAATCTTTAGGGAAAGGGTCCTGAAAGCAAGTGGGGGGCTGGACCAGCAGAATGAGAAATGAGCCATCTGATGAGTTCCTGGCTGAAGCAATATACGAAGTTCAAAGCTCATTCTTAGACACTACACAGAATGTGGTACATAGATTTATGCAAAAGCAGACAAGTATTTGACAGACAAAAGTAAACCTTGAACACAAAGCAGAGCTTTAATTTTATACAAAGATTTCCTCTGCGTTCATATGCAGTAAACATCTAAATGGAGCAGGGTCATATTAAAACTGACCTGCACAAACACTTTTCATAACCCTTGCTTTCTAATCTGTTTTCACACAGATGCCTGTTTACTGGTTGGTTTTCAACGGGAGTGCAAGCAATACAACCTGCCATCAAAAGGTTTCCCTTTGCTCCCTTGGCAGCTCAATAATTTAACTGTGCTGGAGTAGTGCTGCTCAAGGCTACTGTGCATTTATTTCGTTCAAAGCCAACCAGGACATGGATGCAAAAGCCTTTCTAGGATGCCAAAAAGTTGGCACTCAGTTAAGCAGCTCCATGACAATAAATGTAGTTTTCAAAAGGCACCTAGTTGGTTTCCAAAAGAATGCCCTTTCCTGTGGATTTTTTTTATTCAAATCTTTATAGAGTGCTTGCCCATGGATAGGGCATCTAAGGAAAATCAATCAACATTGCAGGCTTGCTGCTATCTCCCAGAGGTTGCTATCCGGAAGCTGATTTAGTTTGATAGATTAGAAAAGAACAAAGTGCTTATGCAACAGAAGCTGGAGAGATGTACCTGATTGGCATTTTATGTTGCTTTGATTCATTTAATGTACGTATTATATTTTTATTGCATATTTATTTTGTATTAGGAAGTGTTTTTATTTGCTAATGCTTTGCGGTTATTGTGAGATGCTCAGTCTGGTGGCATACAAATATTGAAACAAAACACACACACACACACCCAAAAATCCATCCCTTGCTGCAAAGGCTGACATCGTTTAAGCTCCTTTCTTACATCATGCAGATTGCAAGAGCCCATAGCAGGTTACATGGCTCATTCTTGAGTAGTATGAGACGCCTTATATAGGAATAGTCTGTGCCATTATGACCATGCTACAACCACCCCAAAACCTGCAGCACACCAATGTGGGAGTCATTTATACAACTGGTCTCTAAGTTAGTTAAGAGATCATTGTGGAAAAAATTCAGGAAACATAAAACAGAACTAAAAACCGCAATACACCAATATCCAAACTCGGCCTCATGGCTATGTTTTAAGTACTAGAGCAACTATTTTTTTAAAAACTAAATACACTTAATTCAGCTGCTATGCAAAATTTGTATTACTGAAAGAAAAATGTATTGCAACTTGTTCCAGGGCTTTGGTTTACTTAAATGGGGAAAAATCAGATGTATTGGTCATCTATCACAGTGTTTTTCAACCTTTTTTGGGCAAAGGCACACTTGTTTCATGAAAAAAATCACGAGGCACACCACCATTAGAAAATGTTAAAAAAATTAACTCTGTGCCTATATTGACTATATATAAAGTAATTCTCTTGAATAGGAATCAAATAAACACAAAGAAAGTATTTTATAATTACTTTATTATGAAATAGTAAGTAAACAGAAATATGAAAAATTATAAAATACTTTATTCAGTGCGCAACCAGGGCCTGTTTGGCTGAACACAAAGCTGATATTCTGGCTGGAATTTTTCCCACGGCACACCAGGCAACATCTAGTGTGCCGCGGAACAGTGGTTGAAAAACACTGATCTATCACATATAGGTCCAGTGCCTATGCAGAGAAATGTTCAGAACTTTCTAAAGTCTACAAATTACCACTTCCGTCACATGCATCATAGTACCTCATGTGAACGCTACGGGGAAGGGTTCTGTTCTGTTCTCCTTTGATTGCCTTGGCAGAAACTTGGGAGAATCAAGTCCCATTCTCCAGTGACCTTAGTCCATGTGCCAGGATGAAAATGCTTCCCTATTTGATGAGTAATGCTGAATTGGATTTTTGGCAAGGCCTGAACCCCAAAAGATGGAAAATAGGTGGTAGAAATGCAACAGTCAGGTGAAGCAATCTTCCTAAAGCAGCTGCAGCAGGGCAAAATACAAGTCTATAACAGAGCACTGTGTGGTCACCACATTCTATTACAGTAGACATACCATTTCATCCAGCCTTCATTCAGGCACAAGGCACTGTCAACTGATCGATGCCACCCAAAGTATGCAGAAATGAATAATCAACTGGGCATATGCATCCCCCAAATCAGCTTTGAGTCACTTGTACCTCTTGGAGAGTCTTTTCTACGAGACAGTTGTTGCTGTTGGTGGCACACATCTGTCTCAAGAGATAAGAGAGTGCACCTCCAAGGACAATGGCAAATCACTGCGTTAGCAGCACCGAAGTGACCTCCCTGGGGCGCAAGCCTGGGCAGTGTATATGGAGACCCTGGGCTGCCCAGACGACAATACCTGCCTCTTGGCCTCACTGATGTGGTCCAAAGGAAAAGCAGAGCAATACATTTGGCACCAACTTGGCTGCAAGAGTTGCTGGGAGGCGGCGTACAAGGTGCCATCCAATTGTCTTAAGGATCCCACTCTGGATTTGTGACAGGTTTAATCTTTAGCCTTTTCCTCCCCTGAAAATCTCCCTCAAGGCAACCAAGGTTTAGGATTAGTTTCCCTTCTTCTGCCTTCCCAGGTTGACAAGTTCCACCTGCCCCTCACTTCCCTCTACAGCACGGGCAGAAACTGCCTTCCTGTGAGAAAGCAGTGTGTGCATATTTGCTGTGGCCTAAGTTCCTTATTCATTTCTACATATTTAGGCTATTGTTGGCACTGAGGTCATCATGCTTGACAGCGTTGTGCCCAAACAAAAGCACTAGGCTAGATGCAATGGTATACAAACTCAGAACACCGTTCTGGGATGTGGGTGACCATACAAACCTTTCTAGGTCCGAAATTCCTTGTGCTGGTGCTACCTTAAGCAGATTGCTTCATCATGATGCATGGCATGACTTGCACTGGGTAATATCTATGTAAATTGGTTAAACACAAAACCATGTGATTGCTGCAGGTCCATCAACTATTTTTTTGTCACTTAGGGTCGGATCTGGACAAAAATCACATTCAGTGTTATTAATAAAAGGTAAAAATACACCCTTTGGGGGTAAGCATGGCTCAAGGCCCGTCTTCCCCTTTAGATTCTCTTCCTGCTGTCCTAGTCATTGCCTCTCCTTAATTTCTGTTTCCATTATTTTTGTTCAGGAAGTATTTTCTCACACTCAGGATGCAAAAGACTTAATTCAAGTAGTGTTGAGGGCACAGAAGTAAATGGCAAGTACAGACTGACATGACAGCTGTCCCCTTTCTAGGAAATGTGCACAAAGCAGCCTTGTGTCTGCTGCCAAAAATTCAAAAAGCAGGTGCATTGCAATAGATCTCATTTGAAAATATGTCTCTGGGAGCAAGTTCCATTAGCTTCCAGTGCCATACCTTCTGAGATTTAATGTACTGTATGTTTTCAACATCTCTCTGCTACGTTTGTGCACCACTTGTTGCCAGGCCTCAATTTCTAAAAAGCCATTAATGATCTTCCACCACTGCAGGGGATGATGCTCCTTCCCAAAAAAAAACCACGAAGAAAGAGTTTTAGAGAGTACTAACAAATGAAAAAGCAAATAACCTGGGGCTGGTGACAGCTGTAGTCCAAAAAATCTGGCAACCACCAGGTTGGGGAAAGCCATTTTTGGGCCAGATGGCTCAGAAGTCATATACAGTCATACCTCGAGTTACGATAGCCGCGGGTTGCCTTTTTTCAGGTTACGAATGTGGAAAACCCGGAAGTGTTTACTTCCGGGTTTCGCCGCGCATGCATGCACAGAAGCGGTCTGCGCATGTGCAGAAGCGCGATAACGCCGCTCAGGTTGCGGACTTTTCAGGGTGTGATCAGCACCCCGGAACGGATCATGTCCGCAACCAGAGGTACCACTGTACAACGTTTTGGTTCCTGAAATTCATTCTGATTGTGCAGATAAAATATAATGGGTAGAATTCTACAGGATGTGTTGCTGGTGTGTGGAAACAGTAAAGATCCAAGAATCCCCAGGCATGCACCTCCAAATGGTGGAGACTTCCCCACCCTCTCTCTGCATGCCCCTTAAATCTGTTCTGGAGGTTCCCCTAACCCTCCAGAGCAAATTTAGGGGGCAGAGAAGTTCCACTGCACAGCTAAAACACCTTATGCTTGTGGAGCTGTTTCTGGATTAAGCTACTGGATTAAACTGGTCTTCATCTGGCACAACTGATAAATGGTGCATTACACCAACAACCCTAATACAATGTTACTGTTTAAAGGGGTTATAAGAAAAGGAAAATGAGTGGGGGGACACAGACACATAGAGAGAGGGAGAAGAGACATGCAAAAGGAGAGTCCCACTCAGAAAAGGCAGAAGCATAATTTTGAACGCACAGATAGGTTTGGGGGGATGGGGCGCACACCAAAACAACATTTCTAGGAAATGCAACTCTTTTTTGGGATAAAACCTATTAGAAGCTGTCATTCTGCAATTGGGATAAACATTTTTTGGGGACATGAACTGTCAAGTCATATTGTTACCGACCCCAAACTAGGCTGTAAACAGCTTTGAACTCCAGCATGTTTAAAAGGATACTGAAGAAAAACAACTGAAAAGTTCTGTCCATGCCAAAAGGCCTTTAAGGGAACACAAAATCTTGAACTTCTGCCAAATTCATTCCCCTGCTTTCAGACTAGGTGGCCCAGATTTCACATTTCATTTCAACCTTCTTATACCGGACTTTGGACTTTGAGACAGTTTTAAACCTCCCTATTCACACCCTCAGTGAAGAATAATCACATGGTTGGCATGAAAAGCATTAGCACAACCTGCCATTAATTCAATTTGGCTACTTAGTTATTTACAACAAAATCCCAGGGTAGGGTAGTGGTCTCTCAAACTTTTTGAGCACATCTGCAAACTATTGAAATTGTTGTGGGCACCATGCATACCACAACCAAGCAAGGCATTACTGAAATCTGGACATGCCCTTTATACCTAGTTTGGAGTTATCTGTTGTTATAAGAGGATGGGGAGGGGGAAATCACAGGCGTATTGAAAAGGAATTGGGCTAAGCTATACAAAAGCTCTTATAGAACCTTAAGAACTACTAGATAAAACATTTTGATACAGGGATAATAAACTGATGAAGGAAGAACTACAGCTCACTTTGAGAGCTGTCTCAAGGAATTCTCAAATGTTGTTATAGCCACTGCTGTGATACCCCATGAGTGCAGAAGAAACACAAAGTACTGGGCAACTTGTATTTTATTTTACTTAACTCAGATGGCTAAAACAATTTCATAACCTCCACGTAACTATAGAAACAGGTCTCTGTGCCTGAAGAAATACATTTTTTAAAAATGAAAGAAAAGGTATTGGCGGTTGTCAGGAGTAGCCCAGCTACTCACGAGGAGCAGGGCAGGGAAAGCTGCTCTTCAGGGGGAGACAGCTCACGAAGCTATAGGGAGCCCAGACCCCTTTTGCAGACGGACTCCTCCTCCTCATCATCATCATCCAATCTATCACAGGACTCGTCTCCAAGCGAGGGAGAGGAGCAAGGGCTCCGGGACACTGCTGAAAAGACACAGCACCACCAGTCAGGCTAGCCCACAGCTTCCGACACAGGCACAGCGCAGGGGGGCTAGAGGACCCAGGAGACATCGTTTCAGGGTGCCGAAGATCTGGTGTTGGGGGAGGGGTAGCAGAAGGAATGTACTTCCGGATTCTGATAGTGACTGAATGGTCATGTTTTTTAACTAGCTCCGCTTATAAATAGCTGTGCTTAATAAATAACTTCAGTTCTTCAAAAGAGGCTTAGTAGTTACTCATGAGCAGCACCTGGGAAGATCCCTGACAGCGGTATTGGTTGCCAAGAACCTGACTTTACTCTGCACATAGTGAGAAAGCACATGACCAAAATAAGCATAAAGCTTTATTTGGTCACCAGTGATCTGCTTAAGCACTATTTCATATCTCCTGAGAAAGAGCCACCGCCTCTCCCCACATGGATCACCTGAGTTTGTTATGAATGTTTCAGGAAACCCCTGTAACTGAAGCAGGAAAATCCTCAAATATTGCAACCATTCCTCATAGGGGAACTGCTCCAAGCCCTTGATCATTTTGGTTTCCTTTCTTCTGAACCTTTTCCAGCTCTACAAGGTGAGGTGACCAGTATTATACATAGTATTCCAAGTGCAGCTGGCAGTTTTATTTTCAAAAAAAGGATATATATATATATATATTTTTAAAAAAATTAGTCTTGGATTCCACCCCACTGCTTTAATGTTGCAGAGCTGTGACATTCCAGACTGATGGCATCAACCTCATGTCACATTTTTAAAAAAAAATAAAATAAAATCTAGAAGCATAGTACAGTGGTACCTCTAGTTGCGGACACAATCCATTCAGGGGTCAGTTCACACCCTGAAAAGTCTGCAACTAGAGTGGCGCCTGTACGCAAGCGCGATGGAGCACTTCTGCGCATGTGTGAAATGCGCAGAATGCTTCTGCGTGAGGCGAAACCCGGAAGTATACACTTTCGGGTTTGCCGTGTTCGCAAGCTGAAAAGACTCATGAACCTAACACAACACGAGGTATGACTGTATTTAGTACATTATTGTTGAGGGCTAATTCTTGGTTGAATATGGTACATCATTTATAGCCGGGCTTCAGAAAAACGCTAGACCAAGGTACAGTGGAAAAATGTTTTGCACAATTGCTAGCTGGTTGCTTTCCTCCTTTTACAGGGCATATGTGTTATTGAATGTTCAGTAGAGCAAAACAGGGACTGCATCCCCCACCATGTTTCATCTATTTTTGATTTCTAGCCCATTTGGGTTTAGTGAAGAATGGCCACATGACCTTGTGAGTAAGGCATTCAGCATTATGAGAGGTGGACAGTTTCGGTTAATATCATTTCTTGGCACTGCCTCCCAGGAATCAAGCAGTTTTATTATGAGACACACAAAAGGTAATGATGCATTCTCGTGTTCACTGCTTAGCTTCTTGCAGCCCTTTATTGCATGCGACGTTACTAAAACCGTAAGATGGCTATTTGTAAACAGGGTTGTGCTGTTAGATGCTCTATAAAATATCATCAAGGTAGTTTTTCTCTCCTTCCATTCTTACCCAGCTGTTGGGAGTGATCATGTGCATAATTAGCCATTGCAAAACTTGAGGCATTAGTATGCCACCTCATTATGCAAGTTTGAATGTGTAGAGTTTGGTGGACAAGCCAGAAGTAATTGTGGCAATTAACAGTGCCTCGGGGATATTGAGATGCCAGTGTTTTTCCGACTGTGTGCTACTAGATGGCTGATATCACAGCTTTCTTCATTTCTCTTGCTGCATTATTATAGCTTCTGTCTAATTCATTAGGATTTTTATTGTCAAGTTTATAGACAGCAACAAAAACAGACTTAATAGGCAAGTCATGAGAGTTATAAACCAGCAATTAATCAAAGTAGACGCAAGCTTTCTATAATGTGGTTGATGCATTTGATGCTGCTTAGCCCTAAAATAAGTTTTAGGTGGAGAAACAAATTGCATTTGAACTGAGGCAAAATGGCCCCTCTTATTCACCCCCCATCATTTTGACTGTCATTTGTGGGGCCCTGGAACTTGGAAAGTCCTCTCCCTTCTCTAGTCAACTAGTGCATTTTCAAAGGGAAGGAACAACAGTTTGCAAACACTTTGACACCTCAAAGGAGATCCACTCTTCTCAGTCTGCAAGTGCTTTGTCTCCTTAGAGCAGACATCGGCTGGCCCACGAGCCGCCCGCCAACCCAGCCGCCTGCTCGGCAAGCCCCCTGCACACTGCGCTAAACCAGCACAGCACAGTGTGGGGACTTGCTGAGTGGTGCTGGAAATGGTATCTGCGCACGCGCAGATACGAGAAACCACATCTGCGCATGTCCAGACGCCAAAAATCGCTTCTGCACAGGCGCTATTTCCAGCATCGCGCTGCGCATGTCGGCCCATGGCTGGAAAGCCTTGCCGACGCCTGCCTTAGAGTGTAGTGCACTCCTGATTGGTTAGAATTATTTATTTGACTATAATGCGAGTGGTCATTATGATCTTGGAAGATGTTCAGTAGGCCAATTCTGGGGTGAGTTCTAATACCTGTCTAGCTATTTTGCATATCTCTTGCAGGACTTGCTCTCCAGAAGGGCTGGATTTTAGGGCATTCCCACCACATGTGGAGGTATGTGCCGGTGGAGGCGCAGCCTCTCCAACATCTTGGTGAGGTTCCTGGGCATATCAGCGCCAGTTTCTGTGATGTTAAGTAGCACCTGTTTCAGAGTGAGTTCCCTTCTTTTGGCTGATATGGACTTAAAGGGAGGTTTATACCACATTCTAGCCCATTGGGTGGAGATGATTTCATAGTGTCATGCTCTTTGACTGCATCAAGGGGGTTTGTGGAACTTTGGAGCAGTATTTTGTATATTGTGAATACCATCCTTTTACTGTGTCCCTCTGCTGTCCACTATACAAAAGAATATAAGCCTCACCACCCGACCCCTCCACTCCCCACTCATCTTCCCCAACCTAATACTGTACTCAACACTAATGTCTCACAACAAATGTAACTGATTTGTAAGAAAGACTGTACAACCTCAAATAAGAGACAAGGCATGGACTTTTGTAAATCAAGAAAATCTTTAATAAAAATAAATTTTAAAAAATTATGTATTTGACTAAGTAAGGATACTCTAACTTGCTACATCTGTCTCCAGTGACAGTAACATCACTTACATGTAGTCTCTGATTGTAGGAGTAGATAGTATTGAAGCAACTTAGGAAAACAGTGGTTGTCAACAGTGCCCTGCCCCCCAAAAAATCTGGAAGTTATTTTAAAATGTCTTTTAAGTGTCTTTTAAAACACACTGTTGGTAGTACAATGTTGTTGAGTACCAACCCTATGTTATAGCCCCCACTCCTACAGATGAGTTAGGAACAGCTGAAAATGTTGGGTTTTTTTTTTTTTTTTTTGCCTAATGAGAACTTAGAGACACTACTTCGAATAAAGACAGGCCTGGTTCCACATCAAGAGGGTATCAGAACCAGTAAAGTACTGGAAGTGCCTTCATTCCAAAACTTTGCAATTTACCAGTTTGCAGATGTTGACTGTTTGAGAATGATTCAGAGAACTGTTTGTTTGGGTAAGGGAAGGCTTTTTTATACATTTCCCAGAAGGAACAGGGTGTAATTGGAATAGAGAAAAGATAATAATGCAGGAATATGTTGACAGTTTAATTTAGGGTCGAGCAAAAATGGCCTCCCAGCCCTATTTGCAACTAGTGAAATGGGTGGCAGCGTTTTCCCAGATATGTCTGGCCTGGGGCTGGGGTTGGGGCAGGGGGGTAGGGCAAGGGCAAGAATCTTCAAGAGATTGGGGAGGCTGAAAAATTTAAACTTTCGTTAAATTTTAACTTTGTTATTACAGAATGAAACTGGTGCTGGTGAATGAATTTAGAGGGGAAGACTTTTGCCTTGGCTCTTCTTTATCTACTTTGAATAATAATTAGAATGCATCTGGGTGACTGGTTAGGCTTTCATTCATAACTTTCCTTTTCTTCTGCCATGTCCTTTGCGACAGGAAGGGCATTCTAAAAATTATATTCTCTCCAGGTGAGACAGGTGGCAAAACCAGGCATTATCATAACATCTCTTTCCTAAGTTACCTATTAGGCGTTGGGGAAACCCAGCCAGATGGGCAAGGTATAAATAATAAATTATTATTATTATAAAAAGTATTACTCTAGATCAGGGGTGGCCAACCCCCAAGAGACTGCTATCTACTCACAGAGTTATACCCCCTTTTGGGGGGCTCCTTCCTTTAGGAAGGAAAGCCCTGTTTTGGGGGGGGGGGGTTCATGTCAAAGTTGTTGAGCTTTTTATGGGAAGGCCCGTTTTTTTATGGGTTCGGGTAAAAAAAACCGTTTTTGGGTGGGGTGCGTGGTGAAAATGTTGAGCGGAAGCCAAAGTTGTACAACTTCTTTGGGTTGAGCCAGTCATCTACCAGTCATCTACCACAGACATTCACTGATCTAACGGTAGATCACGATCTACCTGTTGGATGTGCCTGCTCTAGATAAATTCAAGACAGATTTTACACACTCAACAGTTAAGTGTTAACCTGGTACCTTAACTGATTTTCAAAATGGTGTATTTGGTCTAAAAGAACTCCAGTGCTCTCAGCAAGTTGCTTATTTGACCTGATGAATGATTCTCAATTTGTCCAAGACCAGTATGCATAATTAAAAATAGAGCCCTATTTCAGGAACAGGACATTTACTTTGAAAGTTCAAGCAAGTTCATATGTGCTCATTTAATCTTTATTTTTTTTGTTTTACATAAAATTTATTAAGTTCCTTCTTGGGTTAGGTCTTCAATTGTTGATTTGCTAATAGAGGTAAATAATGCAAATGTTATCTTTGTTCTCAGAACAAAAACACTTTAACAATAGTTGACCATTATTTGACTGGTGTTTGAAGGATCTGTGTGGTGCAGTCCACAGGAATATGTTATCTGTTTGGCTCTAGTCAATATTTCCCTTCTCTCTTCTAGGGAACTACTATTCTTCTAATGAGTGGCCTTTTCAGCAATTGAGAATATGTTTCGTGAGTAATTTTAAAAGCTTTTCTCCTCCTGTTTTCCAATATAAACAACCTTCAATCTCCAAGCAGAGTTCCTGGGAGATAGGTGTTAACAGATTGCAAGTCAGACAATGGTCATAAATTCAATACATGACACTAATTACAGCATTGTAGACATTAACAAAAAAAGTTTCAGGGTCCAACGTTCAGTTAAATTGCTGGCCGGATCACTATAGCTTGCAAAGCACTGAATAACAACATGCAGACTGCCTTTAGGTTGCTTCTTGGAGACAGAGGGGTAGTGATAACCAGCATTCCCAAACTGTTGATAAGGTTTTGTTCTGCCAACACTTTGGTAAATTTAGAGCTGGTTCTAGTGATATTGTAGCACCAACTTCTGAATAGGACAAAAATGAAAAATACTATTTGTATTAGCAGTATAATATTTTCTAATTTCCATGAACTGGGAAATTGCATCATGTGAACAGATTATGTGGAAGTACATGAGTTTATAGGCTCTGGAACCTAGGGGGAGATTATGTCAATGTCAATGCTCTAAATGTAATATGTTCTAATGATGTGCTCAGAAGAATAATGTTTTATAGTGAATGTTTATATGTTCCTGTTTTTTGGAGATACCATCTTTGTATTGTAAATCACCTAGAGATTATGAGAGTGAACTTAATAAGCTTAATAAATAGGAACAGTTCCATATGTACCCGCTTCAACTTGTGCAGCATTATACTCATCATTGCAGTGCAAAACCACAAGGGATCTGTAACAATTTAATTGGATTGCTTTGTGAATCCATTTGGAACAATACAGGCAGGTAGAGGCAGCTGCCTGGGCTCCCCACAGCAGTGAGACTGGTTGGGCATAACTCCATAATGCAGCACAGCAACAGCTCAAATGTTGTCGTTGTTGTGTTTCTTACCCATCCGCCACCACAAGATTGCAGAGTTGGTTACAACAATTTAAAAATACAGTATTAAATACAGCTGAAACAATCTGCAGTCAAGAAGGGGTTGTGGGTCCTAAAATGTGCATCTCAGGGGTCAGGGTAAAGAGGCCAGGGTAAAGAGATGCACCTTCAGAATATTGGATGAGAGAGGAACTAAATAATTAAAGTGCTTTGGGGAACGAATTCCACAACTTAAGGGCTGCCACACAGAAGACCCTCTTTTGGGGCCAGCACCCTTCTAAACTTCTCAGAGCAGTGGAACTACCAAGAGGCCCCTTTCTGCTTATCTTAACTTCTTAGATGTTCTATAGAGAAAAGGGTAGACTTTCAGATATTTGGGGCCTAAATATGTTCATGGTCGCTTTTAAAAAATATGGCCATGTGACTGGGATGAAGTGAATAGACATGAAAGGATGGAATAGCAAGTTTAGGTTGGATATTTAGAATGCAATAAGTACCACTGATGACAAATATTCTTATTTGGTATATCAGATCATTAAAAACATGATAACCTCTTTTTAAACAGAGGTATCTACAGTCTAGAGCCAGTGTGGTGTGAGAGCCAGTGTGGTGTAGTGGTTAAGAGTGGTAGACTCGTAATCTGGGGAACCGGGTTTGCGTCTCCACTCCCCCACATGCAGCTGCTGGGTGACCTTGGGCTAGTCACACTTCTCTGAAGTCTCTCAGCCCCACTCACCTCACAGAGTGTTTGTTGTGGGGGAGGAAGTGAAAGGAGAATGTTAGCCGCTTTGAGACTCCTTCGGGTAGTGAAAAGCGGGATATCAAATCCAAACTCTTCTTCTTCTTCTTCTTCTTCTTCTTCTTCTTCTTCTTCTTCTTCTCTCCTCATTTAGACATATCATAGTTTGTGGTTTGCATGTGGTGTAGCATAATTTTGGTGTCATGCAACTCTTTGTTTCTTTTGTGAGACAAATTCAATGCACTGGAGATAGTCCAAATAAAGCCACGTGAGTAGAATTCTGATTGCACAATGTGGCTTTCCTGTCCCCTCCCAACTGCAGCCCTCCAACCTCCTTAAGAAGCTACTTCTGAGCATCTGGGGACCCTTGCATGGCCTGGAATTTGGTGCTGACAGTGGCAGGGACATCCGGTAGGAACTGAAGTACCTTCACACACAAGTTGTGGACGCAAGTCATTGCTTTGTTAAGCATAAGGCACATAGTTTCCCAGGAGAAATACAGAATACTGTACAAAATTTACTTCTCTGGAAAATGGAGATATTGCCTTCTTTTGAAATGGTCAGCATCACAGTTAGTGGTGATATGTTTGAAGATAGTAGCATGTATCACTGTTTATAATCTAGAATGCATTACTTTAGGTCAGTAGTAGAATAAAGGCATCCATAGAAAATTGAGCAACAACCTTGTGACTTCTTAAATAAGACATTACATTATGTTTTATGAAATCAGCTGGTAGTGCAGTTTTTCAAATGGATGACACAGTTTCCATTCTACCTTTTTTCAACCCTGTGAGCACAATACCTAACTTTTTCATGGTAACAGTGATCTGAATGAACCCAGATTGCTGATCTACAACTGGTCAATTAAATGCCAATGAGGAGTAAAATCATATTGTTCACTCACTACGGTGTCTAAAAGCTGATACTCTATATTTGATTTGACTGATTGTAAGACTTGCATGATGGTAATAGCAGTAATCTCTGCAGTGATATCTGAGAAATCTTGTTCTCCTTTTGGATAACAGTTTCCTTTTTATCTTCTGGGGTATACTGATTTTTTTAAAAAATAATAATAATGATGACTTGGATGAAGACTGCTCCTTTGGGTGCATTTAAGTCATCAGTAACCAGGTGAAAATAGGCCTGTCTCCTTGCAACCTTCTCTTATTTCCCATGCTTGGTTCACCATAATCTCTCTTATCTCAATACCAATTAAAGAAACTCCCAGAAGTCCATTTAATTCTCTTGCTCTTAATTCCACTCCTATGGTAACAAAACAAGTCCCTTTCAGAATCTCTTCTCCAATAGATAGAAATTAACCAAGCACATGCGTTCGGAAGCTGTGGTGCTAAAGGTGTCTCGCTCTAAAAAGGAACATGACATATTTATTCTAGTATGCTTTTCCCTTTCCTGCCAGGTCATAAGCATCCTCTCCAGTATAACAGGTGAAGTTTACCTCTTTTCTGACAGGAACCCAAGAGGGCTTTCCCCCCTAATGTACCCCTCTTAAAGTCACGTTAACTTTTCTAATTCATCTTCTGTAATAATTAGGCAGAGATTACTTTCATTCACATCCTATAATATAGATCACAAATGTTTTGACGAGCCTCATGGACACAGTTTCAACAATCTGAATTACTTTGTACACAGTGGCTATTTAGACAGTCAATGTGACTAGTATACAACTGGAGCTATTAGCACTTATCATTGGTAGTAATATGATGCCACGACTGGTGAAAAAAGGAGCAGGGTGGGGGGAAAGCTGCAGACTACCGTGGTTTTTATCTTCATTAAATTGCTCTCCTGCCCTTCCTTCCGAAAGAGCTAAAGGCATGCTGAACTAAAAAGATAGAATCACATTAAAACCATAGCAACTGACTAAAATTCTGTCTCAAAGTACAAAACATAAAAACATAATGGCACTAAACAGATAAATTCCTTATTCCTGCGATGTACCATTAGAAGCAGGTGATTGTGGTAAAGTGAGATCTAGACCGGGGTGGCTAACCTCCTTTTGGCCTCAGTGCCACATTCACCCTTGGGCTAACTGTCTGGGGGGCAAGTGCCAATGGCAGGTGTGACCACCCCACACTCTTGCCTTTTTGCACATGTGCAGCCAGCCAACCCCCCACAGCTGATCTGCACAGATCATCTGATGAGGGAGTTACCATGCCTTCTCTGATCAGGTGATTGATCTGGAAACCAAGGAGTGAGCAGTTTGCATCCCTCTCAGGGTGCTGGGCTTCACCCATAGTCTTACGTTTACTTTAGTTTTTGTTTTGTGCTTGCAAACCCCTCTCTCTGCCCCCAAATGGTAGGGATTTGCAGGGGCAGGAAAAAATTGCTGGGGGTTAGATTAGGCGCTCAAAGATGGCATTAGCCATCCCTGGTCTGGAAGCACCATGCAGAGCAATACCAAGGTTTACGAAGTGAAGGGGAGAGAAAGAGAAATGTGGAGAAGAGGCAAGGAGAAGGGATCTAGCTGGGACTGAAGGAGTCTGCTCTCCTGAGCACCCAACAAAGTCAAGTAGGCTTGGAAGGGAGAAGTGTCGTGCAGTCTCCTGGAGAATCCTCCAAAGCTGGGCAACTTGTGGTCTGATGGGCATGGCAACAACTCAGACAGCTTTCAAGGGGTATTTGTCTTATCCTCCATGAATTTGTCTATTAATGACTATTAGCTAGCGGCTACTACTTCCACAGCTGGAATCAATATGCCTCTGAATATCAGTTGCTGTGAATCACAAGTAGGGAAAGTTACACTCAGCTTGTGGGCTTCCCCTGGGCATCTGGTTGTCCACTGTAAGAACAGAAAGTTTGACCAGCTGAGCCTTTGGTCTGATGTGGCAGGGTTCTTCTTGTGTTCTCATGTTATGTTTTTAATTCCAAAAATCTGTATTAGGATCCTGCCTTTATTATGCCAACCAAAACATTATGCTAGGGTGCAGGTGAAAATGGGGTGCAGTATGCAAGCTTTCAAGTTCTTCAGAACTCTACAACAGCATAGAAGCTAAAAGAACGTAACTGGGAGGAAACGAAGCAGGGAGGAGAAAGAAAATAATTGGCTGACTTTGAAGCCATCATATGTATCTGGTAGGAGTCTTTAAGATGAAGTATGGGAAATAGCAAACATTCAAATGAGGCCCTTTTTAGATGCTGTGCAAGTTTCAAGTTGCACAGTCCCCTCTTTACTCAGTTCCGCCACCATTATAATGTTATTATTTTTACAAACTTCTTAAATTATTGTTATTAAATGTTTCCATTTTCATTCCATCACTGAACTATGGAAATTATCAAATTACATTACTGAATACTACTTATTAAAGCATTACTAAATAATTACTTGATTATTAAAAGATACTTTATCAAATTCTAATTTCCTTCCTTCGGCATATGTCTTTCCCTACATTAAAAATGGCACAAGTGTCACAGAATGGAATGAAAGCAGGGGGAGAATTCTCAAAAACATACTCAGTCAAAGCTTTCAGTTGCCCGTTCCTAAAGCAGGGTCTTGATTTCACTCACTATTTAAGCTATTTAAATGTTTATGGTTGCACCCTGTAATGTTGCTCAACTGACAATAGAGCTCAGCTGACACAGAAGACTGTACAGTCAGTGAAACAGGAAGGGAAAGAGTTTTAATGGATTCTCCCTTCCTCGCTACAGTCCCCAGCACCAGAAATTTTCTGTGGAGTTCCCCACCCCTCTGTAACAGATTTAGATGGGATGGGGAGGCTTCCTTCCTATTCCTTTGCCTTACCACCAGCTGAGTAACACTGTTGGACACAAACCAGTGAGTGGGCAAAGAATCTCACACATTTTGCATGGGAGTACACAAAACACAAGAATGCACATACAGTAGATACTTTCTCCAGAAGACAAAAGTAGTTGTCCATGTCAACATTTCATGTTGTGTGGAAGGACACAAAGCACAGTATTTCATGCAAGCCATCAACTTGTGATTGGTTCCATCACTATGCCATGAAGCATAGTGAGCAACTGTACCTTTAAAGCACATTCCCCTCTCATCAGCTGGAAATTATAACTGTGGGGGATAAACTACAGTACCCAGAATTCTTTGAGGAGGGAAATGTGCTCCAAATGTGCTCTGAAGATATAGTATGTACACAGCCTAGATCCCCTGAAACAGAACAAACTGTTCTCAGATCTCAAGTTGGAATTCAGATGACTTTCTATCCAAGAATGTACTTCTCCAACTTCACACTGCTATCATTTGAGAGCAACTATTTCAAGTAACAGCAACATTGATTGGAGAGTTCAACAGAGGTCTAGGCAAGACTCAAACATTTTAGTTATTATAATTCATTTCTTCTACAAGACAAACCTTAAAGGCTGGCTGCCAGAGTTTCTTTCACAAGCATCTGTTTAGCTTGCTAGAGCAGCGTTTTTCAACCACTGTTCCGCGGCACACAGGTGTGCCGCAAGATGTTGCCTGGTGTGCCGTGGGAAAAATTCCAGCCAGAATATCAGCTTTGTGTTCAGCCAAACAGGCCCTGGTTGCGCACTGAATAAAGTATTTTATAATTTTTCATATTTCTGATTACTTACTATTTCATAATAAAGTAATTATAAAATACTTTCTTTGTGTTTATTTGATTCCTATTCAAGAGAATTACTTTATATATAGTCAATATAGGCACAGAGTTAATTTTTTTAACATTTTCTAATGGTGGTGTGCCTCGTGATTTTTTTCATGAAACAAGTGTGCCTTTGCCCAAAAAAGGTTGAAAAACACTGTGCTAGAGGTAAAGGAAACGGGATCCCTGACCATTAGGTCCAGTTGTGTCTGACTCTGGGGTTGCGGCGCCCATCTCACGTTACTGGCCGAGGGAGCTGGCGTACAGCTTCCGGGTCATGTGGCCAGCATGACTAAGCCACTTCTGGTGAACCAGAGCAGCACATGGAAACGCCGTTTACCTTCCCGCTGGAGCGGTACCTATTTATCTACTTGCACTTTGACGTGCTTTCGAACTGCTAGGTGGGCGGTGATTCAAACCGCTGACCTTCTTGCTAACCAGCCTCTATTTCTCCTTGCAACCAGCAGGTGCTGTTTACCTTATTCAAACATCAGCACAAGTGAAGGAGAAATCCATCACTATTGCAAGTCCCCTGCATTTGCTGGAGGGCTTGTAAGAAAAGTGGGGTCCTTGTACAGTAGAGAAGAGAAGTAGCAGAAGAAAGTTTCTTCCCTTCTCCATGCCATAGTAAAACAACTCTGTTATCAGATGGCCAAGGACACTCGTGCCTGCTGAGAGGAATTGGGGATGCCTTTTCTCAGCACTTAAAGCCTCAATGCCAGGAAATATGCCAGTTTATAAATAATATTCAATAGGCTTACACTTCAGCACTGTAGATACCTTTTCAGGTGGCAATCATACTTTCCCTGCTCCTCTCTCACCTGTGTGCTAGGTATGCCTCTCAATATGGGAAGTATAAACGCAACTAATGTCAACTTTGTTATCAAATGAAACTATCTGTCCTTTCATACAATTCAACTGCTACTTGGTACATTTTTAAAATGTAGGCTGCCAAACATAACCACACAAAGTCTTTCTATAAGGGGTTTTCTTGTGCTGCTTTACTCAAGGGAGGATATGGGAAGTTATAATGCTCCTGTTAAGACATAAGTGGGATACAAATGAGGCAGACAGAGTAAATGTATTTGAAGTATAGTTATTAAGGAGTGAATTACAAAATAAGGTAACTGTCTATCCAGAACATTACTGTACCAAAAGTAATAATTTACTGTGGCTACAAAGTTAAGCCAATTTAGCCACAGAATTATTACAAGATTATGTAATTAACTTCTTCCAATCATCGTAATTGTTCTAAAATAGCAGGGTATACTACAAATTATTTGCTTTTGGTTCTTTGCTATTAGCAAATTCACAAAATGTGTCAAAACATGCTTCTCTATGTAACGTGCCATTTCCAAGGGTAGTCAACGTGGTGCTCTGCAGGTGTTGCTGGACTTATAATTGCAATCATCCCTGACCATTGGGAGAAGCCTCAGGTTCGTGGGGGCTCTAGCTCAATAACATCTGCAGACAGCACATGCCTAAGCCTTCCAATTTTTGTACTTCAGTGAGTTAAAGCTCTGGAACACAATTTGTGTGTTTTAATCTTTCACACATTTGGTAGCTCAACATAAAGCATGCTGTTCATGTTCAGTTCCTACACCGTTAGGATTCCGAAGTGGTGTATAATTCACACTCAGATTCAATGCCTTTAAGCATTCTTACATAATAAAATCATTATCCGCCCAGCTTTGTTTAATTTACACCAGCTTATATGAAGTTTTATGTAACCAAGAAATATTTTTTCATTGATTGTACGTTCCTTTCAACCAAGAAAGTTTGCAACACTCAAATCTGTTCTGCAAACCAGTGTTAGGCGATATATAAGCTAATCACCAAATGGCACCTTAAACCTAGGCTGCAGTCACCACAATGGAACATCTAGGTGCCATTTCCCCCCCAATGAGGTTTATCATCACCATCATCATCATTATTCATTTCACTTCTCTACCACTTTATATTTTTAAATAAAATAATCTCAAAGTAGTCTACAACACATTAAAACATCAAACAACCCAGAACAAAACAAATTCAAGCTGCAAGGAAAATATTTCAGAACCTTCTCTAAGTGATGTTTTGCTTTCCTCATAATTATTTACCTACTTAATTTATATAGCTACCCCATAGCAGAAGTACTCTAGGAAGCCAGTTTGGCGTAGTAGTTAGAGTGCTAGACTAAGAGATCAAGGTTCAAATCCCCACAGTCATGAAGCTCATTGGGTGACCTTGGACCAGTCACAGCCTCTTAACCTACTTCACGGGGTCATTGTAGGGATTAACTGAGGAGGGGGGGTGAACCATGTACTCCTTGGAGAAAAAGGTGGGATTTAAATGCAATAAATAAGCTCTTGTGCTTACCTGCCTAAGAAAACTAGGGAGGCCAGCCAGATGGAGATGTTGGTCGCCAACCTGGCACCCAGAGATCTCCACGTGGTCGCAACTGGATCCGCCTGGCGTGTAATTTCTGACACTGCTGCAAACTGATAGGCTGCATTAAAATCTGAATTTGCATTGACCAATAATGTATTTTATAGGTGATCTCACAGACTTTGATTTTGCTCTGGGCAATTTATAAAGGCAAGAGTCCTGCTGGATCAGGCCACCTGCCCATCTAGTCCAGCACTCTGTTCTCACAGTGGCAAACCAGATGCCTATGGGAAGCCCACAAGCAGAACCCCAGTGCAACAGCACTCTCCCCACTAATGATTCCCAGCAACTGGCATTTAGAGGCATATTGCCTCTCGTAGTGGGAATAGAACACATGGCAGAAATTAATTTCACCTTTATATCCCAAACTATCTTGATTAGGTGAGCAACAAAGCCCACAGCCCACCTCCTTTGCAAGCTTCTGTAGACCCTGATCCTGCTCAGTTAGGCAACTTAATTTAATCAACTGTGTGAAGGACAGCTACTTCTATGTTGATCAAGCATTTATTGGATCTTAGCAAATCTTGCACATCCTGGAGTGTTTCCTCCATGAGTCCACAGGAAGTGTTAACTCCCCCCCCCAAAAAAAAAAAATTGCAGCTGTCTGCAGCAGATCCATTGCTGCATTGAAGGGTCCCCAAGCAGTGCAAGGGACTGCCCTGGAAAGTGGGGTTGCAAAAGCAATCATTGAGATCCAAGCTATTGTGCTTCTTGTTTAGAATGCTGAGAACATTAGAATTTAAATTGCTGGCTAGCCCAGAGCTAAAGTCTACTTCTAGCAGAAGCAAATTTTCAAAATTCACAAAGGAAAACAACGAATACTTCAGCCTTAAAAGTAAGGAAATAGGGAACTTCTTGGTGCTAATTCACGTACAATATCATCTGCCTAAACAAGTCAATGCTGTACAAGCAATGGAAAGCAATGACATAATAGCATTTGCAAGTGGCTTGAAATCTAATAGTGGCTCTCATGCACCCTTCACTACCTTGCACAGCTTTCAATATGAACTGCAGCCTCTGCACATAACATGCCAAAGCAATAGTGCACATGAAGAGATCTACACATGGTGGGGCGATTGTGGCATGGTCCTCAAAAACAACACGTAGAGATTAGCATCCAAGACATATTAAAGTGCTTAAAACAAGTATTAAACAACAATAAGCTAACAGGCAAACTTTTGTCTTCTTAATTCCTAGGCACCTTGCTTTAAGAGACCAAGTTTAAGAACAGTTTGCAAGATTGTACAGGACACAAGTCACCTGGGGGGAAAACCATGAAAGCTCTGCTGTGCCTATGTAATCCCATGCATACATATAAAAGAGCTTGCTGGATCAGCACCCATATTTACATATAGGCTTATCACTCAGATTACAAGCCACTATATTCCTCCCCGCCCCTGTTTACTTTCAAAAGTACAATTTAACTATATCCTTCATAAACCTCAATACTTTGGTGTAAGCAGTTTGCTTTATGAAAACATCACAGATGACAACAACTGGGGCACTGCTGATATAGGCCTATATCTTAGTGCAAAGTTAAACCAATCCAAATATAATTTTTATCAACAAAGCATTTTAGTTGGTTAAATTCCAACATGACCTGTAGATGAAGTTTTGGCAATGTGATATTACCTTTTTTAGTGCAGATGTGGGCTTCTGAAACTCAGAAATGTAACATGATCTTTTGGTTTGAAAATACGTATCTATTAACAGTCCTAGGCATGACATGTGCACATTGGGCTTACTATCATTAAATTGGCAATATGCATAGCACAGTTCTTTATTTTATTTCTGACACAGCTTACTATAATTAACATGCATAAGCAACAGTCAAATATAGAGAGGATTCACTGCACTCTACCAATTAAGTGCACTAAAATTACTGGTTGGAAAAATTTAGGTAGACAAGCTGGGCAGAGTAAGTTTTGAAGTTGGCGCCAGAAATCATAATACCCCAAGCCAAAAAAGCCAACTCTACAGTAAATATGCCAGGTATTATCCATGTCAGGCATTTTACTCATTTGATTTGGAATTTTAGCAGCTACTTTGCAAGCTAAATGAAGGGGTTTTCTGAAGCAGTTTACACTGAGCAGGTGAGTTATAATTAAGAGTAAGCTGCCTTTTCTTTACTCCAGATTAAACAAACAAAAAAAGGGATGGCTAAACATGGAGGGAAGTAGTGACTTATGTGAATTATTCATTTTTCCAAGTTATTTTTAACCACAGCAACACCAAATCTAATCAGCTTCTTTCACTTGTGTTGAACTCTTCTACTCCCAAATGCCTATAAAAATAATTTAAAAATTGCATTGTGCAAATTCACACACAGGAAAAACCTTCTTTCTGCTGTGTGCAGAAGTTTTCCAAAGTGATTCTTATCCCTCACTCAATCCATGCTGGAACCTTCTGCATCTTCATCTTGATAACAGCCATCAACATACACTGCTATTTGGAAGTTTCAAATGCAAAGCAGTCGAGTCAGCAAAGAGGCTGTTAACAAGCAAGTCCTGTTAAGTACACAAGTGGTAAGGTTGCCACATGGGCACTAAGACAGATGCCACTAACATACAGGAAGGACTCTGCTCCAATACTATACTCGCAGAACTGGAGAAATTATTTCCTATAGTTCCACTAGTTGAGAGCCAGACATTTTTTAGGTCTCAACCTTAGACACAACTGAATAAATATTTTTTTAAAAAACATCAGCATCAAATGAACTAATATTTGCATGTTGCAAAGTGAACATCCATCTATCAGGAGAGAAGGCAGAAATATAGGGACAATTCTCTATTGTTGCCCTAATGATATTATGAAAATTAAGACTTCTCATTGAGTAAGCAAGCTTAAGTATTGGTTACAGCATCTGCAAAAACTGCAGCTCTAACAACAACGACTTATGTTAACACATCAGAGAGATCTGCTACATGCGCTCACTGCAGAAATTCCCAGACTACATGAACCCCATCCTGTTAAAATGAATTAGCAGTAGCTACCCTGCCTGTTTCAAACAACGAATGCCTCTCATTTCATTATCTGTACTCTCCATGCATAATACAACAGCCACTGGTTCTATGTTGTACAATCGCTTAACTGCTCAAATGATTATTTCAGTATGTGACATCCTTACTGATCAAGCAACTTCAATTTATATCTCTATGGTGCAGAAAGAGAGCGCACAGATGTTAGCAATATGTTGGCTGACAGACATGTGAATCCACATGTGGAGCAGAATTTTTCAGACCTCTCTTTTTAAAACAAATGCAGTCTCAAGTGGAGGTTGTTTATTAAAACACATTAATGCTGTCACTCATTTGTATTTTACATCAGTGTTTACCATTAAAATTGTCCCATTATGATAGCACTACCAGAGTGGCTAAAGCGTTACAGAAGCAAAAATGTAGTAATTACCAGTAATGCTGTGAATGCACAAATGAATAAATGTAACATATTTACTCCTACATCAACAGCTTGCCAGATTGACAAAGTTACTGCCTGCCCTCTGCATATCTGCACCCCTTAGTTATTACGAACAAGGAGGATTTAGACAGGCGCCGGCCTGGTTGCCACACCTTACTAAGCCAAACCATGGTGGCTTAGTGAGAGTACACAAGCTCCTGGGGAGGAGTTTGGAGCCACTTCATTACTACTCAGTTTTTGCTGCTGTGTTGAGCTCAGTTACTGCATGGCTTGATATGCTGTCTGAACCCAAGTGCATGGTTTCGCTTTCTCCAAACTAAGAATGGTTTTTTCTTGGTTTATTACAGCTTGTCCAGGAGAGCCACATGACAACACCAGAAAGGAGGCCTGGGTGCAACCTCAAACCTGCATAGCATCTAAAGATGTTTCATTTGAATGGCTGCTGTATCCTTCAGTATTCATGACTCTTACCAGATGCAGACACAGAGGAGTTTTACCATAGGTCAACCTTTTCTGTGTGCCCACCCCCCCAACCCCTTGCATTGATTACGGTCTTGAATGAGGAGATCCA
Source organism: Lacerta agilis (assembly GCF_009819535.1). NCBI lineage: Eukaryota > Metazoa > Chordata > Lepidosauria > Squamata > Lacertidae > Lacerta > Lacerta agilis. The sequence continues at coordinate 6,591,827 of NC_046317.1, read as the reverse complement.
GAAAACTCAAAAGTATGTGAACTATTTTGTGACACTTTGGCTGGCCTAATAAAGCTATTGCCCCTAATACATATGTTTTCTTATGGGTCAACACAACTACCTTTCTTTTTCCTGTAGCAAAGATTCATCCACCTGGCAAGGTGTTAATACAGGAACACAATCAGGTGGAATATAATTTTTGAATAAACAGAATCCAGGACATTTTGAAAGAAATGCTAAACCTGCTTCTTCTCTTATGAAGAATCTTTGGTATATAAACTTGAGATAAGCAACCCACTGTGGCGGGAAGGTAAATGGTGTTTTTGTGCGCTCTGGTTTCTATCACAGTGTCCCGTTGTGCCAGAAGCGGTTTAGTCATGCTGGCAACATGACCTGGAAAGCTGTAATAAACCAAGAACAAACCATTCTTAGTCGCAACCCCATAGTTGCCTTTGACTGGACTTAACCATCCAGGGGTCCTTTACCTTTACCTATATAAAACACCCCCTTCATGGATCACTGCCTTGTCATGGCGACGGGGCTTGAATAACTCAGGGAAGCTATGAGCTATGCCATGCAGGGCCACCCAAGATGGACAGGTCATAGCCGAGAGTTTAGACTAAATGTGATCCACCTGGAGAAGGAACTGGCAAACCACTCCAGTACATTGCCAAGAAAACTCCATGGACATAAAAAAGGAGCTCTGAGAAGAAAGTGAGAGTTTCCAAGGCATGCTCTGGTTCATGGGGTCACAAAAAGTCGAACACGACTAAGACGACTAAACAACAAAACAATATAAACCTCACATTATTGAAAATGAAACTCCTGTATCTGTACAAATTTCAATTGGATTCCATCTATTTATGGCCTTCTAAGCAGAAACATTTACAGTGGTACCTCGGGTTAAGAACTTAATTCATTCCAAAGGTCCGTTCTTAACCTGAAACTGTTCTTAACCTTGGGTACCACTTTAGCTAATGGGGCCTTCCCACTGCCACTGTGCTGCTGCCACGCGATTTCTGTTCTCATCCTGAAGCAAAGTTCTTAACCCGAAGTACTATTTCTGGGTTAGCGGAGTCTGTAATCTGAAGCTTCTGTAACCTGAAGCGTCTGTAACCTGAGGAGCACTGTAATAACTTACTTCTCTCACACAAAAGGTGTATAAAAATGATCCCTATAAAGATAAGATATGCATAAATGAGGATGGAAAGGTACATAACACTTTAACTGAACTGCTGTTCTCCCATTACAACAAAAACACTTTACATTAAGCTCAAAATTCCATGCCAAACATACAGAAACATAAAGCTAATATTTTATATCCCAAATACTTTTAATTAAATAGTAAGTACTATAGCAAAGCTTAAGTATAAGTCTAAATCACTCTCAAAGAATGAATTGCTTGTATTATTTAATAGATAAGAATCACAGGGCATTGATATTTCATAGGCTGAGGCATCAAGAATAAGGAGGAAAGACATAAAAAGGAAGCACTAAGCTGATCTCTGTCAACATGTTAAAAGTGAAAGCAAGCTCTAGTTAACTAATATTTTTGTATGAACATAAATTTCTGTATTAAATACATTAGTCTGATTCTAATTATGGTCAGAGTTTATTCATTCTCGGACTCCAAAGCTCACTTAACAATTCTTCACTGTTACAAATAGTTTTCAGTGACGTTCCGAACAGCTTTAGATTTCACCCTTTGTAAACTGCAAAAAAAAATTAATTTCCAAGTACACCAATGCAGTCTACTCAAGTTTTTGATCCTAAATAAAAAACCAAATGGACTAGTTTATTTCCTACTTGCCCATACCCATCACCCCCAGTTTTACATCAATATACAGATTCTCAGTGCCTGAAAGACTGAGATAAGCAACCAGTTACAAGTAAATATCTTCACCAATGCAACATATCTGAAGCTCTTTGAAAATAAAAAGGAGCATGGTATTAAGGGAAGCACTGCCCCCTCTTTTTGAATTCTGCTGACTGGAAGCTGCCTAGGCAGATAACAGCTGACATGTCAGAGGATGAACAAGTTATTTAAGTTTTAGAAGCTGGAGCTGTCTGAAGTTCTGCACACAATTTCCCCACAGGTTGCATGAAGGAAAACAAAAAGTGACCCCAACAGCTTATTTAGCAGTTTAACTTTTCGAAATGCTATCCAAACACTCTGCTCATAAGACTACCAGCCTGGATCAGGAGCCCGGTAAGCAAAAAGGCACAAGGGCTACCACCGTTTTACATTCTGGTTTATAGTAAACAGTGGTTAAGCTTAACTGCTATTAACATCAGTGACAACCACTGTTAAAAAGAAAATTTGTTCCAGAAAATGGAAATAACTATCCTCCCAAAAATATCTGGCAATTTGCTTTGCAGGGCATTGACATTACATCTCTTAGTCCAAGGTATATGGGAAGACTCATTCACCCACATTTACTCAAGTAGGACAATGTCACTCGTACACTGGCAAACTCAGATCAGAATATCCTTTTAATCTGTCAGACACATTACCTAGTGACGGCCATATTACGACCTCTCAGGGGCTACACTACTCCAAACAGTTGCCTGCCATTGGAATCTTGCCATTGGTTTCTGCCTTGCATTCTCTGGAACTAAGATGCCAACTGATCTTCACCAATTTAATGTTTGATCCCCATCTCTCCATCCCCATCTGACTATTTACTTTAGGTGGTCAGTGAATCAACCTCTGAAGCAAATGTTTTAGGATTATAGTTTCAGGGAAATCTGCACAGTAGCCTTTTGGTATTGAGTAATGAATGGTTAACCAAAAGATTATATTTTTCTCAACCAGGAAAACCACCACAAGCTAGCCTACCTGGCAACCTTTAGCTCAAGTAGTGTAATGATCTTTTTTTAGACACAAACTTCAAAAAATACATGAATATAAGATGTAAGATTTAAAAAATTCCTTCCAGTAGCACCTTGGAGACCAACTAAGTTTGGTATTGGTATGAGCTTTCGTTGCATGCACACTTCTTCAGATACACTGAAACAGAAGTCACCAGACCCTTATATATAGTGAGAGGGTGGGGAGGTGTATTACTCAGAAGGGTGGTGGGAATGGGTGATTGGCTGATAGGTGTGGTAAACCTGTTGATGACTGTTAACAACTGCAATTGGTCTTACAGGAAAAAGCAAGGGGCGAGATTGCTAAAAATAGCTTTATCATGTATAATGAGATAAGAATCCAATGTCTCTATTCAGATCAGCTCTCTCCATGGTTTTAAGTTTGGTAATAAGTTGCAATTCAGCAACTTCTCTTTCCAGTCTATTTCTGAAATTCTTTTATAATGAGACAGCTACTTTGAGATCATGTATAGAATGTCCTGGGAGATTGATGTGTTCTCCTACTGGTTTCTCTGTCTTGTGATTCCTGATATCAGATTTATGTCCATTTATCGTTTGGCGTAGGGTCTGGCTTGTTTGTCCAATATAGAGAGCTGAAGGGCACTGTTGGCATTTGATGGCATACACCATGTTAGAAGATGAGCAATTAAATAGTCCTGAGATGGTATGTTTGGTGTTGCTGGGGCCAGTAATGGTGTTGTCCGGGTATATGTGGCAGCAAAGCTGGCATCTGGGTTTATTGCAGGCTCTGGTACCAGTGTCCATGTTAAGTCCTGTTGTTGTATTATTGTGGGTGAGGAGTTGTTTAAGATTGGGTGGTTGTCTGTAGGCGATGAAAGGTCTTCCTCCCAGAGCTTGAGAAAGAGAACTGTCATTGTCTAGGAGAGGTTGTAGATCTCTGATGATGCGTTGTACTGTTTTAACTTGGGAGCTGTATGTGATTACTAGTGGTGTTCTGTTATTTTCTTTTTTGGGTCTGTCTTGCAGCAAGTTCTCTCTGGGTATCAGTCTGGCTCTGTTGATCTGTTCTTTAACTTCACCGGGCAGATATTTTAGTTCTAAAAAGGTTTGCTGTAGATCTCTTAGATGAGTCTCTGTCTGTAGAGTTGGAACAGATGCGGGTGTAACGTAGGGCCTGGCTATATAACAATGGATTGTTTGGTATATTTGGGATGGTAGCTAGAAGCATGTAGATATGTTTGTCAGTCAGTTGGTTTACGGAATAAGGTGGTGTCTATACGCCCATCCTGTATTTTTACAGTAGTGTCCAAAAAATGTATTTCTTGCATAGATTGGTTCATTGTTAGGTTGATGGTGGGGTGAAAATCATTGAATGTCTGGTGGAAGGTGTCCAGGGTCTGTTGACCATGTGTCCAGATAATAAAAATATCATCAATGTATCACAGGTACAAGAGAGGTTTGAGTGGGTAGGAGTTTAGGAAACGTTCTAAATCTTTCATGAAGATGTTGGCATACTGTGGGGCCATGCGGGTGCCCATTGCTGTGCCGCTGATCTAGAGGAACAGGTCATCACCAAATTTGAAGTGGTTGTGGGTAAGGATAAAATAGCAGAGTTTGGTAGCAAAGTCCGCTGTGATTTTATCTGAAATGGTGTTCCTTGTGGCTTATAAACCACCGTTGTGTGGGATGTTGGTATACAGAGATTCCACATCCATAGTGGCTAGTATAGTATTGTTAGGAAGATTATTCAAAGATTGTATTTTCCTCAGAAAATCTGAGGTGTCACGTACGTAGCTGGGAGCACTGATGGCATATGGTTTCCGAACAGAGTCCATATAAGATATAAGATTACATTGGGCAGTATCCAACTAACTCATTAGATCAGTACAAGGATTTTTGCTTGCCCAACAGAACTCCACTCCCTGTCCTCTCCCCCATGTGTTCCCCAAATCTGTTCCAGGCTGTTGGGCGTAGATCCTCAAATCAGACTTAGAGACTTGTAAATAACATTTTAAACCCAAAAACCTTTAATCAGAATCAGAATTCTTGAATCAGCAACTCATTTCACAGCTGGGTTGCAGTAGTCTCTGCTTTTATGGCTCCAGGAAATAAATCCCATGTCTAATCAATGCTTTTTACTAGTATTTGCAATTGGGCAAGTCTTAGCAGAGATTAGCACCCCTTTCAATATTAATTAAATTTTAGCACATAGATGTGCTAATGCATGTCTTCCACAGATCACCACTAAAGCTGAGCTTTTGCAGCAATCTGTTAAGAGGCATTTAAAGCAGGCAATAAGAAGCAAAAAATTAGATACGCTGTCTTATCTCCAAGAGGTGTTGTTCATGTTTAATGGCAAACAAAACTACAATTTTTAACAATGAAGCACGTCACTATTAGGTACACCAGCTGTGGATCATCATCATACGCACAAGATAATGGAAATATGAAACTGACATCAAAGCCAGGGGGGAAATCAGCACTTAGGCTTCTCAGTATGGACTGCAGCCATAATCCAGACTCTTGGCAGGCTGCAACTATGTGCAGACAGCTAAACCCGGCAAACTCTTCTTTAATTCTCTCTCATTTATCCTTCACAATGTGAAGGGGATATAAGGACAGGTACCCGTGTGGCTTATCACTTCATGATTGATTAGTTACATGAGTGTGAGATCAGCAGTATTCAAACACTGTGGCAACAAACCTACTGTTCATGTGAATATGCTACAGTGCAACACACACAACTGAGAGTAGGATTCCAAGTCTATCCTATGCTGCTATAGCATATTTAACAATAGCTAGCACAGATTATACACAATTCTCTTAACCTCTCTTCCCAACTCAAACAGTTGGGAAATTAAAATGATTTAATTTATAGCAAAGGGTAAAGCTATACTTTCTGTCCAGGTCTGTTTCTGTATTCGCTCCTAAACTTTTGAAAGACTATCGAGAGACTTTACTTTTGAAACTTTTGAGGCATCTTCTTTTGAAGCTTTTGAAAGACTATTGTGAGACTGTCCTTAGACATCTGTTTTGAACACACAGCTTGACGGTCCTCGCTACCAGTCTGTTGTATTGTACAAATGAACTTTGATTGGCTTACTCCTATAATTTGAATGATATCATTATTCTATTATATACTAGCTGACCCGGCCACACGTTGCTGTGGCTGATTTGGTGAAATGTAAAAGGAAGATAAAGTATAAAAGAGAAAGCTTGTCGGAATACGTTTCACGGATCCGCCATGGATTCATATTTATTTGGTTATTTAATGAGGTTTTCGAGATCTACTTTTGGTATAACTACGCGCAAAAGCGAAAGTGAAAGCATGAATGAATAGTGTGGTTCACTTATGAGATTAATCCGCCTTTATTTTATAGTTCCGGTCATGTTCAAAGTTGTTAATGAGCGTTAAACTTGCTTCCCGCCTTTTTGGAGGGCAGCAACAGTGATTTTATTGGTTGAGGCATTGATGATGATGTCACGTTTGTTCCCTAATAAAAGGCAGAGGCACCCCCGCTTAGGCACGTTTTTCCTTGGTTTCTTTGGTTTTAGTCAGTCGACGTTCTTTTTACCTTAGTTTAAGTTCAGGGTTTAGTTTAAGGGTATTGGGAGCGGGCTGGACGGGTTGGATGGGTTTTCTTTAGTTAGAGTTAGATCGCGGAAGATCATTCGGTTTAGCCTTAGACAGGTTTCTTTTAGGTTTAGCCTAGGGCTAGATTCGCGGAAGATATTTCGGTTTTAGTGTTATTTAGCTAGCCTCGCGGAAGATTGGGCGCGCAGGGACTTTAAGCTTAGGTGAACTTAGCTTAGGGGACGAGCCTATGCGGGTTCTGCCGAAGCCACTAAAGATACAACCGGTGTCTGTCTTCCTTTGGGGTAAAAGGGGGAGTAAAAGGTTTAAAGTAAAATTTTATTTTTCCTAAGTTGGTCCATCTATTCAGAGTCAGGGTATATTCTATTTCTCGAGGCAACTTTTCACTAAGAAGGCAACTAGGAACTCATACACCTTCGGAGTCATCAATTGGCTTACTCAGCTTCCTTCGGATTGTGAGACTTGGCCGGCGACCGTGCTCAAAAGCACGCGGAACGCTGGCCGCTTTCCCCGCAACTGGTACCTCGTGCATGACTAGTTCAAGTTGTGCACGAGGAGCTCCAGCACCCAAACCCCGACAAAAGCTCACCGATGTCTGCAGGTCGGCGACTGTCAACTATGGTGGTTTGTAGGAGGAGGAGGTGTAGGGGGAGAGTGGTGGTGATGTAGGAGAAGCAGGAGGAGGGGCCGGAGGCGGATGGGGTATGGCGGTGAAATGAGATGACTGCTGTGGTCTTTGACGTCCACTGGAGGGCGTTAGATTTTTTTTTTTTGCACAAAATCACATTTTTACCTGGGAAAGGTGTGGTATTTGTACAATTTGAGTACATATGATCCCTCCCATATGGCCATGGAACGTTGTGTCCAAATTTGAACGGAATTGGCTAAGCGGTTACGGAGAAAGGCGAAAACAAACAAACATGCAGCTTGAAGGATTTAAGAGAGAGAGAGAGAGAGATTTTCTGCTATTAGCCTACGTGTTGTGTTTGTATTGTTGTGATTTGCTCCTAAGGTGTGTATGGAGAATCAGGGATCACAACAGGGCTCTGAATGGGGTCAGAGGGGTTCTTGGAGGTGCCAGGTAAGGCATCCCTGAATGGGGTTCTTAAGACTAGTTTTGGACTCCTGCAAGTCCTTCACAGTTTTCAGTCAGAGTGGGGGTCTCTACAAAGCCCCAAGCCTCTTTCTCTAAAGAGGTCTCTCCAGGGTCAATGTTGGATAGATCCTAACTGCTATATGTTTGATAGTTCATGCATTGTTTTTCATTTGCAATCAATCCATATTTACCCCTAATGGCCAATGTAGCACTGTTAGCACACCTGAGCCATCTATGAGGTTGTCCAATGCATTTTTTTATATACCGCTGTAGGCCACTGGCATGATCCAGCAGGCTTTTCTTATGTTTTAAAGAAGCAGTGGTAGCCTATGAGGGGTATAGGGCCCAAGCAGGTAAGAACTTTAAGATTAACAAAACATATCTCTTGGATAGTTCCATTCATGTGCAGTATTTCAATGGCAAAAGCATGTGAAGAGGCATTCTTGATGGCTGGGGCAATTTGCCTTCTAGAGTAGCAGGTCCTCCAAATACACAAGTCAGTTATATGGGACCCACTTTTAATTTTGGACCATATGTCAGTCTGCCTCTGTATGGTAACAAGACGCAAAGATAAAGGAAGATGGATCCGAATAATTGTGTAGGAGGGGAAATCAATATACAACTTCTCATACAGGGCTGACTGAGGAAAAACTGTATTTCCTAAAGTTCTAATGAGGATTGCATTACCAGAACTGTATACTCATGATTAAGCTCTGCTTGAAATCATATAATGAACTAGCCCCCTGCCAAGTATCTGATGACACTATGCAATTATAATTAGTTGATTGTTTTACTTCAGGCTATTAGTCTTCCATGGGGGGTGTGGGTGGCACTGTGGTCTAAACCACTGAGCCTCTTGGGCTTCCCAGTCATAAGGTTGGCAGTTCAAATCCGCGCAACGGGGTGAGCTCCCATTGCTTTGTCCCAGCTCCTGACAACCTAGCAGTTCTAAAGCGTACCAGCGCGAGTAGATAAATAGGTACTGCAGCGGCAGGAAGGTAAACAGTGTTTCCGTGAACTCTGGCACTCACCACAGTGTTCCATGCGCCAGAAGTGGTTTAGTCATGACCCAGAAAAGCTGTCTGTGGACAAATGCTGACTCCCTTGGCCTGAAAGCAGAGATAAGCGCAGCACCCCATAGTTGAATTTGACTGGACTTAACCGTCCAGGGGTCCTCTACCTTTAACCTTATCGGTTTTCACAGATGTGTCCATTAAGTGATTTTTATACTAGTTATTCATTGTACCTTGCTACAACTACATGTATGTGTACAAACGCAACAAAATATATCCAAGGATATTTTATTGTGTTCTGGAGCAGAATAAGGCAGTATAAGTGAACAAAGGGTTTCTCAACACTTGTTTACCTCCTAACATTAATGGAAGGAATGGAGATAATTGCAGGGAGGTATGACAAGTGGGAAGAGTACTGCACCCTTTGATTGTCATCCGTTTCTACCCTGAAAAATATCTCTCCTCACAGTTGGGCTCCAAAACTATAAATTAATGCAGCTGGCATTGGATCCAACTCCTAGGAGCCGAGGTCCCCCCAATAAAATATTTGAGGAAGGTTGCCAATAAAATATTTGAGGAATTGATAGGCATTCAAATAGTGTGTGTGTGCGCACGCACGCACGCACACACACACACACACACTGTGTCATGTGATTATGTAAGGGTGAGGCTTACCCGCCTCTTGAATATTTGAGTAACTTGAATATTTTGTTCAACTTGGCACCCCGGCAGCTGGCAAGAGGAAACACGAGATATGCAAGGGATTGAGCTCCTCTCCCCTTGCACCAATTTGTCAAGCAACTGTCCCCCACAATGTACAGCCAAAAGCACTTACACTAGCAGAACCGTTTAGTTGGACACTGTCCATGACACATCTGTTCTCAAAATACCACAATGGAAAGTTACAAGTTAGTTCTATTCAAGTTCTAACCAGGAGGAACATTCACACATGAAGTTAACATTGATTCAAAGGTGGTGAATTATGCATCTTGAACCTGCTGCCATTTCAATTATATTCAGCAAAGACACTGTTGTTCATGTAAGATTTATGTACTAGTATGAAAGGGGTGGAACTCACAATGATAATCTGCAGACCGTGGTTCAAATAAACCATGACTAAGCATTATGTGCAAACTACGCCACAATTTGCAGCCTTTGCAAACTATGGTTTCTCCAAGAAGCCAGAAGTCATTCAGAAAACCACAGGGCATAAGGGGAAGAGAACATTCAAACGGTAAGCTGTTTGTTCACATAAACAGGCCGGGAAGCAGTGCCAGTCTTAGACAGTTTAATGGCATACAAATGCAGGTTGAAGATAGGAAAATGGCCATTCTCAAATCTGCTTCCTGAAGGCAGTGTTTCATGCTCCTGCACAGAGGAATCGCTGCAAAAACTTGTCACAAAAGTGCAGAATTACCACTCAGTTTTTCTCATTACCTGTATACCATCACAATCAAAGCAAACAGTAGGCTTAGTTCACAGGATTTTTAACTGAAGGGGGATTGAAATCACAAGAAGATGACAGCATTTGTTTTAATCAATCCAAAAACAAACCTAAGAAGAATCCATCAAACTTCAGTCTGCTTAAGGTCATCCAAATCAGTAGTGTTGAATTTAACTTGCTTACTAGTCACAGGCAACAAGGAATTGCATCCAGACAAGTAGACAGGCTGATAGATGAGGAACCCAGTCCTCCTCTGCCAGCCCACTTGGTAGAATTAAAAAACAAAACCAAAAAAACAAAAAAAAAACCTAGCTTGTTAGGAGACCAACATCCTGCATTTTCATGCTGCCATGAACAAACTCCAATGATAAAGAGCCTAGATAATCCCTGTTGGAACACCACCAGAGCGGCGATATATCGCTAAGTCTTATCACAAAAAGTTTTATAAAAAATTTAAAATGCTGCAATATTTATTTGTAATTTTAGTATACAGACATTATCTATGAATTGAATTGTTAACTGTCTTGCTGGTCTTTGACCGCATTAAAGATTCATATATATATGCTGCCATGAAGGAGAAGAAACCAGGGCTTATATTTTTTTTAAAAAACCTGCTGGCTAATCACTTTTGTAGGCTTATTTACAAGCGTGCTTTAACATTCTACCCCTAAGTTAAGAGCACACTGCAAGCAATTAAAAAAAAAAAAGCTTTTGCTAATGGAAACGGTGCCAACTCAGACAACATGTATATGTATCACTGACTTCTCTTCCCAGTACAGTCATCTCATATACTTTTTATAGACAATTTCCTTTGTCTTCGTCTCATTTCCTCCGTTGCCCCACGCCCTCTGGTTGTTTGGGGGCATATTTACATACTGTTTCTTTGAGTCAGTCTCTTCTGGGGCTAGTCATTCACATTTAATCATCAAGATCTTTTAACTTCAAGGGGGAAAATATCTGCTTAATGCAAACAATTATGCATGAACGAACAGAAGAAATACCAAGCATAATCAAAATTGTTGTTTATATGGAATACAAAGAGAACGCTGTCAGATGCGCTGGTTCTGGTCACAAAACCCAAAAGACAGTGAGTTATCTCCCCCAGCCTTAATGCCAATTTTTAAAACATTCAGCATGAACTCTTTAGAACAAAGATCCTTGGAAAATATCAAGTGTGGACGCTGGCCATTCAGGCACATAATCAGAATGAATAATTTACAGACATTTCACTTCACTGCCACAGAAAAGAGCTGAATTCCAAGAAGCTTGGGGAGTTAAAAGCATATCTGCTAACCAAGTAAACTGAATCAGCCAGTGTCCAGTAACTAGACTTTCTTAGGGGCAAAAGAGCAAAATAGAAGTTGCTCTGCACTAATGAGATTTCATTCCTTTGTTGTAACACTTCCCACTGACCCCTAACCCTTTTCTTGACCCAAGGCAATAAACACTGCCACACACTTTTTTTAAAGTTAGTTCCCAAAGGAAAGCCACTACACTCATTTAAGTCATATGCTGACTTTATAAAACAAAAATAAGTCAGGCATTTTAAGAAGATGAAGCTGGGAAGAGCCATGGGGCACCAGCAAGTTTTCAAGCTTCAAATAAGTACCTCTGAATCTATGTTCATCTACTATGGGCATTAGAGGCCATATGGGATGTTAGGTAGTCAACATGTGGAGGTAAATTGTATTAGTTTGATAATACAAAGACAAAAAGGTTTAGTAAAGTTAAGCTACTTTTGTATCTCTTTACCTACTTTTTCTTTAAAACAAAATAATGTTTGATTTCTTTCATATCCTTGTTGACAGCATCACCTGACTGCTACAAAAGTGACAGGGCAGAAGGATGTCATGAAATCAACCGGTTATGCCCAAAGGAACAACAGCTCACAAGAACATTCTTGCAGAAAGTTGTGTGTGGTCAACTAACAATGTGTGCAACACCTTATTATAGGAAACACTTGGGCCTTGTTGTATGAAAAACCTTTCTGCTTCTCATGGTTCCTGGGATAATGGAAGAAGAATTATACCGCCTGCATAAAGCAGCACTGGAATTTTTTGACCACCAATTTGCGGCAAGGGAAACAAAAGAGATTAAACAATTGCAGAGTCAAAAGACAGCTTTGAATTTCAACATCAGTATTAGAGCAGAGCTGCTGGAGGGGGGGTGGGGAGCAGTAGTTTATCCAATCCAGTAACTCCTAGTTTTTCACACAAATAAAGACGGCCAATGGAGGAAGAGGCAATTGAGAGAAGAGCCCTGCTACTGAGATCAACAAATGTTCCTAAAGACTGAAGCTAAAACATTAGATGTCCAGTCAGATGCAGCATTTGGTGAATCCGTAGCCAGCACAGAGAGCAATGGTGGGGGGGGGGGGGAACTATCATTTTTTTTTATTTTCCAGGGGGGAAAACACCACAAGACACCAGGTTGGGTGCATCACCATCAGATTCATTCTTCCCTTTGTTCAAATAACTGCAGTTCTATTTCTGGAAGAGCAAAAGCTCATTGTGACTACCCTTTAATATGAAGAGTTTAGAGGGGGCACAGAACAGCAGATCATGCTGCTTAGAGCTTTAAAATGCAATACGCCGTTTGCAACTGACTAACCCAGTGACATTGGACAGTGCTTAAGTTCTATTTAGCAATGTTACAGACAACTCACTGCCCCTTTAATATACTGAATGAAGATGGCAGGTTTTAATTGGGGGGGCAGGGAATCACTTTGAAGAGGAAAGTCAGTAATTTACAAGTTTAGCAGGTATGTTCCCAGAAAAACTGGCAGTGCTTAGATTCAATCTCGCAATTTTCATCTGACCTCATTGCTCACATTTCCCCACTGCTTCTATATGTGTATAAACCTATCATCTGAGCGTGCTTCATGCATCTTATGTAAAGGAGACTCTAGTCCACAATGCCATAATGAAGATTTGTTAGTCTAAGGGGTATCCAAAAAAATCTCAGAACTCAACGTAAGACAACTTCTGTTTTGTGTGCATTCAAATAGGAGGGTGGGGGCATAAAGAGGCCAGGGACACGCTTATGCACACTCCGACACATGTAATGACCCAGAACATAACCCCTGGGCAAAATGGGGATTGCCTGTACTAAAGAAAGAAAAACAAAGAAAGAAATTCTGTTCAATAAGGCTAGCTATTTCCCAATTAACTAATATGTGATTAAAGCTTTAGCTAATAAATCACACCAATCTGTAAAGGCTTACAGCCCTAGTTCTTCTCTCCAGTCTCTGTGCAATATTTAAATTCTGTGCTTTCTTAATTTCATTCTTATCAGATTAGCCTCCCTTTAGCAATATTTAGCTTTTCCTCTAGGGTAGCAATCCAGATAGACTACAACTGCATTAATTACCGATCAAGGGTAACGCTGGCTGGAACTGATGGGAGTGAAGAGCCCAACTCCTGGAGGGCCAAAGATTCACCATCTCTACTCTAGTGAACAATATGTCTTCCGAGTTGCTGGCAAGTGGCCATTCTACCACCATCATTCATGAAGCTGAACAGTATGAGACCCAGAATTCCCACACTAGATACCTGTTTCCACTTCATACCTTTTGCCAGTTCAACAATGACCCACTCATCTTACTCCGCAGGTGTGTAGCCAGGATTGGGGGGGAGCAGACCTTTTGTTGAGGGGCAGAACCTCAGTTTGCTATGCCAGTGGTGAGCAGGGCCAGAAGCAAAAGTGACCAGAGCTATAGATGTATATTTTACTCTCATACACCTCTCTGGGGTATGTTCCAGGAGCTGGACAGAGCAATATTGAGGTCCATATTCTGCCCCCAAACCAGAGGTTATCTAACCCTGATCTACAGATACACCTAATGGCTCATTCCATTTTGGAAATTTTCCAATTAGCTGTTAGAATGCATTTTTAAAAACAGTTTATTCACCATATGGTTACCTGTCTCATTTTGCTGCATAACACAGAGATGGATAGCTTTGACTCTTTGCTGGCAACAAATTACAGATGGCACAGGTTACATCAAAATAATGTTTTGCATTAGCAGTCTTCAACCTTTTTAGACCCAGAAGCACCTTTAACCCAAACATACATTTGGGGCTCCATTTCTCCCCCCCCCCTTTTTTTTTATTTGCATGGTCATAGCAAGGCTTTTGCAACCCACAACACAGAGTATCTTTGGTTACTGCATTAGGGGTGGCAAAATCAATCTTGTGCTACCTCATAATGATTTGGACTCAACTTTTTTCTTTTCTTTTTTTGAGGGAGGAATTAAGTGACTACACTCATTCTATCAAAACAGAAATCCTGGGCCTTCCAATGATTGCAGAGTGACTAGAAGCATGCCCGGGTTGTGAAACATCTAACAGCATATCTAATACACTTCCAAATGAAAATAGGAGAAGCTTTCCTGGAATGTTTTGACTACCATTCAGTGATCACATAGAGCTCTAACTACCTCCCTTTCCTCATTTTTACTCCTGGCAACTCTTCTCCCCCCCCCTTCCCCTATGTAAATGAGCAACAACTAGACTGAACTGGATTTTGAGAACAAAACAAGAAGATCATAGAAATTTTAAGATTATGCAAGAACATAGACATAATATAGCCTCTGACTTTTTATGCAGCCACTTTGGGAGCTCCAGTTCCAAATGCTAAGGGAATAATTAGCTCTCTTACCTTCTATAGAAGGGGCCTGGTCCTGGGCTGCATACAGCATCTCCTTGAAAGCCTACCCAAAAAAAAAAGAGGGGGCAAGAGTTAAATCTGTAAGCACAAACACATTCAATCACTTTGATCAATCTATCTAAAATCAAGTAGCAATGAAAGTCCTTTTATGCCTCCAGGCTGACATGGAATGTGAACTTGTATTTCATTAAACTTTTTGCAGTATCAAAAATTAAATAAATACTGCACATTTACCAAAAACATGTACTGCACATTTCTGCACAAACAAAAAAATTTACTGCATATTTACCAAAAACAACTTGCTGCATAGTCTTATAGAGCAAGGAAGCTGCTAGGCTTCTAAGATTCTCCATTTTCTAAGTAGTGTTACTCAAGTAAGTGTTTAACAGATTGCCTCAGGATTAGCTGGAATATAGCAAAAGGGGATTATCTCAGATTATATTAGCATTATGCAGGACTGCAATAATGTAGCTTTTGAACAGAAAGTCAAGATATTATTCTTAAAATCAGTAAGGTCACTTATTTCCTGGCAAAATTTCCTCGTGTTACAATAGAGATCAATTCAATCCAGTTTACAAGACAACTGTGCTGCAGCCATATCTTTCATAGCTCAGTTATTTGGTTAAAGTCCAGGCTTTCTAATTACAACACACTGTTGTTTTTGCAAAGCTACAGTTTGTCTATTGCTCCCCAGGATACAACAACTGCATGCAAGGAAAGCACATCCTGTGCATGCTTAGGGCTCAACAAGCTTGGCTTTGCTTTGAGCTTTTCCAGAAACATGGTACCAACTTTGGGTGTGAAGGACTCCTGAAAGCCTCAGGATGATCAGTGATGCCTGCATTAAAAGCAAGGCTAACCTACATAAACATTAGCCTTTAAATAATATGCAACCTAGATCCTGAATAGCTGAGGTCTCATTGCCATAATCTGTTTAACATATAAAACTTGATATGCCCTTTAACTTCTTCACTGTACTCAGACATTCAACATAAACTAAGAAACACACACACAAACCCATCAGAAAGCATCCAAATGAAACATTTTTAAAAAGGATTATGTCTCAGAATGCTTATGTTATTGACAGCCCAATGTATTTCAGCTAAAAAGGTTTTCTATGAAAGGCAGACAATATACCGGTACACACGTATAAAATTTATGCGTTATTTATTGGGCAAGCTTAAAAACTTCAAAGTTTTTAGCTTTGTTTACTAAATACAAATAATATTAAATATTAAAAAATGGGTCAGGTGTGGAGAACCCTTCCTAGCCAGCAGGTGGGTGCTTGGGTCCCATAACCCATGTAGGTCATTCTGACAGTTCGGCACAGCTTCCTATCACCTGATATCACCATGGCTTTAGCTGATACAGTTTGAAACCACACAGGACTTTGAAAGTATGATAACCAAGTGATTGAAGGTGACTGCAAACCCTATTTTCAGCAGGGAGCCGAAAGAGGAAAAATAACTGGCACATTTTATCCCCAATGACAGATTCCTTGCAAAACTTTTGCCACCTTTCTTTTCACGCAAGTTCAGGCTACAACTTCACACAGGCTTAGCTTAGAACAAGCTTGGTGAATTCACTGGGGCTTACTTTTGAGCAAACCTAGAACTCAGAAAATTACTAGAAGCATAGCAACTACAACACAATCTACAAATCCTGTCACTTTCTGGTCACCTCCACTCTTTGCCAAACACATAGACAATATACTCAATTTCACTGGCTTCTTACAGCAGTGTATACTTGTAAAGGAGTGATGGGCAAGCAACAGCTCTATTATAAAAGTGCCTTCCCAAGGCCAAAAGGCACAAACTTAACTCCAGAGGAACTCTTAATACCACATTCCAAAAAGTTCCATTTTCACATATCTACCCTTCCACCTCATGCTGCTCTGCTTGACCCAATGCAGACTTAGGCTTACATGCAATTAAGTCTATCCATTTCAAAAGGGTCAAGCACTCTTAATTCTGCATAGGAAAAACGCCACACATATCACAATAGAGTCATCTGACTCTTTAATCTTGTTTACCTGATTTTAAAGTATATTCATTGTTGCAAAGTTGGCTGCCTTGCCAATATGCCTGCAAAAGTTACTCTTTCTGCTAACAACAACAACATTTAATTGCATTCCCATGCTGGCTACGGAGGAATATTTTTTTAAAGGTGTTTTACTGAAGAAAAAGAAACTTTCCTTCCTCCATGGCTAGCTTTTGAAATCAAGCAGCCTGACATAAGAGCACTGGAAAAGTCCATCCCTCCAACACCTCGCTCACCAGCATGGAATTACTGTCCAGTAGCACCTTAGAGACCAACTAAGTTTGTTCTTGGTATGAGTTTTCGTGTGCATGCACACTTCTTCAGATATCTTCAGATTCTTCAGATATCTGAAGAAGTGTGCATGCACACGAAAGCTCATACCAAGAACAAACTTAGTTGGTCTCTAAGGTGCTACTGGAAAGAATTTTTTATTTTATTTTGTTTTGACTATGGCAGACCAACACGGCTACCCACCTGTAAATGGAATTACTGGCCACCCATATGTACCAGGTAAGTTGTTAAAAGAAAAGGCAGGTGTAGCCAACAGAATGGTAATCTAAAAAAGGAACAGTGGGTGGTGAAATGGTTGGAACTGCATCAGTTGCAAGTATTATTAAAACAAAACAAAACAAAATAAAAATCCTCCTAGTAGCACCTCAGAGACCAACTAAGTTTTTATTTTGTTTTGACTATGGCAAACCAACACAGCTACCTACTTGTAACTGGAAGTATGGTTAAGTCATTGAGTACCCACCAGGAGGGATAAAAATTGTTAATTCCTTGAACTATTAAAAATGGGATTAAAAAACACATTTCAGTCATCATTGGCATCCCTTTGAGATAACCTGGCTTTAAATGAAGTATCAACTTAATGCAAACATGTAAAACTGAACTGATGGTATTCGTACAGCCAGCCGCTTTTACGCTGCTTCTCTTTGTAACATAGTTGGGGGAAACATCCTTGCCTCTCGTCATTGCACATTAACCCATGTGCTTATATTATAGCTGGGCACTGGGAGTCAAGGACTGGCAGGTCGCCATGGGTTTTATCCACTAAGCCATCTGGGTGACTTTCTATGTCTATTATGCTTAGCAACTACCTGATCTCTACAATTGGCTCAGAGTTAGTATGTTTCTATCATTATAGCAACCTGAATGTTTAGGAATTATTTTAATGTGTGGAAAAAAAATTTACCCTTGGTGATTTAAATCAACTAGATTCATGCTACTGAAACTGCTGGAGAATTAGTCTTGATTACTTGTAAACAAGTGAAGGCTAGGCGTGCCTGGCGTGCTCTGGTCCATGGGGTCACGAAGAGTCGGACACAACTGAACGACTGAACAACAACAACAACTTGTAAACACTGTAGGACTATGGACTTTAGTCTGACAAATCCAACTTTAGAGTCTTTACCTAAACTCTGATCCCAAGAAGAAAGTAATGAATAGCCAAAAGCCACAATTAGAGAGACACAAACAGTAGTGGCAAAATAGCTATTAAAAACTGCTAACTAGGTATGTGCATTAGATTTGGAAAAAATCCAAAATCAATAATCAAAGCAGGCTGCTCTGAACAGATTCAGGACTTGTCAGAGACAAAGCCATTTCTCAGTGGTGGCACTTTGGGCATTCAGACTGTGCAGTGTGTCTGCAAAAAGAAACATTGCTCCCTAAGCAAGGGAAGACTCCAGAATGGGGAAAAGAGGAAGGAATAGCAGCTCTTGTGTAACTGACAGGTATGGCTGGGCAATATATCATCCCAAACTGGTTCGAAGTCCATATCGTTAATTTTTGATCTGGCAATTTATTGCGAATCACAATGTATGTATGCATGTTTGTGTGCTATGCAAAAATCACAATGTGGGGGAAAACATGAAGCCAACCAATGCTTATCTCAATTCCTGCACCGCTATTAACTCTGCTGGCTCAGCTCTCCCCTGCCTCCTGCAAGGGGCAGCAAATCACAAGAGCAAGCTGGCAAAAATCTCAATGCAGGAAAAACCATGAAGCTAGCCAATCCCTCTCTATAGCTCCATCCTTATTTCAGACATCTTGATATATCGGTATATAGCGATATTTAGCTGGTGATATATCATTATGTTGAAAACCCGATATTGCCCAGCCCTACCCATAATAGATTTGTTTTTCCAAATCAGATAGCCTCCAAAGTGCTTGAGACTGAACTGGTCTATTTTCTGAAGCACCCAGTTGGAGTCCAAACAGAATTTTGTGGTTGGTGCACACCCTGTCAACTAAAGTTTATAATTTTGCAAAGCAGATACAAAAAGCCAATTATTTCTTTGTTAAAGAGTAATGAGGGAACAATATCTCCATTTGAAAGGTTTAGCAGATGAACACCATTAAGTTCATTTCCCAAGTCAGTTTCCTGATGTATTAACTGCTTCCAAACATTTTATTTCAAGGATAATGCAGCATTACACACACACACACACACACACACACACACACACGTAACGCCAGGAACCCACTGCTTAATTTCCTCACTTGTAGACATGTTACCCCAAATGCTCCATTGCCTCTTTTTCCTTGCCTTACTTTATCAAGTCAGGCAGACCTCTAGAGAAATTAAGGAACGAGAAAAAGGAGAGTTGGAGCTGCTGTCCACAGCATAACAAGATTTTTTTTATTTAGCACTCCAAGCTTCACACCTTGTAGTAGTAATTCACACTGCTAAGCTCCAACTAACATTGCACTTGCATTGCTCATCCTGAGAACTGCACTGATCAGTCATAGAATCACAGAATTTCATAGTATTGTATAGCTGGAAAGACCATCTAGCCCAACCATCTACAATGCAAGATTGTTCTAAAAAGTATATTTAGGATTATTTGCACCATTTCCTTCCTTACTTACGCTTTCTTACTTAACTTATGGAACATGGAGAACACGTTATACAGGATTATTATCATTATCACAAAAAATCTAGTCTATAGCCTTTACTTACAGAGAAATTTTGAAATCATTGGCATTATCTACTATAGGTTTAGAAAATGGGGCTCAAGGCGGGAGGATGCTAATGAGAAATATATTAGCCAAAGCAGAGGACCACCTGCAGTCCCTGCTCCTTATCACTTCCTATTTCCACACCCTCTACTACTGCTTCACACTCCTCGACAGCAACTCTTGTCAAAATTTGTGAAAAAAATTAACAAGTCTGAAAGATATAATGTAATCAAGAGGAGTGCAAAGTTCACAGAGTTAGGCTGAAGTGCATGAAAAGAGAGGAGTGTACACCTCAAAATGGGATAGGAGAAATGGAAACAGCACTTTCTTTTCAAATGGAGAGAACAGAAAAAGTGACAAAATACAGCCTAAGGCATTGGATCCATTAGCACATCATCTGGTTTTTGGACCTCAGCAAGCTAATGCTCAAGAAACTGTCAAGCAAATCCCCTAGGATTGAATTTGCATTCATAGCTACTTAAAAAACTAAGTTATCCCACCAGCTGTCTGGACAGGACAAGGCAGTGCAGCAAATATTAGTTGGGATGCTATTTCAATGCTTTAGTGTTTTTCATGTGTCCTTTTGACATTGCAAAATCTACAATGGCCCTTCAAAATAAAATAAAAATGTCAGTTTAGTTAAATTATTGTACAGTCTGGCTTCCTTGTTATTTACTCTGTGCAAATTCTACACTTAAATTTTAAATAAAACAGGTACTTAAGGCATCATACAAATGCTCCATGTTTGACACTCTATGCATATTTTCACACACATTCTAAGCATTTCCTTTAAAAGTTCAGTACACATCACACCTCAAATTAGTTCTGTAACTCAGATTTAACAAACCGAGCTATAGATTTGACAAAAAGACACCCTAACATGGCATTCAGAATTCACCACATAACCTACAGGCACAGAATCAAATACTGATGAGTTCCAATTAAGTGTAGGGGTGGCAATAAAGAGTCAGTATAAAATTTGTAATTTGTGAGAATGATATGTCTCCTTTTCAACTCTTCATTCTTAAATCAAAATAAGCCAACGCATTCACGAAACCTTCTGTCTCCTCTTCTACAGACTACTGCCTCCATATGGAGTCAGTCAAGATAAATGTCTTTTCTACACTATCATGAAGAAGAGCGGCATTATCTGTTATGTTCCGTTCTAACAAAGTATAGGCTGAGAAAATTAAACATTTGTATGTCTAATCTATTGTGTTCATTGATTGCAAAAGTGACTAAATCTACTCCCATCTCATGAGCCAGCCGATTATAGAGCAGGGATCACGAACATGGTGCTCAGGTGTCAGTGTGCCTACCAGCACTCACTGTGGGGCCCACAAAAGGTGTCAGAAAAAAACTCTCAAAAATCCACAATACATGAGGAGCAGTTTGCTTTTCCTGCCACATCCCTGTCATCAATTGTTCAGCATCTCTTAGACGTCCCCTCAAGTATGCCCCCATTTCACTAGATGCCAGAATCGGGTGCCCATGCTCCCATCTGTTCTGAACAGTTAAGAGGTGCAAAGAGCTCCTCTGTGAGCAAGTGTGGCTCTGGCTGATGTAGGTGCCTTTTTCCACAGGACACCTCACGGAGGCCACACCCTCAGAATTTTGTGGTCCTATTGGTTCTTCTTCCCTTTTAGAAGTGGCAGCCATTATGATACACACACCCCATCAGTCATTTTGCAACTAGCACCCTCAACATTTCCTCAAAATTCCAAAAGTGCCCACTGGCCTCAAAACACTGGTGACCTGCACTATAGAAAATGATAATTTTGTTAACTGTATGCATCTGCTCTACATTCAGCAATAAAGTGTAAAGGATATTTGAAACAAGTCTTTTGTGACACAATGAAGCCATGCCACAATGCAACACTGATTAATAAAGCCTCACTATGAAGGACACCTCATGAGAAGAGAAGACTCCCTAGAAAAGACCCTGATGTTGGGAAAGATGGAGGGCACAAGGAGAAGGGGACGACAGAGGATGAGATGGTTGGACAGTGTTCTCGAAGCGATTAGCATGAGTTTGGCCAAACTGCGGGAGGCAGTAAAAGATAGGCATGCCTGGCGTGCTCTGGTCCATGGGGTCACGAAGAGTCAGACAGGACTGAACGACTGAACAACAACAACAACAAATGAAGGACTTGGCTGAAATTGTGCTAAATGTGCTGGCCCAAAACCATACTGGGACAATTCCACAGTTTTCATGGTAGACATCCTGAACCAAATTGGACAAGACAGCCTTGACAGATATTGAAATCCCTCCAGAACCAAAAGCTGGGGGACTTGAGACCATTTCTGTGAGTTCAGTCAAGAAATCCATTAGGCACTAGAGTGGGAGTAGACCAGGTATACAATGTGGTGTCCTCCAGATGTTACAGACTATAACTCCCATCATTTCAGGCCACTGGCAGTGGCTGATGGGGGTTAAAACAATTAACAGTGCCAAGTAACTAGCCCACAGGAATAATAATAATAATAATAATAATAATAACAACAACAACAATAATAATAATAATTCATTATTTGTACCCCACCCATATGGCTGGGTCCCCCACTCTGGGCAGCCTCCAACAGATATTAAAATACATTAAAATATCACAGGTTAAAAACTTCCCTAAACAGGGCTGCCTGTTTAGAATAGTAAAGGCCAAACCCTCCATCATGCCACAGATCCATAACCGGACCTTCCAACTTTTTCAACATTTTAATAACAGACCCTAGGGAATTGCATGCCTTGAAGCTGCAAGCAAGATGGCTATAAAGTAGATAAAGAACTCAAGCTGAATCTCACAAGCAGTAAACAGTATTAAAAAAAGAACTGGACATTTGTGATAACAACCTTATGAGGTGGGGTTTGCAGAGCAGAGACTAAACAGAGTGAGTTTGCTGAAAGCCACTAACAAGTTCATGGCAGAGGCAAAGTCCAAATCAGACAATTCGCAACTAGTCTTCCAGCCACGGTGCTATATCAGCTCTCAGGGTGGAAACTCTGTGGCATGTCAACGTTGATGGCAGGGGTCCAACAACAACATGCTATTAAGATGCTGCCTAGCAGAGCTTTTTCAAATGGTATTGATTTTTAGAACCTGGTCGTCCCCCATCTGTTCCTGCAGTGGGCTGCTTTACAGCTAAAATTGTTTGCAGCCTCCTCAATACATCACAAATATTATTAATATTAATCTGTGCTGGAGGTATTCAGGGCTTAGGTTAGAACAGGGGTCAGCAAACATTTTCAAAATGTCCACTGTCCCTCAGACCTTGTGGGGGGCCAGAATATATTTTGAAGGGGGGGGGGGGAAATGAATGGATTCATATGCCCCACAAATAACCCAGAGATGCATTTTAAATAAAAGCACACATTCTACTCATATAAAAACACACTGATTCCCGGACCGTCCGCGGGCCGGATTGAGAAGGCGATTGGGCCGAATCCAGGCCCCCGGGCCTTAGTTTGCCTACCCATGGGTTAGAATATGCATGATGATGCAGCACAAGCACAGGAAAAAATATGGAATTTGGCACTGGTTGTGAAGCAGCTTCTCTGGAGCTTTAATGTTTAAATCAGCACCTTGTTGCTGACTGAGGTATGTCTGAAGCATGAACATGCAATGCCTGGTGAAGACTCAGTAGCCTGAGGGGGCACTGGCTTGTCTCTTGGAGGCAATTATCACTTCTATGCCCAGACATAAACTCCTTGTTCCTTCCCATGACTAATAACAACAAAACTATGCAAAAGACCAGAGATGCTAATTTTGCTTAACATATAGCAAGTCACAGAAACCAGCTTTCCTTGGAACAGCATCTGGGCTACTTAAGCATGAATAGGAGTGTAAAACAAGTTGTAGCAGCAGAGTTTTTTAGCCCATCCTTTCTAGAATTTGATCAGGGCTCCAGCGATAGTCCTCCTTTTTTATCCTAACAACCCTGTGAGATAGGTTAAGCCAAGCATGTGCTACCAGCCCAAGTTCTGCCTCTAAGCTTTGCGCTAAATAGGTATTTGAACCCAGTTGTTCATGTTACACTATAACCACAAACTATACCAACCCCTTTTTAGGAGGAGCTATGGTTTCATAAACTTGAGGTGACCTGCCAAAGACCTATGTTTAGTTTCTTCTTCCTATGACCAACTTTTGATTTAAAACAAGCTTCTAATTTGGGACAGGTAGTCCTATTATTTCCACTATGGCCTATCTAAGGTGATTTTTGTGTGTAAGAACTTCTTAAACAATAAAAATAAAGAATAGATTTTTTAAGTTGTCCTTGACAAATAGATAAGGTTATCTGAGTTTTGCTTAAGCTGAAGAATCTGAGTAGTTTATATTAGCATGAAGAAGGAATAATTTGCCTTCAGGATCCTTACAGAATCCATGTCCCCATAAAATCCCCATAAAACTCCAAAGCAGGATCACAGCTGGCAATTCCTAGACCAATTCAACCCTCCTGAAAGTTATTGTCTCCCCGATGCACCCTCTACACACCTCAACCAGGTGGGGGCAAACACATGGACATAATAAACACTTTGCAGAAAAATAGAGTTCTAGAAAAATGCATGCCATCGTATGTATAATTCCTTCTGATAGGAGCACCACTATGAATATGCCAAACCTATTTATTCTCAACATTGAAGTAGCAATATTCTTCATTACTTTGTTTTTAGGAGGAGCTATTGCAAAACTACATTAATGCATTTTGCTCAGTGTCTACCGGACTGAATATAATTCCAAGCTGTTGCATGCAGAGAACTGACAGTGGTGCTGAAAAGCTACTTATGCATTAGGCAAAAGTCAACTGAGCATTTCAGGCCATCTAAAAGACCATTTGAAATAAAGTTCTCACAGCCATTGAGCTGCTTTTCAAACTTACAGAGACTGCATAAAATAAAAAGGTCTCTCGTCCTCGTTTACTTGTAGGGGTAAATGCAATTTGTATGTTTTCCTACTAATTTCTCCATGCATCTAAATTTGAGATGTTACATCAAAAGCTTCAGTGCTGTCCTTTACGAAAGATAGCTTTAACAGCCACTTGCCCTTTCTCAAATTCCAATGTTAGTGAAAATCATAGGTTGATTTGGAGACTACATATACATGGTTATCTTCTTGAGAATCCAAGTGAAAATGACAGGATAGCAGACAATCCAAGAGAATCTAAGCTCTTGCTAAAACCCAAGCCTTTGTATGGGAAACTTACTAAGAACATGCTCTTTAAAGCTTATCAGGCGTTCTGTGAAGCTATTATTTTCCCCTAAGCAAACAAGAAACAAGAACAAATTTCAAAAGGGCAACTAATTAACGACATGTGACCTTATTTGTATATAAGCATATTTATTGATATAGATATAGATATATGGTGAGCAGAAAAACCTAAGTATGTGGTCAATTCCCTCTTGAAATACTTGCATTCATGCTTATATTATATTCCTTATACGGACTTGAAGTCAGTACAAACACAAACAATGGAAACTGTAGGAAGAAATGCCCAGATATATTTTTTAAATTCTAGAAAACTGCCTAGCCCAAATAAAAACCACAAAAGACTGAGACTCACAAAAACAAGGGCTCTAGGTGGATACATGATTGGCTTGTACAGTTGATTACTGTACTTTTTGCAGAAAATCCATGCCACAGATATGACAAACGGGAAGGTGTTGCATTATTAGAGAAAGCCTCAAAGGGATAAAACACAATGAATAATCAAAACTGCAACAGACAGTACTGACAGAAGGAAGATAAAATCTTTGAGGCAAACTACAGACATTAAAGCCAAACCTCAAAGAAATATGAGGAGTAGAGATGAGAGGGTCCAGAAAAGAGGGGAGGGAGGGATTGTATTTTTGCAGGCCTTCACATATCTAGTTTGATGCTATGGGCCTGGCAACCCGTCTCCTTGAACCACTTCCAGGAATCACCACACCCACAAGGAAAGCTCACACTCAGATCCTCACACGCTGCCCTCACGCCCAACACAGGCGAATTCTCAAAACTCGGTTAAGCAACACTAGGCCATTGGAATACAGTAACCCGGGCATCTGATCAAGGACAGTTACAAACAATTGATATGGAAAATTCCAAGTGTCAGAATTGGAGGGTATTGATAACCCTGGGATAGGGTGCCACCTAGCTTCCTTCCCAGATAACCTTTACAGTTCCTCTCTACCAGCAACCCTGCAATGTTATATCACAGCTGATACAGGGGCTTTGCAGCCATTAAAAAATAATAAAATTCCAGTGGCGGAGGAGACCGGCCTTGCACCCTTCAACAAAGGAGGGAGGCTGCTCCTTCCCCACGGCAAAAAGGACACACATATTCATTCCCCCCCCCCCCAAGCCTCGGTGCCAAGTTTCCCGAAGCGGATTGCCATGGGGGTAAGGAGAAAGAGAGAGAATATATATATGCTTGGAAATGCGTGGAAGGAGAGACTAAATGCAACGAGGCAGGTGAGGAGGTCGAAGCTGCAGCTGCACCAACACCACCTTGCACGGCAGCGCCGCAAACTTGGCGAGAGATGGAAGGGGACCCGAGCCAAGTCCGGGGGGGGGGGCCGCGGGCGCCAGAATGCAGCGCACCAAGGGGGGGCAGGGGGCGGCGGAATTTTGCGCTGGGGGCGCAGCGGGCCACCGGAGCATCCGCGGATATCCTAGAATTGGGGGTGGTGGGGGATGGGGGGAGATAAATGGGGAGCTGTTTTTTCCACACCCCCTCGAAAACAAGCGCTTTCGCCTCTCCTGTTTTCTCACACCCACCCACCCGCCCGTACTTTTCAGCCTTGCCGCGCACCCATATCCTAAAACATTCGCCCTTCCCCGGCCGGGGTGACTTCTCTTCCTCCCCCCCCCCCCAACCACCACCCACAAAGACCCCTTGTTTTTCCCTCTACGCCTCTTCCGAAGCCCAAAAACACCCCTCACAACACACACAGACCCCTCGCAGCCATTCATTCTCCCCCCCCCCCCGCCCCTTTCGCTGCCTCTCCCCCCCCCCCTCGACACCCCTCACAAGGGCAACAGCGGCAGCAGCTACCTCATACTGGATGTACTGCTTCCTCCACTCCGGGGTGATGTGCGCGGAAAGGTGCTCGGCGAACTTCATCCTGCCGCCTTCACGCCGCCTGCCCGCCCGGGAAGCCGGCTCAGCGGACGCAGCGCCGGGATGAGGCGCCTCTTTCTCCTCCTCCTGAGGGCGAAGGACCACCGCCGCCGCCGCCGCCGCAGCCGCACATGAGACCCCTCAGAAAGGCACGCGCGCGCCGCCCTTCCCGGCAGCAGCAGCCCACAGGCACTAAGCGCGCCGCCGCCGCTCGTCCCCGCCTCGCTCAGGGTCTCCTCAGCGCCGCCGCTGTCGCCACCGCCGCCCGCCACGGCCCCGCAGCCTCCTCCGGCGCCCCTGAGGCAGTAGCGGCGCCCGCCGCCTCCGCCGCCATTTTGCCTCTCCGCCCCGCTGGGCCCGCCTCCCCATCCCTAGGCCGCGGGTGACGTCATCGCCTAGGTAACCGCCTCCTCCTCCCCGAGTGAGAGAAGGGGGAAAGCGCTCCGCTGTGGGCCACGCCCACCGCTCCTCCCCCGCCTGCGCCACCCTAGGGAAACGGGGCGGGGAGGGGGCGGGGCCGACTCCCCCCCCCCAGCCAAAGCGACACGCCCCTTCGCCGCCGATAGAGGGACACGCCCCTTTCCCCCCTGAGGTTCCGCTGCGGTGGAAGGATTGGGATTTCGCAGCGGGCGGAGAGCTTCTCTTTAGCGCAGTGTTTTTCAACCTTTTTTGGGCAAGGGCACACTTGTTTTATGAAAAAAATCACGAGGCACACCACCATTAGAAAATGTTAAAAAAATTAACTCTGTGCCTATATTGACTATATATAAAGTAATTCTCTTGAATAGGAATCAAATAAACACAATTTTTCCCACGGCACACCAGGCAACATCTCGTGGCACACTAGTGTGCCGCGGAACAGTGGTTGAAAAACACTGCTTTAGCGACTGGCTGCTGCAGCCTTTTAGCGCTCCCTTCCCGGACACGCTGCAATCCGCAAATTGTTTTTTAATGCAAGGGGAGGGGGTGAATTATTCTATATGCCGGTATGTACCCTGTTTCTCCTAAAATAAGACATAGCCATAAAATAAGACATAGCAGGATTTCTATGCATTTGTGAAATATAAGCCGTTCCCCAAAAATAAGCCATACCCCGAAAATAAGCCATAGTGACGTGGTACCTCCCATTAAAACAGCCTGGAGAGGCGTGGCTATGCAGCGTACAGATGCGACACGGTTAAAATAAGACATCCCCTGAAAATAAGCCATACTGTGTTTTGTTGAGCGAAAAAAATATATAAGACGGTGTCTTATTTTAGGAGAAACACGGTATGTATGTATGTATGTATATGTGCATATATATAGAGAGAGAGACTTAGATGAATCTTAATTTGCATCAGCCACTAGCGGTAGCAATAAAAGAACAGAAAATGTAGATAGAGGTAAAAAAAAATACAGAAAATACATTGTGGAGGCTGACATCGAAAATCAAATAATGGGTCTTATTCTCATTGCCCCCCGCTGAAAACCTTGCAGTTTTTGCTGTTACCTGGTCATCTTGGATCTGCTAAAAGAAAGGACACAGAGCAATGGTTGAATGACCCAGCATGGACATTAATAGAGGGGTAATAACCTCACTCGTCAAAAGTATGTGTGTGTGTGTAATAGGGTTGCCATCAGGGCCGGATTTAGGTTTGATGAGGCCCTAAGCTACTGAAGGTAATAGGGCCCTTTATATGTCCAGCTGTCCTTTGTCAACAAAAAATTGTCGCTGGTTTTTTGTTGTTGTTGAATATATGCTGTATGGTAATTTATGGACCTGATGGGTATCTAAAGCCATTTGCACATAACAAAATATGTAATTTATCAAAGTAAATGTTGAACTGAAATACAATTAAGAAGTATATTAATATTGATATTTTAGGAAGCAGGCGGGGCCCATTACTTACATCATAGGAACCAACACAAAACACTGTTGCTGTATGTAGGTTTTATTTTTTTGTTTTTTATCTTATGTTTTGAAAATGTACATCCAGTTTTCTTTTTCTTTAAATTTTTTTGGGGGCCCCCAAGAGAGTGAGGCCCTAAACTATAGCTTGTTTAGCATATACGTAAATCCGGCGTTGGTTGCCATATTTCAGAATTCCTGACAACCACAAAGTTCCATATGTTACCCTTTTGCTTCCCTCCATGCTACAGCATGCTTGCAGATTATCAAAAACATGTATACGGTACACAGGGCCCCTTTTGTACATGCCACCGATTTACTGTGGAAGTAATCCCACCTTTCTTCCAAGGAGCTCAAGGCAAGGTCACACAGAGGTGGTGGTCAGCCTGTGCCTGGGCTGTATAATTTTACACAACAGGGGGTTGGCAATATTTCTTAATGCTCCTTCACATAAAAAAGGCAAAGCCCCTTGTAGTATGATAACCGATCATGGGGAGCGGGCAGCAGTGAAGCCTTCCTGTGTAAAGTGCTAATTTACTAAGGGCAAAGCATGATTCCCCCCCTCCCCAAACACACACCTTCATTCTGAACTTGAAGTCCAAAATTCTGACACCTCAATCTAACGCTATCTTCTTCTTCTTCTTCTTCTTCCTCTTCCTCTTCCTCTTCTTCTTCTTCTTCTCCTTTGAATTTATATATTGCCCTATACCCAGAGGTCTCAGGACGGTTCACAGCCTAGCAAGATGGCGTCGACAGAGGAAGCAACGATCTGAGCTCCGCACTAGTTTTATGGTTTTTAATTGATTAATTGGTTTTATCGGGTTCACAGAAAAGATTAGCAGATTAGCTTGTTATGTGAGAAAAGAAGCATGGGAAGCAAGTAGAGGAGAAAAATAAGGAACCGGTGAGCCTCGATGATGTGACTTTGCCATTGTGCATTCCTAGCAAAGGGAAGCAAAACGCAGAGAGTCAACGGAGAAAGATTATTAAAACATATACTATTTAAATGCACTCCTAAACTTTTTGAAACCTATGTTTATATGTGTTCAAGAGGGGGGAAATAGTAATGCAGACAAGTGAAAACATTTGAGGCATTGCAGAGGGGGTTGGACTAGATGACCCTTGGAGTTCCTTCCAAGTCTACAATTCTATAATTCCATGAACCTGCTATGCTTGGGTCTGCCTATCTAAAGACAATTGTTGTGGCTTTTCCCCACTGGTCTCTGGGACAAAAGCATTGGCTTCGGAGGCAACAGAATGAATCTACACAACACAATTGCCATAAACATTTTGCAAAACGCTGCCAGAGATTCCATTCCTTTTAATTTGTGAGCAAACAACAGCCTTGGCTTGGGATTTACCCAACATCAATAGCAGATTAGCTTCTCCCAGGCTGGGTCACTGCTGTTATCTGTTTTTATTATGTTTGTAGAAAACATTTTAATGAATGGCGATTAGGTGCCTTTCAACAGAAACTTTAGAATCAGCAGTTCAAAAAGTACTGACCTTAGAGAGCTGAGTTCTTATCGCCACTTCCTGGACAAAAATGCGTTTTCATACATTACAGGTACATTACAGAAGTTAATTGTGGGGGAGGGGGAGCCAAGCTAAGTTACACGGATAGCACCTTAGCCATTTAGATTGGGAATTGGAAGAAGAGTTTGGATTTGATATCCCGCTTTTCACTACCCGAAGGAGTTTCAAAGCGGCTAACATTCTCCTTTCCCTTCCTCCCCCACAACAAACACTCTGGGAGGTGAGTGGGGCTGAGAGACTTCAAAGAAGTGTGACTAGCCCAAGGTCACCCAGCAGCTGCATGTGGAGGAGTGGAGACACGAACCCGGTTCCCCAGATTACGAGTCTACCGCTCTTAACCACTACACCACACTGGCTCTCAAAGGTTTTAGAACTGTAAGGAACATAAAAAGTTGTGACTCTGTTGTACGAGAGCCTCGGATGCTTTAAAATCATTTCAAGTCTATTTCATTATTCAGTGATTTTTTTTATTTTAAAAAAAAAACACTTGTCAGTTTAAGACCAGGGTTAATGTTATCTTAAAGGGGGGACCCCTGACCATCAGGTCCAGTCGTGTCCGACTCTGGGGTTGCGGCGCTCATCTCGCTTTATAGGCCAAGGGAGCCGGCGTTTGTCCGCAGACAGCTTCCGGGTCATGTGGCCAGCATGACAAAGCCGCTTCTGGCGAACCAGAGCAGCGCACGGAAACGCCATTTACCTTCCCGCTGGAGCGGTCCCTATTTATCTACTTGCACTTTGACGTGCTTTCGAACTGCTAGGTGGGCAGGAGCTGGGACCAAGCAACGGGAGCTCACCCCATGGCAGGGATTCGAACCGCCGACCTTCTGATCAGCAAGCCCTAGACTCTGTGGTTTAACCCACAGCGCCACCTGGGTCCCTTAATGTTATCTTACGTTGCCTCAAATTCCATGTAGATATTAGAAACCTTAACAGACGTGCCTCACAGTCGGCAATGGTGCTGTGCAATGTCAGAAACCTTCAGACAGGCAGTAGAAAGGCCCCAATCCCCACATTTCCATTCCTCACCCTATGGAAAGGAAGAGCAGGGAATGGGCATTCTTTCTGATGTGCAAAACGTGGGGGCTGCAATCTTCAGGCAGCCTTTCTGCCTTCTGTGTGGTGTGGTGGTTTGACAGGGTTGCCAGCATTTGACGGCAGTGTGTGTGTGTGTGTGTGTGTGTGTGTGTGTGTGTTGTCATGGGCGCATTACGGCATTTGGAACCTGTCAAGGGGCTTGAATTACTCAGAGAAGCTATGGACAGGTCAAGATGGACAGGTCAAGTTTGGACCAAACGTGATCCACCTGGAGGAGGAACTGGCAAGCCACTCCAGTATCCCTGCCAAGAAAACTCCATGGACAAAGACAACAGGCATATAAAAGATATGACGCTGGAAGATGAGCCCCTCAGGTTGGAAGGCGTCCAACATGCTACTGGGGAAGAGCGGAGGACAAGTACAAGTTGATTCAGAGCTGATGAAGCGGCTGGGCCAATGCCGAAAGGACGCTCAGTTGCAGATATGCCTGGAAGGGAAAGGAAAGTCCAATGCTGTAAAGAAAAGTAACATGAGTTTGGCCAAACTGCGAGAGGCAGTGAAGGATAGGCATGCCTGGCGTGCTCTGGTCCATGGGGTCACGAAGGGTCGGACACGACTGAACAACAACAACAATGCATATCACGACAAAGTAAGGTAAAAAGGTAAAGGACCCCTGGATGGTTAAGTCCAGGCATGGGGTGCAGCGCTCATCTCGCTTTTCAGGCCAAGCATTTGTCCACAGACAGCTTTCCGGGTCATGTGGCCAGCAGGATTCTGGTACAATGGAAGACTGTGACAGAAACCAGAGTGCACAAAACAGCATTTGCCTTCCCGTCAGAGCGGTACCTATTTATCTACTTGTACTGGTGTGCTTTCAAACTGTTAGGTTGGCAGAAGCTGGGGCGGAGCAACGGGAGCTCACCCTGTCAAGCGGATTCGAACTGCCGACCTTCTGATCGGCAAGCCCAAGAGGCTCAGTGGTTTAGACCACAGCGCCACCTGCGTCCCATCATGACAAAATAGCTACCATTGCAAGGACGGCAAGTCATCTCCCCAATTCATTGGTCAATTCCCGTTTAATTAAATTCACCTTTGCAAACCAATGCACCCTTCCCATGATCCATCTCTCTTCCCTCCCTCACCCTCTCTCTCCAGGATCATCACCCATGCATATTCTCTCTTCCCATAGATCAGCAATGGGACATGGGTGGCGCTGTCATCTAAACCACTGAGCCTCTTGGGCTTGCCGATCTGAAGGTCAGCGGTTTGAATCCCGGCAACAGGGTGAGCTCCCGTTGCTCGGTCCTGCCAACCTAGCAGTTCGAAAGCACGTCATAGTGCAAGTAGATAAATAGGTACCGCTCCGGCGGGAAGGTAAACGGTGTTTCCGTGCGCTGCTCTGGTTTCGCCAGAAGTGGCTTAGTCGTGCTGGCCACATGACCCGGAAAAACTGTCTGCGGACAAACGCCGGCTCCCTCGGCCTGTAAAGCGAGATGAGCACCGCAACCCCAGAGTCGTCTGCAACTGGACTTAACTGTCAGGGGTCCTTTACCTTTTTTACTTTTATAGATCAGCAACCAGACACACAGGCACCGTCTCAGGATTATCTACTCCCCAAAAAATCTATCTCTAAATCACCTTTTTTTCCTCTTCTGTTCCACCTACAAACATCTAAACAATCCGGACGCCCATCACTGTTGTCGTTTGTCCCATCAAGAAGGAAGCAGGGTAGTTTCAGAAAGAAGAAGCCCAGCATAAAGTATTGAGTGAGCATTGGAGCAGGTAGATAAGCCATTTTGGTTAACAGTTACGTATGGGCAATAGCTGACTGACATGGGCAGATGACCCCCTCTCACAAGATGTTGCCCCTTTCCCTCCTCTGTGTGAGCAGAAACTGAGACTTTGTCCTCCTCCTGTGATGTAGGTCAACATTTACATTTCCTTTCCATTTAAATTCCTGCCATGCTGCCCAATAATTCCTTCAGCTAGGAAATGAGAATAGAGACAGAGAAGGCACTTCTTGCCAGCATACTTTAACGAAGAAGAAGAAGAAGAAGAAGAAGAAGAAGAAGAAGAAGAAGAAGAAGAAGAGGAGTTTGGATTTGATATCCCGCTTTATCACTACTTGAAGGAGTCTCAAAGAGGCTAACGTTCTCCTTTCCCTTCCTCCCCCACAACAAACACTCTGTGAGGTGAGTGGAGCTGAGAGACTTCAGAGAAGTGCGACTAGCCCAAGGTGACCCAGCAGCTGCATGTGGAGGAGCGGAGACGCGAACCCGGTTCCCCAGATTACGAGTCCACCGCTCTTAACCACTACACCACACTGACACAAAGAAAGCCTCCGGAACAATGTCAGTCCCTCATACTCATTCCAAAATGCCTTTTTTTTACCCCACCCCCACCCCCAGCAGTAAATTATGTTTACTGTGATCCTCAGTTGTAACGTTTCCTACATCTCAACAAACACATCATTTGCATTTCGAAATTTGAACTGGGACTGCCAAAAACCAGCTTCCTGCTATTGCTGAGTCTTGCACCTGTTATGTGGAATGCATGGAGAGACCTTTATAAATAGAATAGGTCTTTAAAGTAATTACACTTTTTTAGAGCTCTCACACTGCTGGGGGGGGGGGCAGTTTTTCACAAGCTGGTTCACAGGGAGAGAGATAGAGAACACATTTTCTACCTTTTTTTAAAAGGTTGCTTTTCATACAGAATATTGGGGTAGGTTGCTACATATGTATTTGTGACTACAGTACATATGTATGATTTGTGAAATCAACTGATGACACTGTTA
Organism: Lacerta agilis; assembly: GCF_009819535.1. NCBI lineage: Eukaryota > Metazoa > Chordata > Lepidosauria > Squamata > Lacertidae > Lacerta > Lacerta agilis. Next base: position 6,557,848 of record NC_046317.1, on the reverse strand, counting down.
GAATCTCCTACTCACGAGTAGGACCCTGGCATGATCAGTTGTTTTGGGTTGTGTCCTTTACAGGGGCGACCCATCACCATTTTCAAGTTTGCTGACTTTGTTGAAGAGAAGAGAAATGGGAAGGGAGAGAAAGAGAGAGGTAATGTTTAATAAAATTAGGTTCCACATTGCAGTTTGATGTTGCAGCCCAAGTTTGAAGAGGCTGAAGGCTACAGGTATAAATGATTTTCTGATTTTACAGACTATAACCTTCTTAAGACAAAGACACACACACACAAAAAGCAGTTGCCTATAGGCCTAGGTCAGGGGCGATAGGGAATCTAGGAACCTGCCTTATACTGAGTTAGACTGTTTGCCCATCTGTCTACGCTGACTGACAGCAGCTCTCTGGGATTTAAAACAGGTTTGTCTCCCAGCTCAACCCGGAAACATCTGGGATGGAAACATCTGGGATGGCCTTCAGCATGTGAAGCAGATGCTCTGCCATCTCTGGCCCTCCAGATGTTTTGCACTGCCTCTCCCATCATCCTTGACCACGGGCCATGCTGGCTGGGGCTGACAGAAATAGCTGTCCAACAACATCTGGAAGCCAAGGATGCCTGTTCTAGGATGATTGGACACAAGGGAGGATAGGGGTCCCACACCTTTAGTAATTGTGCAGAAGAGATTAAAAAAAAAAACCAATTGCAGCTTCTCATGTAATTATGTGGAAAGCTTCAACTACCAAAATGGCCTCTTGTTGTTGTTGTTCAGTCGTTCAGTCGTGTCCGACTCTTCATGACCCCATGGACCAGAGCACGCCAGGAACGCCTATCCTTCACTGCCTCCCGCAGTTTGGCCAAACTCATCTTAGTAGCTTCGAGAACACTGTCCAACCATCTCATCCTCTGTCGTCCCCTTCTCCTTGTGCCCTCCATCTTTCCCAACATCAGGGTCTTTTCCAGAGAGTCTTCTCTTCTTATGAGGTGGCCAAAGTACTGGAGCCTCAACTTCAGGATCTGTCCTTCTAGTGAGCACTCAGGGCCGATTTCCTTGAGAATGGATAGATTTGATCTTCTTGCAGTCCATGGGACTCTCAAGAGTCTCCTCCAGCACCATAATTCAAAAGCATCAATTCTTCGGCGATCAGCCTTCTTGATGGTCCAGCTCTCACTTCCGTACATTACTACTGGGAAAACCATAGCTTTAACTATACGGACCTTTGTCGGCAAGGTGATGTCTTTGCTTTTTAAGATGCTGTCTAGGTTTGTCATTGCTTTTCTCCCTCTACCACACAATTATTAAAAGATACAAGGAACTTGCTATCCTTTGCATTTGGTCATCCTACATTTGCCAGTGGTAACCAAAGTGCACGCTGCTTAATGTACCGAGTTCCAAAATGAAACATTGACTGGGTGCAGGGGGGAAATGTTGTCTTTTACTGGCTGTCTGAAGAGCCAAGAGTGTGCCAAGTAATACCTGAACGGAGCTCAGCTGGGGCACCAGTCATCAGGTATCAGAATATTATGTTGCAGGGGCCTGGACCAAGAGAGCAGGGAATCGCTGAGCTTGGCCAGCACCACGGAGAGTTCCTAGACAAACCATATGCTGCTTCCACCAGCATCTGCGCACTTAAATAATCAGCAAAGTTGCCCTGCTGAGTCTCTAACCCCTTCTCCCCCCCACCCTCCCGCAAGCTGAGAGCCAGCAGGAATTCCTTGTACATCCTCTGCCTTTTCTGCTTACGAGGAAGCGAAAGGCCTCGGGAAATTGGTGAAATGGAGGAGTGGGGATTCCTGTCGCTTGCTGGAGGAATCTGAACTCCTTGCCTCATCCGCAAAGTCAGAGGAAAGTCGTCTTCCTCTGGGACCCTAGAAGAATGTTTCCCATCCCACTCAACAGGAGGCCAGCTTGTGTTTGTGGGAACTCTTGGTACATACACCTGTTGACCCCTCCCCCTCCCAGTAAAGGTGTCTTTTGCTACAGAATCACTGCCCATGGCAATTGGGAACTGCAAGGAGCCTAGCAGCAACTGGGCTCAGTGGTGGCTGCACCATTAGGACTACTGGGAACTGCAACACCAACCTCAGTCAACACCCAACTGCCTTCTTTCAGTCCAGTTGCCAGTTGTCTCCTCCTCCTCCTTTGACTCGGTGTTGCCATTGTAGAACTTTGCAGAGAAGAGGATGGGGACTAAAAGAGCCAGTGTGGTGTAGTGGTTAAGAGCGGTAGACTCATAATCAGGTGAACCGGGTTCGCGTCTCTGCTCCTCCACATGCAGCTGCTGGGTGAACTTGGGCTAGTCGCACTTCTCTGAAGTCTCTCAGCCTCACTCACCTCACAGAGTGTTTGTTGTGGGGGAGGAAGGGAAAGGAGAATGTTAGCCGCTTTGAGACTCCTTCGGGTAGTGATAAAGCGGGGTATCAAATCCAAACTCTCCTCCTCCTTCTTCTAAACTAGAAGTAGTTGGCTCTTCCTGTCATTTGCTTTGGCGCCACCTCCTGCTGGGCTCCCTGTCCTCCACCCTACCAATCTCAGTGGGCATTAGTCCCCACTGTGTAGGGTTAAATGTCACATTGCCAAAAGAGAGCTGTGGTTTTGCACCCGGTGAGCTATACACTTGCCTACCTCTGGCTTTAATTTTATCTTCTCTGTGTTGAGCATGTAAAAAGCTTTCTACGAAGGAATCTTTTAAAAGACCCGATCCTGAGGGACGTAGTTCAGGTACTTGATATGCTGTTTGAAAGAGAACAAAAGACAGCTAGAGCAAAGCTTAAGCTACAACTGAACAATTACCCACTCTCGTGCCAGTCAAGGAGAATGCACTCAGCCCCCCCATGTAGCTCCTGATCCTGCCGAGAAATACTTTGCGGTTATTATTTTTTTCCTGGAGAAAGCGACAGAGGGATCAGAGGAAGGGGGAAAGCTGCAACTCTCTTTCACACGGCCGCCCCCAAGAGAGATTTTACCTGCCGAGGCAATTGCTACTTGGCTTAAAGTGAGGAATGTGAATTCCGTGCAGAGAAAAGATCTGAAGGAAACACAAGGCAATAATTATGGTGATGATAATTTTTTTTAAGCAGGTGATCCAAGTCAGAAATTACAAGAGGATTTAGTGAGTCCTACCTCCAAGGAATTGCATAGCCTACCAGAGAGCGGGAGGGAGGGGTAGCTTTAGGCTTCCAGCAACACATTCACTGCATCAGGAGACAAAGAACCAAAGTATTTGAATGCAATACCTTGTCAATAAAGGGACGCAGGTGGCGCTGTGGTCTAAACCACAGAGCCTAGGGCTCGCTGAACAGAAGGTTGGCGGTTTGAATCCCCGCGACAGGGTGAGCTCCCGTTGTTCGGTCCCTGCTCCTCCCCACCTAGCAGTTTGAAAGCAAGTCAAAGTGCAAGTAGATAAATAGGTACCGCTCTGGCGGGAAGGTAAACGGCATTTCCGTGCGCTGCTCTGGTTCGCCAGAAGCGGCTTTGTCATTCTGGCCACATGACCCGGAAGCTGTATGCCAGCTCCCTCAGCCAGTAAAGCGAGATGAGCGCCGCAACCCCAGAGTCGGACACGACTGGACCTAATGGTCAGGGGTCCCTTTACCTTTACCTTGTCAATATAGTGAAACTTCTAAGAATGGCTGCATCTGACAGTTTGGGTTTCTAATGTTTCAGCCCATTTCTGCATGTGTGAATTTTTTTTTTTTTAAGTCTGCATGAAAATCTGTATGCATTCTTGCGCACGTTTCTTTCAACAGACATACAGTGGTACCTTGGTTTAAGAACAGCCCGGTTTAAGAACGATTTAGTTTACAAACTCTGCAAAACCGGAAATAGTGTCTTGGTTTGAGAACTTTACCTTGGTCCAAGAATGGAATCCGAACGGTGGAAGGGCACCGGCGGCAGGAGGCCTCATTGGGGAAAGCGCTCCTCGGTTTAAGAACGGACTTGCGGAATGGATTAAGTATTTTTGCATGCCATTTTGACTAATATATGCACTTCTGCAAGCAATCTACGTTAATATGTGCACTTTTCCTTGTACTTTTCACCAATATATCTATCTTTGCATGCACCCTTTGGCTAGAGAACTGCATTGCAAAATTCAGAGAGGTGTGAATTTCAAAGGAGAGCTATGCTTTGGTTTGCATGTTTGTTTGGGAAATGCAAATTTGATAGGTTCCTATTAAAATGTGAACAGCACTTATGTCTCCCCTATCCCTAGAAGCTCCTAGACAAAGATCTGGCAGGTTATTTCCAATTACTACGTGCCCTTGCCACCTCTGCATCTCTTGTCTCATCCGCAATTTTCCTGTCTGTCTAGCCTCAAGCTACCTTTCCTTCGCCTGGCTTTTATATTCTCCCCCTCATTTCTGTAGACTTTCTCTTTCAGTTCTCCTTTCCAAGTCTCCTATATTCTGAGACTACAATTCCCATCATCCTTGACCACTGGTCCAGAGGCAGGGACGTAGCAAGGGGGATGGGTGGGGCGGGGGGGCCCAGGCAGCACCCCTGCTGAGGGTGACACTTCGGGCGGTGGCCCCACCCCCTGGACATTAAAAATTTTTTTTTTTAATTTTTTATAATTTTTTAAAAGGCTATTTTCGGCACTGCCGGGGTGGAACCGCAGGGGCGGCCAGTGAGGAGGGGTGTCACCCCCCCCTCGCTAGCCGCCCCTGCGGCTCAGCCCCGGCAGTGCCGAAAATAGCCCCCCCTTCCAGCGGCGGAGCTCGGCATGGAAGCAAGGGGCGGGCCAGCAAGGTGGGGTGCCACCCCCTCCTCGCTGGCCCGCCCCTTGCCTCTATGCCGAGCTCTGCTGCTGGCTGGCTTGCGGAGCCAGGGCATAGAGAGGGGCAGGCCAGCAAGGAGGGACACCCCTCCTCGCTGGCCCATCCCTCTCCCTGTCCTGACTTGCGCTCCGCCAAGGGAGCCCGGGCGGCGGATTCGGGATTCTTTGCAGCCCGCAGAGACTCCCGAATCCGCCGCCTGGCACCCCTTCGTGCCGTGGCTGCTCGCGCAGGCAGGAGCAGCCACGGCACGAAGGGGTGCTGCCGCCGGGTGGCGGCTTCGGGAGTGTCCCGAAGCCGCCGCCCGGCACCCCCGGGGGTAGGGCATCGTGTGCGTTATGATGCACGCACGCACCGCGATGCCCCGCTCCCAGGGGTCCCTCTTGGCTTCCCGCCCCGGGCAGCCAATGGGCTAAGAATGCCCCTGTCCAGAGGTTCTTTCCAAGCCCCCCCTGCTTCTTCTGGCTCCAAGGCCCCACTCCTGCCTGTTCTGCGCTTCTCTCGGTTCAGAACAGCTCAGCCAACGTGAGCCGGGGATTATTCTGCCTCTCCTATTCTTCTGTGACATTTGGGCAGCTCAGCTAATCATTGCCAAAGGCTTAATTTTAAGAAACCCAAGAGCTGGACCTGCTGAAACCCAGGGGCAGGATCTGAGGAGACTGAGAAGGGGAAAGCCTGAACACAAGAACTGCCGGTGCCTTACATCTCTCTAGGCTTCACCTCTAAACGGCCAACCAAACAGGAGGACTTCCAGCCATACATCTGAAGAGTCAAGCACGGTTTCTTTTAACCACCAACGGCTACCCCTGAAAGTGTCAGAGCCAGAAGCCCTGACCAGCTCCACTTGTCATTAGAGTGGAAAACATGTGCCTAAATGTTACGGTCTGAAAGGCCGATTTCACTGGGAAAGGGTTAGAGGCCTTTGAGACAAAAATCCCCTTTGTTGCAAATGCCAGAAGACCAAGATTAGATCAGCCCTGTGACAAGGAGTTTGGGGGGGCGGGATGTGGAGTCACAGCGAGCCTTTTCTGCCTGCTCAAGGGAATTCCATGTGCAAATTGGAGCAAGGCTGGGCTAATAAGACGGCTGGTATGTTTGGGCGCGGGGGGGGGGGTGCGTGCTGAATAATCCCAAGCATCTGTTTACTACAGATCTGTGTGTGGGGGCGCACGCACACACACACAAATTAAACTTTCTGAGGTCTGATATAAAAGAAAAAGAGCACAGAGGCAAAGAACAAAGTTTAGCCAAAATATAAACATGACTGTATTAAGATTCCGCATGCCGCATTGCTACCGGCACAGCTCACTTCCAGAGAATCACAGGCGCTACATGGGAGCCCGAATCCCAAGAGGTTTCCCGTTGTGATAGCACACACATTTGCAGGAATTGACCCTTCTCTGTGATAGATAGATAGATAATACTTTATTCGGCTATAAGCCCACAAGGTAAAACAAATCAATAAATAAAACAGCACTTTACATTCTAAAATATCAATTAAAATATTTCAACACATAATCTCCTTCGCATTACTTTCAATCCCTAGATGTACCGTATTATGGCCTTGAAGATAAAGATGGCGCATAGAGTTTACTAGATTTTTAATAGTCATGCAGCATTCCATGAAGTCTTTTATATGAAAGAACTGAAATCAGGAATCTGGCAACTTGTAACGTTCTATAAGAGTCTATGTCCTGGAGTAGATAAGCTAGATGCAATTCAGGTGGTTTAGCAACAATTTCCAGAATGATTGAACTCAGAATCCTTGATCGGGGAACAATGTATAAAGGGCAATTTGACAAGATATGGTAAAGGGATTCTATTGATTTGTTATCACATGCGCATAAAGCAGAGGTTTTACCGTTAGAAAATCTATTGCTCAGAACATTTGAGGGGAACACATTAAATCTGGCTCTAACAAATGCGAATCTGTGCGAAGCAACCGATAAGGTAGACAGATATCAAGGTATCTGGGACATAGATGTAATGCCCAGATTTATCGGAGAACATGTACCTCCACCTGTAGTAAGATTTTGTTGCAAATCAACCTCCTCCAATCTTTGTTTGATGACCTTTTTAGCTGTAATTAGATCTAAATTTAGTATATCGGAAGGAGAGATTCCATAAGATTCCATAAGTCTGGAATGGATTTTTGTTGCCCATGGGCTGGTGAATTCATCTCTCCAAAGGCACTGAATAAGATGGTAATTTGGCAATTTATGGCCTTCTCTGTGATGATTCCCAAGCTGATTGGCAGTGGGGGGTGAAGCAGAATGACAAGTGCCATGGCTCCTCAGCTAAGGTACCGTCATCGCAGTTGCTCATCACGCCGTCATGACTCACATTCTCCCTCTTGTGCCTGCCTCGTCTCACGTGGGCATCACATCTGGAGGTGCAGCTGTGGAAAATGTCACTGGACAGAATAAATGATTTGGCAAGAGAACAAGACATTGTGGTGTGTTCGTACTCGGTTCCGCTCTTCAGCAAGGATGTTATTACAAAGCAAATTATTTTTCTTTTTGGCTATCACCTACAATTTGGTTTTCCTGCATCCTTCCCCCACCTCCCCAGCAATCTCCTGTATTTGCCTACTCAAATGTTCTAAATGCATGTCTAATTCACAGCAGTCACGTGACAGCAGCCACGAAATTAGAAGACGCCTGCTTCTTGGGAGAAAAGCAATGACAAACCTAGACAGCATCTTAAAAAGCAGAGACATCACCTTGCCGACAAAGGTCCGTATAGTTAAAGCTATGGTTTTCCCAGTAGTAATGTACGGAAGTGAGAGCTGGACCATCAAGAAGGCTGATCGCTGAAGAATTGATGCTTTTGAATTATGGTGCTGGAGGAGACTCTTGAGAGTCCCATGGACTGCAAGAAGATCAAACCTATCCATTCTCAAGGAAATCGGCCCTGAGTGCTCACTAGAAGGACAGATCCTGAAGTTGAGGCTCCAGTACTTTGGCCACCTCATGAGAAGAGAAGACTCCCTAGAAAAGACCCTGATGTTGGGAAAGATGGAGGGCACAAGGAGAAGGGGACGGCAGAGGACGAGATGGTTGGACAGTGTTCACGAAGCGACTGGCATGAGTTTGGCCAAACCGCGGGAGGCAGTGGAGGATAGGGGTGCCTGGAGTGCTCTGGTCCATGGGGTCACGAAGAGTCGGACACGACTAAACGACTAAACAACAACAACAACAAAGTCAAGGACTCTGTAATATTGGCTCACTTTGTCTATATAGCATCTAATAGATGATAAGTGTGCTGGCCCCAAGGGTTTGTCCATGAAGCGAGGTCCAAGTCCAGTCCTGGGTCTAGGGGTCCAAAGGAGGTCAGTCCGGCAGGGAGCGAGGCAGGAAGCAGGTCAAGGTCCAAGGCAGGTTCAGGCACAAGGTTGCAGGTTGAGCACACGCTTGCAACTAAGTTGCTCACGCAACTTGGGCTGCGTCTGGCTGGCTTTTATCTGGCCCTATGCTTAGGGCGGTCCCGATCCTCCGGAGACTCGCCTCTCCTCCGGGCCTGGAGGCGAGCACTCCTCCTGCAGACACTTAACTCCCTTCGCCTCTCTGCCCTGAGCCTCTGTAGCTCAGGAGAGGATGGTGGGATACAGGACCCAGGGGAAGCCTCAGCTTCCTCTGAAGAGGCTGGGAGTGGAGCACCTGCAGGCAATGGGTCCTCCCTCCCATCAGGAGCCAGAGCAGACTCTGCTGATGCCTGCACCTGGGGATCCAGCACAGGTGGGGATCCTTCAGGCTCAAGCCCTGGCCCCGGCTCAGCTGGTTCTGGAGGCGGGGAATCCTGTGCAGGCTGGGATCCCTCAGGTTCAGCATCAGAGTCTGACTCCCAGGCCATCACACCATCCCCCCTCCCAGGCCTCCCCCTCAACCGAGGGGCTGGACCAGGCTTGCTGGGGTAAGCTGCATGGAAATCACGGAGGCAGGCAGGTGCGTGGACGTTTTCCGCTGGTTCCCATGAACGATCCTCAGGCCCATACCCCTTCCAGTCGATGAGGTATTGGAGCTTCCCCCTGCGGTATCGTGAGTCGAGAATGCGCTCCACCTCGTACTCAGGCTCCCCCTCAACCAAAACTGGCTGCGGTCGTGGATTGTCTGGGTGGAACTCGTCGGGCGGGGCGACTGGACTAAGTAGGGACCGGTGGAATACTGGGTGAACCTTGAGCGATGGAGGTAACTGGAGGCGAAACGCCACCGGCGACACCTGCGCAGTGATGGTGAATGGGCCGGCAAACCGTGCATCCAGCTTTCGTGAGGGCCGAGAAGGATGCAGGTGACGGGTAGAGAGCCACACCCGATCGCCAACATGGAGTTCTGGCCCCTCCTGACGATGTCGGTCAGCCTGGGCCTTGTAAGCGTCCTTGGCCTGGCGCAGTTGCTCCATCAATAATTGTTGCTGGGACTGAAGCTCCTGAAGCCAGTCTGTCACTGCGGGGACCGCGGAAGCTGGCAGCACGTCTGGGAACAAACGTGGATGGTAGCCGTAGGAGGCCTGGAACGGGGTCTGCTTGGTGGAGGCGTTCACTGCATTGTTGTAGGCGAACTCCGCCAATGGCAAGTGATCAACCCAGTCATCCTGCTGGAAGCTGCAGTAACACCGGAGGTACTGCTCCAGCACCGCATTTGCCCGTTCCGTCTGGCCATCGGTCTGCGGGTGGTGGGCCGAAGATAGACAGACCTCCGTCCCAAGGGTCTGGTGCAGGGCTCGCCAGAAGTGGGATGTGAACTGGACGCCGCGGTCAGAAACCACACGCTCGGGAAGGCCATGCAGGCGGAAGATGTGCTGCAAGTACAGTTGAGCCGTTTCCTTAGCTGTGGGTATGGACGGGCAGGGGGCACAGTGCACCATCTTAGTGAAATGGTCCGTGAAAACCAGGAGGCAGTTACAGTGACGAGATGGGGGCAAGTCCACCACAAAGTCCAGCGAGACCGTGTGCCAGGGACGCGGTGGGACTGGTAATGGCTGGAGCAGACCGGGAGGTCGCCCGGTAGGACCCTTGGCCCGCCGGCAGACATCGCAACCAGCAACATAGCGTGCCACATCAGCCTTCAGGCGGGGCCACCAGAACTCCCGGCTTACCAGATGGGTGGTCCGGTACCGCCCAAAGTGCCCTGCTGCTGGGGCATCGTGGGACAACTGGAGAACCTCAGCCCGCAATGGTCCTGGTGGGATGTATAGACGACCCTGGTGCAGCAGTAGGCCCTGGTGCAGGGCTAGCCCCGGATATCGAGGGCATGACCCGTCAGACAGTTCCCGGAGCCGTTCCTGAGCCCAAGCGTCGACCCGTTGCTGTTCTCGCACCCGAGCCTGCAGCGGCTTGGCCTCCTGAGTGGCCAGGAATGCAGCCGGTGGTAAGATAGTCGTCGGTACTGCCTGCTGTACAGTGTCCGCGACGTCCTCGGGTTTCCGGGACAGGGCATCCGCTTTCCGGTTTTGGGAGCTAGGGATGTAGCGGATCCGGAACTGGAACCGGGAGAAAAACAGTGCCCACCGGATCTGCCTTTGGTTCAACTTGCGGGTGGTCTGGAGGTACTCCAGATTCCGGTGGTCCGTTCTCACTTCCACCGGGTGTCGTGCCCCCTCAAGATGATGGCGCCAGACCTCAAAGGCCACCTTGATGGCCAGTAGTTCCCGCTCCCACACGGTATAGTTACGCTCCGCCGGAAGGAGCTGCCGGGAGTAGTAAGCGCAGGGTAACAGCGGCGCATCAGGTCCATGTTGCTGAGACAGGATGGCACCGAGAGCCGTACTGGAGGCATCAGTCTCCACCACGAAGGGACGAGAGGGATCAGGATGCTGTAAAATCGGCGCCCTCTGGAAACAGGCTTTTAACCCCTGAAATGCCACTTCAGCCTCCTCATCCCAGGAGAAGGGCGTCTTGGGGCGCAGCAGTCGGGTTAATGGGGTGGTGCGATGAGCATAATCTGCAATGAAGGTCCGGTAATAGTTGGCGAACCCTAGGAACCGCTGTAAGTCCTTGCGGTTCCGGGGCGCTGCCCACTCTCGAACCGCAGCCACCTTCCCAGGGTCCATCTGCACCCCGTCAGGGGAGAGTCGGTGTCCAAGGAAGTCCACTGACCGCTGGTGGAACTCGCACTTGCTGAGCTTGGCGTACAGGCGGTGCTCCCGCAAGCGCTGTAACACGGACCGAACATGACTCTCGTGACGGGCTGGGTCACGGGAATAAATCAGAATATCATCTAGGTACACCACCACGTATTTGTCTAGCAAGTCCTGGAACACGTGGTTGATGTACCGTTGAAACACGGCGGGCGCGTTGCATAATCCGAACGGCATAACCAGGTATTCAAACTGCCCATACCGGGTCCCGAATGCCGTCTTCCACTCGTCCCCGGCACGGATCCGAATCAGGTTGTAGGCCCCTCGGAGGTCCAGTTTGGTGAACATCTGCGCCCCCTGCACCCGCTCCAGCAATTCTGCAATAAGGGGCAAGGGGTACCGGTCTGGGATGGTGATCTTATTCAGGGCCCGGTAGTCATGGCAGAGGCGAAGCTCCCCACACTTCTTCTTAACGAAGAGTACAGGAGCGGCAGTGGGTGAGGTAGAGGGCCTAATGAACCCGCGTTCCAGGTTCTTGCGAAGGAAGTCCTGCAAGGCTTCACGCTCTGGCTCCGAAAGAGAATATAGGCGGCTCACAGGCAGGGGCGCCCCAGGCTGTAGGTCTATGCCGCAGTCGAAGGACCGATGAGGCGGCAGCTGGTCTGCTCCCTGTTCCTCGAACACGTCTAAATAGTCCTGGTACACGGCAGGGAGCGTTGACACAGCCTGCCCCATGGGGGCAGCAGCTACTAACTCGGACTGAGCATGGGAACCCGGGTCTGGGAAGCGTACAGTCCGATTGACCCAGTCGATCTGAACATTGTGCGACTCCAGCCAGTCCATCCCAAGCACCAGGGGAAACCGGGGCATGGTGGCAATGTCCAGGGTTCGCACCTCCCGGTGCTGCTGGTAGCACAGGACCAAGGGCTGGGTCTCCCGAGTAACAGCGCCCGAGCGTAGGAGCCGTCCGTCAATTGCTTCCACCTGTACTGGTTCCGGCTTGTTCTGAAGTGGCACCTGATGCTGAGTGGCGAAGGCAGAGTCCATATAGGAGCGGGTTGCCCCCGAATCCACCAGAGCGTGGGTGAGAATCCAGGGCTCACCGGGGGGGTATAGACGCACCGGTATCATGAGGTGTTGCAATTCCACTGGTGAGGGCCCATCATGCAATGCTTGGGACCCCAGGTAGCCTGGGCCATCGGCTACTGGGGTTGGCCGTTTTCCCTGCGGCTGGCGTTTCTCAGGGCAGGTTCGGGCGTAGTGTCCACTCCCACCGCAGTAGAGACACAGGTTCCCCTCTCGACGCCGAGTCTTTTCCGAGGGGGAGAGGCGAGGCCGCGCTGCCCCGAGCTGCATCGGCTCCTCCAATGACTCAGCTCTGGCCACGGAACTGCAGGGAAGCACCGGCGCCGGGAGCCCGGAGTGCCGGCGGCCCCGGGCCTGGCGACGGTCCTCCAACCGATCGTCTATCTGCAGACTCCGTTGGATGAGGGCATCCAGTGTGGCAGGGCGATCCAACGTGGCCAGCTGATCCAGTATCTCGTCTGAAAGTCCCTCGAGATACTGGTCCCGCAGTGCAGAGTCGTTCCAGGTCAAGTCCTGCGCCAGCAGCCGAAATTCCGTGGCGTAGGTGGCCACTGTGGACTTGCCCTGTTTCAACCGCCGAATTGCCCGATTGGCTTGACTCCCCTTCTGAGGGTTGGCGAACGTGGTTTCCAGAAGATTGCAAAACCCCGTATAGTCTGTCAGCAAGGGGGAGTCTTGCCGGAGCAGCGGCAACGCCCACTTGGCCGCCTGGTCCTTCAGCAAGCTGATCAGGAAGTGCACCTTGGTGCGGTCGTCGGGGAAATCCCGAGCTCGCCCCTGAATATACAGCTTGGCCTGGGCGAGAAACATGGGAAAGCTGGCTGGGGACCCATCAAATTTCTCTGGCAGGGCCACTGGGTACTTGCCAGGAGCTGGGGCGGCGGCCCCAGGAGCCGGTAAGGCATCCAAACGCTGCTGAAGCGCCGTAACCGCATTGCTTAGCTGCTGCACGATGTGGGTCAAGGCCTGGTTCTCCTGGGCCAATGCCACCAGCGCAGCCGCCTGGTCGGCCATGGCTACTAGTTCCTCCCGAACGCACCCCAGCGAAGGGGGAGTGCGGGTGTGGCGTGAGCAAACTGTGCTGGCCCCAAGGGTTTGTCCATGAAGCGAGGTCCAAGTCCAGTCCTGGGTCTAGGGGTCCAAAGGAGGTCAGTCCGGCAGGGAGCGAGGCAGGAAGCAGGTCAAGGTCCAAGGCAGGTTCAGGCACAAGGTTGCAGGTTGAGCACACGCTTGCAACTAAGTTGCTCACGCAACTTGGGCTGCGTCTGGCTGGCTTTTATCTGGCCCTATGCTTAGGGCGGTCCCGATCCTCCGGAGACTCGCCTCTCCTCCGGGCCTGGAGGCGAGCACTCCTCCTGCAGACACTTAACTCCCTTCGCCTCTCTGCCCTGAGCCTCTGTAGCTCAGGAGAGGATGGTGGGATACAGGACCCAGGGGAAGCCTCAGCTTCCTCTGAAGAGGCTGGGAGTGGAGCACCTGCAGGCAATGGGTCCTCCCTCCCATCAGGAGCCAGAGCAGACTCTGCTGATGCCTGCACCTGGGGATCCAGCACAGGTGGGGATCCTTCAGGCTCAAGCCCTGGCCCCGGCTCAGCTGGTTCTGGAGGCGGGGAATCCTGTGCAGGCTGGGATCCCTCAGGTTCAGCATCAGAGTCTGACTCCCAGGCCATCACAATAAGTATATAGAAAATGGTGCGCCTTGTAGGTCCTGTTCCTTCCTCTACCTCTAGCTACAAAATGTACCCCAAATGTACCCACTGTATGCAATTCATGGACTGTCTTGCCGCATCATGAGATGGTTGGACAGTGTTCTCGAAGCTACTAACATGTTGTTGTTGTTGTTGTTCAGTCGTTCAGTCGTGTCCGACTCTTCGTGACCCCATGGACCAGAGCACGCCAGGCACGCCTATCCTTCACTGCCTCTCGCAGTTTGGCCAAACTCATGTTAGTAGCTTCGAGAACACTGTCCAACCATCTCATCCTCTGTCGTCCCCTTCTCCTTGTGCCCTCCATCTTTCCCAACATCAGGGTCTTTTCTAGGGAGTCTTCTCTTCTCATGAGGTGGCCAAAGTACTGGAGCCTCAACTTCAGGATCTCGAAGCTACTAACATGAGTTTGGCCAAACTGGGGGAGGCAGTGAAGGATAGGCGTGCCTGGCGTGCTCTGGTCCATGGGGTCATGAAGAGTTGGACACGACTGAACAACAACAACAACAACAATTCACTTACAGCCTCACTGCATAATTGGTTTTGTAGTTCCAAGACTGCATGCAGTTAGCTGTACTCACTGTGTACATGCATGCACTGACTTGCAAGGATTTTTTTTTTGCACAGAGGGGTAAAATGTCAGAAGAATCCAAAATGGTTAGAAGAGCGTAAGAATGTGTACTGCTAATTTATTGTAATTTATTTATTTTTTAAATTTTATTTTTTTATATTCAACAGATATAGTCGAGGGTTGAAACCACAGAATAGGAAAAGATGAACGATCAAATCTACATGTTTACATATCTGCAGAAAGAGCAGAATTACAAAAAATACAAATCATAAGAATGTAAAATGCAAAGAGTAAAGAATATAGGGTGTCCTAAGTAATGGGTTGTCACACTTTCGAAGAATACAGATGATAATGCTAAATACACATAAGTTAAACATATATATTTTGAGAGAAGGAGTTGGGGAAGAAAAAGGGAGTTAATTGAATAAACCATTTCCATTTGAATGCTGGTTGTGGAGCCAAGTTATATACATCCTCGTTAAACATAAAATCGTACCAAATAATGCTAATTCATGGGAACCCAGCTCATTGAAATTCAACGTTGGGTTCCAGAATGGTCAACAGCATCTCTCAGTCAAGATTCAAAAGTGACAGAAATAATATTGCTATGACGGGTTTCTTTTTTTTGGGGGGGGGGAGTCAGTCTGGATGATAACCTGGTACCCTTCCAATTCTTGGGCTCCTGTATCCATGGGGGTAGAATCTATAAGAGCAAGCCAGTTCCTTTGTCTCGGTAATGGCTCTGGCTGGCTACTTAAGTACCACAATTTACAAGTCGAAAGAGGTTGCCATAGAAACAAATGGGTGGGCCTTCCCCCCCCCCCACCCTCACCTGGCTGGTAGGTAGAAGAACAACAACCAGAGTTGTTGTGGGGGGAGCTGCAGACAGAAAGATATATTTTTGCTCTGTGTTTTTATGCAAAGTGGTGACTAATAGAGAAGCAAGATCTTTTGGGGCGTTAATGCTGTGAGCTTCTCCATCCTATGCTCAGGCTGCACAGTACATATGTGTAAATAAAATCAAATTTCCTAATGACACCAAAGTCTCCCCTAACCTTAATTCCAAGGAAACTGAACCCTGGGTAAGCACGGGAACCCCTGGAGTATCTCACAGCTCAGAAATTGGGGTGCCATGTAACAATATGGAAGCCAAATTTCTTCACCCCACCCTGGGACACTGCCTATGATTGAGGCACGGGGGGCCTTTTCAGCATTGAATAGAAACACTGTGCCCCTGCAAAAAAAGGAAGAGACATGAAGATGAGTCCTCTGAGTCAAGTTGAATAATATCTTTTTCCAGGAAAGGTTCAGCCCCTGTATACAGCTGTGGAGCTTTAAAAAGTATCCTTCCAAGAAAGGGTGTTTAAAAGGTAAAGGCAAAGGGACCCCTGACCATTAGGTCCAGTCGTGTCTGACTCTGGGGTTGTGGCGCTCATCTCGCATTACTGGCAGAGGGAGCCGGCGTACAGCTTCCAGGTCATGTGGCCAGCATGACAAACCCGCTTCTGGTGAACCACAGCAGCGCACGGAAACAGTGTTTACCTTCCTGCTGGAGCGGTACCTATTTATCTACTTGCACTTTGACGTGCTTTCGAACTGCTAGGTGGGCAGGAGCTGAGACCGAGCAACGGGAGCTTACCCTGTTGCAGGGATTCGAACCACCGACCTTCTGATCGGCAAGCCCTAGGCTCTGTGGTTTAACCCACAGCGCCACCCGCATCCCATAAAGAGTGTTTAGGTTGGCCCTAAATACTGGAGAGGGACATGGGTGGCACTGTGGGTTAAACCACAGAGCCTAGGGATCAGAAGGTTGGTGGTTCGAATCCCCGCGATGGGGTGAGCTCCCATTGCTCGGTCCCAGCTCCTTCCAACCTAGCAGTTCGAAAGCACGTCAACGTGCAACTAGATAAATAGGTACCGCTCCGGCGGGAAGGTAAACAGCGTTTCCGTGCGCTGCTCTGGTTCGCCAGAAGCGGCTTAGTCATGCTGCCCACATGACCCAGAAGCTGTACGCTGGCTCCCTCGGCCAGTAACGCGAGATGAGCGCCGCAACCTCAGAGTCGGACACGACTGGACCTAATGGTCAGAGGTCCCTTTGCCTAAATACTGGAGATGCCCTATAGCAGGCTTCCTCAAACTCGGCCCTCCAGATGTTTTGAGACTACAATTCCCATCATCCCTGACCACTGGTCCTGCTAGGTAGGGAACATGGGAGCTGTAGGCTAAAAACATCTGGAGGGCCGAGTTTGAGGAAACCTGTCCTTTAGAGAAGGAGGTCTGCTTCCCCCTTCTCTCCTTTAGCATTGAAGCTAGTTTTTGGTACTCTGTCTCAGCAAGGGCAAGGGTCCTAGCTTGGGGTTCAAGGAAAACACCATGTCAGCAGACGTCCTTGTGGTTACTGCACACCGCCTTTTACGCTGGCAAACACCCTGGCTTTTCTCAAGCAAAGATGGCTGCACTGACTTGGGACGGTGGAAGCAGGTGTTTAATGGAGGAACACCAAACAACAAGGGTAGGCCATGGAGACTCAGGTATTAGGGCAAAAGGGCTGCTTCTGCACCAACCTCATTCATGTTGCTCTCAGATAGCCCCCACCTGCTTGCCTCCTTCCTTACAACCAACCAGGGGATGGCTCTGCCAGTGTGGCGTAGTGGTTAAGAGCGGTAGACTTGTAATCTGGGGAACCGGGTTCGCGTCTCCGCTCCTCCACATGCAGCTGCTGGGTGACCTTGGGCTAGTCACACTTCTCTGAAGTCTCTCAGCCCCACTCACCTCACAGAGTGTTTGTTGTGGGGGAGGAAGGGAAAGGAGAATGTTAGCCGCTTTGAGACTCCTTCGGGTAGTGATAAAGCGGGATATCAAATCCAAACTCCTCCTCCTCCTCCTCTTCTTCTTCTTCTTCTTCTTCTTCTTCTTCTTCTTCTGTCCCTGTTTCCACCTACTATGGGCATTTCTGCCTTGTGCCCCACCTGTCTCAAGAGGCACCAGCCATTCCTGGTGGTCAGTTAGCCAAAGCCATGAGGCATTCACCAAAACTGCCAACGAAAGGTCAATTGCAGATGTAACGTAAGAGATTTTGACCCGAATGGCACCTGCAGCAGGTCCTGCCAAACCAAGACTGGCTTCGTCATCCACCCGATGAAACACAATTCAACTTAAACAAAGCCATATTGTCTGTTGTCTTACAATGAGGGGGCCTCACCGTACAAATTATTATTTGTCCAATGGGCATCTTAGTTTTTTGCAGTCCTGCACCCGGGGGGGGGGGGGAGCCACTTCACAGCTGCTCCTTTCTTGACGTAGTTATACAAATCCACATTTCCTAGGCGGAAATAATTGCTCAGTCAATCCTGATAAAAGAAGAAAGAGCCCGAAATCAAACACACCCAACCCAGTTTTTTTTTTGTAACATACTCAAGATATTCCACTCATTAAAACGTAATAATGACAAATGCAGCGATCAAAGAACTGACACTCGTTTTGATAAGTTTTCTGTGTCGCTTTGTTTTCCAAAGAAGCAAGATAAGTAACTATTTTTAGAGGAGTAAATTGCTAAGCACAGAGGCGACACAATCACTAAAATAAAATAAAAAAGAAATAGAAGGAACAGGGAAGAAAAACCAGGGATTATTTAGCACTGAGCATTGCAACACCAGGCCATTTTATGCAAATATCAGTTTGAACGTTACATTAAAAGACAAACACAATACAGAAACTCCTAGCTCTTTTGCCTGCTAGTGTCCTACCCCTGCTGTCCTACATAAGAAGGAGCAAATCTGTAGCAATTCCTGAGGCTTGGGATGTATCCTACACTACAGGCTCATGCTTATTTAATAGTTAATCCCTCTTTTAGGGAAAAGAAAATTTCGGGTGGGGGGTAGGGCTATGTGATAGAATTCTAAACATTCTCATCAAACTACCGTTCCAATAATTTCTGAAAGAATGCCATAATAGTGGCCCTCAAAGTGTAGGACTCCAAGTCCCATTAGCCCCAACCAGCATGACTAATGGTGAGGGATGATGGGAGTTGTAGTCCAATGACACAGGATTCCCATCCCTGATATATATGATCTCAAGAAGCCATGAAAAGTAAATTGGCACGAAACTGATAAGTTGTAGCATGCATAAACTCATAGCAGTTTAGGGCATGTATCCACTACCAAACTCCAAGAGGATTTATGTACCATAGCTTGTCTCCAGAGAAAAGTAGAAATCAGAGTTATGTGTGCTGGAGAGAGGGGTTTGGAAGAGAGATCCTTAGTCTCTTGTAGCAGAGTTAAGCATGTTCTAACTTGGTTAGATTTGCATCTGCCCTTGCCCACCTTTAAACAAACATTCCCCATTAAACTACTTAGGATAGAATAAATCACAGAAACTTAGTTTTGCAAAGAAGTGAATATTTTACTCAGAGAGTTTCCAGAAGTTACAACAGACAAAACTCCATTCGCTGGAAGTAAAACAAGAAGAAATCGTACCAAATAACTTAAAAAGAAACTTACTTAGTTTCCTTACAAAAAGGATTGCATAATATTTGGGTTAGCAAAGATGCAGTCTGTATGATCTCCCTTTTGGAGAGATTCAGTTCACTTGGTTTTTTTCATAGCTGGCAGCCATTGTCCGCATGGGTCCTTTCTTGTTCTAGGAAACATGAAGCAGGGAAAGAGACTGGGAAAAGGAAACAAAAGGGTGCAGGGCTAAGCTCCACTTCCTCGGCAACCTGAGCTCAGGCTAACCCTTTCATGCATGCAGGTGTGAGTCAGTAACCATATGTCACAATGGTGTGGTCCAAGCAGTGGCGTTCCAAGCCGCTTGGCTGCCATGACGTCACAGCATATGCGTCCTGACGTCACAGCATGTGCGTGGCATCTGGTTGGACTGCGCAGGCACCCATTCTGAGCTGCTGCTCGCATGCTGCAGCTTTACAAGTTGCTGCGCAAGCAGCCGCTGCGGAAGGGGTGCCAGGCGGCAGCTTGGGAGTCGGAGGTGGCGCCGAGTGTCACACTCCCCAGGCTCAGCGTAGTGGCGGCCGGGTTGGCTTGCCCGCTCGCTCGCACGGCACAGGACTCAGCCTGTCACCCCATTCAGGAGGTGGTAACGGGAGCGCTCCGCTCCCATTGCCCCCCCCCCAGCGATGCCACTGGGTCCAAGAAACTGATTGTCTGATGAAAGAAGCCGGGTAGTTTATTTGGGGTGGGGTGGGGTGGGGGAGAATAGAGACCAGTGTTAACAACAACAACAACAACAACAACAACAACTCCACCCATCTGGCTGGGTCACTTTTAAACATGAACACAGTGTGTTCTGCTTCTATACCTGCTGGTGGCCTCCTCTTGCTGGAGGATAAGAAAAGGGTCTTACATTTTGGGGAGAGTTATAGCTCAGTGGTAGCACATACAGTACCTGTAGAAGAGCCTAGATTTAATCATGACATCTCCGGTGATTAGTGAGAAATCTGTTAGATGTCATTTTCCCTTTCATTAATAATAACAATTATTGCAACAATAATAAATATATTATTTATACCCCGCCCATCTGGCTGGGTTCCCCCATTCCTCATTGTGCTATAGTGATAAGGAAAATAGCGCCTGCTGAATTTCTTATGATCATGCCATTGTTAAAGGCAGAATAGACTCTGCCGATACAGAAAAGAGGCGGCAGCCCTGATTTATTTCTACATATCTGAAAGTTCACTTTTACCAGTAAGATGCCACAGTCTCCTTGATTAAAATTCCACCAAGGGTCCCAGTTGTTACAGCAATCTTTATATTCAAGAGACTGGACAGCTAGGATCTAGGCTAAGATCACACACCCGTCCCATAGATCATCCAACAGTCTCCAGCTCTTAATGGCATCCATTGATTAGCAAAGCCAAACACGTTCTTCGTGGGAGAAGCATAGGTGAAAGTTCATGTATAATATAATAGTTATTGAGGGCTATTCATTCCCATCAGCAAGACCTAGAATATTCCAGGAAATAGAAAAGTGGTATTTGCTATACTACATAATAATGTAATAATGGTATTTGCTATACTACATAATAATTTCTTAAAGCTTAAAAAGCAAAGACATCACCTTGCCGACAAAGGTCCGTATAGTTAAAGCTATGGTTTTCCCAGTAGTAATGTACGGAAGTGAGAGCTGGACCATCAAGAAGGCTGATCGCCGAAGAATTGATGCTTTTGAATTCTGGTGCTGGAGGAGACTCTTGAGAGTCCCGTGGACTGCAAGAAGATCAAACTTATCCATCCTTAAAGAAATCAGCCCTGAGTGCTCACTAGAAGGACAAATCCTGAAGTTGAGGCTCCAGTACTTTGGCCACCTCATGAGAAGAGAAGACTCCCTAGAAAAGACCCTGATGTTGGGAAAGATGGAGGGCACAAGGAGAAGGGGACGACAGAGGATGAGATGGTTGGACAGTGTTCTCGAAGCTACTAACATGAGTTTGGCCAAACTGTGGGAGGCAGTGAAGGATAGGCGTGCCTGGCGTGCTCTGGTCCATGGGGTCACGAAGAGTCGGACACGACTGAACGACTGAACAACAACAAATGTGGCTTTAAAATGTCATTTACACAGCAAGTATTTCTTCCTAAGGCTGAGGTGAAACTACTTTTGTGAGAGTCAAAGAGCATGTCGTTCTAACCATTGTAACAAATATATTCACATTGCTTTGGTTTTACTTTTCTCTGTTCTGTTCTCCTCCTCCTTTGCCATCGCAGCCCTGGGCCTCATTTGCCCTCTCCCTGTTACTTAGTTCGATTTGGCTGCGGCAAATCACTTTATTTTATCAATGACATCACAATTCTACATCTGACAAGAGGATGCCCTGGACTTTTCTCTCAAACAAAATCATGTTAGTTATAGCCATAGCCAACTAGATTAAATATCAATGTGGGCAAAGGAAACTAAGGACTCTAGGGGCTAAGAAGAAAACAGTATAGAGAAGAAGAAGAAAAAGAGGTGTTGTACGACCCTGAAAAATGTGTATTTCCCCCCCCCCCAGTAATTTGGCTGCATCAAACATGCTTTCTTTGAGATAATGATTGAAATTAGAGGATATTTGATATGGCCCTATTTCTACAGCTGAACTGTTGTGATTGCCTCCTCTCACGGAGTATGTAATACTTCACCGTGATAGTCTATCAGGAAAATAAATTAATTTTAAAAACCAGCAATTTGGGCAAGCAGTGTTCATTACAGCTGACATCTATAACAGCAATCACCTGTTTTCTCTCTTTTGTCCTCTCCCTCCACTCCAACACCGTTCGTGTTCAAAGAAAATAGATACAGGTTGTTGCCTGCACATTAATAAACAACAACAACAACAATAACAACAAATTTTCTAGTCACTTTATCTTGCCCAAGGCAACCAAAAGCAACTTACAAACAAAGAAATCCCTACAGATATACATTAAATCCTGTGCTCCACAAATAACCCAGATATGCATTTTAAAGAAAAGGACACATTCTACTCATGTAAAAACACAGGCAGGCCCCACAAATAACCCAGAGATGCATTTTAAATAGGACGCATTCTACTCATGTAAAAACACCAGGCAGGCCCCACAAATAACCCAGAGATGCATTTTAAATAAAAGCAAACATTCTACTCATGTAAAAACATGCTGATTCCCGGACTGTCTGCGGGCCAGATTTAGAAGGTGATTGGGCCGCATCTGGCCCCCAGGCCTTAGATTGCCTACCCCTGTTATAGAGGGATGTTTCTTCCTGGTGCCTAAAGATATAAAATGAGGGCACCAGGTGAGTCTCCCTGGGGAAAGCACTCTGCAAACAGGGAGCCACCACAGAAAAGGCCCGTTCTCATGTTGCTACCCTCCAGACCTCTCATGGAGGAGGCACATGAAGAGGAGCCTCAGATGATGATCACAGGATCCAGGTCAGTTCATATCGGGAGAGGTAGTCCTTGAGATATCATAGTCCTGAGCCATTTAAGGCTTTGTAGCTCAAAACCACCCTTCATGGATCACTACCTTGTCATCATAGCTGTCGAGTTTCGGATTTGAAAATAAGGGATCAGCAGTCTCACCTATCCCGGGGACAGTCACATGTCAGTGGTGGGCGGAGCCAGAAGCAAAAGTGGGCGGAGCAGCAATGTAAACTCCAAGCGGGCTCGGAGCGGAGCAAAGAGGAGGGCAGCCAGCAAAGAGGAGGGCAGCCACGTGCTCCACGCAATGGAGCCCCATCGTCTTCTTGTCTGATCCCATCAAAACAGGACAGGAAGCAGCAGCTGCTCAAAGGCAGCCAGGCTCCGCCCGCCAGCTAACCCTATTGGCCGGCTGAGGGGCTTGGCGGCAACGGATAGGGGCTGATGCAGGAGGAGGAATACACCCCCCTGTAAGCACAGGAAACGGCTCCCACTTGCTTTGAGGGCTGAGGCTTTTCTCTCCAAGTAGGCAAGGTCTTCCCACCCAGTCCCTGGCCAGCAGGGGAGGAGCTGCTTCCATTAAAAACGGGAAATTTAAGGGAAATACAAAATAAGGGAGAGCAGCGGGAAACTGCTTGAAATAAGGGAGAATCCCGGGGAAAACGGGATACTTGACAGCACTGTTTGTCATGGTGAAGGGGCTTGAATAACTCCAAGAAACTATGAGCTATGCCAGAGGTCCCCAAACTAAGGCCCGGGGGCCAGATGTGGCCCAATCGCCTTCCCAATCCAGCTCGCGGACGGTCCGGGAACCAGCATGTTTTTACATGAGTAGAATGTGTGCTTTTATTGAAAATGCATCTCTGGGTTATTTGTGGGGCCTGCCTGGTGTTTTTACATGAGTAGAATGTGTGCTTTTCTTTAAAATGCATCTCTGGGTTATTTGTGGGGCATAGGAATTCATTCATTATTTTTTTCCAAAATATAGTCCAGCCCCCCACAAGGTGTGAGGGACAGTGGACCGTCCGCCTGCTGAAAAAGTTTGCTGGCCCCTGAGCTATGCTGCCATGCAGGGCCACCCAAGATGTACAGGTCATAGCCAAGAGTTTAGACCAAATGTGATCCACCTGGAGAAGGAACTGGCAAACCACTCCAGTATTTTGCCATGAAAACTCCATTGACATTAAAAAGGAGAAGCTTCGAGAAGAAAGTAAGAGTTTCCAAGGGATGCTCTGGTTCATGGGGTCAAGGAGAGTCGAACACGACTAAGATGACTAAAGAACAACAACAAAGCTCAAAACCAGCACTTTAAATTGGGCCCAGAAACTAATTGACAGCCGGTGCAATTGGGCTAGAATCGGTGTAATATGTTCTTGCCCCGGGGGTGAGCAACCCTGCCGCTGAATTTTGCACCAGCCGAAATTTCAGAACCATCTTCAGAGGCAGCGTGTGGCAGTAATCTAACCTAGAGGTTACCAGAACATAGGCAACAGTAGTTAGGCTATCCCTGTCTGGATAGGGGCACAGCTGGTTGGTTATTCCCCCCCCTCCATTGCCCAGGGTCAGGTTTCTGCTTCTTATGGGGCCCCATCCTGGTAACAGCTTTTGTCCAAGGGGATATTACCAGATCGATATGACATGTTCCTGAATGCGCCTTAAAGCCAAGGGCCCTAGCAGATGACGGTTTCATTGTGCATGTCATGTTTAATAATCACAGGAGTCGCTGAAGGGGTTACATGCATATTAGTTAGTACTAATGTTGGGGGGGGGGTGTAATTCTCTCCCCAGCTAGCACATCCAGTGCTCTGACTGCTCTGCCGCTCTATGAATGTCATGTTTGCACCTATTCCTAGAGCTTTTTTCCACTGTCATTTCTCTCCTTTCTTACTGCCACATGCTCATATGTGGGAATATGTTTTGTAGATGCCTTTGCACCTGTTTATTTATGTTTACTTTGTGATATCCTTCCGCCCTTGGAAGGAAGGGTAAAAGGATCCGACAGGCAACTCGCTGCATGGATCCTTCCGCGGTTTAAAAAAGGCGCTCTAGTTTTAAATAAGGTAACGGTCATTAGTCTGTTTCCCGCTTAAACTTAGCACAGTAACAGGATTGTAATTGGTTGATATGCTTGTTATGACGTTGGTTGAAACCTTCAATAAATAGCCGCCTCTCCCTGCTGTGGTGTGGAGAAAGCGTGAGGCAAGCCGAGTAAGATCATCGTAGTGTGGCAAGCATAGAGAGAAAAAGAAACTGAAACCAACCACGCAGGGTAGTGGAAGGCTTCTTCGCCAGACTGCAGTCTCCATTGTGTTTCTTTCTTTTTTTTTTTTTATTTATATAGAGTTTATTAAGTTTTTCAAAACACACAATAGAAGAATACACAACAACATAACTACACTACAAAAAAGAAACCTAGAAAACAAAACAAAGAGAAATAAAAACAATCAAAAAACGATACAATGCATACAAGACAAAAACAAAATTTTTCTAACTTTTATATTCTTGTTTCTAGTCTTATTATAGAACTTCCCCCGTTCCCTTATCTGCGTTCTTAATGAATCTATTTTAGCAGTTTCTTAACCAATGTAATCCACAGTCATAATAATGCTTATTAGTTAAAACCTTTGTTATCTCTATCTCAAATTCTTAAAAGTAACACATCAATAACAACATCTTGTTTAATCATATTATAATATCTTCTTCTACTATTCACTCTTTCCTTCTTATATCCTAATATCTAACATTCTATAGCTAATGCCTATATTTCAGCTGCTAACACTCAAACATCCAGTCTTTCACGATATTTCAAATAGTCCTTAAATTTCTTCCAGTCTTCTTGCACCACCTCCTCCCTCTGGTCACGTAGCTTCCCGGTCAGCTCCGCGAGTTCCATATAGTCTATTGTCTTTATTTGCCATTCCTCTACAGTCGGTAACTCCTCACTCTTCCAGTATTTCGCGATTAAGATTCTTGCGGCCGTTGTGGCATACATAAAGAACACTTTATCTTTTCTATGTATCTCATGGTTGGAGATGCCCAATAGGAAGGCCTCTGGTCTTTTGGGAAATGTGTATTTAAACACTCTTTTCAACTCGTTATATATCTTCTCCCAGAAGTCCTTAACCTTTGGGCACGTCCACCACATGTGATAGAAGGTACCTTCTACTTTCTTACATTTCCAACATTCATTACTCAATCCATGATACATCTTCGCTAATTTGACTGGTGTCAAATACCATCTGTAAATCATCTTCATTATATTTTCTTTTAACAAATTACATGCAGTAAATTTTATACCTTCCCTCCACAATCTTTCCCAATCTGAAAACAAAATATTATGTCCCACATCCTTTGCCCAAACAATCATTACGGATTTTACCAGTTCATCTTTCGTATACCACTCCAACAGCAAATTATACATCCTGGAGAGATTTTTGGAGTTTGTGTCCAAAAGCTCTGTTTCCAACTTAGATTTTTCTACCTGAAAGCCAACTTTCTTATCTATTTTAAAAACTTCATTTACTTGATAATATTGCAACCAATCATACACCCCTTCCTTTACTTGGTCATAGCTTTTTAACTTAAAGCTTTGACCTTCTTGTTGTAATATATCTGCATATTTCAACCATTTCGCAGGCATGTTGGGTCTTTTATGAGCCTTCGCCTCAACTGGAGAAATCCAGTTAGGGGTCTTTCTCTCCAATAAGTCTTTATTACGCAGCCAAACCTGATACAAGGCATTTCTAATTATATGGTTTTTAAATGCCTTATGAGCCTTTACTTTGTCGTACCACAGGTAAGCGTGCCATCCAAACACATTATCATGTCCTTCCATTGTGTTTATTTCATTTTCGTTTTAAAACCTTTTTTTTTTGGCCGTCTAGTTTTTGGCCATCGTTTAGTTTAGTTCTTCTTCTCCGGACCTTTGGAACTCACAGACGCTCGCAGAAACCTTCAGAGGCAATCAACAACTTTCCGAACTCACAAGCTAAACCTTCAGATCGTAGCCAGCGGACCCTTTTCACGGCGTGGTGGGAGCGGGAACTCCAGCATTACCGGCCGTCCCATCTGCTGGCTACCCCCACACTCATATAGCCTAACTAATGCCATAGTTAGCATACTCTGCAAGCCCACCCTTTTATCCCTGGGGACGGATGTACGTGAGAGAACAATATTCCTGTTGAATTTAGCATGGGCAAAGCGTTTCACGTACACTATCTGGCTGAGGGACAATACAGATATGAAACAAGAGATTCTTGATCCGAATTCCCCCACCCCACATCTCTCTCTCTCTCTCCCCCATGCACACACAAACTGTTAAGTAGTGGGTGGACACAGCAGACGACACAGTGATTTCCAAGCAGCTCTTGTTTATTCTCAGGCTGGAAGAGAAGTGAGCTGAAGGGCTCAGCAGCCTGCTTATATAGAACTCAGCAACAAGCAACAGTAACAACTTTCTGTAGTTACCCAATCCCTGAACGTCACTTTCAATCCCTCATTTGCATGTGCGGACCTGAGTGAAAACTGCAGCAGAATGAACTATATACACACACCCCTAGTGGCCTAGGGTGAGAACTTCAATACATAACACAAACAGATTAAGAGGAGCTGAATAGTCCAAGTTAGACAGTAGTGGCATTGCGAGAGAATAAGCTCAACCCTTTCCCATGCGTGACTTACCTGACCTAAACTGGTCCCTCCAAAGTTTGACTGTCTATATTGTGTTTATCTCCCCCTGCCCCAAGGGGTATTAATTGTAACTATTGAGAGATCATTTCAATCAGAAACATGGTGCAGAGAAAAGGTGAATTACTCTTTCCCCAATACCATTGTTCAGTGCTTTTTTTCTAAAATAATAAAAAAAAATGTTTAGGGGTACTCTCATTTTCCTCCTCATATTGAAATAGGTAAAGGTAAAGGTACCCCTGACCGTTAGGTCCAGTCGTGGACGACTCTGAGGTTGCGGCGCTCATCTCGCTCCATAAGCCGAGGGAGCCGATGTTTGTCCGCAGACAGCTTCCGGGTCATGTGGCCAGCATGACTAAGCCGCTTCTGGCGAACCAGAGCAGCACACGGAAACGCCGTTTACCTTCCCGCCGGAGCGGTACCTATTTATCTACTTGCACTTTGACATGCTTTTGAACTGCTAGGTTGCCAGGAGCTGGGACCAAGCAACTGGAGCTCACCCTGTCGTGGGGATTCGAACCGTCGACCTTCCGATCGGCAAGCCCTAGGCTCTGTGGTTTAGACCACAGAGCAAACCCGTATTGAAATACTGCCCCTCAATAAGACCAAACTAAGATTCATGATGGGACGCGGGTGGCGCTGTGGGTTAAAGCACAGAGCCTCGGGCTTGCTGATCAGAAGGTCGGCGGTTCGAATCCCTGCGACGGGGTGAGCTCCCGTGGCTCGGTCCCAGCTCCTGCCCACCTAGCAGTTCGAAAGCGTGTCAAAGTGCAAGTAGATAAATAGGGACCGCTCCGGCGGGAAGGTAAATGGCGTTTCCGTGCGCTGCTCTGGTTCGCCTGAAAGCGGCTTTGTCATGCTGGCCACATGACCCGGAAGCTGTACGCCGGCTCCCTCAGCCAATAAAGCGAGATGAGCACCATAACCCCAGAGTCGGACACGACTGGACCTAATGGTCAGGGATCCCTTTACCTTTTAAGATTCATGTTTAGGGGTATGTTTACCCCTGTGTTCCCCCAGAAAAAAGTACTGCCATTGTTTCAATCAAAAGCTGAGTGTTTCTATTTTTATTATTAGCATTATTCATGAGAGTTCTGGCCACAGCTCCCCTGTAGATTACTCCTCAGTAATCTATACAACAACTTGACAAAGCTGGCCAATACTATTGTTCCTATTTTGCAAATGAGACACTGCGGCTGAGAGAATACCAGCTGACCTAACATTACCTGGTTCACGACTGAGGCAAGCTTTGAACTGAAGGCTTTCCCGGCTCCAGAGGGGTTTGCAATAGATGCCGAATTGCAAACGAACTGGTGTGCACGCTGCCTGCACCCTGAGCAGCAAGATCTCTAGGCCCATATTCTAGGTCCCGAGTTCGGGAGCTGTTCAGAACATGTGCACTAATGCAAGTCGCTGCAGGGATTTGTGTCGGAGTTACTATGGAGGCGGCAAGTCCTGCCAAGGCCGTTCAGCGATGCCAAGAGGCAGAGAGACGCAACTCGCTGACCTCTGAAACCTGACTCTTCAGACATGGAGCAATTTTTTAAAAATTACTGGCTAATCATGCCCTTAGGGCGCTATTTGTATTCCTGCACCTGCTGTCATGTTACCATGTCCTGCCCCACTCCCGCTGCAGAGCTTGGATACGTTCTCAGATGATGGAAGGCAGTTTCCCAAGAATAAAGCAAACCCGGAGCTGTTTTCCTTGACCTGCAGTGACAGTTCAATAATAGATTATGGCTGTTCTAGTACCTGCCTGCTGGCTGTATAATATATGGCTCAAGAGAAAGAGTGGGGGGGGCACTTCTGCTGGCACATGGCGCAAGGGAGAAGGCAGAAGAAATTGAAGAACTCTGCACTCCTGAAGAATTACCGACAGTTGAAGAATGGCAGGTGAAGTTGATTGAGTATATGGAACTCGCAGAACTGACAGCGCGACTCCGAGACCAGAGGGAGGAAAAGGTGCAAGAAGAATGGAAGAAATTCAGAGACTATATGAAAAAAAACATGAAAAGATAGAGATTTGAATTGAAAATCAGCAGAAATTATGGTGATAGCATAAACTGTTTTTAAAAGTAGGATATAAGTGTTAGAGTTGTTAATTAGTATAGTTATAGGGTAAGAATATGATGTTAATGATAAGGTGATAGATAAGAATAAGATTAATTGTTAATGATGTTTTTAAAGTTGTTACAAAGTTACTAAAGTAAATTTGAAATGAACGCAGCAGAGAGGATGTGAGGAAGTCTATTAAGTAAGATTTAAATAAGTTTAGAGATGTTAAAGATTTTTATTGTGTATTTTTTCTGAATGTTTTTGTTTTTTTTGTTTAGATAGGTGTTTTTGATTTTCCCTTTTTGTATTATTGTGTTGTTTTATATGTTTTGTAGTGGGTGTATTTTGTTTGTTTTTATTTTAAAATTTAATAAATTCTTGTTAAAAAAAAAAAAAAGAACTCTGCACTCCTGGCCATCGGAGAGGGAACATGGGTAGCTGGCGAGTTGTCTGAGCCAGGACTTCTATTAGATGCCAGCTGAACGATGGCTTTAACCGTAGTTATTTATAGAGGGGTTTAATATTATGCTGAGGACGGGATTCATGTGATTTCTGTAGTTTAATGAATTTCTTCCCTCTAACGGGGCTGTTTTCCATTAGTCCCACTGATGGTGGATGGAGCAAGTTGACGTTTTGTTGATTTGGTTTTTTCCTGAAAGAAAGAAAGAAAGCCGCAGGTGATAGCTCTGTGAGTCGGTCAGGGGTGCAAGGAGTCTTCGCAGCGGGAGACGGAGCCCTTGTAAAGTGCGCACCAGCCGCGACATGGCAGGACAGGCATTTAAAAAAATTCTTTCCCTCTTCGACACAATTATTTTCCATATATTCAATAACCCTTTTCCAATCTTCTTTAAACGTATGTTCTTCTTGTTCTCTGATTCTATATGTTAAGTCTGCATTCTGTCAACGAGTTGCCATTCTTCTTTGGTTGGGACCTTGCTCATTTTCCATTTTTGGGCTAACCAAACGTGAGCCGCAGTTGTTGCAGCCATAAATAATGCCCCTTTAAGGCATTTCACTCCTCAAGGAGAAGGTAGAGCTGAAGAGGTGGAATCTGGCCCTAGAAAACCAGTCTGTGCTTAGACTTGATTGGAGCAAATTGTTCACTTGGAATTTCCCTTGCATTCTTTCCCCCATTGTGTTCTATGGGCTCCCTGTCAAAGACAAGACGAGGCAGAATTAGTCAATAGGTTATTAAATTGAGGAAGTACAGCTTGTGACTGACGGGTGGTTCAGCTAAATCTTGGTTGACTTCAGTCAAAGTGATGAACTGTAGAGGAAAAACAAATGAGTAACTTTCCATATGTCTGTCACCAGTTCATATCCTAGTTTAGAGTACACAGATCACCTTACAAATTACATATTAAAATAATAGACACATTCCGTATTTCCTCAGGGATATTTCCCAGAGTTTCAGTCCAGATGCGATCTGGTTCAAAAGTAGCTGATACCAAACTCCTCAGCGGAATATTACTTATTAACTAACGTTCAGAGTGAACTCCATCTTAAAGTCTGAACGGCCTTTAACCTAACGCAAACATCTTTAGCAGGCTCTTTCTTGCAGAGTTCAGGAAACAACAGTGAAATAAAGGCATTTCACTAAAACCAGCTAAGCAGTTTCCAACTCCTAACAGCTCTACAAACTCTGGTTGACAAAGTGTGTTTACTTTGAACAAGGTCCAGCTGCATTTAGCAAATATTGTTTTCTTACTGGCAAGTTTTTTTCCTTGGATTCACGTTGTAGATCCATGTCAGGCTTCGACTTCAAAGTGAGATCATTATATGGCAAAGTGATATAAAATCCAGATACAGGTGGGTAGCCTTGTTGGTCTGCCATAGTTGAAACAAAATAGAAAATTCTTTCCAGTAGCACCTTAGAGTTTGTTCTTGGTATGAGCTTTCGTGTGCATGCACACTTCTTCAGATACACTGAAACAGAAGTCACCAGACCCTTAAATATAGTGAGAGAGTGGGGAGGGGTATTACTCAGAAGGGTGGTGGGAAGGGGTGATCAGCTGATAGGTGTGGAAAACCTGTTGACAACTCTTAACGGCTGCAATTAGTCTTGCAGGGAAAGGCAAGGGGTGAGATGGCTAAAGATAGCTTTGTTATGTATAATGAGATAAGAATCCAATGTCTTTGTTCAGACCAGGTTTCTCCATGGTTTTAAGTTTGGTGATTAGTTGCAATTCAGCCACTTCTCTTTCCAGTCTATTTCTGAAATTCCTTTGTATTAAGACAGCTACTTTGTGATCTTGTATAGAATGTCCTGGGAGATTGAAGTGTTCTCCTACTGGTTTCTCTGTCTTGTGATTCCTGATATCAGATTTATGTCCATTTATCCTTTGGCGTAGGGTTTGGCCTGTTTGTCCAATTTAGAGAGCTGAAGGGCACTGTTGGCATTTGATTGCATACACCATGTTAGAAGATGAGCAATTAAATAGTCCTGAGATGGTATGTTTGATGTTGTTGGGACCAGTAATGGTGTTGTCCGGGTTTATGTGGCAGCAAAGTTGGCATCTGGGTTTATTGCAGGCTCTGGTACCAGTGTCCATGTTGAGTCCTGTTGTTGTATTATTGTGGGTGAGGAGCTGTTTGAGATTGGGTGGCTGTCTGTAGGCAATGAAGGGTCTTCTCTTCCTCCCAGAGCTTGAGAAAGAGAACTGTCATTGTCTAGGAGAGGTTGTAGATCTCTGATGATGCGTTGTACTGTTTTAATTTGGGAGTTGTATGTGATCACTAGTGGTGTTCTGTTATTTTCTTTTTTGGGTCTGTATTGCAGCAAGTTCTCTCTGGGTATCAGTCTGGCTCTGTTGATCTGTTGTTTAACTTCATCAGGTGGATATTTTAGTTCTAAAAAGGTTTGCTGTAGATCTCTTAGGTGAGAGTCAGATTCACTCCCTCATGCATTAAGCAGGCTGTCTTCTTCTTCTTCTTCTTCTTCTTCTTCTTCTTCTTCTTCTTCTTCTTCTGCATTTATGTATCTGTGTATATATCTCTCCATCTTTTCTCCCCACCCTGCCCCTTTTACCACCACTATTCACATTTTAGAACCACTCACAAAAATACCCTGTGTATTAAGGCTGTTGATGCACTCGGGACTAGCTAATAAATGTCCACCCCAATAGATGTTCTGTAGCTCAAAATGAACCATTCTGAAAACCAGCCCAACTTATCTTTCACAGCCCACCTCTGATCAGAAAATGTAAGTGTATTTAGAGGGCAGGGCAGTGCCATCAAACCACCTCCAACATTAAACAACAACAAAAACTTTCCCATCCTTATACTACAAAACTTCCGCAAGATAAAGCCATGCAGTGGGAGACAGCAGGAAACTCTCTGTCTGACTTCGAGACCATTAATCTGATTCCATGATTGACCCTGTTTATTAGCAGGTCAGAGAGTCCAGCAGGTTTATTTGGAGTCTGATAAATATTGCATTTCCTAGTTCCCATTTTCCGCTCTATGCTATTCAATCACCTTTGAGGCGAAGGTTCTCCTTACAAGATCTGAGATTACTGGAAAAGGTTACTGGGAAATATTTTCTCTTTATTTTACCAAGGGCAGAGTACATTCTGCTTCTGTTCGTGCACAAACAATAAGTGAGAAAACTCTGTGCCAATGAAATCCCACCCGGAGTTTAGCATCTAGCATACAGTATTAATTGCTGAGGGGAAAGAAAAATTAAATAAGCCCTCATGATTGGGGTGGGAGGAATATAATTGAACCTGTGCTGGCAGCATCTGCAAAAGCCTTAGTACTGTAGTTACCAGGGCCGTCTTAAGCTTATCTGGCGCCGTGGTGCAAGGATCATTCCGGCGCCACCCCACCCCACCCCCGTTTCCCTCCGGGCGGCTCTTCCGACAGGACGGAGGCTCCGGGCGCGGCGCTGCCAGTGGGGCTGGAGGGCGGCTTCTCCATCAGGGAGGAGGCTCCGGGAGCAGCGCAACATGGCGGAAGTGGGCGAGGGCGGTGAGCTGATACTGGGAGGTGCCGTGTCCAGCCTCCGCCTCTTCCCTGGCGCCCTCCAAAGCATGGCGCCGTGGTTCCCCATGTTGTGATATTATTACAAGCCGAGCTGCGAAAAGCCTCAGCAGTGAGGTCACATGACTATGAGTCATGTTATCATCCTGTGGGAAAGCCACCAGCCATACCAGCTTTCTCACACATGTGATGTTTCTGTATTGTACTGTTGTAATGTACTGTTGTATTCTTTACTTTCTGTTCTGGCTCAGAGATGCTGGACGCAAGTATAGACAGCTCTGAATTCATGAGCTGGCTACGCAGATACATACTCTGCATTCTAACTGCAACAAAGTAGTTATAGCCTTCAGTGGCTTGTGTGTGTTGTTCTTGCAAGCTGGGAACAATCACATATTACTGACGTGCCCCTGGACTCGAGTAGCCAGGAGTGCACAGAGGCTTCGTCCCGCCCCGGGGATCAGTCTCACAACTTGCCCCCGCAGGAAGTCTCATAACACCTTGTACCACTAGCCTCTATGACTAAGACGACCCTGGTAGTTGCGGCCAGGCCAGTCGTGGGGTGCTCTTTCAGTAGTTGGAGGTTGGGGTTGTTGTGCAGCAGGCAGAAGATTCTACTTTGTTGACCAAGCAAGGACAGAAGATGGAGCCTGGTAACAACAACAACAACAACAACAACAACAACAACAACAACAACAATTTATTATTTGTACCCTGCCCATCTGGCTGGGTCTCCCCAGCCACTCTGGGCAGTTTCCATCAAATATTAAAATACATTTAAAATATCACAGATTAAAAACTTCCCTAAACAGGGCTGCCTTCAGGTATTTTCTGAATGTCAGGTAGTTTATTCCCTTGACCTCTGATGGGAGGGCCTTCCACAGAGCGGGCGCCACTACCGAGAAGGCCCTCTGCCTGGTTCCCTGTAGCTTTGCTTCTCGCAGTGAGGGAACTGACGGAAGGCCCTCGGCGCTGGACCTCAGTGTCCGGGCTGAACGATGGGGGTGGAGACGCTCCTTCATGTATACAGGACCGAGGCCATTTAGGGCTTTAAAGGTCAACACCAACACTTTGAATTGTGCTCGGAAATGTACTGGGAGCCAATGTAGATCTCTCAGGACCAGTGTTATGTGGTCCCGGCGGCCACTCCCAGTCATCAGTCTAGCTGCCGCGTTCTGGATTAATTGCAGTTTCTGGGTCGCCTTCAAAGGTAGCCCCAACTTATGCAAGTTCTGGCCAATTCTGAGGTTCCATACTGCCCGGAGAGAGCTCAGAGGCTTGTAAATACACACAGAGAGAGCTCCAAAGGTCAAAGCCTCGGGCCATTGGGGTCCCCTCTGTTCCAGGAATGGAGATTCAAAGCTCTGCATCCCTCCCTTTTCACTCTAAGCTCCTCTTATACTTCCTACCTTTATCTCCCTACCTTGGCTTTCTCCTGCGCCTGAAGATGTCCTCCTTCCTTTGAACCTTGGGGGCAGGGGAGGGGTTCGGTGCAAGATGAAGCATGCAAATAGAGCACGTTTCTGCAGCATAATCATTTGCACAAACCTTTGCTGATTTGCACAATGCTTCTTGAGCACACACATCTTTCCCGCGATCCCGATTTTGAACTGCCTTCCCTTGGAAGACCTCTGTATCGGTTCTATATTTGACCTTGTTTGTTGGCAGAGTGGGGAGGATGATTCTTCTATTTCGATGCATTTGTATAAACATTGGGTTTCCCCAGCTGTCATTTTCCAGCCTGTGTTTTCTTTTGTTCTGCAGCAGTGGCACCTGTAAGTCAATTGATTCCTGCGACAATGCACATTGGTGTAATTTTAATCCTTTCATATTATTCTTTCCACCACCTTAATTGTTTTGCAACCTGGAACAGACTGTAAAATAACAGGCATGGAAGAGACCACCTTTCAAACTGGTAGCAAAATTATAACAACGGACTGTTTATTATTACCAATTACAAAATGGAGAAACAATATATAGTCTAGCCATATCAAAAATTAACAGGACCACCCCACCCTCTCTTTTCAAGCACAGACCTAAGCGCCAGCTCAGATGCATTTGTACAAACATTGTGTTTCCCTGGCTGTCATTTTCCAGCCTGTTTTTTGTTTTATTTTTTATTTTGTTTAAAAACAAACACACACACACCTTACCTTTTAGCTCTGAAATTTTCAGAAAAAGTAGAATTTGGAGACATTTCCCCCTGCTCTTTCAGGGTATGGCAAACATGTATGTGCACTTAGATCCTGTTTTTTATTTTTATTTTTTTTTATTTTTTAGCAATGGCAAAGGGATTTGTCCTCCTGTCCGCAGAGACATTAATAATATCTCCACATTGTTTACTGATGTTGGAGGGATAACGAAGTGTTAGGCAAAGCTAGGGCACGCAGGGCGTTGGGGCTGAAGAATACATGCCTAAATGTTACTGGCTGAAAGGGCGATTTCACCGGGAAAGGGCTAGAGGCATTTGAAACAGAAATTCCCTTTGTTGCAAAAGCCAGAAGACCGAGATTAGATCAGCCCTGTGACAAGCGGTGGGGGGGAAAGATGTGGAGTCACAGCGAGCCTTTTCTGCCTGCTCAAGGGAATTCCATGTGCAAATTGGAGCAAAGCTGCACTCTGGTTTACAGGACGGCTGGTATGTTTGGGGGCGGGGGAATACTCCCAAGCATCTGTTTACCACAGATTTGCACGTGTGCGTACACGTATATGTGCATATGGTAGAGGGGGAGTTGAATCGAAGGCAGCTCCTTGCCAGCCAATTTTGTGTCAAAATGCAATTCCAACAAATGCTGTCCCTTTATTTCTTATGATGTCTCACTCCTAGCCATGGGCGTAGCCTGGATTTCTGATAGACCGGGGGGGGGAGCCTCATATTTGTATTGATATTGATTGATTTAAGAGGGCAGCTGCCCCCTGCCTCCCTGGGTTATGCCCATGCTCCTGGCAGATGGGGCCCGTCAACCTGGGAATGTAGCCCATCTAGGACATGGGTAGGGAAACTAAGGCCCAGGGGCCGGATCCGGCCCAACCGCCTTCTAAATCCGGCCCGCGGACAGCCCGGGAATCAGCGTGTTTTTACATGAGTAGAATGTGTCCTTTTCTTTAAAATGCATCTCTGGGTTATTTGTGGGGCATATGAATTCATTCATTCCCACCCCACAAAAAAATATAGTCCAGTCTGAGGGACAGTGGACCGGTCCCCTGCTCAAAAAGTTTGCTGACCCCTGATCCAGGAGAAGGAAAACTGACCCTAAACCTCCGCTGCCTTGAGGGACATCTTTGAGACAAGAAAACCCTACAAAAATCTGGAGTGAAGTCCCTAAGACAGAAGAAGAGAAGAAGAGTTTGGATTTGATATCCCGCTTTATCACTACCCGAAGGAGTCTCAAAGCGGCTAACATTCTCCTTTCCCTTCCTCCCCCACAACAAACATTCTGTGAGGTGAGTGGGGCTGAGAGACTTCAGAGAAGTGTGACTAGCCCAAGGTCACTCAGCAGCTTCCTGTGGAGGAGCGGAGACGCGAACCCGGTTCCCCAGATTACGAGTCTACCGCTCTTAACCACTACACCACACTGGCTCAGTTGGATGGCACCTTATACACCTCCTTCCGGTAACTCCTGCAGCCAAGCTGGTGCCAAACGTTTTGCTCTTCTTTCCTTTGGACCACATCAGCGAAGCCAAGGGGGGGGGATCTTATCACCTGGGCAGCCCAGGACCTCCATAGATACTGCCCAGGCTTGCACCCCGGGGAGGTCACTTCAGTGCTGTTAGCACAGCAAAAACAGAGCAGGAGGCAGCAGTTACAAGATAACCATCTCTGCAGCCACAGCAGGCGCTGTGGTTCTCGGGCAGTTTGATTTCACCCTTGGAGGTGTGCTCCATTGTCTCTCGAGGCAGACGGATGCCAACGACACACACCCGGCCACAAGTGTGCATTTTGCTGCTCATAAGATGCTGGTTGCCTACAGCCCTTGAATTATTGGGAAGGAGGGATAGAGGGGGCCCAGACCTCTTTCATTTTGTGATGGTCCCCTTTAGCTACCAGTTTTATAAGGCTGTAGTATATAGCTAAGGGACCCAGGTGGCGCTGTGGGTTAAACCACAGAGCCTAGGGCTTGCTGATCAGAAGGTCGGCGGTTCGAATCCCTGCCACGGGGTGAGCTCCCGTTGCTCGGTCCCAGCTCCTGCCCACCTAGCAGTTCGAAAGCACGTCAAAGTGCAAGTAGATAAATTGGTACCGCTCCGGCGGGAAGGTAAATGGCGTTTCCGTGCGCTGCTCTGGTTCGCCAGAAGTGGCTTAGTCATGCTGGCCACTTGACCCAGAAGCTGTACGCCAGCTCCCTCAGCCAGTAACACAAGATGAGTGCCGCAACCCCAGAGTCAGACACAACTGGACCTAATGGTCAGAGGTCCCTTTGCTCTGGCAGGGAGGTAAATGGCGTTTCCGTGCACTGCTGTGGTTCGCCAGAAGTGGCTTAGTCATGCTGGCCACATGACCCAGAAGCTGTACGCCGGCTCCCTCGGCCTATAGAGCGAGATGAGCGCCGCAACCCCAGAGTCGGACATGACTGGACCTGATGGTCAGGGGTACCTTTACCTTTACCTAGTATATAGCTATATATACGACATAGTATACTACAGTGGTACCTCGGGTTAAGAACTTAATTTGTTCCGGAGTTCCGTTCTTAACCTGAAACTGTTCTTAACCTGAAGCACCACTTTACCTAATGGGACTTCCCACTGCCGCTGCGCCGCCAGAGCACAATTTCTGTTCTTATCCTGAAGGAAAGTTCTTAACCTTAACTAGTCACACAGTGGGGACATATGTTTCTGGGCAGGAGTTGATAAAAGTGAGAGTTTGCCAAGCATGCCTTCCTCTTAGCATGTTTCTCCCTTTTGTCCTCTGAGTTTGAGCATCTTCAAAGCCCACGACACCTTTGGTAAAGGATGTTCTCCAACTGGAGTGCTTGCAGGCCAATGTTTCTGAAGCATTTTGGATTGTTGGAAAGGCTTCATACCAACTTAGCACACAAATGGAGCCCGGCAAGCTTCCTATGCGCACATACCTGCTGTACGTTTTCGCTTGCTTCTCCTGTGCCATCCACAGAGTATTTTATCTCGCGCAGCGGTGTGTGTGCATGCCAGCAATTACAGACGACAGAGTCCAGCTTCTTTCCTAATCTAGAAGCTTTATTTACAAGGCATAAATTACATTCCGGGAGAGACACTTGACATTTTGCCTTCTCCCTTCTCCGGCTCAAAAACGAAAGAGAAAAAAAAAGATACAGAAACAACAAGTATCACATTACACATTACACAGAGTCTTCCGGTGACGCTTTTCCTCTTGTGGGCAGGGCGACCTGGTTGAGCTTGTTACCTCTGAAAGCTCCAAACCCCTACAGTTTCCCAGTTGTCGTTGTCTATGCTACATTTTTTTAAGATTTGTCTTGAGAGAGACTTTAAACCTCTTTTGTTGACCACAGTCATTACGCTTTCCATTTTTAAGTTTGGAATAGAGTAGTTGCTTTGGAAGACGATCATCAGGCATCCGCACAACGTGACCAGTCCAATGAAGTTGATGTTGAAGAATCATTGCTTTGACACTGGTGATCTTTGCTTCTTCCAGTACACTAATACAAGTCAAAAGGGAACCCCTGTGTTACAACTCGAACGAGAACCCAAAAATACAGTAACACGAGACCAAGAGCAATGTAATGAATTTAAAGAGCTTTAGTAATATCAATGAATAGCATGAACATTCCAAGGGAAATTCCTTCTAACGATATAACAGAATATAATGCGTATGAATAGTCTCTACTAATTCAACATTGAAATATAATATTCCAGCAGAGCCAAAGTGAGCACTGCCCCTTCGTATGCTTTCTATGCCACTAGATGGGCTTCAAATTTTACACACAGTATCAGCTGAAGCAGTAACACGAAACAGTGACTGTATTCGGAAACGCTGTCTGACACTCACTAGTTTTTTCTTCACTTCGGATATTACTAAAGCTCTGGACTATTGCAATGTGCTCTATGTGGGGCTACCTTTGAAGGTGACCCGGAAACTGCAATTAATCCAGAATGCGGCAGCTAGACTGGTGACTGGGAGTGGCCACCGGGATCACATAACACCGGTCCTGAGAGATCTACATTGGCTCCCAGTACGTTTCCGAGCACAATTCAAAGTGTTGGTGCTGACCTTTAAAGCCCTAAACGGCCTCGGTCCAGTATACCTGAAGGAGTGTCTCCACCCCCATCATTCAGCCCGGACACTGAGATCCAGCGCCGAGGGCCTTCTGTCAGTTCCCTCACTGCGAGAAGCAAAACTACAGAGAACCAGGCAGAGGGCCTTCTCGGTAGTGGCGCCCGCCCTGTGGAACACCCTCCCATCACAGGTCAAGGAAATAAACTACCAGACATTCAGAAAATACCTGAAGGCAGCCCTTTTTATGAAAGTTTTTAATGTGTGATATTTTTGTATTTGATTTTTGTTGGAAGCCGCCCAGAGTGGCTGGGGAAATCCAGCCATATGGGCGTGGTACTAATAATAATAATAATAATAATAATAATAATTTAAATTCATTACATTGCTCTTGGTCTCGTGTTACTGTATTTTTGGGTTCTCTTCCAGTACACTGGCATTAGTTTGCCTGTCTTCCCAAGTGTGCTGGAAGCAAGGTCCAGGTCCGGTCCAGAATTCAAGTATTCAGTGAGGAGTCAGTCCAAAAGAGTCAAGACAAGGAACGGGGCAGGGAACCAGGAAAGGTCAGGTACAGGAACACAAGCAGGATCTGTCAAACAGCAATGTTGCTCCCGCAACCTGGGGCGGTTTCTGACAGCCTTTTATCTCTGACGAGGTAATGGCCGGTCCCGATCCCCCGACGACTCACCACCCTGTCTCGCCTGAAGGCGAGCACTCCTCCTGCGAGTACTCAGGTCTCTCCTTCTCTCAGACTTCAGTCTCTGCAACTCAGGAGATGCCGGTGTGTTACTAGACCCAGGGGCCGCCTCAGCCTCCCCTGACCAAGCCGGTGGTGGAACAGCTGTCAGTGATGGCCCAGCTGACGGCAACGAGGTATTCTCCGCATCGGGAGCCAGGACAGGCTCAGGCCCCTGACTCGGCCCAGCTGGTGCTTGTTGCAGGGGAACCTGTGCAGAATGGGGCTCTTCAGGATCAGGCCCCAGACTTGGTTCAGATGATGTCTGAGGCAGAGGATCCGGTGCAGACTGAGACTCCTCTGGTTCTGAGTCCGAGCCCGATTCCCAGGCCATCACACCAAGTGATGTGTTTAATTTTTCGGAGACATGGTTGATGGAATCTTTCGAGGAGTTGGAGATAGCATTTATAAGGGGTCCCCGTTTCACGAGCATACAGTAAGCACAATAGCTTTGTAAACAAGCATTTTGGTTTCCCTGCGAATGCCCCGGTCCTCAAACACTCTGCACTTCAATCAGGAAAAAGCTGCACTTGTAGAGCTCAGCTGTATTTCGGCATCAATGTCGGCCCTCATGGAAAGGGCCAAAGCTGGCGAGCATCACATCTTTAGGAATAAGTTGTATGCTAAACCAAACTCTTCTCCCTGACAAATTTCTCTAATTGAAGGGGATTCTCCAAACTTGCAACACACACACCCCTCCTCACCACCACCAGCTGCCTGCAATGGTATGGTCCAGGAAGTCCTTACCACTTGATTAAGTTGAGAAATCAAGCTGTCATCAAGCCAAAAGCTTGTGGTTTCCATACTGTAAACGAAAAATCCCAGGTGTGGAACTGCCCAGGCACCTGGCCCTTGGGGATAAGCCCACTGGTTTCTGCGGAGTTAAATAAAAGAAGTCCAGCCACTGGAGCAAGGACAAGACAGGGTTTATTGCGCAATAGGTTACAGTCAAACTGCACACCCGGAGCAGTGTTACAAGAACTTTTAAA
The DNA here is from genome assembly GCF_009819535.1 of Lacerta agilis. NCBI lineage: Eukaryota > Metazoa > Chordata > Lepidosauria > Squamata > Lacertidae > Lacerta > Lacerta agilis. The sequence continues at coordinate 6,517,120 of NC_046317.1, read as the reverse complement.
AACTCCTATCATATCCCAGAATACAGTTTGGAAACATCATTACTACGTCACGAAAGGGAAGGGTATACATGATTAACATATAGGAAAAACAAGATTAGCATATGAGGGAAACAGAGCAATATCAGGGAGATAGCCCTGGCCCAATGTGAATTGGTGTTAAGTATTGGCAAGGATACCTTGAGCACTTATCCGGGAGAGGACAATGGGATTCCAGCTGAGGGATATTAGCCCGGTGGCTTCCTGAAGCACCCAGAGATTACCTGCTGAGGCATTTCCCTGTGCAAGTGGTCTCTTGCCTACTGGATCATGGCAGAGAGATGGGTCCCCTTAAGGGCATCACTCCATACCCCAAATGAGTTTGCTCGGGAGGAGACTTTGCTTGGGTGACCCTCCCCCCCCATAATTTCCGTAACAATACTAAACTCTGTGGGATTCAGTGCTATTTTTCTAGAAAGAGAACTCACCAGGAACGTTTCTCCTGTTCTCTTATAGTGGCAATGGTACCTACGTGAGACAAGGACAAAAAAAGCCGTGGTCGTATGGATATGAGGGAGGGGAAGGAGCTAAGCCTGGCAGCCTTCCACAAATATATATCCCCCCCTTTTCTTTTTCTGTTGGCCTTGTTCCACCATCTATCTATCTACCCGCCCCGCTTTCTTCCGCTTTCCAACAATTGCTGGGACTGTATCAGGCTTGTCACAAATGATTAAGGCAGGAGAAATGCCGGAAACCTGTGCCAGTTCACTACTTCTTGCCAACCTGAATGAAGGAGCCACAGATGGCCACTTTCAAGGTTCCGTGCCAAAGAGACGAGGGAGGAGGGAAGTAATAAGAGTTATTGTATTTAAAGGTGGAGGAAAGGATAGAAACTCAAGGTAGGCATAAACCACCATTTCAATTTTACTGTAATTTTACCCGGAAGGGACTTCCGATGGCCAGCTGCAGGCATTTGGGTGCTTGAGGTGAAAACTGGCAATACCTCCCCTCCCCCCCAATGCTGCGGACCTGGTTCTGCAGCAGTGGCACCTGTAAATCAATTGATTTCTGCGACAACGCACATTGGTGTAATTTAATCCTTTCATAATATTCTTCCCATCGTCTTGACAGTTTTGTAGAACAAGGAGGAGCAGCCTCTCTCACGGCAGCCATCTTGATTTTCTATTTTTAACTGTTGTTAGCCGCTCCTACTAATGGGGACTGACCAGGAGCTCACCAAATTGGTAGCTCAATATCTACATTTGCTCTTTTCTCGTCGTGATATTCTCCAGTCGTCTGAGTTATCAGGAGTCCCAGAGATGTGATGGTGGACAGCGGAGTCTTTTCTCTTTTAGCATAGTTTGTGCCACTGTGAAAGTATTATTCCGGTTTTGTTCTGTATGTGTGTTTGTTTGATGCCAATAAAAGGTTGACAGTTTTGTAACCTAGAACAGACTATAAAGTAACAGGCATGGAAGAGACCACCTTTCCAAACTGGTGGCAAAATAAAAATGACGGACTGTTGTTTATTACCAATTACAAAACAAACCAACAATATATACAGGAGAAACTCGAAAAATTAGAATATTGTGGAAAGGTTCACTTCTTTCAGTAATTCAACTTAAAAGGTGAAGCTAATATATGAGATAGACTCATGACATGCAAAGCGAGATATGTCAAGCCTTTGTTTGTTATAATTGTGATGATTATGGCGTACAGCTGATGAGAACCCCAAATTAACAGTTTCAACTTGGGGTTTTCATCAGCTGCACGCCATAATCATCACAATTATAACAAACAAAGGCTTGACATATCTCGCTTTGCATGTCATGAGTCTATCTCATATATTAAACTCCAGTAGCTAATGAAAACAATTGCTTACATAAATGGACTTTTCCATGATATTCAAATTTTTCGAGTTTCACCTGTAATATAGCCAACTCATACTTTGAAATATCAAAAATTAACAGAACCTCCTGCCCTCTTTTCAAGCACAGACCTATGCTCCAGCTCAGAGCTTTAGATGTGAATTAAATGCCTATCTGAAACTTTGAAGCAGCCTCCCATATTATCAGAATGCTGTCAGCGGCTCCTGGCTGGTTGCCCAGGAAAGTATAAAGACAAGGAAAAGTTTCTTACCATCCTTCCCCCCAAATCTTTACAGAGAGAGGCTACAGAACCCAACCTCTTGGATAATGGCGTTGTCCCGGGTGAATCTCCACCCCCCCCGTCTCTCCCACTTCCTCATTCATCACTGCTACGGGTGCTGCTATGTGCCCTCTGTCTTTGAGTTCTTTGCTTTCCTACTTTTAAGGCTCGCCAGGTTCTGGGAGATGTGTGGGAATGTTCAGGGTGGGAGGAGAGGTTATATTGTTTATTAATATTCTTCCTAATTATACACTCCCCTTCTCATGCACAGCAGAAAGCTGGTTACAGGCTCGTTAGAACCGCTTAAAGGTAAAGGTAAAGGGACCCCTGACCATCAGGTCCAGTCGTGTCCGGCTCTGGGGTTGCGGCGCTCATCTCGCTCTATAGGCCGAGGGAGCCGGCGTTTGTCCACAGACAGCTTCCGGGTCATGTGGCCAGCATGACAAAGCTGCTTCTGGCGAACCAGAGCAGCGCATGGAAACACCGTTTACCTTCCCGCTGGAGCGGTCCCTGTTACCTACTTGCACTTTGACGTGTTTTCGAACTGCTAGGTGGGCAGGAGCTGGGACCGAGCAACGGGAGCTCACCCCGTGGCAGGGATTCAAACCGCCGACCTTCTGATCAGCAAGCCCTAGACTCTGTGGTTTAACCCACAGCGCCACTCTTACTATTATGCAATTCAATCTGCCTCAGATTGAATTCTATGTTTCTGGTAAGATCCCCTTTTTAAATCCCTCCTAAAAGAATAAAGACACCACAGTCTTATTCATAAGTAACCAAAAGAATGTTTACTCACGATCAGGCAGAGCACAGTGTGATCCCTGAAGGCAGGATTTAGGCTTAAAGTTACAAACATGTACTAACCGGTTTACCCCCCATAAGGGAGATGACCTGGGGGACTGCTTGGCTGGGGGCCAGCAGTTCAATCCAGGAAGTTCATAAGACGAAAGGAAGATGGAAAAGAGAGAGAGTGGCAGCATACATTGTCCTTTTACCAGGTCTGGAAAGGTCACGCCCACCTACTAGTCACATGCAAGGAAGGATGCTCCAGGCCAGCAGGAACAGGAAGTTTTGACTGGCTGGACCAAACATTCCCTTGCATGTCCACTCTAGCAAAACAAGGAATGTTGTACTTGACTGCTCCCAGTGGATTACATCCCACAAGGTGGAGGGTCTGGGATGCTTTCTAATGACACTGTGTCAGCCAGTTGCCGCTCTGGTTCTGCCTCCTTCTCCTCCTCTCCCATTATTTCCCAACTTTTCCGCTCATCTGCCTCTAAGATGAGACCTCCCTTAAACCCCTGTTGTAAATCTATAATGTCTTCCTCTTCCTCCTCCCTGGAAGGGTCAGGATGGGGAGGTGGTCTCCACCATTCCTCCTCTGCCCAGTCCCTGACACATATGAAACATGTCTCAAATCCATTTCTTCCTGTGCCCACCTCCTCCAGGCAGTTGGGCTCTGGGACTGAGAGGCGCCAACTGTCAACCCAAGTGGGTCACCTGCAGGTGCATGATCCAAAACAGGCAAGAGTTGACTTCCAAAGCAGCAAACAGGTTATAGGGGCCAGGGTCAGGAGCCAAAGTGGCAATAGAGAACTGGGAGGACTGGAACAGGCATGTCCAAAGTCCGTTTTGGGGGCCTAATCTGGTCCATAGGTCAGCCCTTCACTTCATCAAATCTGGCCCTCTTTGAAAAAAGTTTGGAAGACCCCTGGTGGAAGAAGGTCCATGGTCCAAGGGATCAAGAGTCATGGTGCAATCAAGGTGCACAAGTTGTTTAGATTGATGGACCATCTGTGAGGTCAGGGCTTTATAGGGCGTTGGGTGCGGAGAGACAGACCAAATGACAAAGTCCAGAACTGTGTCTAGTAGGAAGAACAGAGAATGTCATGAACAAACTTAGTTGGTCTATAAGGTGATACTGAACATTCATTCATTCATTCTACTTCGACTGTGTCAAACCAACATAGCTACCTACCTGAATCTAGAGAATGTCACGGTGCAGGAGCTAGCGTGATGAAGCCCTGGGGACTCTGCCTGAGACTACTCCCTACTTTCATGCCTTATTCTTTTCTTGGATAGAAACAGTTTTCTTGAGCAAACAGTAGCGTAAAATTGCATTGCAATAACGCGGTGCTTTCCGTATTTACTGAACTCCAAAGAAATGTGGAATGGTTTTTCCTAGCACGCAGCTTTGGAAGAAGGAAACCAATACAGATGAGGACTGATTATATTGACAATAACTACTGCAAGTGTGAGAGCTGCGTGGTTCTCTCCAGTTCTCCAGAAGCCCCCAAAGAAATAGCTGGCAGAGGCTGCTTCCTCACTGCTGACAGCGCCAGCCTCCAATGCCTTTTGAAGACTCAATTCTTAGAAACGTAGAAATATAGAGTGGGAAGGGACCCTGAGGGTCATATACACCAACCTCCTGCAATTCAAGAAACTTTAATTGATTAATCAAATGAGTTTTAGTCAACTGGTCAGATTTGCATAAATCTGCATATTGGTGCAAACCAGTCGTTCTGAATAAATATGCAGAATTGTAGCCTTGCATGCTGTTTGCACCAGGCTGGTGTGATATCTTGCTTTGGTGCTTGTGCAACAGGCTAACCATGGTTTTTCCTTGTCAGGCCAATTTCTCATTGGAATCAGTTCAATTACCGTAATCAGTTAAACATGAAACCCTAACAGGAAGAGAGAGGGAGCTGCATTGTACAGTACAGTATACACATGGCAGTTAATCCATCAATCTGAACCCAGAAGGTCATTTGAGAGCGTTTCGGTATAAATAAAAGGATACCAGACTGCCAAACCAGGGGGAGGCTTGGATGGTGACTCTGCAGATCAGGTTACCAGACTTCCAAAGAGGAGAGACTTAGTAGCAATGAGAGGCTCACAGCTACCCTGATATCTGCGGGAAGTCAAACTCTGCCAAGAACAGAAGGTCTAATAAATTCCCAGCTTGCCTTGCTGTCAATTTCATCTTCCAGAAGGGGAGAGAAGAGACCAGGGCTGCCCAGCCTGTTCTAGACCCTAGATCTTCAGCAGCGGGCTGGGGAACTGATTGATGAGGTGAAAGTAGCTCAAACCTTGGGTGGGAGTGACTATAGACAGACACGCACCTTGGTTTTTAGGAATGTTAAAGATTTTAACAAGTTTTTTGTGGGGTGGGGGAGGCTTGGGTGCAATCCTGTGGGCAGAAACACTTGAGGGGAAGGAGGTTAAAGACAGGTGGGGAGTGTTTAAAAATGAGCTGTTGAAGGCACAATTGCAACATGTGCAAGAAAAATAGACTGGAAAGAGAAGTGGCTGAATTGCAACCAATCACCAAACTTAAAACCATGGAGAAACCTGGTCTGAACAAAGACATTGGATTCTTATCTCATTATACATAACAAAGCTATCTTTAGCCATCTCACCCCTTGCCTTTCCCTGCAAGACTAATTGCAGCCGTTAAGAGTCGTCAACAGATTTTCCACACCTATCAGCTGATCACCCATTCCCACCACCCTTCTGAGTAATACCCCTCCCCACTCCCTCACTATATTTAAGGATCTGGTGACTTCTGTTTCAGTGTATCTGAAGAAGTGTGCATGCGCACGAAAGCTCATACCAAGAACAAACTCAGTTGGTCTCTAAGGTGCTACTGGAAAGAATTTTCTATTTTGTTAAGAAAAATAGAGAGCAACTAAATAAATCCGAGAGCTGTCCGATGAGCTGAGATTTAAAGGAACATGCACAGGAAATGCAGCACAGTGTGTGGGTGGGTGGGGAGGGGGGACCACCAAGGACAAGGACAAAGGAGCGGCTAAAGTTCATGGGGAAAGTGTCAGCTCAGAGTCAGCTTAGGCTTGCGAGCGATGCTAAAACCCACCCCCAGAAGGGGATGGTGGCTGTGACCGTGTTGAGGGGAAGCGTGAGGAAGTGATAGATCTACCAAGAGAAGGGGATGGGAATTATTAATGTGTGGTGGAGAGAAGGCAGAACTGCTCACTTCCTACTTTCCCTCGGTCTTTTTCCGCATTGGAAACTATGCTCAACCTGGCAAAAACAGGTCACATGACCAAGGAAGGGCCAGGATAGATAAAATGGTCACATGGGAGCACCTAGCTCCTCTTCATGGCTTCAGAGCTTCTGTCTATAATTTTAGAAAATATTCAGAGAAGACAGAAGTGCCACAGGAATAGAGGTGGGCAGTTGTCAGCGATTTGGTAAGCCAATATAGCTTACTAATAAGTCACGCCAGAAAGACTAACATTATAACCACATAACACCGGTCCTGAGAGATCTACATTGGCTCCCAGTACGTTTCCGAGCACAATTCAAAGTGTTGGTGCTGACCTTGAAAGCCCTAAACGGCCTCGGTCCTGTATACCTGAAAGAGCGTCTCCACCCCCATCGTTCAGCCCAGACACTGAGATCCAGGGCCGAGGGCCTTCTGTCGGTTCCCTCACTGCGAGAAGCAAAACTACAGGGAACCAGGCAGAGGGCCTTCTCGGTAGTGGCGCCCGCCCTGTGGAACGCCCTCCCATCAGAGGTCAAGGGAATAAACAACTACCTGACATTCAGAAAATACCTGAAGGCAGCCCTGTTTAGGGAAGTTTTAAAACTGTGATATTTTAAATGTATTTTAATATTTGATGGAAGCCGCCAAGAGTGGCTGGGGAGACCCAGCCAGATGGGCGGGGTACAAATAAATTATTATTATTATTATTATTATTATTATTATTATTATTATTATTATATCTTTTTTTTAAAACAGTTATTAGCCTGGTAAATCGGGGGAATGCAATGGATGTAATATATCTTGATTTCAGCAAGGTCCCATATTCTTGATGGTAAGCTGGTAAAATGTGGGCTAGATTCAGGGCTTGTTCACACTTCCGCTTGTCCCCAGCCTAAAATCTGAGCAGTTTCCCAGTTGCCCTGCTCCTTTCCCTGGGAAAACCTGCTCATTAGTGTTAAATCGGAGCAAACATTTGCTCCAATTGAGCCCCAAAGAGCAGTTTTCCCTGGGAGAAAGCAGCGGAACAAGAGGAAGTGTGGTTGAGCCCTATGTTAGGTGAATTTGTAGCTGATTGAAGAACTTTCCTCAAAGAGTGCTCATCAACAGATTCCTACCAGCGTAGAAAGAAAGGACAAGTGAGGTTCACAGCGAATTCTAGCTTGTTAAGAGTGCTGACAGTTGTTAGGAGACTCTCAACAAACTATAGTTCCCAGGTTCCTTTTGTGGTGGGAGGCCATGACCATTACCAAGAGTACTTTAAATATGTGGTGTGGATGTGGCTGCCAAACAGTGCAGGATCCCTGCATCTCTTCTTCTTCCTTCTTTCTCTCCCGTAATGTCTACTACTGCAAAACGTGACATATCACCACACTTTTGAGTTTTCCCCACTCCGCAAAGGTGCAAATGGTGGAGAAAGCTCACCAGAAGCTATGCTATGTCACACATTATGCGATAGCAGACATTTCTGGGGGAGAAAAGAGGAGACGGAGAGCCGTTTGTTGCTTTCAGGAAGGAGCAGTTTGTGCACCCCATAACGTGTAGCTCTCAACTGCTTCAGAGTGTTTGTGATTTACACTCCGGGGTTCAATTTCCCCTGTTGCCACCAGAGAGCAAATAGCTGCACTCGCCTGGACAGCTGGCTCCTAAATCAAAGTGGATTCCCCAGAGGAAGCTGGCAGGTTTAATTGCTGACCAAGGAAGCGTCGATCAGTGCGCTTGTCAATATGGTCTTCAAACGGACTGTAAAGATACACTTCTAGGAACCGTGGAACAAAGTGATCCAAAGTAGAAATCTGGATGCTGTGACAGTTGAGCGATGGGTGGCAGAAAAGCAGTTAGAAAACATGCTTTGCAATGGGCCAAATCTGCGGCGTTTTCAGCTGAAAGAGAGAGGAGGGTTTTGCTGCATGGACACAGGTGGCGCTGTGGGTTAAACCACAGAGCCTAGGGCTTGCTGATCAGAAGGTCGGCAGTTCGAATCCCTGCCACGGGGTGAGCTCCCGTTGCTCGGTCCTAGCCCCTGCCCACCTAGCAGTTCAAAAGCACGTCAAAGTCCAAGTAGATAAATAGGTACCGCTCCGGCGGGAAAGTAAACAGCATTTCCTTGCACTGCTCTGGTTCGCCAGAAGTGGCTTTGTCATGCTGGCCACATGACCCAAAAGCTGTACACCGGCTCCATCGGCCAGTAATGCGAGATGAGCACCGCAACCCCAGAGTCGGATACAACTGGATCTAATGGTCAGGGGTCCCTTTACCTTTACCTTTTACCTTGGAAAGACGTACCTGATAAAATGCAGCCGTAGGCCTACATGCACTGCATCAAATCACTTTGATGCGGCACAAGTTCCATTTTCACCACAAACACTGCAGCTCCTTTCCAATTTGTGCCGCATCTGTGGGCCACAGGTGTTAATTATGTGAAGTAGGATCAATACACATTAGAATAAATTTAATCTGCCCCTTTCCTTTGTGGATCTGGCTGTAATTCCCATTTTTCCTTCTGCAGCTGCAAGGTGCCTTCCCACCCCCTCGTAGTCTCCCCTCTCCCCGTGATACTTTTGCCTGCCTCACTGTATTCTGAAGAAGTGTGCATGCACACGAAAGCTCATACCAAGGACAAACTTAGTTGGTCTCTAAGGTGCTACTGGAAGGAATTTTTTTTATTTTTTATTTTGTTTTGACTATGGCAGACCAACACGGCTACCTACCTGTCACTGTATTCCAGAGTAGGACCTTTTTCTTTTGTTTTCCTATCCAAGCAAAAGCCCATGGATAGAGCTTGGAAGCAGGGAAAAGAAATCACAATTCAGTTCTGGATTTATTTGTTGTTGTTTTTTACAGTCTAGAATATAAGAAGGGCCCTGTTGGATCACACACAAGGGGCATTAGTTAGAAAGCAACATCAGTTGCATTTGTTGGATAACTAAGTAGCTCCATCTCCTCCGAAAATTAAGATGAAAATTAAGAAAAGGATAGTAAAACAAACCGGGCACAATCCAGCCAAATTGAATCCCATATGGGAGAATTAATGGGGAATTAAGCACATGCATAATTATTTCCTGTTGAAATCAATTTGCTTTAAAAGTGCCAGAGTGCAGCCTGGATTGTGGGCACTCTTCCAGCAGAGATCCAACAGGTGCCTTCTGTACTAACTCTCAAACGTTTAATGAAAACTTATTTGCCACCAGGCTTATGCAGAAACATTTTAAGCAGTAGGCAGCTTGTGAACTGTTTCAGTGTGTGTGTGTGTGTGTGTGTGTGTGTGTGTGTGTGTGTTTGTGTTTTGTTGTTGTTGGCATCCCCTCTGCGATTGCTGTAAACTACTTCGGGCGTTATTTTTTTAATTGTGGCATGCCAATATATTTATAAATAAATGCAGACTCTTCAGATACCAACAAATGATAAGTGCAATTGCACGGCTGTGATCGAATACTTTCAAATATCAAATATTTAAGTGTTCGATACAGGTACCAGATCGTATGTAAATATTCCGGTAGTTAAAGAGCATCCAGAGGCAATTTAATGAGTCTAAAGCATTGATGCTTTTGAATTATGGTGCTGGAGGAGACTCTTGAGAGTCCCTTGGACTGCAAGGAGATCAAACCTATCCGTTCTGAAGGAAATCAGCCCTGAGTGCTCACTGGAAGGATAGATCCTGAAGCTGAGGCTCCAGTACTTTGGCCACCTCATAAGAAGAGAAGACTCCCTGGAAAAGACCCTGATGTTGGGAAAGATGGAGGGCACAAGGAGAAGGGGGCGACAGAGGATGAGATGGTTGGACAGTGTTCTCGAAGCGACTAGCTTGAGTTTGGCCAAACTGCGGGAGGCAGTGGAGGATAGGGATGCCTGGCGTGCTCTGGTCCATGAGGTCACGAAGAGTCGGACATGACTGAACGACTAAACAACAACAACAACAACAACAACAACAAAGTCAAGGACTCTGTAATATTGGCTCACTTTGTCTATATAGCATCTAATAGATTATAAGTATATAGAAAATGGTGTGGCTTGTAGGTCCTATTCCTTCCTCTACCTCTAGCTACAAAATGTACCCCAAATGTAAGCCACTGTATGCAATTCATGGACTGCCTTGCCGCATCATGCTTACCTTTTCAACATGGCAGGGTGGGGATGCAAACAGAAACTTTAAAACAAAACAACTCCCTCCTGTATCCCATACAATCTACTTTGGTTTGTGGAAACGTTTAAAATTATACCTTTTACAAGGGAGGGAAAGTTGGAGAGGGACCCTGAACCTGTTTCCAAACAGTCCTGGGTTTAAAAAAAGGCCTCTCCTTTTTTTCTCCGACACGCAGAATGATAGGTTTCAAGACTTGAGTTGTGTATGGCATTTAATTATACCAAAGTATTTTCATTCCTCCTGGATGAATATATTGCTCATCGCCCATCATTGCAGGCCTTTGTTGTGCTGCGAGGGGCTTTGTTTATTGGTTTTAAACTCGCAACCCTAATCTTTACGGCTTCTGTTCCGGGGTGTTTCTGAAACTTTCTGGGCAGGGATTTAGGGGAAAGCTCTGCTGGCTACCTGGTTAGTCTGCAGAAGTATACATTTAGGCATAAACAGAAAGGGAAGGCACTATGAGGACATTTTAGCGTCATCTGTTCCCAAAGCAAAGGACCGTTGTAGTCGGGACGAGAAGAAAAGCTTAATTGCTAGTTCACACATGCATCTTAGAAGGGGAAGAAATGGAGGCAGTGAGAGATTTCACTTTCTTGGGTTCCATGATCACTGCAGATGGTGACAGCAGTCACGAAATTAGAAGATGCCTGCTTCTTGGGAGAAAAGCAATGACAAACCTAGACAGCATCTTAAAAAGCAAAGACATCACCTTGCCGACAAAGGTCTGTATAGTTAAAGCTATGGTTTTCCCAGTAGTAATGTACGCAAGTGAGAGCTGGACCATCAAGAAGGCTGATCGCCGAAGAATTGATGCTTTTGAATTCTGGTGCTGGAGGAGACTCTTGAGAGTCCCATGGACTGCAAGAAGATCAAACCTATCCATTCTCAAAGAAATCAGTGCTCACTAGAAGGACAGATCCTGAAGTTGAGGCTCCAGTACTCCATAGAAAAGACCCTGATGTTGGGAAAGATGGAGGGCACAAGGAGAAGGGGACGACAAAGGATGAGATGGTTGGACAGTGTTCTCGAAGCTACTAACATGAGTTTGGCCAAACTGCGGGAGGCAGTGGAGGATAGGTGTGCCTGGCGTGCTCTGGTCCATGGGGTCACAAAGAGTCGGACACGACTGAACGACTGAACAACAACAACATGCATCTTGATTCTTCAGCATCTGAGGAGCAACAACTGAGTGGGAGGATTACCGCATGCTGCAATGTGGAATGCATGGGTGTTGCTGCTTGGAGGGACCCAGAAGGTGGGGCAAGTTTAGAAGAGGGGGCAGATGTCAGGGACTGGGCAGAGGAGGAGTGGTGGAGACCGCTTCCCCATCCTGACCCTTCCAGAGAAGAGGAAGACAGTTCAGAATTAGAACGGGGGTTTGAGGCATCTAAGGGGGAAATTTGGGAAATAATTGGAGAGGAGGAGACTCTCAGCAACCAGAAACATCATAACCAGACACTGGAAAGACCTATCAGGAGTCAACATGGACCAATGGTACCAAGTAGTATGGGAAACAGCCCTACTAGAAAAACTAACCAGCAACCTAAAACTAGCACGAGGACAAACAGAAGAAGACACCTTCACCCCCGTATGGTCCCCCTTCATCGCACACACAGCCCAACAAGACAACGACAAAAATCTACCGACAGCATACAAATCAATATGGCTAAACTGATCCAAAACACCCACCCACCCCACTCACACAAGAAACCAAAGACCACCACAGCCAACCACAAATGAACAATCAAACCCTACGCCAATCGCAACCTCTCACCGCCAAAGAAACACAAGCAAACAACAGAGAACCAACACAAGCGACGCTGATACCAAATCCTACATATATTAAGGAAAATAGAAACATTATCTCCCCATCCCACCCACTTCCTTTCCCTCCTCTCTCCCTAATGTCTCAACAACTAAAATTGATCTGTAAAAATGTTTTATGGAAAAATACGAGAGACATTACACACACTTTGTAAACCAAGAAAATCTTTAATTAAAAAAACTGAAAAAAAATTGGAGGAGGAGGAGGAAGAGGAGGAAATATGTTATGTATTGAAGTTCTCACCCTAGGCCACTAGGGGTGTTGTGTATATAGTTTCACTCTGCCCACCGTGACCGCAGTTCTCACTCAGGTCCACATGCAAATGAAGGATTGAGAGTGCCGTTCACAAATTGGGTAGCTAGAGAGAGTTGTTACTGTTGCATGTTACTGAGTACTATATAAGCAGGCTGGCTGAGCCCTTCAGTTCAGTTCTGTTCCAGCCTGAGAATAAAGAGAGCTGCTTGGAGAATCACTGTGTCGTCTGCTATGTCCGCCCACTACTTAATAAAATATCAGGGAGGCAACAGCTGGCAGACTCAGTGTCTTTAGAAAGCATCCCAGACCCTCCATCTCCCAGAACCTGGCGAGCCTTGAAAGTAGGAGAGCAAAGAGCTCAAAGACAGAGAGGGTGTAGCAGCACCCGTAGAGGATGTGATGAAAATGACGAATGAGGAAGTGGGAGAGACGGGAAGGTGGGGTGCAGATTCACTCGGGACAATGCCATTATCCAAGAGGCCGTCTCTGTAAATACTGAATAAAAAGCGGGTGGTAAGAAACGTTCCTTGTCTCTGGCAGATGCCCAACATCAGAGTACAGAAAGTTTGAGAAACAAAAAGGTTCCTGCATTGCAGGGAGTTGACCCTTTCCAACTCTCCAATTCTATTATTCTGTAAAAAGCAAAAGGATCTAGTAGGCTGGTTTTAGAGAGAGGGGGGCACTTTGGTTCTAATGAAAGGGGACTGTTTGGTTCTAATGAAAGGGGACTGTTTAGTCATGAGCTGAATGCCCCTTTGGGGTGGTTTCAGTAAGATGTGGGGGGGTGTAAGAAGCCGTAGCCCTTGCAAGGGTCCAGGAAGCCCAACCCATGCATTAAGCAATTTGTATGTGCAACACATGCAGACCGGAAATCTGTTGCCTCCTTGGCGCACAAACGTACAGGGCTTATGCATATTACACACCGTTTATGTAGCAGCTATGGCATTTAACGAAAGAGCTAATGCTAGGGTACACTGAAGCTATTCATCAATTTTTTTAAAAAAATCTTTTTCTTTTGAACAGCTGAGTCCCCACCTCCATGTCATATCACAGATTGCTTTTGAATCTCTTCCCAGTTGGAAAAGCAGTGCTGCCATGCAGTATTTGGGATGGAAAGCTTCTCTCTCTCTCTCTCTCTCTCTCTCTCTCTCTCTCTCTCTCTCTCTCTCATTTTTAGGGGGGAAGAAGGGGGGTACCTTTGCATTCCTTTGAGCTCAAGAATTGATTATTGCTTTTGAATTCTCATAGAAGAAGAAGAGTTTGGATTTGATATCCCGCTTTTCACTACCCGAAGGAGTCTCAAAGCGGCTAACATTCTCCTTTCCCTTCCTCCCCCACAACAAACACTCTGTGAGGTGAGTGGGGCTGAGAGACTTCAGAGAAGTGTGACTAGCCCAAGGTCACCCAGCAGCTGCATGTGGAGGAGCGGGGATGCAAACCCGGTTCACCAGATTACGAGCCTACCGCTCTTAACCACTACACCACACTGGCTCTTTTAGTCCCCATCCTCTTCTCTGCAAAGTTCTACAATGGCAACACCAAGTCAGAGGAGGAGGATGAGGCAACTGGACTGAAAGAAGGCAGTTGGGTGTTGACTGAGGTTGGTGTTGCAGTTCCCAGTAGCCTTAATGAAGCAGCCACCACTGAGCCCAGCTGCTGCTAGGCTCCTTGCAGTTCCCAATTGCCATGGGCAGTGATTCTGTAGCAAAAGACACCTTTACTGGGGGGTCTCAAAGCGGTTAACATTCTCCTTTCCCTTCCTCCCCCACAACAAACACGCTGTGAGGTGAGTGGGGCTGAGAGACTTCAAAGAAGTGTGACTAGCCCAAGGTCACCCAGCAGCTGCATGTGGAGGAGTGGAGACACGAACCCGGTTCACCAGATTACGAGTCTACAGCTCTTAACCACTACACCACACTGGCTCTCCCATACACACACACACACACACACACACACACACAATGTACACACACACACACACACACTCATATCACATCTCTTAACATGCAAAAGAAAGAAGTCAATCAATCAATATAAATTGAATTGAATATGACTCTAAGGGTGCGCTTAGGAGTTTTGAATATGCAAGCAATCAAATGCAAAGTAAATAATTGGCAGGCAGCAAATAACCAACACTTCAGCCAGGTGGGCAATGTTTCTGTTTTGTTCACAAGGCTATACAGGGGGAGAAAGTTCACTTTCCCAACAGAGCATCCTTGACATCTTATGGGAGTTCCGGAGTCTGAGATTTCCAATTATTTCCATTTTCACAAATCTCAGATAAAGGCGTATCGTGCTGTTACATTTGTCCCACTGTTTTCATTGTTAACCAAAGAGATGGCTTCATATCAAACCACACAGAAAGAGTCCATTTCAGCTTCCTCTTAACACCTGTAAATGGTTCCCCCATCGCTAGTATAACTTTGGCACATCTTTTAGCAGCGCTTAAGTCTCCGGCTTCTGTTGTAACGTGGGGATCATGATTCAGCAAGTGATTTCAGCTCTGACATAGCAGGCAGGAGACAGCTTCTTCATGTAACACTCTTTATTCAGACAAGCAAGACTGGGGAACTGAGGAGAGGGATGCTACATTTATAGGGACAGAAAGACTGGCTAGAAAGGATACATTTTGGAGGGAACAATCTCAAGCAATCACAAAGCTGCCTTTTGGTGGGAAGCAATAAGACTGAGGATCCAAATGCAGCAACTTGAATGAACCAATAGTAGCTGTTCCTTCTGGAACAGGAAGGCAGTTACTTTCCCCTAATGTGAATACAGACAATAGCAATACAGATATTATAACCCTTGAATCAATACACAACAGCTTCCCTCCAGCGCTGGGCTATCTTTCGCTTTGCTGCTGCTAACGTAACGTGAGGAGAGCGCTCCTTGAGTTCTCCCACAGGAATATGGAAAGCTAACATAACTTGGCATCTGTTACCAAGTATCTTGAGGCTGGATTACTGCATCAAGCTCTGGACTGGGCTGCCCTTGGGCCTGGTCCAGAAGCTTGACCTGGTGCAGAATGTGGCAGTCAGATTGCTGGCCGCATGTGACAACATCAAAGTTTAAATATCTGTACTGGCTGCCCATCTACTTTGGAGCCTGCATTCCTAGATCTATTTCCTATTTGATGGTTGATAACAGTGATGCGGGACGCAGGTGGCGCTCTGGGTTAAACCACAGAGCCTAGGGCTTGCTGATCAGAAGGTTGGCGGTTTGAATCCCTGCCACGGGGTGAGCTCTGGTTGCTCAGTCCCTGCTCCTGCCCACCTAGCAGTTTGAAAGCACGTCAAAGTGCAAGTAGATAAATACTGTAGGTACCGATCTGGTGGGAAGGTAAACGGCGTTTCCGTGCACTGCTCTGGTTCGCCAGAAGCGGCTTAGTCATGCTGGCCACATGACCTGGAAGCTGTACGCCGGCTCCCTTGGCCAGTAAAGCGAGATGAGCGCCGCAACCCCAGAATTGGACACGACTGGACCTTTACATAACAGTGATCGAAGAGTGCGTACAGAACCAGCAAACGGGTCTGAAATGTGGTTGGGGGGCTAAAGCATGAAGAAGAAGAAGAAGAAGAAGAAGAAGAAGAAGAAGAGTTTGGATTTGATATCCCGCTTTATCACTACCCGAAGGAGTCTCAAAGCGGCTAACATTCTCCTTTCCCTTCCTCCCCCACAACAAACACTCTGTGAGGTGAGTGGGGCTGAGAGACTTCAGAGAAGTGTGACTAACCCAAGGTCACCCAGCAGCTGCATGTGGAGGAGCGGAGACACAAACCCGGTTCCCCAGATTACGAGAAGATGTAAAAGGATGCCCCCACCCTCCCAACTGTTTCCTCCTTTTCAGCACGGTTGGGCAGCTGTATTCCTAAAGGCTCCTAGCAGGAACCGTTCATAATGACATCGTCTTCAGGGGCCCATGTTTCTGTTTCCATTGATTAGGTGGCACGCAGAGACTTGGCCGCTCTCTTGGAACAAGACGAGTAACGCTAGGAGAGAATGCTTGGGGCTTCCTCCGTATTTAGGTGATCGCAGAGCGAGAGCTGTCATTGTGTGAGGCTATGTAAACAGCTCTTGCCGTTGCGGTTTCACCTGCTGCAAGCTGGCCGTGTGCTTGTGCTGCTGAGCGGGCCACGCCCCGATAAACGGCTATAATTGTAAGCTTGTCCTTCCCCTTCCTTTCGCAAGGAATACTGTTTCCCCAAACAGTATAACAGTGTATCAGCGTGACACTGGCATACTGACAGATGTGGAGCTACCATTAAGGGTGTGTGTGTGCGCGTGTGGAGATCCCATAATCATCATATGACATCATGGATCAAAGCGGGAGAGGGGGGAAATGCAATTAAAGGGAATGGCAGTGCCTTGTTTCAGGCCCTCTCAACTCATCTTCAGCTCAAACCTAAACTGAACGTCAGGCAGGGGAACAGGACAGCCTCAGCAATGAGTCATGCAGTGATTCACATGTCTCTCTCCTTGGTATGGAGCCAGAAAAGTCACTCTCATGTAACGGGTCCGCATTCTCCCAGTCCAACTGTTACAGCTAGAATCCTGGCTGCCCATGAGCTCCTCTTCTTCCCCATTCCTTCTGCACAGGCAATTACCACCCTTGTTTTCTGGGGCGGAGAGGAAACAGACCCACTGACAGCCCCATCGCCTGCTAATTGGAATTGATGGTGTTAGAATAACTGGCTGGGTGTACCACAGAGCCTAGGGCTTGCTGATCAGAAGGTCGGCAGTTCAAATCCCCGCGACGGGGTGAGCTCCCGTTGCTCGGTCCCAGCTCCTGCCCACCTAGCAATTCGAAAGCACGTCAAAGTAGATAAATAGGGAAGGTAAACGGCGTTTCCGTGCGCTGCTCCGGTTCACCAGAAGCGGCTTAGTCGTGCTGGCTACTTGACCCGGAAGCTGTAGGCCGGCTCCCTCAGCCAGTAACGCGAGATGAGCGCCGCAATCTCAGAGTCGGACACGACTGGACCTAATGGTCAGGGGTCCCTTTACCTTTACACCTATCACCCTCATAGAATCCTAGAATCGTAGAGTTGGAAGGGACCCTGTGGGGTCCTCTATTCCAACCCCCCGCAATGCAGGAATCTCAACTCAAGAGTCTTATGAGAGATGGCAATCCAACCTCTGCTGAAACACTTCCAGGGAAGGGGTGTCCATCACCTCTTGTGTGAGTCTGTTCCACTGTCGAATAGCTCTTGAAAGCTCATACGATTCTCATTTCTTTAATAGGCTTGCCTGCCGAGTTAGTTTACAGGTACTCTTTGTAAGTGCAGGAATCCTGGCATTGGAAAAGGAGGGGGGGGCGTGTCTAGAATATGCAATGTCAACCGCCGCCCCCATTCAAATAGTCCTCAGCCACAACCACATACTTTTCCTTGCATATAAGCATTGCTGTCAAGTTTCGGATTTGAAAATAAGGGATCAGCAGTCTCACCTATCCCGGGGACAGTCACATGTCAGTGGTGGGCGGAGCCAGAAGCAAAAGTGGACGGAGCAGCAATGTAAACTCCAAGCGGGTTCGGTCTCGGAGCGGAGCATAGAGGAGGGCAGCCAGCAAAGAGGAGGGCAGCCATGTGCTCCGCGCAATGGAGCCCCATCGTCTTCTTGTCTGATCCCATCAAAACAGGACAGGAAGCAGCAGCTGCTCAAAGGCAGCCAGGCTCCGCCTGCCAGCTAACCCTATTGGCCAGCTGAGGGGCTCAACAGCAACGGATAGGGGCTGATGCAGGGGGAGGAATACACCCCCCTGTAAGCACGGGAAATGGCCCCCACTTGCTTTGAGGGCTGAGGCTTTTCTCTCCAAGTAGGCGAGGTTTTCCCACCCAGTCCCTGGCCAGCAGGGGAGGAGCTGCTTCCATTAAAAACGGGAAAATTAAGGGAAATAAAAAATAAGGGAGAGCAGCGGGAAACTGCTTGAAATAAGGGAGAATTCCGGGGAAAACGGGATATTTGACAGCACTGCATATAAGCACCCCTATCATTTAAGTGGAAATGTGCATCTGCTAAGAGCAAAGTAGTGGGGGGGACGACGACAAAAGGTGTGACCCTGCTGACTGAAAGTGTTTTTGCACAGGTATGAAGCTAGGCAACAAAGGCACATTCACCATGGAGACCGTGAAAAAAATCACACTGTGATTAAAGCTAATTTGTCGCTCTTCGGTTTTGCTCTCACCGCATGCAGTATTCCTGCTTGAGCAACCCTTGTAGAACACAATCTCAGCTGCGGCCATCGAGTCGCTTCTCCAAATGCTCTAGGAATCCCCCCCCCCCAGTTCCGGCACCTTTCAGGTGGGCACCATTGCCATGATAAGAGAAGAAGGATTCATGGTGAGTTCCGGCATTTCTTTTTCTAGAAAATAGCACAGGCCTCTAGAAGAGGGATGCAGGTGGCGCTGTGGGTTAAACCACAGAGCCTAGGGCTTGCTGATCAGAAGGTCGGCGGTTCTAATCCCTGCGATGGAGTGAACTCCCGTTGCTTGGTCCCTGCTCCTGCCCACCAAGCAGTTTGAAAGCATGTCCCAAAAAAAGTGCAAGTAGATAAATAGGTACCGCTCCGGCGGGAAGGTAAACAGCATTTCTGTGCACTGCTCTGGTTCGCCAGAAGTGGCTTTGTCATGCTGGTCACATGACCCGGAAGTCGTACGCCGGCTCCCTCGGCCAGTAACGCGAGATGGACACCGCAACCCCAGAGTCGGACACGACTGGACCTAACGGTCAGGGGTCCCTTTACCTTTACCTAGAAGACTACAACAACCTGCTCCCCTACCCCCAAATTATAGGTCAAAATCAAATAGATGAAATGCCAGATTATTTGTTTATAATAAAACAATGCAGTGAATCCCAAGGCTCCAACGTAGAATGCAACAGCCT